>NC_081407.1:166462056-167106223 GCF_030272615.1 Cryptomeria japonica | reverse complement strand
TGACTATAATTTGAAATTTAAACAAGCAATTATTCCAAGATATTGAAAGAGGTTAAAACACAAAATAAAAGTAATTAATTAAAATCAAGAAACTACACTAGAATGGCCTTGAAACTCTATAGATAATTTAGAACTTTTCTATTGCCCCTACTTTACTCATCCTTTATGAGAGGATGTGATAAACATTTTTAGATTTGTGCATGTTCTGATATTTCTTGTCTCATTCTTTATACTGAATGTCTCTTTGGTATTGATGAATTCATTATGATTTATGTGGATGAAGTTATGTCCTGGACTATTATGATGATCATACTTATGTGTAGTGATTTAGATGCACTCATTAATTGTCATGCCCCACCATGAGGCCTAGAGGACAAAACAACCATGAACATGAAAATGCGATTTTTTTTTTCAATAACATATACATATGCAAAGAGATACATAATGAAGCACAATTAAACAACTAACAAATATCCTCAAGGCCCCATAATGATGCAATATGAGGTTGAACAACATCTCAAATATTTTACAAAGAACTGCTATACAAATTACAATACAGAATTTACATGAGAACTTCAAATACATTATAAGGGATCCTCAATTTACAAATCTCCAAGAGTCCCAAGAAGGGAATAATACATGAATCTAGTACAATAATAACAGTCTTCAAACTTCTCTCGAGCCATCACGATCATGAAGTTGATGGAGCCAAACCCAATGGGTGTGAAAAGAACTCCACCCAACCATGTGGCACCATAAGGTCCACCCCCTGTGCTAGGAGATACCGGCCAGACCCACTAGGAGGAAGCAATACATACAAGGGCACCAACTTGACTCACAGGAAAATCAACATAACAATACTAACAAAGAATCAATTAGTCTAAACATAAATGAGGCTCACAAGAGAACACCACACAAACACATAAAAATAAAAACCAATCACCAGAGGCCCAAAGAAACCATAGAAGGTTAACAAACATGAGAAAACTAACCACTTCCAGAAGCTCAACAATACACGAAAGGATAAAGACGCATGTTACCACTAGGTAGCAAAAGGGAAGAGTGTCATCACTAGGATGTCATGAGTTACCTTAGTAGGTCTTCACTAGGTCCCGACCCCCATCCTGGATTACCCTGGTGACCTCTCTTGACCCTCAGCCCCCATACATACACTAGTGGACCACACCAACCTTTCGAGGAGACAAGGCTGGTGGAAGCCATTCCAGGGCCTTCTCCACTTACCCCCAAACCTATATGAGGGTTTGCAGGTAAAAGAGGCATCCGAGAATTATCTTAATTAATGTGAACTAACTACCCACCCAAGTTCCATTGAGTTCACTTGATTACAAAACTTCCATTGAGTTACCCAAGCGACCACTTTGGGTCCCGACCCCCAATGGAAGCCACTCCCCCTTACTTGCTCCTAGGAATCAAAATAAACACATGCCATGACACCCAAAAACACAAGGTGACAAGACTCTAACCATAGCAAGGCTTAGCTCACTTGCTAGAAATGATCTCCAAATGGAGTACAACAATAGGCTAGGAAGGTACATCTAGCACACAAAAATCCATTGATCCAAAATATCAGGAGAAACAGTACAACAATGTCCAACAACAAAGGCTCGACACTAGAGGAACTCCAACACTGTCCTATAATCTGGTAGCAAAATACATATAAGCTACATAATCAGGGAATCCAACTATGATAGACAGAACATACCATTACCATGGTCTCATAAATCCAAACATAACAAAATTCACTCTTTTTCAAAAGGACCAATTTAATACAATCATGAACACAAATTAACATTTTTACCATCCACCCAACACATATAATTATAGTTCATTTTATTCCCATATTAAGTTACTCCAAATACAAGACATTACTTTAACCTACCCATAAAAAAATGACACTTATCTAATTATAGAAGAAAACACAATACTAATATCCATTATTTGCCCATTATCACATTAACATGCCCAAAGATAAGAATGATAATAAAAGGGATCATAATGATTATATATATATATATATAGTGCACAAAGTCTTCTTTCATCAGTATTTCAATAGGACTTAATCAACAAATGATCTCAATAATTCAAAACTAACACTAAGAACTAATATCCCAAATTCCAAACATCTTTATTCATTCTATTTCTATGTTTTGCACAATAGAGATAGCATTTCATTCTTCAATTAAAAAAATGGCGAATTACAATAAAACCATTATACTATCATGAAATGATCATTTACGATTAAAGATGTAATTCAAAAAATGAAGGCAAAATATTCTTGTACTTGTATATATATATGTACATATATGTATATATATATGTACATATATGTACATATAAACATTAAATGTACATATACATATATGTATATGTACATATATATATGTTCATCTATGCACATATATACATACATATGTGTGTATATATATATATATATGTACACATGTACATATATATATATGATATATATATATATATATATATATATATATATATATATATATATATATATATATATATATTGTTACTACTTATCGAGTTGCCATTAGTTTCATGTCAAAGTTATTCTATATACTCTAGTCGATTATCTCTACCGAGATATTCAGTCGGTATGCACAGTCTAGTTGGTTACAGAAGAAAGTAAGTCTCAAAACGTAGTATACACCGAGTTGTCTACCGAGTATCATTTCATGTCTACCGAGAAGCAAAGATGACACACCGAGTTGATATACACCGAGTGAAACGTGTTACCAGATTCATTGAACCTGGACATGCATATGAAAACGTGTTACAAGATCGAGGCACATCTAACCGTTATCACATTGGAAATTGCACTTAAAGGTTGTGTATAATTTTGAGGTCATTTAACCAATGAAATAATTTTGCATGGTTATTCATTTGATAAATCATGTGTAAGATCGAAGCAATGAATGGATCACCGTCATAAGAGATCTATTTATTCAGCATGAGTTAAGAATTAAAAGTGTGTGTGTGCATGAGTGTAAGAAGACTGTTACAGAGACACAGAGGTCACTTAGAAGGTTTTCAGAGAATAGTTAAAGAACAAAGTAAACAGAAGGGTTTACCGAGTTACTATATGGGTTATTGAGGTATGCTATAAGCAAGGTAACTTATTTTGAGCACATAGAATCTACTATAACATTCCAGATGTAAAGTTACAGATATTTGTAATGATTTTATTGTAATATTTTGAAGTTGTAAGAGAAACCTTTAATAGGGTAAAAGACTCTAATCAAGTCTATAAAATGTAAAGCCTCTAACCAAGTGCAACATTTAGATGAAGTGTTGTAAAATCCTTTAGCAAGGTAGATCTAACAGATCTTGTTACTCCTAACAGGGTAAGCTATCAGAATTAGCTAAACATGTAGCTCTAACTGAGCACTCTTTATTATTGCAGTAGTGAAGTTGTGGGTGCCATCCCCACCGCAGTTTTTCTCTCTAACCAAGAGTTTCTGCGTAACCAAAATATATGTGTTATGAGGTGAATCATGTATGATTGTTATCTATTTGTTTTAGCTTTATATTATGTTACTGCACTATTCGGTTTATGCATAACAGTAAAGTTATTATTGAAGAAAAGTTTTGGAATACTGATTCACCCCTCCCCTCTCAGTACATTAGCTTTCCATATTGGCCTAACAATTGGTATCAGAGCTTGAATCTTGGAAAAGGGTTTAACTGCCTAAAGAGAAAGATCTTATCAATGGAAGGCTATAAACAATCTTAGAGGATTGTGTATTTGCAAGAAGAACTAGATCATGCTAATCAAGTGATTGCGGACATGCAAAGACAAATTCCAAAATCTCTGAAAGTAAGAAGAAGAATATCTGATGATTTGCAGGATTCTCAAGAGTTAGTGGAACAAATTGAGACATCATCTGAGAACAGTATATCTAAAGAAACTAGAGAAATGATTGGATTAGTGAAAGAAAATAACAAAGCACTGGCTGATCAACTGAAAGCAATGAAAAGAGAACATGAACATTTCAGCACACAGATGACTGAAAATTTTGATGCATTGAGGACAACCAAGGATAAAGTAAGAGATCTAGAAAGAGAGAAACAACAACTTGAAGTCTTAGTATCTGATAAGAATGATGAAATCACAAGGTTGACTTTCAACAAAATCTGTCAGATCAACTAGGTTATGCACATCATGAAGCAATTCTGAAAAATGATGAGAATCAAGCATTGAAACTTGAAGTATCAAGGTTGACCGATGAACTTGAATCCGAGAATAAATCCAAAGAAACACTCAAGAAGAGTTATGAAGCATCAAAGATGTTGGATGAGCAACTTAATACAAGAAGACCCAACAAAGATGCAGGACTTGGTTACAAAGGAAAATACTCTACCGAGAGAGGAGAATCATCAAAGCAAGCTGGAAACAAGAATAACATCAAAAGAAAGAAGCCTATTTGCAACTACTGTGGAAATCAAGGTCACGCTGCCAACATGTGTCAAATCAGAAAAGGTAAGCAACCGAATGTCACTAAGTCCAAAGGTTATTTTTACAATTGCAATAAATATGGTCACACATCTAATCAATGTAGGATAAAGTCTATTAAAAATTATCAGAAGGCAAAATTCAAAGGGTTTTGTAAAAATTGCAATAGATATGGACATAGTACCGAGAAGTGCTGGCTTAAGCAAAAGAATTATATGTGGTCTGCACACCGAGCAAATGCTAGAGATAACCGAACTCACACACATCCTTACCGATAGTATTCTACAATACCATGGGATTACAATACAAGGATATGGTGTGAATGTTGTGGAAGATATGGACATATAAGTGCCAACTATTTTATAAGGTTTAGAATGAACAACCGAAGATCATGGAGAAATCCTGGTATGGCATGTTTTCATTGTCACAAAGTTGGACACTTAGCTAGAGATTGCAGAGATCAACCTAGGAAAGACACTGAAAAAATAAAAGAAAAATTGAAGACGATTTGGAAAAGGAAGGAAATTGTGTCAGATAAAGAAAGCACCTTACCTACCGAGTTAGGTGCACCTATTCCAAATTAATCGGTAAAGGTATGAAGGGACTACATTCTCTCAAGGTTAAATCTTAACAGTTCCTATTTTATCATGTACTTAATTCAAATCTGCATAATCAAGATGTATTAGTAAGTTTGAAATTCGATCAAGGTCTTTTGAAGCACTATACAGGAAAACTGTCAAGTCGATGAATACAAGAAAACTATCAAGTCAGTGAATGAAGGAAGTTTGGTTACTCGGTTAAAGCAAAAAAATGGAACCGAGTGCATTTAATGTTTTTGACCTAACCCGTATAGAGCCCGATAAGGCATATGGTGTACTTAAAAGCATTTTCACGGTTATTTACACTTACCAAGTTTTTGAGAGAGCAGAGAAAGCGAATCCAGGGTGATCAAACCTCCTACAAAGCAAATTCAAGGTATTTACATCAGTCTCAATACGTTGTTAAGCTGATTTACCGATCTTATCTAGTTGCCATTATCTACTAAGTATAAAGCGTCAGTTGTTTAAATATCCTGAAACCCTAAGGATCCTTTGTTAGCTTTTATCTGAAATCTACAATGGCGCCCAAGATCCAAGATCCCATAGTTATCAAGAATGTAGAGAAGCCCTCACTAAAATACTCTTTGACTCCCAAAGTTGCATCTAAACCGAATGACAAAGCCACCTTTTCACTCATCCTGGATAGAGTGTTGTTAGTCGAGGATGTGAGATTCTTCACCAAATGTCGTGTTGAAGAACTCGGTCATGTTGAAATTAAAGATACCCATGATGAGCTATGCACCGATGGTAAATTGAACAACAAGTATGAGCACATCAAGATTAAGGGATTAACTGAAGCCCTAACCTATCCTCGTGTGTTCAAACCCCAGTGGGTCAAGTTTGTTCTGAGCAGAGTTCACGATGATTTCATGTGGCTAGAAGAGCAACTATTTAAGATTACCAAGGAAATCATTCATCTGATTACCAGTTACCCCATTTGTGATCATGCCCGAGCCCAAAAGATGATATCACAGAAGGAATTGATCAGTTTAACCGGAGTGGAATCAGATTGCAGAGGATTAAAATTAAATAATGTCACAGATGAAGAACTAAAATTCGCCATTAGATTTTTAGGGTACTATTTCTTCCAATCGGCAAGGGAAAACACTGTACCCTATGCAGCAGTAGATCTGGCTTACAAAATTGTGAAAAAGGGAATGAAAATTGATCTATGTGAGGTGTTGCTGAAGAACCTATTTGAAAATTTGAACACCATCAGGAAGCTGAATAAAAACAACTCGGCTAATACAGTAAAGTTTGGATCATTACTGGTATGCATGTTTTTCTATTTTGAAATTTTTTTTCCATCGGTCGGTAAAGTTGTTTGGGAACTACACTGACCAATCACTCATCAAATAAATGACTTCATCAAGAAGTTAGGTGATAATTTCAATGATATTATGGGTGGCTACTTCAGTAAATTTCAAGAGAAAATGCATAACAGATATAGGATTCCACCCCAGCTAGTGGAGAAATACAAAAATGATATATGTTTTGAAGTTGACACCGATTACTGTTATGTGAATGTTGTGGAACTGAGGACTCAATCTTTGTCACCAATGGGTTATGAAATTGATTTTGAGATCACACAACAGCAAATTGATGTATTTCTTACATTGCCAAGACATGCTACTGAGCTAAGGTATGGAACCTATGAGGAAGTGAAGGAAAAGGTAAAGATGAGCATTGTAGTACCCAAAGCTACAAGAAAGGCAACAAAAATGATAAAGGCATTGTCAGATAAATTCAGAGAAGACTCTTCCTCTACACCTATCAAAGGCACCATTGCCATTACCGAAGAGGAATCTAAAGCCCAAGAGGCAGCTATAACATTGAGCACTGAATTGCCTAAGGGTAAAGTGTTGAAGAGAAAGAAACATGACACATCAAAGGCCTCATCGACTCCACGTCCAGTAAAGCGACCTAACACAAGAGCATCTGCAGCCTCACCGAGTAAGAAAAAAAAGAGTGTTACTATTCCCAAGGTAAAAAAGACATACAAGAAATCTACTCGGAGACTCATTTTGGCAAAAGAGTCTAGTGATACCGAATCAGAGGATGCAAGCAAATTCCATATTGTCAAGAGCAAGAAGGTAAATATACATAGTGTTGAAAAATTTTGTGCTAATCTGAAAGAATATGGAAGATTTGGATCATTCAGATATGTCAAGTATGAAACCAAAAATAATGATGAGAAGAAACAAATTAAGGAAGTTGTCATCTACACACTTCTAAAATTCGGGTTATCTCCATTGGAACTAGCTAAGTCACTTCCGAATGAACTTTACTTGCATATTGATAATAGGTGGAAGTATGCAATGGACTCGGAGAAACAGATCAGAGAGAGAAGTCTAGTTCATCTCTTTCCTGACATGTCAGTAGCTGAAATAAAGGAACATCTGACAACCTACAATTCAAAGTTTCTTGTCAAGCAGAGAGCCTTAAAACTGATGAATGGGTTGTATATTGAAGTTGAAAATGAGACAAAAGCAAAGTGGCAGGAAATATTTAAAGTCAAGGATGCCAGTGAGCAAGCTACAGTTGAAATTATTGATGTCATCGAGCAAGGTCCTGATGCTAACAAATGAGACCCTGCTGACACCATTCAAATAGATGAAGATGTCATGGATACAGAGGCACCAGAACAGGAAATGATAGAAGGCAATGCATATGCAAAACTTGTATCTAGTGAATCAGTCTTGGAACAAGTTCAACCTTATCCACTAGTCAAGCAACCTATCTTAACCGAAACCCCTCGTGACATGGAGCAAGGCACTGAAGGTCACAAGTCTACAACAGGAGAAGGTACTACTCAAGAACAGACATCTCAAGCACCTTCTAGTACTACAAATATTAAAATTGAGACACCGAGTACCGAGACACCAAAGGACTCTACAGAGGCTAAATAAACCGATCAAAGTGTTGCCTCTACTGAGAAACCTACCGAGGGTCATCAAGCCTCACAAGCCCTTGTCTTAGTTCCATCAGTGAAATTTAAAGAAAAGAAGATGAAAAAGCATAGTTTTAAAGTTGATTTGTCAAAACCAGTAATTTTTCCCAATGTAGGCATATCAAAACTAAAGGGGCAAGCACTCATTGATTTCGGTGAACTATGCAAAGCAAAGGCCGAACAAGAGAAGCAAATGGCCATTCAAAAGAAAAATAAGGTACTTCAGAAGATGAAAGCACTCTTAATAGATATGCTACCTGAAGCTACAGTATCAACAGATGCAGCCATCCACATTCAACTGGATAAACTTCTAACAAAGATAGAGACATCTGGAGTAGATGCATCAGAATATTTGAGCAAGCTAAAAGACAAGGAGCTCACTGCAAAAATGATAGAAGAGGTACAGAAAGCTATAGCTATTGGAAAAGTTAAACTTGTCAAATTTATTGTTGAGTTGACTCCTCAACTCAAGCACATTCTTTATTTATTTCAGAAACTCTGCACATTTTCTTTATTCATTAAAGACATTAAGAATAAAATAGAGGCAATTGAGAAAGAGATCATCGATCTCTCAAGCAAGTTGACCACAGAGCCAAATTCAGTTCAGAATTCTTATACAAAGCTATAATAGCTCATGGCTCAACAATTGGACCTAAGAAATGAAGAGCACAAGATTAGGATGGACATAATGACCCTTCAGACATTATTCCTTCCCCATCTTTCATCCATCCATGAACAGATCAACTGAGCCACCTCCTTATCTACTACACAAGAGGGAAGCACTCTAGATGGCTTAATATCATTATTGGCTGATATTCAAGCACAAAATTCTTTAATGGACAATGTAAATAATGCCCTCTCTGTCACTCTCACCGAAGCCCTGACCAAGTACAAATCCGTTTTTGACCAGTTACCACCCCCGAATGGTAATTAAGTTTTGATGTTTGTCAAAAAGGGGGAGTAATATGTTACAGTACTTAGGGAGTGATACAGTATTTGATATAGTGTTGGGGGAGTGTAGCATTCAAAGCATCAAAGTATAAAATAAAACAACAGGAGTATAGTATACAGGGGGAGTATATCGAGCAGAGCACGCAAAGTATCCAAGAGCAGTGCACCGAGCAGTAAATAGAACAGATCACCAAGCACGCAAAATCAGAGTTTTGTACAATATATCGATAAGGGGAGTATATCTGGATATATTATTTTATTGACTATTGTATATACTATCAGCATAGTCAAATTTTGCAAATATATGGATTATTGAGTTATAACTTTGAAAGTAGTTTTTGTCAAACATCTCAACTAATGTCAAAAGGGGAGATTGTTACTACTTATCAAGTTGCCATTAGTTTCATGTCAAAGTTATTCTATATACTCTAGTCGATTATCTCTACCGAGATATTCAGTCGGTATGCACAGTCTAGTTGGTTACAGAAGAAAGTAAGTCTCAAAACGTAGTATACACCGAGCTGTCTACTGAGTATCATTTCATGTCTACCGAGCAGAAAAGATGACACAACGAGTTGATATACACCAAGTGAAATGTGTTACCAGATTCATTGAACCTGGACATGCATATGAAAACATGTTACAAGATCGAGGCACATCTAACCGTTATCACATTGGAAATTGCACTTAAAGATTGTGTATGATTTTGAGGTCATTTAACCAATGAAATAATTTACATGGTTATTCATTTGATAAATCATATGTGTAAGATCGAAGCAATGAATGGATCACTGTCATAAGAGATCTATTTATACATCATGAGTTAAGAATTAAAAGTGTGTGTGTGCATGAGTGTAAGAAGACTGTTACAGAGACACAGAGGTCACTTAGAAGGTTTTCAGAGAATAGTTAAAGAACAAAGTAAACAGAAGGGTTTACCGAGTTACTATATGGGTTACCAAGGTATGCTATAAGCAAGGTAACTTATTTTGAGCACATAGAATCTGCTATAACATTCTAGATGTAAAGTTGTAGATATTTGTAATGATTTTATTGTAATATTTTGAAGTTGTAAGAGAAACCTTTAATAGGGTAAAAGACTCTAATCAAGTCTATAAATTGTAAAGCCTCTAGCCAGGTGCAACATTTAGATGAAGTGTTGTAAAATCCTTTAGCAAGGTAGATCTAACAAATCTTGTTACTCCTAACAGGGTAAGCTATCAAAAATAGCTAAACATGTAGCTCTAACTAAGCACTCTTTATTATTGCAGTAGTGAAGTTGTGGGTGCCATCCCCACCACGGTTTTTCTCTCTAACCAAGAGTTTCTGCATAACCAAAATATATGTGTTATGGAGTGAATCATGTATGATTTTTATCTATTTGTTTTAGCTTTATATTATGTTACTGCACTATTCGGTTTATGCATAACAGTAAAGTTATTATTGAAGAAAAGTTTTGGAATACTGATTCACCCCTCCCTTCTCAGTACATTAGCTTTACATATTGAGCCTAACATATATATATATATATATATATGTAATCATAAATCTAGTATAAAACAAATGAACAAATCAGTATACTTAATTACATAACCCCAATTATTAAACCTAGACAAAACTTTTATACTGGACAGTGAAAAATATATAAACTGAAAAGTCCAAGCAACAACACACGATGATATAATGGAAGGCGGTCAATGCAAGGTGAACAGGGGGAAGAGGGGGGCACATGTTGCCCACCGTTGTGGGTGAAGGCTCACCCATGGCTGTAGGGAGAACCTTCCCACTCCATGGGTATTGTCTCCCCCACAGTTGTGGGGTTGAACCTCCCCACAACCACTTTGACAGTCAACAAAATAAATAAAACAATGCCATAGTAATAACAAGATAAATATTTCGATAAAAATAGAGCCGCGGGAATTTCATGATAAACACTTCGATATAAATGAATATATATATATATAAAGCAGAAGTTACAGTACATTTCACAAAAAGAGATAAAATACTTTTCCTGAAATCATGAATCTAAATACCCAAATTTAATAAATGGATTCAATCTAACTATAGATTTTAAATGAAAAAATAAATAAAGAGCAACTTAGAACTTGCAAAGATCAGTAGCCACAAAATTCATTAAGCCTTTTCGAATAACGAATTCCAAAACATGAAATACAAATCATCCTAATTTTAAACTCACTTTCCTAAGATCTAAACCCAATTTTTTTTTTTAACATGCAAGGAAAATAACCAGATTCCTTACCTTTTTCGCTTTTCGGAAAAGAAAATAGTGACAAAAGCTGTATGCATGAGATACCAATCCAAAATTTTCAATCCAGATGAATCAAACTATCCTTTTCAATTTCATTTACCAAAAGCCAGAATTTTTCCTGAAATTTCTCCTTTCAAGAATAGAATGGTTTCCCCAATTTCTTCCTCTCAAAGCCCCCCAAAACCAGAAACCAGAATATGCCAAAATTCTAGAGCAAAAAATCACGACAAAACTCCCCGCTTTCAAAAAGCTAGCAACAATAATAAAAATACCCTATTTCCAATGTAACTCCCATCATGCAAGATTCCCCAATAATTAAAACCACTAATTAAATTATTTTGTAACCCCCACATGCACATGCAAGAAATTAATTAAAATAAATAATAATTATTCTCTTAGATTTAATTTAATTTAAAAAAAAGAAGAGATAATAGTATTTTATAGATTATTACTTGAGTAAAGGAATACTTAATTAAATGTTTATAATAGATCTAATGAGACAACTATAATGAATTATTAATTAACTAATCTTTAAATAAATAGTTGTTATTTTTAATTCCCTTATAAATTCTCTTTTCAAAATAATTAAGTAATTTAAATTTTTAAAAACTTTAAGTACCACAATCACAATTTATTAATTAATTAAACCTTATCCTAAATACCAAGAGAGATAAAATACTAATCACTCCACAAAATTAATATACTATAAGCAAGAGTAACAAATTACAACAATCTCAAAACACGGTGAGTAAATAGAGGGCGACGACTGACAAGACCTGACGAACAAAGAACTAGGGTGCCTAACAGGGGTTTGACTGATATCTCCATTGTCCACTTTACCATTGAATTGGAGAGCACGCTCAGACCTGAAGATTCAGGTAGGTAGAGTCGATGCTCGGTACTTGCAGCTGCATAAACAAATTGTCGAACATGTACATATATAAACCACATAATATCATACCGTGAATAAGGAATGGAAGCGACATAGCTTGCCCATAAAGAGCAGTGTGACGCTTTTCCCTTTCACCCAAGCACATCAAACATAGAAGCAGTGTACAATAAGTCAATATGCATCGATAAATGTCAAGAAACTCATAAATAATCTAGCCCAATAATGAACTATTATATATGAATAGCATCTAACAATCACATCATAAACTACATCATATGATTCCATCGAAGACGTTATCAATCACAACCACATTACAACATCAAAGATAATATACAATGTAAGATCGAGATAGATATACATCTAAGAGCATCAAGATAAAATTGTAACATTACAAAAATATTTCATCTATGATCATCTAATACACAAAGTCCTATGCTAACCCCACTTGATGATTACATTGGATGAGATGATGTTATGATGTTTGTGATTGTCTTATTACTGTATTTGTGATAGAGACGATGTCATACCACTCACTACGAGCATGATATGGCATTGCGATTATCTATCACTTGCTTGTTCATTTATGATATATTGTTGTATATGTTGCATCATGGTTAGTGGTGGTTGTAGGATCACAGGTACTAGACATCGACTCCACCTAGTCTCACAAGTCTAAGCGTGTCTCTATCCCAAAGGCAAGTTGATGGAGATGGCATAATTTCCTTCTTATTACTCTAGGTCTTAGTTAATATCCTAGTCGACTAGTGTCACAATTGAGATTGTCTTGTGGTGCTTTGCAGTATGTTGTTCGACCCTTGTGTCAAGTTGTCGTGAGGTGTTATGAGTATTTGATGATGTGATTAATTGATAATTGATTAATATAGTTCAATAATGTTAAAATAAATTTATTATAGAGTTTGGTTAGTTAATTATTTGGATAATTTATTATTGAGATTTAATATTTATTTGTATTGTTTAATTATAATTTATGAGTCTTGGTTATTATTTATTTATTAATATTTATTTTGGGATTTAATGTTGACTTGGTTATTTATTTATTTATATGGGTTGTGATCTTATATTTAATTGTGATATTTACTTTATATAGCCTTTGATTTATTTGATTATTGGGATTTTATATTTTATTTGCCTGGATGTTACTATTTTATTTAATTGGCTTTTGATTTATTATTTTCTTTGTTGTTATTTGGTTAATTGATATAATATATATTTACTATCTACCCTTTTATCCTATTGGTTTATTTTGAGGGGGTAAGTAAATAATATTATTTTATATTATTTACCTCGTATTCATGCATGGTAGGTATAGGATATAGTTTTTGAGAATTTTTTGATTGGTTCAAATATTTCTATAGTTTTGAATTTATTTTTTATTTATTGGCCTTCTCTGTGCGTTACGGGGGTAGGCTTCTCTGTGAATTCGATTATTGCTTGAGATTTTGGTTTGGAATGGAAGCTTGAATTGGATTGATGAAGCTTGAGGATTTTGGTTTTCCTCTTCATCACATTTTCTTGTCCATAACTTCTATTATTTCCAAGTTGGAGGATTTCATCTCTTGCAATTTTGATTTCTAGAGGAATTGATCTTTGTGTTTGCAAAAATATTGTTTGTTGGGTGTTGGGTGTTGGGTGAATTAATGTTGTAAATGGAAATGGAACATTGGGGATATATATATACCTATTATATAGTTGGGGATAGATATATACCTATTATATAGTTGGGGATTTGATGTTTATATGTATCCACTGTTTTCATTTAATGTTGGTAGTTTATCGAGAACGACCTTGTGAGCATTTGAGATTTCCTTGATTGTTGTGGATTCTTATTTTGATTTAAGATGACTGAAATTGAGTTGCTATCCTTCTTAATGTGTATTTGGGATGATTGTTTACCTTGATCATAGCCTCCATTGGGTTGATTTAGTATTGTCTTTCCTATGTTTTGTCATGAGCTTTTGTAGCATTGAGAATGGATTTTATATCTATGATTTGGTTATTTGATTGAGATTTTCAATCATTTCTTGTATTTTATTCGTTATTGCGCTTTTGGATGGGTTTTGAGTCATATTTTATGCCTTAGAGATTTTACCTGGGTCAATCGTGAGTTTTTACTTCTGTTTTTTTAAGATTTAGTCTCTGTTTCAAATGTGCAAGAAGATTTGTCATATGCGCAAGAAGATTGGTCATATGCATAAGAATTGGTCATATATGCTAAAAGAATGGTCATATGCACCATTATGCATTTTTATTGGGTTTTTGATGATGTTGTCAGTTGTGATCAATTTTTATGAATTTGGCTTTTTACCAGAGGCATGTTGTGATGTCCTTGAGATTTTTGGTTTTGTGTATTGCTCAGATTTGATTGTTTCATTGTTGTTTTGGCTCCAGCAAATTGATGTGCCTTGATATGGAGGATTGATATATATATATATGTGTGTGTGTGTGTGTGTGTGTGTGTGTGTGGTGACTGATCAACAAAGTACTGTACACTCAGCACATATCCTTGCCAAGGTCTGGGGCTGGGCGGGGCCCCAAGTGGGGGTTTGGGGGCGGTAGCCCCCAAAGAGGGCGAAGCCCGCTATGGGGGTTTAGGGGCGGTAGCCCCCAAGAAAAAAATTTTTGCCATTTTTTGTTGATGAAAACCAACATTGTAATAAAACCCTAAAAAGGCTGACTTTGTTTGTTGCCCTAAAAACGCATGTTATAAGCGGCTGGAATGCTTAAGGCATTCTAATGTTGATGTACTATTTTTGCTGGATAATAAGAAAGATTGGACGACTGTGTATGGTGGACGTAACCCATTCTGGGTGAACCACGTTAAATCTTTGTGTTATCTATGTCCTATTTTATTCCTTTATCTTTTGTATTTAAATCTGCATATAATTGTAAGTTCATATTTGCTTCGGATTTGCTTGAAACCCTAACAATTGGTATCAGAGCGAGGTTTTCTGTAAATTGGTAGGACTTTCAGATTTGAATGGGAGCAATGGAGGCTTCCAAATTCAAGGTCGAAAAGTTTAACAACCAGAATTATCGGTTATGGAAAATGCAGATGGAGGATTACCTGTATCAAAAGGATTTGTGGCGGCCATTAGAAGGAAAGGCAAAGAAAGCGACCATAATGTCGGATGAAGAATGGGACATTTTAGATAGAAAGGCACTGGGATCCATTCGATTGTGACTTGCACCGTCTGTAGCTTTCAATATAACAGAAGCAAAAATGGCTATAGATTTGATGGCTACATTGGCTAAGCTGTATGAGAAACCCTCGGCTTCGAATAAGGTATTTCTTATGAAGCGTTTGTTTAATTTGAAAATGAGTGAGGGAGGATCTGTAGCAGAGTACTTAAATGAATTTAATACAATTACCAATCAATTGTCTTTGGTAAAAACTAATTTTGCAGAAGAGGTTAGGGCTCTCTTGATTTTATGTTCTTTGCCAAAAAGCTGGAATAGCTTGGTTATGGCTATAAGTAACTCTGTCTCTAAAAAAAATACTTTGGTATTTGATGATATTGTTGGTGTTATCCTAAGCAAGGAAATGTGAAGGAAAAGCACAGGTGAGACTCCAACATCATCAAGTAGTGTTTTGAATGTGGAGAATAGAGGAAGATCAAAGGAAAGAGGAAAATGCCCTTGGAATGAGAAGTCACGAGGG
This sequence comes from Cryptomeria japonica, assembly GCF_030272615.1. Taxonomy (NCBI): domain Eukaryota; kingdom Viridiplantae; phylum Streptophyta; class Pinopsida; order Cupressales; family Cupressaceae; genus Cryptomeria; species Cryptomeria japonica. The sequence goes on along the minus strand of NC_081407.1, from coordinate 167,090,397 downwards.
AAGTCAAAGAAAGGATGCTCTCAATCTAGAGGAAAGAAAGATTGTTGGTATTGCCGAAAGCCTGGTCATCTAAAGAAAGACTGTTGGTCTCGGAGAAACAAAGAAGGAGACAAAAATGAAAACGACAGTAAGGAAGCTAATATTGCAATTAATACTTTACAAGATGCTTTAATCTTATGTTTGGATAATGTTAATGATTCCTGGGTAATAGATTCTGGGGCTTCATTTCATGCTACACCCCATAGAAAATATTTTCTAGATTATGTTCAAGGTGATTTTGGATAGGTATATTTGGGTGATGATGAGCCCTGTCAAATTGTTGGAAAAGGAAAGATAAAGATCAAGTTGCAGAATGGTAATGATTGGTTTTTGCAAGAGATAAGACATGTTCCTAACTTAAGAAGAAATTTAATTTTTGCAAGGCAACTAGGTAGTGAAGGTTGCATAGTTACCTTCTCAAATAGTATCTGGAAGGTCACTAAAGGATGATTAGTAGTAGCTAAAGGTGTGAAGGTAGGCACATTATATCTGTGTACTGGTAACACTTACTCTACCTTAGCTGCTACAGATAAAGTTACTGGAGGGACATCAACAATAGATGTTGCAAGAACATATTTGATAATGTGGCACCATAGGCTTGGGCACATGAGTGAGAAAGGGATGAAAATCCTTCACTCCAAAAATATATTGCCAGGAATAAAGAAGATTGATTTAGAGTTTTGTGAAAACTATGTTTATGGCAAATAGAAAAGAGTCAAATTTCTCAAGGTTGGGAAAGAGAAGAAGAGTGAGAAGTTAGAGCTTGTGCATTCAGATGTATGGGGACCGGCTCAGGTATCATCTCTTGGTGGCTCTTGTTATTATGTTATTTTTATTGATGACTCAACCAGAAAAACATGGGTATATTTCCTAAAACAAAAATCGGATGTTTTTGAAACTTTTAAGAAATGGAAAGCTTTGGTTGAGAATGAGACAGGAAAAAGGTTGAAGTGTCTCAGATCGGATAATGGAGGTGAGTATTGTAGCAAGGCATTTGAAGACTACTGCTCCTTAAATGGGATTAGAAAGCAAAAGATAGTTCCGAGAACTCCACAGGAAAATGGTGTGTCGGAGAGAATGAATAGGACTATCATGGAATGCGCGAGGAGCATGAGATTGCATGCTGGATTGCCCTTACATTTTTGGGCAGATGTTGTACATACTACTGTCTATTTGATAAATAGAGGACCTTCAACCCCTTTGGATGGTGGTATTCCAGAGGAGGCATGGATTGGTAAAAAGGTAAATTATTCTTTTCTAAAAACTTTTGGTTGTGAAGCTTTTGTCCATATTGATAAAGAAAACAGAACCAAGCTTGATGCTAAATCTCAGAAATATACCTTCATTGGATATGGGATAGATGAATATGGCTATTAGTTATGGGATTTTGAAAATAAGAAAATAACTAGAAGTAGAGATGTTATATTCAATGAGAAGTTTATGTATAAAGAACAGATGCAGGAAAAGAAGCATGAACAAGACAAGCAAGAATATGTGGTGTTGGATGAGATTCCTGAAAATGAAATGCCATAAGTACCTGATGCTCAACAACAACAAAATGTCCCACAAACTCCTGCAAGTGTTAGATGTTCTACAAGGTCAAGTAGACCCCCTGAAAGATTTTCTCCTTCTTTGTATTCTATATTATTAACTGATTATGGTGAACCAGAAGAATATGAAGAAACAATGCAGGTGGATGTCAAACAATAGTGGGAACTAGGCATGAAAGAGGAGATGGACTCCTTGATGAAAAATCAGACTTGGGAGTTAGTCCCTTTACCTACAGAAAAAAAGAGCCTTGCCTAACAAATGGGTTTATTGGCTGAAGGAGGAGGAAGGAGGTCAGAAAAGATATAAGGCCAGACTTGTGGTAAAAGGTTTTGCACGGAAAAAGGGTATAGATTATGATGAAATATTTTCTCCAGTTGTAAAAATGACTTCAATTAGAACTGTACTTAGTCTTGTGGTTGCAGATGATTTACATCTTGAACAATTAGATGTGAAAACTGCTTTTCTCCTTGGAGATTTGGAGGAGGAAATTTACATGTTGCAACCACAAGGCTATGAGGTCAAAGGTAAGGAGAACTTGGTGTGCAGGTTGAAGAAAAGTTTGTATGGCCTAAAGCAAGCACCCCGACAATGGTATTTAAAATTTGATAGCTTCATGACTGAACATGGTTATCATAGATGTCATTCTAATCATTATGTATATTTTAAGAGATTGGATAATGGCAGTTATATTATCCTGTTGCTTTATGTTGATGACATGCTTGTTGCTAGGTCTAACATGGAACACATAAATGATCTTAAACATAAATTAGCCAGGTCATTTGCTATGAAGGATTTGGGTGCAGCTAAGCAAATTCTAGGTATGAGGATTATACGGGACAGAAAAAATAGAACCTTGAATTTGTCCCAAAGTGAGTATATAAAGAAGGTGTTGAAAAGATTTAACATGCAGGATGCAAAAGCAGTTAGTACACCTTTGGCTAGTCATTTCAAATTGACTAAGGAGATGTGCCCAAAGGCACAGGAACAGGTAAATAAAATGTCTAACATCGCGTATTCATTAGTTGTTGGCAGTCTGATGTATGCAATGGTATGCACAAGGCCAGATATTGCACATGCAGTGGGAGTTGTGAGCAGGTTTATGAGTAATCTAGGTATGGAACATTGGAATGCTGTGAAATGGATCCTTCGGTATTTGAAAGGAACCACTACGAAGGCATTATGTTTCAAAGGATCTAATGCTGCTCTAAGTGGATTTGTTGACTCTGATCTGGTAGGCGATATTGATTCACTGAGGAGCACTACAGGGTATGTTTTTATTATAGGGGGAACTGCAGTCAGTTGGATTTCTAGGCTCCAAAAGGTTGTTGCACTTTCAACCACTGAAGTTGAGTATGTTGCTGCTACAAAAGCCAACAAGGAGATGACTTGGTTACAATGTTTTCTGGAGGAATTGGGTCAGACATAGGAGGATCGCCCATTGTATACTGATAGCCAGAGTGCCATTCATCTTGCAAAGAACTCTGCTTTTCATTCAAGGACAAAGCACATTCAGCTCAGGTATCACTTCATCCAGACTGTTTTGGAGGAGGGTTAGTTATGGCTTGAGAAGATTCACACAAGTGAGAATCCTATCGATATGTTCACGAAGGCAGTTCCACAGGAGAAGCTCATTTCTTCATCAGTTTCTGTTGGTCTTCTTGATTGATAATTGTGGAATGTATACCAGTCGATTCCTAGTGTTTTTTTTCCAGCGGATGTTGCATGTACAGTGGTGTCATGTAGTTTCAGTCTCCAAGTGGGAGATTGTTTGGTGTGGAGCCTGATCAGTCTCCAAGTGGGAGATTGTTGATATGTGGCGACTGATCAACAAAGTACTATACACTCAACACGTATCCTTGTTGGTTTGGGGGCGGCAACCCCCAAAGCAGGTGAAGCCCATTGTGGGGGTTTGGGGGTAGCAGCCCCCAAAGCGGATGAAGCCCGCTACGAGGGTTCGGGGGCCGTAGCCCTCGAGAAAATTTTTTTTGCCATTTTTTGTTGATGAAAATCGACATTGTAATAAAACCCTAAAAAAGGCCGACTTTGTTTGTTGCCCTAAAAATGCATGTTATAAGCGGCTGGGATGCTTAAGGCATTGTAATGTTGATGTACTCTTTTTGTTGGATAATAAGAAAGATTGGACGGTTATGTATGGTGGACGTAACCCATTTTGGGTGAACCACATTGAATCTCTGTGTTATCTGTGTCCTATTTTATTCCTTTATCTTTTGTATTTAAATCTGTATATAATTGTTAGTTCATATTTGCTTCGGATCTGCTTGAAACCCTATATATACACTCAGGACGTATTCTTGTTGGTTTGGGGGCGGCAACCCCTAAAGCGGGTGAAGCCCGTTGTGGGGGTTTGGGGGTAGCAGCCCCCAAAGCGGACGAAGCCCGCTACGAGGGTTTGGGGCCGGTAGCCCCCGAGAAATTTTTTTTTGCCATTTTTTGTTGATGAAAACCGACATTGTAATAAAACCCTAAAAAAGGCCGACTTTGTTTGTTGCCCTAAAAATGCATGTTATAAGCGGCTAGGATGCTTAAGGCATTGTAATGTTGATGTACTCTTTTTGTTGGATAATAAGAAAGATTGGACGGTTGTGTATGGTGGACGTAACCCATTTTGGGGGAACCACATTGAATCTCTGTGTTATCTATGTCCTATTTTATTCCTTTATCTTTTGTATTTAAATTTGTATATAATTGTTAGTTCATATTTGCTTCGGATTTGCTTGAAACCCTATATATATATATATATATATATATATATATATATATTTGGCTGAGCATAAGGAAAGTTAAGTTACTCTTGTGAATGATATTGAGTCTCCTTGTTTTGTGGTTATTTATGTTTCACCCTAAGGTCTTGGTGCATGGTTAGGGGGAGTGGGATCTTGCATGTGTAGGATCAGGTCATGAGCAATAGGCTTCTAAGAGGTTCCTTGTTAGGATACTTAGGGCCTAGACCTGTCATGGAACCACATGAAGAGTTTTCCTTTAATTTGCAAGTGATAACTATAATAATTTGATTAGTGGGTTGGGTAAATGGGATTCACATAATCAAGATAATGAATAGTTTTTGGGCCCCAACACTTAGTCCTAGGGAGGATGTTTTAGGATAAGCTTGGGAAGACCGTTGCGATGGTAAGACAAACTCCCTTGATTGGCTCCAAGGTTGAGATGGCTCCACATGTCTATCAAGGTGTGTCTTGTCACCTTCTTTGTGAGGATAGCATGTGATAACACTCTTTTCCTACATGTGTCCATGATCCTTATGCCTAAATTGTTGGTACACCTCTGGGAGTTTATTGCATTTCAATTTAGCCTTGTGATGCGATTTTTTGTATTCTTTATATGGTTGCCTTTCTTTGGTTCTGAGTTATTGTCCTTTGATTGTTAAGTGTCATCCTAGGTCTAGACTGTTAGACAAAACCTTGTGTCATCTCCTATCACAGGGGGTGGTTCCTTATGGTTCCACATGGTCAGGTGGTTTGATGCCTTCTTCCATTGGCATATTCTTCATTGGTTGCTAGCATGCGTGGATGTGGATTCGTACCTCTTATTCATGTGGATGCATCTTGGAGCATATTCTATGTAATTGTGATTGTAACTATGTATCTTATATCATGAGAATGATGTAATTGTAAAGATGTTTTAGATAGTACCTTGTGAACATATGTGTTAGGACTTGTAGAAGGTTGAGATCATGTTGTATCCTAATGGATTATGCTATTGTAATTATTTTAGTGGCCTTTGTAGTAATTGGATATTCTTGTAAAGCGGAAAAATTGAACCCTAGGTGTTCCCCCCCCACTCCAAGGAGAGAGAAAGGAGGGTCATTAGGGTTGACGGTTTTCACTTAGGAGGGACTTTACATTCAAAAGAGGGGTTAAAACCCACAAGATCCAATCCCACACAACACAAGACTAGATTCTAAATGAGTTTCAGGGGTTAAGACATCAAGGATACCCTCTTTTGTAAAGAATGTAGATAGAATGATTGAACTAGGAATGCATGTAAAGCAAGAAAGATTCACTTGTAGACGGAGATAGGGACATAGGATGAAGCTATGGACCTGAAATTAGCAATAAAATGTTGAGACGATGCTGTCCTGCAAATTTGAGCGAAAGTTGACGGAACAATGGCACCCGAAGTGCACACGGTCCTCCGAAAAATCCGTGAAACGAAGGGGGATCTGTTCGTCTCTGCACAAGGATTCCAGATCTTCAATTACAGCCGCGTACCTACAACCTACACATAGAAAAGAGGGGATGATTGGGGGGTTAGGGATTAGGGGTTTGCCTTTAGGTCAAACCCCGGTTTTGGAATTAACCAAGAAATGAGAATGCTGTAAATGTAAATGTTTGTAATGTAAACAAGTACTGATACCTTGTTGTAAGAATGTTTGTATTCTTACATGCGAAGGTGTAATGATGTTGTATGTTGTATGTTGTAAGTGATCTCCTCTTAAATGGTTGAATCCTTGTCTTGAATGCAACACCTAACCTTGAATGGAGACTTAGAATACTCAATTGCTTGAAGGAACACTTGGATGCTTGAATGTTTGAATGTTTGAATATCACTTCCGCATCTTGCTCTTTCTTATCTCCTTCCTCCCTTTCTAGGAGAGGAAAAGTAGTTTATATACTTGTCAATTAGGGTTAGGAGACTGATTTTTCCGACCTTAGGCTGACCTAGGAACATTATTTTCTGAATTGCAAACTTAAAGACCCGATGCCCACAAGAGACCGGGCCCAAAATAGGGCCAGGGACCAAGGTGCTGGGTGCCATGGTCCTGAGGGACCAGGGCACTAGGCGCCATGGTTCTGAAGGACCAGGGCGCTGGGTGCCATGGTCCCACCTCCCGGGACAGCAGGGTGCAAGGAAGGATCAGGCCAAGGTGCAGAAATATGCAGTTTTTGATGTCGTAAACAGGTTTCGGGGTCTCCATTCAAGTTCAACGTTGTGCCACCATTGTGAAGACCCAAATGCAGTCGAAATTGCAAGTGTCGCAATTTTAGGATGCTACATTTAGCCCCCACTTTAGAGGGAGTATAAGCGTACGCCCATACTTCCGGTAAAGTACAAGGAAACAACATTGAAAAACTTTCACCACGTCAAGGAGGCAAGATACACCAAGCCCCCAGTGGACTAAGGATCTTACGACTTCGATTGACAAAGTAAAAGGGAAGATCATGAGGGAGAACCATGACTGTCAGTAGTAAGGTTCCCTCACTATGAGTCATGCAAGAAAAATACCAAAAATTTTCAAGGCAAAGCTAAGTTCGCCAAGAAATTTTCAAGTATCTTGAAGAGATATGAACGGGGTGTATGCCCCCCTATGTTAAAGTGATCACACATGCCTCATCGGGGGTGATTGCTTTAAGGTAGTGATACATATAAGAAATGAGAAGGGAAAGGAGCACGTTATCACAAGGATTTAGCCCCCAAGTGTGAGATTAGCCCAAGGATAATAGACACAAAACACAAAGCACAAGGTGACTTCGCTTTCCTCGGGGTCAGTATGTTGTATGATAATTCATGTATATCATATGTATGTATGCATAATTGTTCTTCATTCCCCAATCAAGGAAGGTCACCTAGAAGAAGGGAACACATGTGTCTTTTGAGTCAACATGAGAGAGACCAAGAGAGATCTCAATGCTTTGCATCATCCTCAAGTAGACAACACTAAGGACAACAAATAGAAGAATGAGAATAACACATAGAAGAAGTAACAAAAGAGATCAAGAGAGGAGGAGAGAGTCTGCTATGCTAATGAAACTAGTCTAGCATGTCATCCACCCCCCGATCTTGCTGATCAATATTTCAGGAAGGCAGGAAACACGCTAGAGGAGGAACATCCAACACAGCAGATGGAGCTATCACAAGATCCAAACAAGGGCTATGTTCATGTTCCATGCCACGTTGTTCTTGTCTAGGAGCTAGGATAAGTGCTTTAGAAAATTCGTTAGATAAATGGTTATCAACATCAACATATTCATATTCACTATCAGAAGAAAGAGGAGTAACATTTTCATCATGAATAACATTTTCATCTATATCATCATCAAGATTTATAAAAATAGGATCTTTAACTCGCATAGGATCAAGACCATCATGCATCTTATGTTTAGGAGATTTTGGCTCAATTTTCGGCTGAGGAGAAAATGGAATAATACTAGCTGAAGGTGTTTTTGGGGATTGCAAAGTTTGAGAAGCAGCTGCCTGAGCTCTAAGACGATGCTTTCGTCAGCGTTCACGTGCAGAATGATTTCATCTAGTCTTAGTAGGAAGTTGAGAAGATTGAGGAGGAGGAATGTTCTCATCCTTATCACTTGGGTGTTTAGGTTGTGGTCTCTTAGGTTGAACAATAGGAGAAGAGGAAGGTCTCTTCTCTCCATAAGAGGAAGGAGGAGGAACTGCTCCATATAAAGGAGGAATATTTGGTATAGGAAGGAGACCAAGTCCATCGTGATGAGGAGGTATAGGTCTACCTTTAGGAAGTTTATTAGACATAGACATAGTCACATCCACAGGGATGGGTTGGGAATCTTCTTGAGGAAAGACATTAGTTTTATCTTTCAAAGGAAGAACTTCCTTCTCAAGAATGATAGGAATATCAAGTTTGGGTGTTCTAGGTTCACTTAGAGATAGGATCATATCTTTTCTTTTGATAAGATTTGAAAAGATGATCACTCTGCGGTGGAAGAGATTGGAATTGTTTAGGCCAAAAATAATCAATAGGAACGCTAGAAGTTCTTTCAGCAGGTTTAAAGAGACTGTGATTGACAGTAACAATTTCACCATTATGGGGAAATTTCAAACACTTGTGAATAGGAGAAGAAATAGCTTTCATGGAAGAAAGCCAAGGATAGCCTAGCTTCACACGAAATTGTTCGGATGATGGAATAATAGCAAAGTCCACATCAAGGGGTTTGTTATGGACCTCAATAGGTAATGTAATAGAACCAATTGCAAGAGAAGAAAATGCATCAAATAATTTCACAACCACATTTGTTTTGTCATAGATCACTTGATTCAATTGCAAAGTAAAAAGAAATTCTTCAGTAATGATATTAACCATACAAGAAGGATCAATAAGCACTCCACGGCAAGGTGTATTCTTGACTTTTGCAACTATATATAAAGGACCATCAGGTGCCCTGATAGTTTCACTGGAATCAAATGTGATGGAAGGTTCTTTAGGGATTTTCTGCTGCTCTACAAAGTTAATCACATTCGGAGTCATAGACACAAGACTATTAGGTGAGAAAGAGGAATCATTAGTCTCAATCACATTAGAGGTATGAGAAGGTAATGGATCAGTAAAAATCTTAAGATTTTGGTTAGGAGGAGCTACAGATGTGTTGCCTTTATCATTCATACTTGAAACAGAGATAATCTTATTATCAATCAAATCTTGAATTTTACCCTTTAAAGCAAAACATTTTTTAGTATCATGCCCAGGTTGACGATGAAATTGACAAAAAGATTTGTTATCAAAATAGGGTGAATTAATCTTTGCAGGATCTATTTGCCTTATAGGAGGGAGAGTAAGCACATTTTGTTCCAATAACTTATTCATAATACTATGCAATGATTCATTCAAAGGAGTAAACTTTCTTTCTTTCTTGAAAAACTTAGAAATAGGAGGCACACCTGATGCTGCATTCACATTGTTGTTGATGATGTTTTCATTGAATTTAATGACCTCTCTGTTCGGTTTAAACTTCCCAAATGGTTGTTGACTACTATCACCCTTATCACTCGGAGCCATAGGATTTGCTTGTTCCATTTGACTCACAGTTAGTTGATAATTGTGAAGAGTTGCGCACAACTGTTGGAAAGAAGTAAACTCAGAAAACAGAAGTTTTTCTCTAATATCTTTTTGTAAATTAGAAATAAAGATTCTTTGTATATCATTGTCAGGTACTGGAAAAGAAATTTGAGCATACAAATGCTTATATCTACCAATGAAATTAGTCACTTTTTCTTTAACACCTTGTTTACAATGCATTAAATCAATCAAAGTAACTTTAGGACTTATATTGTTTTGAAATTGTTGAATAAAAGCATTTGCAAGTTGTTCGAAAGAAGTAATAGAATAAGAAGGCAACGAGAAATACCATTGTAGGGCTTTATCTCTTAATGTTCTAGTAAACAGTTTTGCAAGCAACCTTTGGTCATAAGCAAAATCGGTACATATTGTTTGAAAGGTCTTAACATGTGTTAGAGGATCACCCTTACCATTATAAAGCTCCAATTGCGGGATTTCAACACGTTTAGGGGGAATAGCTTGAACAATGTCAAGAGAAAGTGGGCTCACAACATCAAATGTGGGCACACTAAACTTAGATTGATTCATAGAGGCAATTTGTTGCTGTAAAGAAGAGACAGTTTGTGCAAGATTGTTAATAGTCGCTTCAGTCGAAGAGTTCATATTAGACGTGTTAGATTGTGATGGAGGTATTATGTTATTGAAAGAAGGTATTGATTGAGAATAAGGTGGTGGGACACTATGATAGTTAGTCATAGGAGATGATTGGAAAGGAGGAACACTACAAGGAGGAATGGAATGGTTAAATGAATTGCCCCCTTGCGTCATGTTCATTTGTGGAGATGTAATAGGGACACACATTGAAGGAATGAATGAAGAAGTTGGATTGAATGAAGGAAAAGGGTTGATTGAAGAAGAAGGATTGCCCCCATGACTGGTGATCATAGGTGGAATATCTTGTATTGAAGTAGTCCTTATGTTTGATGTAAAAGTAGGTATACTAGCAATAGAAGTTGTCAAAGGAATAAAATGATTAACTTGAGTAGGAGGTTGTGTATAACCCAAAGTTTCGGCACAACTCTTCATAGGCATCACATTCGAATCCACAATGTGTGCAATACTATGCAAAATATCAATTCCATTCTTATCACTTTGAACCATACGTTTTAGACCCTCAATTAATGAAAGAGCTTGACTATCAGGGTATTCTTGAGACATCCATTGTCGAAAATCATCAAATTGGTTATCCAATTTCGAAAGTTGTTCTATAGAAACCTCATGGAGAGCTTCTTCATCATTAAGAGGATTAGACGAATTACCCATGTCCTCATTAAAAAGGCCATTCAAATTAGGTTCCATCTCCTCAGTAATTAAACCTTGGAAAGACTTAATTCTAAGGCTTCATCTAATGGGAATAGTGTAAGTAGGGCTTATTGTTGTAAAACTCATGCACTAAAGAGAGAGAGAAGATTTTGAATTTAGAGGTAGCAAATTTCAATAAAATTAGCCAATCTCCTAGATTTAAGCTGTTAAATGCAATCAGGACAATCTCCCGAAATTTCAGAAAAAATGTCAGGGACCGTGGCGAACGGAGTGCACACGGTCCTCGCAACTTTTTTTCAAAATTTTCAGGGATGAAAGTTATGATGACTTTAAAGCTAATCTAAAAAAATTGAGTGATTTTAAGATCTGTAGGTAGGCCAAATTAAAGTTGCAATCTCAAAATTGAACCCTACCAAGATTGTTGAAAAATGCAAAATTTGAATTTTGAAAAAGAGAGGGAAACTGAAATTTTGAATTTTATGATTTTAGAGGGAATACTAAAAGCAATGTAGGCTTTGAAATTTAAAAGTTGACTCAATTTCATGCAAAATTCAATTTTGAAAGTGGAAATCAAGGTTGTTGCAATTAAACATTTAATTTTAAAAGTCACAAACTGCAAAAATTTGAATAAAGCACTGAAATTTCGAATGAATGCCAACGCACTCTTCAGATTTAGGACAGTAAGAAACACAAGTTTCAATTTCAACAATTTTTGAATGATTATAAGCCTTAATCCAAGCAATCACTAGACCAACTTTGACTTTAATTTTGAAAGTGTTAGAATTGATGAAATCAGCCAAGATTCTGGATTTTAGCAGAAAAATACAATAAGATCTAGCTCCTGAAATTTCAGAAAAAATGTCGGGGATAATGGCGCTCGGGGTGCACACGGTCCTCGCAACTTTTTCAAAATTTTCAGGGATGAGAGATATTGTGATTTTGTTACGGAATCCAAAGTTACAGCCGATTTGGAGGTGTTTTGAATAGTGAAATCATCAATCAAAGGTTGAATCAAGAGGGTTTTTTAAAAATTAGGGTTTTGACACTTAACCACTTAATTTTCAAAATTAAAGCACAAATATGAATTGACAATTTGCAATAGAAGGGTAGATCTGAAACAAGCATTAACAATTAAACATTTCACAAGCTCAATTACTAAAAAGAAAATTTTAGGGTTTTTATGCAATTAACCTTTAAAATTTGCAAAAGATCAAACATGGAAATGTAATTAAGGAAGCAAATTTTTCAGATCTAACCATGAATAATCAGAATTAGGATGTTCACGTCGGGTTCACCAAAATGTAAAGCGAAAAAATCGAACCCTAGGTGTTCCCCCCACCACTCCAAGGAGAGAGAAAGGAGGGTCACTAGGGTTGACGATTTTCACTTAGGAGGGACATTAGATTCAAAAGAGGGGTTGAAACCCACAAGATCCAATCCCACACAATGCAAGACTGGATTCTAAATGAGTTTCAAGGGTTAAGACATCAAGGATACCCTCTTTTGTAAAGAATGTAGATAGAATGATTGAACTAGGAATGCATGTAAAGAAAGAAAGATTCGCTTGTAGACGGAGATAGGGACATAAGATGAAGCTACGGACCTGAAATTAGCAGTAAAATGTTGAGACGACGCTGTCCTACAAATTTGAGTGAAATTTGATGGGACGATGGCGCCCGGAGTGCACACGGTCCTCCGAAAAATCCGTGAAACGAAGGGGGATCTGTTCGTCTCTGTACAAGGATTCCAGATCTTCAATTACAGCCACGTACCTACAACCTACACACAGAAAAGAGGGGACGATTGGGGGGTTAGGGATTAGGGGTTTGCCTTTAGGTCAAACCCCGGTTTTGGAATTAACCAAGAAATGAGAATGCTGTAAATGTAAATGTTTGTAATGTAAACAAGTACTGATACCTTGTTGTAAGAATGTTTGTATTCTTACATGTGAAGGTGTAATGATGTTGTATGTGGTATGTTGTAAGTGATCTCCTCTTCAATGGTTGAATCCTTGTCTTGAATGCAACACCTAACCTTGAATGGAGACTTAGAATACTCAATTGCTTGAAGGAATACTTGGATGCTTGAATGTTTGAATGTTTGAATATCATTTCCGCGTCTTGCTCTTGCTTATCTCCTTCCTCCCTTTCTAGGAGAGGAAAAGTAGTTTATATACTTGTCAATTAGGGTTAGGAGACTTATTTTTCTGACCTTAGGCCGACCTAGGAACATTATTTTCCAAATTGCAAACTTAAAGACTCGATGCCCACAAGAGACCGGGCCCAAAATAGGGCCAAGGACCAGGGCGCTGGGCGCCATGGTCCCACCTCCCAGGACAGCAAGGTGCAAGGAAGGATCAGGCCAAGGTGCGGAAATATGCAGTTTTTGATGTCGTAAACAGGTTTCGGGGTCTCCATTCAGGTTCAACGTTGCACCACCATCGTGAAGACCCAAATGCAGTCGAAATTGCAAGTGTCGCAATTTTAGGACGCTACAATTCTTGTACATGATTAGAAATTGGAAGCCTTAATAGAATGATTATTAATTATTGGAATTATCTTATGGAATATTACTAGAATGCTAAATGTTCATGTATGCATTATAGTGAATGCTTCTAGTGAAGGTGTAATTCTTAATCAATTATTATCTCTTGGAAGTGAATATACATGAGTAGCTTGTAGGTGTGTATGAATATCCTTTAAGGAAATGAATTGTAGATGCATTAGGTAATAATTCATGTGGAAAGTTTTGGTTATCATGCTAGATGGTTTTAAAGGGAAATAGGAACATTTGATTTGGTGTCTTAAAATGAATCTAAGAGTTAATGCGAATGTGTAGGATTTGCATTCAATAGTTCATAATTCTCATGTTGGAAATGAAGTAATTGATTAGGAACTAAATGTAATGGATGTTAATGGAATATTGATTATGGTTGTACTTATGTGATATTGTTAGTTAAGTAATGGCATTGAGGTACCCTAGGGATGGATATTTGTTGTATTGTTACTCCGCTTGCATATTATGTTGTTAAGAATATGGTTATATTTAAGATGTTTATGCATTCATGTTACGATATCTTTAATGCATATGAGTAATGGTAGATTAATATGTTGCATTAGTAGATGTTAAATAAAAAATATATCTATTTGTTATTTAGTTTTAGGTATTTTCTCTAGGGTATTTTGGTGGGCATTATAACTTTTAGCATAATGTAGCATTATAAACCCTCAAAATTACTATAATGCAAAGTGTTCTTATTGTTAAAAACACTAAACTATTATTAAGGGTTTGTTTTTTTTCCTTACAACATTAAAGGGTAGAAGGAATTTTTCCAACACATCTTGTTCACTATACCATCACCTCAAACAAGTAATGGCAGACCTCATTGATGAGAAGTCAAAACTTTATGTAACATCTAGTCATGGATGCATCCTATAGCTGGATAGCCACTACCGATTGATAATAGCCATAATAAACAAAGAGGTAAAGCTCATGTAGATGACTTGAATTCATAGTGTTGTTATTTCTTAATTCACATCAAAGCAAACACATGCATACTTTAGTTAACATGCAGACAATCGAATTTTGTCTATTAATGTGGGATAATAGTTTTGTTTTTTTGGGAGCAAGTTGAATTGGCTACTCTATTTATTTAAGCAACTATTACCACCATGATAGTATTGGGAACTTGTGAATTAATCATCCATATTAGATAGATTACTTGATGCAGGAGCATCCCCGGTGGATGAGCAATCTTGCATCAACCAAAAATATTTTCTTTCAGTTTTGTTCTTGTTCAGTTCAACGTTGCAGATTCTGTGTATCTTTCAAAATTCTTTGATTGTTATTTATTTTTCATTGCGGACCAGATTCTTGGCTTCTAGACTTGTTCTTGTTCCTTATTCTAGATTTGTAGTTCATTTGGATCCTTTTCCGGCAAGTTACTACTTCTGAAGTATCTATTTCTTGGAGCAGTTTGAGCTTATCAACTAGTTGGAGATTTCCTCTTGTGCAGAATGTTTCCTTGACTTGTGGATCTAATTAGCACCATGCACGATGTTCCTAGGCCCTTGGCTAACCTTCCTTGGTGGTATGCACTTCACTATTGTCCTTGGCGGAGGAGATCTTCACATTTTGGGTTTGACCTATTTTACATGTTTCATTTTTTCGTCTTGATGAATGCGATCTTTTGTGGTTGACCCGGATGAGTTCCAGATGGTATATATATTTTTGTATGTGATCCTTTGGGATATAGAGGAAGTAGTATGAGGATATTAAATCATGATCTGTAATAAGGACACCTCTGGGAGATCCACATGGATTGTAATCTGGAATATATTTTGTAACTAGGCCTATAAGCCTGTGTGTTTACTGGATGAAGCTAGTGGATTTTGTGATGAATCTACAATGATGTGGATGTCTGATATTGCATCTTCTATGTTGTGTTGTTGCTTCTCTTGTGTTACTTTTCCTGCATGACCTGGATTGTTCTCTTTGAGAACCCTCCAAATCATGGCTGCATTAGATGGTATCAGAGCTGGTTGCCAACCTTGAGGCATTCCTTTGGGTGAACAGATTGCTGATTTGAGGTAGGCTGCGAGTGCGTTCAATAGATTGCCAACTATGAGGCAATTGGAACCTTTGTAGTTAGATCACTGAGATGAGGCAGTTCCACCAGATCAAAGGAGGAGATGTCGCCGAGGAGGATGAACCTTAGAATGTAGAGCAGATGATGGTGGATTTCAGAAATGAGATGAGAAATGAGATCCAGAATGCATTGGTTGGTTTGTAGAGGAATCCAGAATCGAAGGACGAGTATGAAGAGGCAGGGGAAGAACTAGAGGCCGAAGAAGTTGAAGGACCAATAGATGAGAAATAAGATAGATTTCTTAGAGCGAAGGCACAAGTGAGTAAAGTTCATAAATTTGAGGTTTCTAACTTCTTAGGTATGTTGAATCCAGAAGACTTGATAGATTGGATTGGAGAGTTGGAAGACTACTTTGAATTTGAAGATATTATAGACCCACATAAGGTCCAGTTAGCACAAACTAAGTTCAAAGGGAATGTTGATTTATGGTGGAAAGAGTTGCAGAGAGATAGAGTGGAGAATGGTGAGATGAAAATCACCTGGTGGAGATAGATGGTTGCAAGATTGAAGGCTAAATTCATTCCAGGAGACTATGAATTGGAATTGTTTAAGAAGTTATAGAACTTGAAGCAGAGGAACATGAGTGTGAAAGAGTATATTGAGGAATTCTACAAGGTGATGATTAGATTTGGGCATCAAGAGATGGATAGGGAGAAGGTGGCTATATACATAAATGGACTTGGGTTTAACATTCAGGATGAGATGAGTATGTTGAAGATTTCTACAGTTGAGGAGGCTTACCACTATGCTCTGAAGGTAGAAGATAAAGTGAAGAGACTTGACAATAGAATAACCCTAAGGGAAGAGAGATATATGCAGTGAATAGAGGGTAGATGAGTGGTAGTATGGAGAAGCAAACTACTGAATCAAGATCTAAAGGGAAAGAATCAAATCAATAGACACAAGGAAAAGGAAATGGAAGTAGCAACAAAGAATTCTTGGGTAAATGTTTCAAGTGTGGAGAAACCAAACATACATCTTATGAGTGTTCTCAGGGAAATAGTAAGACTAGAATGGCAAGGAATATCATTGCACGTGAGGATCAGAAAAATGGAGTTGTAGATGAGAATATGATAGAACCAGAGCACGGGGAATCCCTTATGTTTAGAAGATTCTTGGTGGAGAAAAGCAGAGAAGAAACCAAACCTACTTAAAGGAAGAATATTTTCCAGACTGTATGCAAATCAAGAGGTCAGTGTTGTAAGGTTATAGTGGATAGTGGTACTACTGATAATCTGGTATCTAAGGAGATGGTAGAGAAGATTGGTCTGAAGAGGCTTGAGCACCCTTTTCCTTACAAGGTGAGTTGGTTGCAAGATGATAATAAGGTAGAAATGAAAGAGCAGTGCTTGGTGAATTTTAATATTGGACCTTTCAAAAATGAAGTCTTGTGTGATGTCTTGCCTATGAGTGCCTGTCATGTTTTGTTGGGTAGACCTTGACAGTTTGATAGAGGGGTTATCTATGATTGTAGAAGAAACCTGATCACTATTGAGAATGGTGGGCATAAGTTTACTTTGGCTTCTTTGAAGGAGAATGAGAAGGAAGTGAAGAACTTGAGTCTTGTGAAGAGTTGTTGTGTTGTGAAGCAGTGGGCTTGAGGAAGGATCTTGTGGATAGGTTTGATAGCGAGGTGATACCGAATAACAGTAAAGTTAGAACTATGGTGGTAGATAAGAAAAATTCAAGTGGAATAAAGAAATCAGAGTTGCATAATAAAGAAAGTGGTAGATAGAGATAGTGTGCAAGTATGAAGCAAGGAAAGAGAGGAGAAGAGGAAAAGAGGTTGGAGGATCTAGCTAAGGTTCCAGAAGAGGTAAGGAGGAAGGTGTTTGTAGACAAAGACATTTGGATCATAAATGAGCATGGGGTCTACAACCCAAATCCTTTTTGATATTCATGAGATTCCTCTCATGGAACATCTTTTTTTACTTGGGGTGTCTGATGTAGGATCATCCTCATTCGATGAGCAATCTTGCATCAACCCAAAATATTTGCTTTCAGTTTTGTTCCTGTTCAGTTCAGTGTTTCTTTTGGAATTCTCCGGTTGTTGTTCATTTTTTTGTTGCAGATCATATTCTTAACTTCCAAACTCATTCTTGTTCCTTATTCTAGGTTTGCAATTCATTTGGATCCTTTTCCGACAAGTTACCGCTTTCAAAGTGTCTGTTTCTTGGTTCCCAGAGCAGTTTGAGCTTGTCGGCTAGTTGGAGATTTCTTCTCATGTGGAGCGATTCCTTGACTTGCAGATCTAATTGGCACCACATACGATGTTCCTAGGCCCTTGGTAGACCTTTCTTGGTGGTTCGGATTTCACTATTGTCTTTGGCGGAGGGGATCTTCACATTTTGGGTCCGACCTATTTTACATGTTTCATTTTTTTGTCTTGGTGAATGCGATCTTCTGTGGCTGACCCAAATGAGTTCCAGATGGTATATATATTGTTGTATGTGATCCTTTGGGATATAGAGGAAGTAGTATGAGGATATTAATTCATGATTTGTAATTAGGAGACCTCTAGGAGATCTAGATGGATTGTAATCAGGAATGTATGTTGTAACTAGGCCTATAAGCCTATGTGTTTACCGGATGAAGCTAGTTGATTTTGTGACGAATCTATGATGTTGCAGATGTCTGATCTTGCATCTTCTATGTTGTGTTGTTACTTCCGTTATGTTACTCTTGCTGCATAACCTAGATTGTTCTCTTTGAGGACCCTCCGGATCATGATTGTGTCATTACTTCAGCCAATTAAATTGCATAAACTTAATGTTTGACATATGTTTTCTTAAAAGTTTTGAATCTACACTTTGATGAAAACAAATATCTTTTTCCATAAGAAAAATATTTGCAGCATGATTTATTAAAAAAATAAATATAACACATTAAATATTTCCTATAATTCTATGGCAGGAACTAAATATATAATTAAATGAAAACAAGTAGATACTACCCTTAAACAAGTTCATAATCATTTTCTATAGTCACTCAAGGAAAGATCTAGAGTAATTTTTTAATCCAACAAGGATCCAATCTTGTTGTCATCGATAGGGTTTTTATAATAGCTAACTTGGTCAGAAGTAATTTCAACGTAATCTCAATTCTTCACAAATAATTCTTTTTTTTTTTTTTTGGTGGATGCCCTTCTTGCTTTGTAATTCTCTTTGCGTTTGATAATTTTTTACCTTTTTTTGTGAATAAAAAAGAAATTGACAAACTTTCCAAGAAAAATAGTCCTATAAAATAAAGTGCATGCACTAATCAAGTCCAATAACAAATCACAATAAAACAAATAATGATACAAATAATCTAGAAAATTTTAAGCAACCAAAGAATAATAGAGAACAATTATTTCCCATGGAGCACTTCATAGAGATATAATCTTTCATTTTTTAATGTAATTGATTTAAATTAAGTTAAATTTTTAAGTAGAGATAAAACTTACTCTTGATTTTATTTTATTCAACTTTCATATTATCGAAACTTATGCAATCTAGTTTTAATTTTTAGAGGTTTTAATGTTTATTCGAGGTTGTCTTTCCCCCTATAAAAATTTAGCATGTCCTCATGTTTGATACTAAGAAAAGCTATTTAATTTTATAAAAATATTATTTCATTCCAACTAACTTAGTTCAATCATATCATATTTTCTAAATAATTAAATGCAAAAAAAGATTTTAGGGAACTATATGTTATGGGTCCATAATGTGCTTACATAATAAAAATAAAGAAACTATTGACATAAAATAAAAACAAAACCAAAAAAAAATTGATATGAATATACAAATTTCATTATTACAAATACTAAATCACTAACTTTCTAACTTTTATTAAGTATATCTTAAATGATTCACTAAACTACCCTCATATTGGGATCTAAGTTCCCTAAGGATTATTGAATGATGTCTCTACATCTAATGGCAATTTGATGCACCTTATTCTATCATCCACCATCCATCTCCTAACAAATTTCTAACTAGACTCGTGTATATCTTTGATTCAATCACTTAAAGCTAATTAGCACAAGCACTCTACTTGAATGCCATTCTTTACACCTCATCAAAAGTGGTAACTAACTATAAATTTATTTTAACCATTGCATTGAGTGTAAATTAAGAAGAACTCAACACAAGTGATTTTTTTGATAATCTAAGAATATGTAATCTTACATCAAGACTTTTGATCACATCCCTCTCTTATCATCCATTTTCATCCTATTTTCATTTTCTTCTATTTTTTACCCTATCACTATACTTTTATGGTAACATGTTCAAAGCCTTTAAAGGAATTTGTATAAGATAATCTTTTGAAGAACATTTTGAAATCATTTTAAATTTATTATTTATTTATTTTTGTTGTTAAATGTGTGAAGTACACTTCCATTCATAAATTTATCTTATAGAATATATAGATTATATCATTATATTTGCTTAAATGTTATGTGGAAGGAATATGTTGAGAGTCCAACTTATTGTCATCAAGTATTTGAATGGTACCATTTAGAATAAGTAGTTGTATTTCATCCACTAAATCGTGACATTCATTGGTGGAATGGTCATGGATTTAATGATACTCGCAAAAAAAAGATTGTCTTAGGATTTTTTATTTGATTTTTCAAAGGAAGAATAACCAAGTTAGTAATAAAGAGAATCTTCTTCATTGATAATAATCTTTATCTAAAAAATATTGAAATAAATTTTCCATTCTCCATATTGAAATTATGAAACTTGGCTTCCAAATACACAATTATTCTAATCATGAAAATTTTCATCCCTAAATCTTGAACTATAATTTTATCAGTGCTGCCCACACAACATGGGGATATGCAACCTTGAAACCTAGGAAGTCAATGTATGTAACCTTCAGAAGTATAGTAACTGTATCACAAAAATCTTCATTCTTTATTTAATTTAAGTAAATATAATGAAAACTTTTTCACAATATTATCTACATTTAGCAAAATTAATGTTTATCACTGTAATATTGAAATTTTTATTATTCATCAAAATCTGGGATTCCAAAATATCAACCTATGTGGACTTCAACCAATTAACCCATAAACCAAAAAAAGGTCTTTTATCAATCAATACCTAAATCTGCATCCAAGATTCCAAATTGCATAAATTTTGCATCAAAAGTTTTTCAATCTAGTTTTATAATCTCTATAGTATACATAAAACTGTGATCAGGTCATATGTCTAAAATTAGAAAATAAGATTTCAAATTTAATAAATCTAACATCAAAAAATTTAGAAAATTGTTTTAAATAATAACAACTCATACAGTCATCATACACATCCAAAATCTAAATACACTATCTTAAAATTTACAGATGTTACATCAAAAGTGTTAAACATGTGCCAAATAAATATTTTAACTTAATGGAACAATAACTAAAATATTAAATATATACATATCTAAAATTTAAATTCAGGTTTCAAATTGTACAGAAAAGTATAAACATTTTAAAATGATAGTTTGCATACAAAAAACAAAGATTACCATGACATCCAAAACTTCTGTAATTTCTTTTTAATCAATATACACAAAAAAATATTTGTATTCACTTTTCAATAATTTACAAACCAAAAACTCATACAACAGAAAGAATCCTTCATTACAACAAATTATTCAAAATAATTAAATTCTCGATATACTATTTAATCATTATAACAAAATTCTATAAAACAACAATATCAAAAATATTATTTGTTGAGCTCCTCACTATCACATAAAACTCAAAATAGTGAGAATCCTACTGTTCATAGATATCTAAAATATCATATCTGTTTCAATATCTTATCCCATAGCACAACAAAAATCTCTTCTTAAATCTATTCCTGTGAAATTCTCCAAAATAACATTATACTACTCTAACGCTTTGAAAATTTCTGGTGTTTGGAAGAGAAATCTATAGTCTTGACATATATAATTTAGTATTTATATGGGTGTTATCTATCTCTACAGTTTAATTTGTATCTATATGCGTATTATATATATTACAGGTTAGCATATTTTTTTATTTTATGGTACATGTAAAATATGTTCATAAATATTAAATTTTTAAAATAAAATTAAAACAGAAAAAGTGTTCTTTCTTTTCATGAATAAGAAAGTGGTGCTATTGTAGAATCAGGCCTATTGCGTAATGATTAGGTTGTGCTGTCTGAATGTATTGTTGTAGATATGAATAAAAAGACTGAAAATGTTATTATTGATGAGAAAATCTCTAATGAATGTTTCAAAGAGGTTGTATATATATATATATATATATATTCTAAAGTAATTTCAACAAGAGCACTTTTTTAATTAAAATGACAAGATCAAAGCTATGCATATGTTTCTTATGAAACATATCATGAATGTGCAGTTAAAAAACTAATACTATATCTTTTAATTAAATATCATTTTGCATAGTCATTGATTTTTTTCCTTTAATATGGATGGTTTGATCTTTTTATGTGAAATTTTAATACAAAATTTATAAAAAATATTATCTTGTGTTTGTAGAACATTTACCAAGCAAATATTATGCATATATCATATTATGCACTTGCTCATCATTGGGTAAAATATAAATGATATAGTCAATACGTTTCAAGATGATAATCATGTACATTTTGAAATATATTAGTATCCTCTTTTCCTATACAAACAAGGCAGCTGTGAAGTTCTTGTCAAATGCTGGTAAGAAGTCTTTGTTTTGTTTTTGTTTCTTGAAGTTAATTTGCTTTCAACTTGGATACTTAAAATTGTAGGATTCCTGATTGTACTCTAAAAATGATTGATTTTGTAGAAACCCTTGTTGGTTGTAAGACACAAATTGGGTGACTATGAAAATGATTGTATCGAAAAATGAAAATGGATTAAGTATGTAATGGGTATTTTTACAAATTGTAGATGTGTTTGATAAGGAGGTCATAGCACACCCTAATACATATAGAAGGGATGACACTTAACAAAGACCTTAGAGACACAATTTTCAATGAGCTAAGATGCCTACAAGGCTATGGTGGGGAGGCTCTTTGTTTCATTATAGTCGTGTAGTTTCCATAGTCCATGAAGTTATGCAAGAAATAGATTACAGGATTGCATGCCAATTTTTTCTCATCATAGCTCTTACTTGCATAATTCTTTGTCTCATCTTTATGCATTCAAAAAAGGGTAACCAAACAACCAATTAAATACGATAGATCTTTAGTCATACACATCTTTGGTAAATTTGCAACTTTAGCTTGGTATCACAAAGCTTTACTTAATACATGTATGGTTATTAAAAAATTTATTTGTATATTTGTGAAAGGAGAATTATGGTGCTTGAACAACGAATCTTTAGAGGCAAGTGATCCATGTGTTGAGCATTCACACTAAAAGAATAAACAAGTTGACCTAGTAATGCTTCAATGACCTTGTCTTCATCCAATACAACTTTCATCTTCAAACCAAAATGGTGGAAGTAAATGTTTGCACAATGCCATCAACTTGGATAGCATTCAATCAATATTCAAATTGGATGTTTGGAGATGTGGGGTTCACCTCCACCGGAAAACTGTCTCACGCCTGAATTTTTGCGCCCGGGAAATTTCGCCGTTCGCCGATCATCCTCCCTTCCTGTGTAAAAATGGGAGGTTCGGAACAGGGTATGGGAATCCATCACACAATAAATAGCAGAGGAATTTCGTAAGTGTTTTAGCTAAAACTGCTCTGCCAGACACGTATACAAATGTGTAAGCATAGAAAAGGAACGCGAACTGTTTGACAGAATGCCTCAAAGAAATATACTTTCGTGGAATGCCTCAAATGTAATTCATAGGTATAAAGGTAGACTCACACAATCTTTTCCAGCATTTTCCCTGCCTGTGCCAAAATGGGAGCTTTGAAACAGGGTATGAACATCCATCACAGTATAAATAATTGAAGAATTTTGTCAGATTTTGGAGCTACAACTTCTCTGGTTGACGTGTATGCAAAATGTGTAAGCATTAGAGAAGCAAGTGAACCCTAAACCCTAAACCCTAATGTCTCCAAGAATTGCTTGGGAGATTGCCAAGATTGCATGATATGGAAATGTATGTTGGTTTGCTGGGATGAATCTAGCTTCTTGTTTTTGGCTATGCAATGTCATTCAGATAATGGATATCACTTTAAGTAAAAAGCATATCACAGTTATATATTAAGTTTGTTACACACCCATTGTCCATTGCCTTTCTTGTAGCCATTAACTTAAGAATATAAAATATACCACCAAGCTAAAATCATTTCCTAAGTTTTAAGTTTTAAGACTATTGATAGTGCATGAAATAGTAGAGAGAGAAAGACTTCATTAAACATCAGTGATAATATAAAAAAGAGTGGTTCTGCTGAGGGGCATAAAGGTAGTAACAAATACAGCTGTAGCAATTTTATCTAGAAAATGCTCCATTGTAAAGCTCAAATTTAAGCCATCAATGTTGTGGCCAACCAATATAACTTAAACAGACATACATCTACAAATTAGTTAGCAGCCTTAGTATTGATGACCTGAATTCTGATCTAAACAAGAGATACAATGCATACGGTCCCGTTTAAACATCATATTCTATGTTTTGACTTATATATGTGGTTCATCTAAAATCAAATTTTCGAAGTATAATTTAAAATGGACCATTTAAATAAATAAAAAAATAGATTAAACTCTTGACCAAATTTGTCTAGGTTGTTCACTTTATTGTGTAGTTATAGGTGAATGCATTTTCTTTTGGTTACAATTGCAGTTTAATCCAATGAACAAGCACAACCACATCGTGCATTTCTACTCCAAACATCCTAGCCTCTATCTAATTGTTTATTTTCCTGTCACAAATGACAGATTGAAGTACCGGCCACTAGAATTTCTTCAGAGTTTGGGGAGCCCGAAACCCTTCTTTCCAGACCATATTTTTTTCAGGAATGCTACCATATGTGAGATGTTGTATTTAACATTTTCTACATAAACTATTGACTTTGTGGGTAGATGGCATGTGTTGACAAAAACATAAGAAGAAAATCTCTCCACAAATCTTCTTCACATCTTTGAAATGATTTTGAGATTTTGACTATGCTATAAATTTTATATCAAATTTTTGGATGTATTCTATGATCTATTATAAGAATCATAAATTTTTCTAATTCTTAACTCGTTCTTATATTATATTTTTAAATTTTTATTTAATATTATTAATAAAAAAATCTATACTAAAATTATAAAGATAAATAAATTATATAAATTACTATCTGCTTGCCCAGTGCACCTCATTTAAATGCAAGCACTAATTAATAAAAATCAAGAAAGTACACTAGGATTGCCTACAAAAAATTCAGGACTTTTATAGCATAAACCCTCAAAGGTTGCTATAAAAGTGTTCCTATTGTTGAACAAACTAGAACCCCTCCAAACTATTATTAAATTTCTTGTTTTTTTGTTCTTATAACTCTGAAAATATATAAAAAACTACTAAAACTGCAGATAATGTGTACATGAATATCCCACTACAAAGTCAACATATCAATGAAGAAAAAACATAATTATGAAATAGAAGGGCTTTTGCCAACTAGAGAGACAGACACATGAACTTACATATTGTCAAGTTGGAGTTGAACTTACATATTGTTCAATGTATGTTTAGTTTTTCATAGGTTCGAAATTTTATTCTGAAACATTTGCATTTTCCAAAAAATTGTTCAAATTCTATACTATTCAATTTTGCATGCATATTATTCATAGTTTTCTTTTAAAACCGTTCCAATTATATAGTCTTTAGATGCAATTTTTTTTGTGAGTATTATGTATGTATGTATGTATATATATATATATATATATATATATATGTATATGTATATGTATATGTATATGTATATGTATATGTATATGTATATGTATATGTATATGTATATGTATATGTACATGTATGTATTCATTCTTAGTTTCTATTGATGTTTCCTCTATTAATGTGGACCCCTCACACAACATAGCTCTCATCACCATCTAATCTCTCCCTTATATGTGTTTGTGTCTTCTTGTATGCTTCTCACAGTTTGCTCTATCACGATATAAAATCTATAAAATCTTTGTTGATGGTGTTATGTTGCCAACATGTGAGGAGGATGAAGTTACTCCAATTCCACAATCAATATACCATGTTTATATTTCTTTATATGAGTAAATAATTGATATCTTGTAATTTGTTTTTAATGGTGAGGCTAACTGTTGTTTTACAATTATTGTAAGGCAAATCTGGTGAAAGGGGAGTATAGGTGGGCATGGTGGAATAGGAATATGTCGATGTAGGGATGAGAAGTGGAGTGTATTTGTTTGTAATATGGTTACATGTATTTGCAAGTTGGTAAAAAAATTAATCTATTATTGAATAAATCTGACCTAATCCTATACATGTCAAATCGCTATTTGTATACCCGTGTTTATATAATGGGAATTATAGACACTAAAAAATTGCATCACCCACGTCTTCCATTTTTAACACGTCAATTTGTCACTAACTTGACCTAATTATCCCAATTTTCTCAATTCCTCCCAATTCTTCATTTTGACCCAAATTGACTTAATTTGACCCCTTTTAGGTCCTCGGACGTCAGTTTGACTAATTTTCCCTTTTAAGTTTAATTAATTCATTAATTAATTAAGCACCTTTTTAGTAATTATTCTGCCATAATCTGTCATCAAACATCTTCCCTTTGTAAAATTAATTAAATAATATTGCATTATTTGATTAATTTTGATTTATCCCATTTAATTAAACAATCTTAATTGATTAATTAAAGGTTCATTCATTTTAACCTATAGTTGAATAATTCATTTTAATTATTCAATTATCTAATTGTGTCTTCTTAGGTTGTAGCCGCAATATTTTGAATTATTATTATTATTATTATGTTTGATTAGATTGACCCAAGACCTTCCCCATCCTATGGAAGGCCAAGAGTCACAACTTAGAATTCCACTTTAGATGTCCCTATTGGGAATTGAACTTGGGTCTCCATACTGAGAATCCAGTGTTTTAACCAGTTAAGCTCAACCCCTTGGACTTTGTGAGGAGATAATTAATAAATCTTATTTATTAATTATCTCTATATCCTCTTGTATGAAGATATTTTACTTATTTTTAATTCTTCTATTTATCTTTTCAAATGAAGATATTTAATAATTTTTAATTATTAAATATTCCTAATATTTTCAACCTTCTAATTTGGTATAAATATGATAAGATAATTAAAGATTTTATTATTTTATTCTCATAATATATTCCCATTTGCTTTCTTCTAACTTCATCCTTCTTCGAATGGCAGCTTTGTTGTGCGTTCAATCTCGTCCGTCTACCTGATCAAAAATCTTTTCAATCCCGTTTGTCCATCGAATTGTTAGGAAATAATGCTTTAAACCCACATTCTAATAATTCATTTCCTACACAACCCTTAAGAGAAAAGCATGCACACAAGCTTACAAAATCACCAAAATGCAAAGATCGAATAGACAATCAACAAGATAACACAAGATATATACTGGGAAAACCCTCATGAGAGAAAAACCTAGCCTCCAAAAGCATCCATACTCCATAATATTATTCAGCCATAAAGCAATATAGAGTTACAATGAATACCTCTGAATCGTCAAGACCTCCAATGCATTCTCATGTGTCCAAGCATGAATCCACACATCCCATACCCTTCTTCACAAATGAAATCCTCCAAAGGATTCAATACAATGACAACCCAAAACCACTAGCCAACCTTAACCACTAAACATGTGCTTGCTTATATAGACGAAAGCTCACACAAAAATAACTAGTGGTAAAGTAAAACTAGGTGCTTACCTACCCCTTGACCCCACATTTAATATTGGGTACTAAGTTTTCTCTTTTTAAATATTTTTCCCCAATATTAAATAATTACAATATAATAATCTCAATGTTACAATATAACTCATCAAGTTGTTTTGAGAATATTCCAAAGGAATATCTACATGTTACACGTCCATGTGCAACATCAAATGGATCAATATTACATTACATGCCCACGGAAAACCACATAATAAATAAATATAACAATTACAACATTATTATGCAAGGTGTTCAACACCTATTTTTCCAACACAAATTCTAGGTTTTCTATAAATTGAGAGCTCTTTCTTTGTCAATTCATCTAGCTTTTATGCATTCTTATTCTGTCGCATTTTTAAATAACTTTCATGTAATTTCATTCTTATTGGGAAAAGGGTGTCTCAACCTTGCATTTACATGAGGTTACTATTTATAGTAAGTTTTCATTTCAGCATGAAATGGTGCAAAATTATCTCCAAAGCTTCTGATTGGCTAGATAAGTATATTGGTATAGTTTTGTCACAAGATCACAACTATTTTTGAAGATATTAAAGTTTTTGTTTTGGAGGGGTGCGTTGAAAGATTTAAATTTAATTTTGAGGACTTTAAACCATCCAAAATGCCCTGAAAAGTGGGCATAAATGATGTAGAAATTTACGAGGTGATAGAGAACTTCGTGAGCTTTCCGATGCTTCAAACACTCCATCAATCGGACACATGGTTCTCAAGTTATGGCTAGTGGAGGGGGGTAGGGGGGCCCTATAATTCTATGGGACTAATTAATTAAGTGCCAATTCCAGTTATAAATGAATGGGAATCGTTACCTCCCCATTCATGGGAATTTAGGCAGTTGATGAATGGAATGAATGGGAAGGGAGAGACCCGATGACATCTAATCCGAACGATATATATATGGGGGAGTGGGGAGTGGGCCAACCAACAACTATATAGTTGATAGTTGATAGTTGTATTACATGTATAATGCAATTCTAGATACCATTCCTTCTCAACCTCTATTCCTATATGGTGGGGTGGGTCTTGTAATGGCTCTATCTGTTTCATTTTCCGTTGCCAACTAACTGGATCTATCCATGAATGGAAGAAGGGTGCTTTAGATTGGGAAATGAATGATGGGCACTCATACCCATCACCCTTAGAATAATGCATCATACACATTAATGAGTTGTAAAAGGGAGGGACACGTGTTGACGTGTCTTTTGACATGTCATAGGGCATCTAGATTGGAGATAAGGTCATCTATACTTTATTGGGTGTTTTTAACCCATGATTTTGTAATATCGTGCGGTTTCTTGTATTGTATCTCCTATATATGAGGTGTGTGAGATAGAGGTTGTGTGTAAGAGTCTTATGTCTATTGAGTTACCTCTAAATCTCTGATTAGTGGTACTCTTGCGAAGAGCTTGCTCTGCAAGTATATTGTAATCTATTATTGATTGCTAAATAATATATTGAGCTGCTTTTGGAGTGTGGGGTTTTTCTCTCGAAAGGTTTTTTCCCCACGTAAATCACTGTGTTGTAGTATGAATATTATGTTTATTTCTATTAAGTTTCTATAACGGTTGTAACTATCTATAAAAGTTTTTATATTATTTTCCTCACAAGGTTAGTGTAGGAAGTTGTTCTACTACTTAACTTCCTTACAAGTGGTGTCAGAGCCTGATCACCTCTGGTTTTAGTTATGGGTTGTTGATTTTTTTGAACTAATCCATATTTGAATGGGAGCTTGCGCAAAAGACACTTTTTGATCTTGTTGCATGAATTTTCAGATGGCAAGTTCATCGGGGAGAATAGAGGTGGAGAAATTTAATGAAAGTAATTTTGAGATGTGGAAACTAAAGATGGAAGATTTGCACTAATAGATCGAGATCTGTGGGATGTTGTTGATGTGAATATCTCAAGACCCTCAGATCCTACTGCGGCTACTCAATATGATGTTATGGACCATAAATCCAAGGTGTTAACATTGTATTATGTGTTGTCATTGATGTCAAATCCTTTGGTCTGGATTAAGTTCGGATGTGGTACAATGAGCATGAGTGTTTGATTTAGGTATGTTGTGCGCTTGAAGGTTTTCCAATTTCACTGGATGAATTTGGTATCTCAGAAGATGTTTCTTAGTATTATCTTCAAGTCTGGATCGATCCAGAGCTCGAGGCCTTGGACCAGACATTAAGGTTGTATAACGTACGGATGCGTTTTGGGTCCGACTTTGGTAATGTATGTAGCATGTTGATATGTTTGATGAGGAACAATGTGATATGGTCCATTTCTCATTTCTTACCACCACCAGAATGTTTAGTGGAGACCTATTTTAGATCTTTGTCTTAGCCAACATTGAGAAGTATGATTTCCAGAGATAGTATATATAGGAGTTTGATTTGATGATTTGAGATATGGCTTTTTGTGTTGAAGACATGCGAGATTGAAAGAATCCAGCAGTGGTGTGAGTAGTGTTGCAGATTGTTACTAGAAGTAGTTTCTACAGTGCAGACTATGTTTTTGTGGTGGAATCTCTTTATCTTTCTTTTTTTCTTTGACAGTGAGCCTTTCAAGGTAGTGAGCCCACCTATAGTGAGAAAATTGGTAGTGAGTCTTTCAGGGTAGTGAGCCCATCAATAGTGAGCACCTTTGTAGTGAGCCACCCTTTGTAAAAAACACCTTAAGTGGTATCACCTTAACCGTTGTTTATATATTGAGAATTAGCATTCTCTATGGTTTTTCCCTTCTTGGTTTATTGATGCAGGAGCATCCCCGGTTCATAGCAATCTTGTATCAACCAAAAACATTTTCCTTTCTGTTTGTAGTTTCAGTTTTCCTTTCTGTGTGTCCCAGTTTTGGCTCACTGGATCAAGTGGAGTTGGATTCTACTTGAATACTTGATCATCTTTCTTGCTTCCAGACTGCATCGCATTTGGATCATTTTCTAGCAAGATATCGCTATTGATTTCCTTGATAGTTTCTTGTTACCGGTTGGCAGTTCTTGTTACCGGTTGCCTGGACCTATTTTGATGATCTACCGAAACCCCTTCTGAAGCTTGTGGAGCCTTGGGCCTTGATTCTGATGTTCCTTGGCGTGGGGCTGACCTTTGTCCGCATTCTTCATTTCATCCTTTGGATTTTCCGGAGGAATCTCTTGTCGGAGATCGACCTTGTTATTTTACACGTTAGGTCTTGTTCTTCGGGTTTCGATCCCTTTTGGGCCGACTAGATCCTTTGGATTGATATATATAATTGTAATTGTGCATTAGAATATAATCAATCAGAGAAGCAAGTAGCTAGACCATGTGTAGAAGATAGATCTCACGATTCAAGGTCCTGGTTGTGACTTATTCTGTATGTTCTACTAGGCATGTGAGCCGGTATTTTGTAACCCGGTTGTTACTTGTTGGTTGTAATCAATTTTCATGCAATAAAACAATCTGTTATGCATTGCCTCCATCATATCTTTGTGTTTCCGTTGTGTTTACTCTTGTTGATCGGTCTGAATTGATCTCTTTGAGGTCCCTCCTCACCGGTGATTGCTTCAGTTTTCCACGTAAAATCTGGTGTTTCTCGTGTTTGATCTGATTCTTGCATGCATTCTCAAGTTTTGGTTAATTTTGTTTTTGGGATCTATGCATTAAGGTTAAAAGTAAAATTTATTGTCAGTTGATTCACCCCCCCCTCTCAATTGCCCAGATATTCAACAATTAGTATCAGAGCTGTGGTTTCTTGATAAGAAGCTTAACTACTTGAGGTAGATCCTGATCTGATGGTACACAAGTTATCCATTCCTCTCTTTGAAGGATCTGATTATAGCTTTTGGATAGTGAAGATGAGAGGTTATTTGGTTTCTTTAGGATAGAATACTTGGAAGGCTATGGAGACTAAGTATGTTCTACCGGCAAATGGTGTTAACACTCCAAATGAAATTCAAGCTTATGAAGAAAATGAAAAAGCAAGGTATGCTATCTTCAGTGCATTATCAAAGAATGAATTGACTAGGGTTATCTCTTTGAATACTACTCATGAGGTTTGGTAGAAGTTGAAAGACATCTATGAAGGCAATGAGAGAGTCAAGCTGACAAAGAGGTTAACTGCTAAGAGAAGATATGAAAACCTGAGGATGGAGAAGGAGAAGATATTGTAAGCTATTTTTAGAAGGTTGATACCATAGTGAATGAGATCAAAGAACTCAGAGGCACCTTGAGTGATGAATATGTGATTGACAAAATTGCAATGACATTACCGGTAAGCTACAATGATAATATTTCAGCGATTGAAGAAACTTATGATCCAAAGAATTTCACCAAAGAGCAACTGTTTGGTACCCTAACTGCATTTGAAGTAAGGAAATTTGGAAAGAACAAAGACAAGTTAGAGACCGTGTTCGAGGCATCCAAAGATAGTCTAGATGATGAAGAGAGATCGGATGAGGTAGAAGCAAATTTTGTGAGAAAATTGAAGAAAGGCACTGGCAAGTACAAAGGTGTATTACCCTTTAAATTTTTTAGATGGTCATATTGCAACTAGATGTCCGAAAAAGGGAAATAGACATAAATTTAAGGAAAACAAGGGAAAGTTCAATAAGAAGGAATATTATGTTAAGGATGATGTTGATATCTCAAATAATGAATCAGACTATGAGGATGGTGATTGCTTGTTTTTTGTAGAAAAGGATGTTCCTAAGTTTGATATCACTAAGATTGTTGCTAATACATTTCATGCCAGAAGAGATAAGAATGAATGTTTGATTGACAATGGATGTTCAAATCATATGACCGGTGATAAAAGTAAATTCATAAAACTTGAAAGATATGATGGAGGTTGAATTAAATTTGGAGATGATCAGAAAGCACAAATTGTTGGTATTGGTTCAATTACTTTTGATGGAAAACATAACACTGACAATGTTTATTATATGAAAGGCTTGCATCATAATCTCTGGAGTGTTTGACAAATGTGTGATGTAATGCCCCGCCATGAACCCTAAAGGAAACAACACAACTAGGCAACTAAAGGGTGAAATAATTTTTTTTTAAAGACTAAGTGCACTTACTATAACCATTGCACATTTAATAACACATCGAAAGTCTAACATATGGTTCCCTAAGGGTTACCAACGAAGATTAATTCGTAGATTACATTAACACCACAGTTAATCCAATTGTCCATTTACTTAGATATATTAAATGCTTAAGTTCAAAACTACACATACATCTAAATTCCATAATGAAGAAATTAAAGTATTCCAATGCATCCAATTTCCATTTAAACATAATATCAAAGCAACTGAATTAACATACATTCTACTGACATACTATTACAATATCCATAAATACATGGCTTCCAATAATACCACGGATTACAAAGTTACAATATCAAGGTTACATAAAAGTTTGATAAAATGACCTCAAGGTCTCAACTGAACAATGATCTCGAACAAGAGCTAGTACATGAACCAAGAACCAAGAAACACCAATGAAGCCTTTCCTCGCCTGAAGATACAATCCAGAATATCCGATGGGAAGTGGCACTACCACCCAACCATGTGATCCCAAAATGGAACCACCCCACCGTGCTAGGAGATAGTAGAAAACCCTCAAGCAAGCAAAGTAAGACAAGTACGAAAGGACTACAAGACTCCGCAACATCCATGTAACTCAACTCACAAAACACAAGTGACTCTAAGGAGAGAGTGTCATCGCATGTCTTATGGTGGATACCATGGTACAACCTCCATAGGTCCTGGTCCCCATCCTGGGTTTCTCCTGGTAACCTCTCTCGAGCCTCCGGTTCCAACTAAGTCTCATGCGGACCCTACCAATCCTTTTGTGAAGACAAGGTGGTAAGTTTGCCATTCTAGGCCTTCTCATAACATTATGAGCCCTGTACAAGCACTCACCTATGCATGAGGTACATTATCTTAATTAATATTTATTCTACCCACCCCCTAATCAATTATTAGGTTATCACTTTTTAACTGACTTCCGACGGGTTATCCTGTCATCCACTTCAGGCACGGACCCCGCTCAAAAGCCACTCTCTCTCATAGGACACTAACAGGAAAAGTCTCTCTCTACGAGAACTCTATGGTGAAACAGACAACCATAAACAATCCTGACAAAGCACAGGTGAAGGATACACAATCACTAACCCAAGATTGACTATTTGGACAAAACACACAATGGTTCATATCAACAAGGTTATACAACAACACCTGACCAAGGAGAAATAACATAGAACATAAAGACAACTCAACCAGAATTGCAATGAAATTAAGCTTGACTGCAACCACCATTTACACAAGATCCTAATACAGGCAATCTTTTCTTAAAACAGCCAAAAGCATAAATTACTTGAAAATAAAGATTTTCCAAAAAATTAGGAAATACAACTATATTAATACAAATAAATCCATCTTGTCATTTGTCCAATAAAGTTAAATAGAAATAATTCTCCTAATGTATTTTCAAAATTAACAATTCTAAAAATTATAAGCTTTTTTTGAAACATTCAAACTATAAATTGATTTTACAACTATAATATATATATATCACATAATACAACACATAATTTATCTTGTTTACCCAATCCCTGGGCTTGAAACCCGAAATAGTACGCACAGGGCAAAAAAACATTAACACACTGGCCCTGGCATGGTAACCCATGCTACCGCATGGTAGCCTATGCTACCGTCGGTAGCACTGCTACCATTGGTAGTACTGTGTACTACTGCCGGTAGCGGATGCTACCGTAGGTAGCCGCTACCCAAAGTTACATATTATTATTATATTTTTTTTTTAACAATGAAAATAATTCCCAAATCCACAAAAACCATTTAACAGAATGTACATAGAATTAAAAAAATTTCCTATTCAATAAAATTCATTCCCAGAATTTTATTTCAATTACATTTTTTTTTAACATTAGATAATCCAATAAATTTAATTCACAATTAAATTTATTTCTAAAGAAATCGCAGAGATTTATTTAAAGGACTATCAGAACAAATCAAACCAGAGAGAATAATTTTTCCATAATAATTTTTCCAATGTTCTTAAAATTAAATTACTCTCACACACTAGAAAATTAACATCAGGCAAGAATTTTAATTCAAAACCTGAATTAACTAGAAGAGGGTTTTGAAACTGGCAAATAATTCACAAACACATCATTCAGAGAAAAATAGAAATATTTTCTAGAAACCCACAATCAAAGAAGTCATCCAACCTAGTATAGCTTTCCTGGAAGAAATCTGTAGAAGAGCCCTAATCTTTTCAATAAGCTTCCAATAATTTCTTCACCTAAATTTCCTGACCTGTTTCCTGTGTGTCCTAAAATAATGACCTATTCCTCTTTTTAAACTAAAATTCTAGGTTCAATAGCTTTTTCTCAAAAACCTAAATTTAGAATAAAAGTTATTTTATTTTATTTTCTAATTTTATACAAAAGATAAGCTAACATGCAATAATTAAAAATCATTATTCTTTCTTTTCTTTTCTCATGCAAATTAATTAATTTTCTAAATAAAGAATTAAAACGATACTTTAATTCTAATTAATTCCTTTATTCATTTATTTATTTATAATTCTAGGAAATAATAAATACAATTAATTTAATTTATTTTTCCACAAAAACTTTAATAAAAATATATTTCTAATATCATGCAGCTTGCAACTTATTTTAATAATTTCTTTTAATTAACTAAATTTATAATCTCAATACATAAACAATTCAACTATGAGAAAATTCCATAAACTTAATTAATTAATTAAATCAATCCACTAAAACACTCAAATTAAACAAATCTCAAACAATTACCCATAAAAAGATCAAACGACAAAATATGAAGGTCGAACAAACTGACAAGACGACCAATTGACGACACGCACACGAGTGTAACTGAGTAAAATAGGGTCAACTACTATCTCCTCCACTTCCATCGGAAAATATAAGGTACGCTCAGACCTGTGAAGCTAGGTGGAGACGATACCCCGTACCTACTTGATACTTGTACCTGCAATATCCTGCATCATTGAACCACACATGCAAATATACAATATAGAAAACATGGCATACACACCGATGAAGGAGAATCGCAACGTTCCCTGTCTCACTGAAATGAGTGAAGGCAAATCGTCCCCTTGCATCCAATACACTCACAGACACACAACATATAATTACACATTGCATAGATAAAGTAAAGTGTCAGTACATAGCAATAATCCATAAAATGCCATAAATCACAAGTACTGAAATACTGCAAATAAATTATGCATCTCATATCCAGATAAAGCATGAAATAATGTCATATAAATATGAATAACACATCATGGTAATGTATCCATTGAAAACAAACAATAATAAAATATGAGTCTAATGAGTTCACACGAGGAAGGGTACTACATGCGAAAATGGATACAATGTTGTTTTTCAGGACAATGGATGTGAGATCCGGAAGGAGTCTGGAATGGTCATTGCAATTGGAAGGAGGACAAATGAAAATATGTACAAGTTAGAAGGAGCTACAAAATATTGCTCAATATCACAACTTGATGACAGATGGCTATGGCACTAGAGAATGTGTCATATCAATTTTGATAACTTGGTACATATTAGTTCAAGGAGTGCAGTAAGAGACTTGCCTGGACTGACTAAACTGGAGAACAACATCTGCAAGGAATATCAAATAAGAAAGAAGACTAGAAGCACATTTAGAGGAAAGGAGTAATCATCCACCAGATTAATAAACTTGGTTCACACAAATCTTTGTGGTTCGACCCAGACAAGGAGCCTGCAATGTGAGAGGTATTTTATGTTACTAATTTATGATTATTCTAGAATGACTTGGGTTGCATTTCTGAGAGAGAAATATGAATCATTTGAAAAGTTCAAGATATTCAAGGCAAAAGATGAAAATAAAATTGATAGGAAAATCAAGTGTTTAAGGTGTGATAGAGGAGGAGAATTCATCTCATATGAGTTCAATGAATTTTGTGAGAAGCATGGCATCAAAAGATAGTTATCTACTCCCCAGACACCTCAGCAGAATGGTATAGTTGAAAGAATGAACCAAAGTATACAAGAAGCAACTAGAATCATGATAAAAAGAGAAGAGTTGCCAGAAGTTTATTGGAAAGAAGCAATTCATATAGAAACATACACACTTAATAGAATTCTGTATCGAAGGAAGTATGGTAAGACATCTTATGAAATATGGTATGGTAGAACTCCAACAGTGAAATATTTCAAAGTTTTTGGAAGCAAGTGCTACATTTGGAGATGAGGATAATCTTGGAAATTTTGACAATAGAGAATATGAAGGCATATTCTTGGGTTATTCAACAAAGAACAAAGAATATCTATGTTTCAACAAAAGATTGAATAAGATTATTGAAAGTGCAAGTGTAAAAGTTAATGAGAATACTTCAAAAGATTCAGAAATAGCAACAAGATATGAATCGGATGAGTCCAAAGAAAAGGAAAAGAAAGAAGAAAGCATACATGAAGAAAAGAATGATCAAGATGCTCTGACTTATGCATCCAAGACTCCAAGGTATGTCAGAAAGATTCACTCAGAAGAATAGATCATTAGATATAAGAGAAAGGATGTTATCACAAGAAGCAAAGCAACATAAGAACATGTCTTGTTGTGTTTGTTATCAGAAAATGGGCCAAAGATAGTACAAAATCTTGTAATGATCAAAATTGGATGAAGGAAATGAAAGAGGAACTAGATCAAATTGAGAAAAACCAGACATGGGAATTGGTCAACAAACCAAAAGACAAGAATGTGATTGGAACTAAATGGGTATTCCAGAACAAGCTGGATGAAGATGGAAAGGTTGTAAGGAATAAAGAAAGTTTGGTTTGCAAAGGATACACTCAATTTGAAGGAATTGACTTTGATGAGACTTATGCCTCAGTTGCAAGAATGGAGGCAATCCAGATGTTTTTGGCGTTTGCAGCATTCAAGGACTTCAAAGTTTATTAGAAGGATGTGAAATCAACATTTCTGAATGAATAATTGAAAGAAGAGATTTGCATTGAACAATCAAAAGGATTTAAGTTGAAGGATGGTCAAAACATTGTTTGTTGACTAAAAAAGGCTTTGTATGGACTGAAACAATCTCCAAGAGTTTGGGATGGGAGATTAGACAAGTATCTAACTGATCAAGGATTTTAGAAAGGTTCAACAGACAACAACCTATATTTCAAGACAAATTTAAGTAAAATTCTAATTGTGGTAGTATATGTTGATATAATCTTTGGAGGAAATGAAGATGTGTGAAAAAAATTTGTTGTTGAGATGCAAAAAGAATTTGAAATGTCCATGATCGATGAGCTGAATTTTTTCTTGATTTGCAAGTTAATCAGAATGATAAAGGAATTTTCATTTCTTAGTCTAAGAATGTCAAGAAATTGTTGAAGAAGTTTGGGTTGGAGAATTCCAAACCAATATGTTTGCCTATCACTACCAATTGCAAGTTAACTAAAGATGATAAATCACTTAAGGCAGATGCAAGACAATACAGATCAATGATTAGAGGATTGTTATATCTGACTGCTACCAGATTGGATATCATGCATGTAGTATGTTTGGCAATAGGGTTTCAACAAGAACCAAAAGAATCACATGTTCTGGTAGAGAAAAGGATTTTTAGATATCTTAAAGGTACAAAAGAATTCAGTTTGTGGTATCCCAAGAACTCATATTTTTCCCTCACATCTTACACAGATGCAAACTGGGTCAGAAGTGTTGATGATAGAAAAAGTATAAGTAGAGGAGTATTCTTTCTTGGCTCCTGGTTAGTTTATTGGTCGAGTAAGAAGCAAGATTTTGTGTCTTTATCTATGACAGAAGCAGAGTATATTGTAACACCTTCATGTTGCACTCATATTTTATGGATGAAGAAGACTTTGAAGGAAATTGGTGTAAAGTTTGATGACCCTATTTCAATCATGTGTGATAGTACTAGTTCAATAAATATTTCAAATAATCTAGTACAACATTCTAGAACAAAGCATATATCTATAAGGTATCACTTCTTGATGGAAAAATTTCTAGCTAATAAGGTCAAACTTGAGTATGTACCTACAAAAGAGCAAATTGCAAAAAATTTCACCAAATCGTTGTGCAAAGATACTTTTGAGTATCTTTGGAAGAAGTTAGGGGTATTACTCCCTACTAGTTTGAACTAATGTGCATTGGTCTAGTGAGAAGCAAGTATATTCTTTTCTAGACTGATTCTGGTGTGCTTCTTCTCAAGGGGAGCAAGAGTGAGTTTCTCAGGGGGATTTTTGTCCACCTTTGTCATTGTTGTTAGAGGGAGAGAGAGAAAGATGGTTGTGCATAATGATGATCTTTCATTTTCTATGTTGTTGTTGTTAATGATGGATGTTTCCATCAATGACAAAGGGGGAGATTGTTTGCATTGCATCATGTGTTGTCATTGATGTCAAATCCTTTGGTTCGAATTAAGTTTGGATGTGGTATGATGAGTAGGAGTGTTTGATTTAGGTATGTTGTGCACTTGGAGGTTTCCCAATTTCACCAGAAGAGTTTGGTATCTCGAAAGATGTTTCTCAGTATTATCTTTGGGTCTAGATTAGTCAGACCTTAGACTAGACATTAAGGCTATAGAACGTGCAGATGTGTTTTGGGTCCGGCTTTGGTAATGTAAGTAGCATGTTGATATGTTCGATGAGGAACAATGTGATGTGGTCCACTTCTCATTTCTTACCACCACTAGAATGTTTAGTGGAGACCTATTTTAGATCTTTGTCTTAGTCGACATTGAGAAGTATGATTTCCAGAGATAATATATATAGGATTTTAATTTGAAGATTTGAGATATGGCTTTTTATGTTCAAGACATGTGAGATTGAAAGAATTCAGTAGTGGTGTGAGTAGTGTTGCAGATTATTATCGAAAGTAGTCTCGATAGTGTAGACTATGTTTTTGTGGTGGATTCTCTTTATCTTTCTTTCTTCTTCGACAATGAGCCTTTTAGGGAAGTGAGGCCACCTATGGTGAGAAAATTGGCAATGAGCCTTTTAAGGCAGTGAGCCCATCAACACTGAGCACCTTGGCAGTGAGCCACCCTTTGTAAAAATCACCTTAACCGGTGTCTATATATTGAGGATTGGTATTCTTCATGGTTTTTCCCTCCTTAGGTTTTCCATGTAGAATCTGGTGTTTCTTGTGTCTGATCTGATTCTTGCATACACTCTCAAGAATTTTGTTTTCCAAATCTGTGCATTAAGATTAAAAGAAAAAAATATTATCAACTGATTCATCCCCCCTCTCAGTTGCCCAGATATTCAACACAAGGGTATAATAAGATTGTTCTTAGCAGATTCTGTTTTGATCAATGTCCATCAAGAGAACTCTGCACAAAAGCTATGGACTAAGCTTGGGAGATGTATTAAGCAAAATCCTTATTAAATCAAATTTTCATGAGGAAGAAATTGTATTCCTTGAAGATGGAAGAGGGTGGATGAATTGCAGACCGGCTGGAAGGATTTAATATGTTGGTGGCTCAATTGGTATATGTTGGTGTTAAGATGGACAAAGAGGAGAAATGCCAGATCTTTCTTTGTTCTTTTCCCAATTCATGGGATTCTTTTACTATGGCTATTGGTAGTACTTTTGTTGTTTTGAAGTCTGAAGATGTGGTGGGTGCCCTAGTTGGTGAAGAGATGTGGAGGAAGGTATCCATCAGTTCAAAGAAATCCCTAACTTTTCATGGAAGACCTAAGGAAAAAGGTAATAAGAATTATAAGTGTAATAAATCCAACTTCAAAGGGAGGTCAAAATCTCCTAGAAAATCCAAATGCATTTGTTGGAATTGCAGTAAACTAGGACACATTCGTAAGGACTACAAAGAAGAAAAGAAGAAGTGCGATTATGATTTTGGGTCTGAGAAGAAAGATGGTGTTGCATTCATTATGGTCTTGGCTACTCATGTAGGTAATGATGCATGATTAATTGACTCGGGTGCATCTTTTCATACAACTTCCAATAAAGATTGGTTTTCTAATGTGTGAGGTAAAAAAATTATGATGGTAAACTATTGCAAAACCTCAAAGATTCAACCACAAACAATCCTAGTTTTACAATAAAACATCCACCATACACAAATGAAGATACATGGACTTGTGAACTTTATTTTTCTTTAACAAATTTAGCTATCCTATCAAATTGTTTAGAATTAGCCTTGAGGTATTCTACTTCAAATATTTTAATCTTAGTTTTCTTTGGATGATCTATAATATCAAAAGGTTGATACTAAAAAATAAGAGAAGAGGGAGGCAAATCATTTGTTGATTTAGCATTTAATGATACATTTTTTGATAAAATAGATGAAGATGGGTCAGTTGTACCTACTTGATTATTCACAACCAGATCTTTAGGCAAAGTTGGCAAAGGAGTACCTCTTTTGGCAAGAGTTACAGGCATCTGAGGTCTATCTTTTGTTTTGGTCCTGTAGTGTCAAAAATTGCATACTCCTTTGTAATTTGAATTACATTTTTTGTAACCACTTTTGTGTCCATTCCCCTAGCACATGAGTAGGACCACTTTATCCCTTGCATCAACCTTTTCCCTCTCAAGGTTCTCAAGACACCTTTCAGTAGATATCCTTTATCTTTTGTGTCATGTCAACCGCATATTTCTCTTGTCACTTGTTGTTTCTGAGTGTGATTTGTCTGGACACTAATGCATCGTGCAAACGTCCACACACTGTGCATTCATCCCGCAACATCTTAACGTTTGAATGTCAGTTTTGAGCGTGCCTTTCCACTTGTCACCTACATATGTCAGTGGAAATTACTCCAAACCTTTCAAACGTCTCGCTAGACCTCTTTTCCCTCCTCTTCTCTCATTTTAAAATCTCTTTCCTCTCCTTTCAGGATCTCTAGTTCCTCCATACAATCTCTCTTATTCTTTGGGCTCTTACAACTTCATTTGGTTCTCTCTCACTTGCTACAACAGTCTTTAGTTTGATACAACACTCTCAAGCTCTCATAGTATTTCTCTTGCAACTCTCTTGGCTTTCTCAAGCCTCTTTGGTAATATCTATCTATTTATCCTATCTTTGGGCATCTTGGGATTAATCACATCCCTCTTCTATCATTTATCATTTATCATTTATCATTTATCATTTATCTTATCTTGCATTTATCTTTTATTCTATCTGTAGACTAGGAAATTGAGGATTCATCAAAGCAAATAACAAATTAGGACAATCACAAAACCTAAAACTGCAATGAAAACAATCCTAATCTAATCATTGAAAACATGAAGACAAGATATTCAAAATGAAATCAAAGCAAACCAAATGTAGATATCTCCTTCATGTGGCTCCATTGTCCTTCTTTCACCTTCCAATTTGATGTTGTTCTCACCTACAAAGTGCATTTGCAAGTGGAAAGCAAGTTGTTGATAAAATCTGTAGCATAAGGTTACTCGAAAATGTGATTGATTGATTCGATTCGAAAATGTCATTAATTGATCCCTTGATTGAAGAAACTCATCCAATTTATAGACAAATTGGAG
This sequence comes from Cryptomeria japonica, assembly GCF_030272615.1. NCBI lineage: Eukaryota > Viridiplantae > Streptophyta > Pinopsida > Cupressales > Cupressaceae > Cryptomeria > Cryptomeria japonica. Next base: position 167,048,638 of record NC_081407.1, on the reverse strand, counting down.
AGAGGACAAGATTAACATGAAATTGATATTAGAGGCAATTGATTTCAAAAATGGCAAAATTGAGTTGAAGAAAGAGGGTTATGACACCTTCTATCTCATGAATTATGACATATTGCCAATGCAAAGGTTAGAGGACTAAAAGCTTATGACATCTTGCTATGCCAACGGTATGACGCATGAGAGATTCATGCTTCCACTGAAGCACAAAAATAGGGAGAGACTAGAGAGGAATTGATTAGGTGGAATTTGAATTTAGCAAATTAGAAAATGAGGTGGAAATTAGGAATTAGAAATAAGGTTAGAAATGATGAATTGGAAATTAGGAAATTAAAAATTGATGAAATTAGAAAATTAGGTGAATTAATTAATAATTTTTCATTCATTAATTAATTCACAAAAAGAGGGGGAATTAATTAGCCAATTAAATAAATATTTAATTGTGACAAGAAGACTTAGGATAAATAAATAAATTATTTAACCTAGAGGGAAAATGACAAACAAGATTAAATGAATAAATCATAAAACCCTAGAAGATGAATTAGAAATGCAAGGACGACAATTAGGTCTTGACAAAAGATAATTGATGTAGGGTCGATTTGATCATGATTCTGACTGACAAAGGACCAGTGTTGATAAATGATTAAAATTGGTTGACAAAAATCAATGACAAATTGACCAAGATTGACAAGGAGATCAAATTGAAAAGCGCCAATTGACATGATTAAAGAAGACAAGGATCGATGACAAATCGATCGCAAAATGAAAAAATTGGCAAGGACAAGGATCGATGACGAATCAATCGCAAAGATGATGATATTTGACAAGGACAAGGATCGATGACGAATCGATCGCAAAGATGATGATATTTGACAAGGACAAGGATCGATGACGAATCGATCGCAAAAATGACGATGTTGACAAGGACTAGGATCGACCAAAATCGTGACTGAAGATTGTTATCGATAAGACCTAATTCGAAAGCGATAAAAATGAGGAATGTTGAAAAGGACTCGATGCTCGCAAATGATAAAGACCAAGTGTGCAACATAGAAGAAATGTTAATGTGACGCAAGAACCCTAAAATAAGGCAATGCGCAAATGTTAAAGTATGACTCCACAAGCGTTGACCATTTTTAGATGTCTACACTATCAATCTATCTGGTTGTCTGTGGAGGTGGAAACACCAAAACAGGGATTTGACTGAGGCAAGTCCCCAAGCAGCCCCAAACATTTTTCCTTTCTAGCTTGTGTGCAGTTTGCATTAGAGAAGATTTGTTTGGTTGGAGGCTTCATATCATGGACTAGTTGTGAGATTATCTTCTTCCTTTCCTTTGTGGCTTTCATTCCATTTATATAATCGTTTTACCTTATTTTATATACATTTATCGCATTTAAATTAATCTAAGACACATATCTATTACATTGTGCCCTTCTGTGTGAACTCTGCATTTTTTTATGTAGAGGACGCTAGCGCGTCATAGTGTTGTCCATAATTTGTGTGCGCGTCCTTGTGCAAAGAGCTATCAAAGGACGTACATAGACACTACATCTTGAGTGGAGAGGTCGGTTAGTGAATCTTTGAGAGGTTGTTATCCACTTGTAGAAGAGGTTCATTTTTCCCCTTCTACAGAACCTATCACCAAAATGTGGATTAGGTTGATTTGGAGCTTGTGAACGAGTGAAAACTGCAAATGCTTCACTCTCATGTTCTATGTCAGCTTCCTAGTACTGCAAAAACTAGATACTAGAGTCACCAGTTAATTCTCCTTCCTCTTTTTGAAAGGAATTAACCATGTCTTCAAGCAGAAGATCTTCAACAATATTGTCTCCTTGTTCGGCCTTATAATAACCCACTGAAGCATTAACTAGAGGTGCTTAAAGAGCCAATATTTTGGGAGGAGGAGGCAACTTATTCTAATTTCTAGTTGCATGGCTAGAAGCATTATTTGGGTAGGTTCTTCGCAGAACATCTTTATAAGAAGAAGGAAAAGATCTCTGAGAGATTTTCTTTTTCAAAGCAAGAACTTCATTAGCTAGCCTCTACACCATGGAGTCAATAGTATTTGAAGAAGGAATAACAACTTCTGGAACATAAAAACTTACTTTTGCCTTGTTAGGATCTTTTTTAATCTTTCCAACTAAGATTAAATGATCCTCCATTTCCATGGCTTGAGATCGAGTTGTTGTCAAATCTATTGGTGGTGTTCTCCTTAACAAGAAACTGACTTCTAGTAGTAGAGCATTTATAAAGAAGCACTTTAAATTCTCTTCGGTAGGTTTAGAATTAGTGCTAAGTCTTTTCTTCAATTTTGTTGAACTTAGCCATAAAATCCCTCATGGGTTCATGTAGCTCTTTCCTCATGGAGGTGAGTTGAGATAAAAGAGCATGTGCATCTTATCCAACTTGAAACGTGCTTCAAATTGAGTTTTAAGCACATCCCAAGTTGTAATGGTTTTGTAGTGTCAAAAGTTGCATACCCCTTTGTAATTTTACCTGCATCTTTTGTAACCACTTTGGTGTCCATTCCCCTAGCATCTTAGTAGGCTCACTTCAGCCCTTGCATCAACCTTTTCCCTCTCTCAGAATGCTCAAGACACCTTTTGAGCAACTATCCTTCTCCTTTTGTTTCTTGTTAGTCGTGTGTTTCTCTTGTCACTTGTCATTTCTGAGCGTGATTTTTCTGGACACTAGCACACCGCACAGACGTCTGCGCGTCACACATTCATCCCACGACATCTTAACATTTGAATGTCAGTTTTGAGTGTGCCTATCTACTTGTCATCTGCACATGTTGATGGAAATGGCTCAGAATCTTCTAAATGGCTCACTAGCCTCTTCTTTCCCTCCTCTTCTCTCTTTTAAATCTATCTTCTCTCTTGTTTCAATCTCTCTAGTTTCTCCACATAATATCTCTTATTCTTGTCTCTGATAGCTTTCGATTGCTCTCTCTCTCTTGCTACAACAATCTCTAGATTGCTACGACACTCTCAAGCTTTCACAATAATCTCTTGCAACTCTCTTGGCTTTCTCAAGCCTCTTTGGTAATATCCTTCTATCTATCTACTTATCTCATCTTTGAGCTTCTTGGGATTTATCACATCCCTCTTCTATCATTTATCATTTATCATTTATCTTATCTTACATTTATTTTATTTATCTATCTATCTATTTGGGTTGTCCGTGGAGGTGGAAACACCAAAACGGGGGTCTGACTGAGCAGACTCCAAAACACAACCCCAACATTTTCCTTATTGCTTGTGTGTAGGTTTATAAACATATTAAGAAGATCATTTAGCAGGAGGATTCAATCATGGACCGATTGTGAGCTTCCTTCTTTTCCCTCTTCTCAAGTCATTATAATATTTCTCATTTTGTGTTATTAGCTTATCTTGTTGTTTTTCCACGTTTATTTAATATTATAATTGTATCTTCTGCCCCCATATGGTTTCTATGTTCTATCCGTATTGGATGACACTGGTGTCCTAGTTCTGCATGTTGGCATTTGGCATAACTGATGCAGATGAGGTGATGCAATTTAAGACTGATGACTGCACTAATAGAGGATATAAGTCTATTTGTGATAAAGAGATTGAGATCTTCTGATTAGATGACTTGATCAGTTATTTGTGTTGTCATTGATGGCAACTGATGTCAAATGATGATTACTGATGTTCCTGATGTTTTATTTTGTCATCTAAGTGATTTGGTTTACCGAAAGATAGGGTTTACTAGTAGAGAACTGAAGTTTGTGAAATAGGACTTTAACTGGTAAAGCAGAGATGCTTTGGTTGAATCGGACGATCGGCAATGTTTGGTGATTTGTAGTTTGGAATGTGAGCTTGTATCATGGAAAGGAGTATCTGACTAGAACAAGAACTTGTGATGACTATCGGAAGGCATGTTTCAAATTTCTAATGAAGTTTTGCTAAGGTTTTAGTAGGGTTTAAGACCAGTGAAGAAATCATCAAAATGGTAATGATTTTTGTTATGACGATGATCGACGACGAGTCTACATGAAGGTGGTAACATGACACAAACCGTGTGAAATGATTTGATTGTTGTTTTGGTGTGATTCAAGGAAGAATTTCTTGGGAAACAACGAAACACTTAGTGGAGTGTTTTGAGGCTTTGACTTTGGTACAAATTGGATTTTTCATGATGGGTTACGATCAACCAACGGTTGATATTGCATTGTAATTTTATGTAATGATGTATATCGATCTGAGATGATCTCTTGTGATTTGTATTGTAATTTCATGATGTAATTAGGGTTTAGTGGCTGACCTAGTTGGGATGGCTATTTAGGATGACACATATGATGTTTTTGGTGTTGGTGGTCTAAGAGAATATGTTGAGTCATCCAAGAGAAGTGTGAGATTTTCCTGAGAGTTGCAGAGTGTTGAGCATAACTGGATCTGATCAAGAAAGCTAAGAAGTGCAAGTAACAAATCATTTTTTTCATTGTTGTTCCCTAATAGTTGTAGCAGGTTAAATCCCTTAACCGAGTAGGTCCTAACAAGCCTTAAAAATTTAAGTCCCCTAACAGGGAAGCTCTCAAAAGAGTGTTAAATCCTCTCACGAGGTTGATCTTAACAGATCATCAAGCTCCTAACCGGATTGCTAGGCAAATCCCTTAATATAGTGACTCCTAATAGGGTGTATTGTAAGCTTGATCCTAACATGGCATACTTTAAAAGAGTACAAATATTTGTGGGTGGCAACTCCCACCATGGTTTTTCCATATTTGGGTTTCCATGTCAAAAATTATGGTGTTCATGTGTGGAATTTTTTTCATGTGATGTTCTTGTTTATGTTACATTTCATGTAGTATTTCTAAGTACACCGATTATGATGTTTTATCATAGGTTTATCAAAGGTTACTAGTACTGATATGTGTTGGTAGAGAAAGTGTTTGATCTGATAGATGAGGTTAATGAGTTGGTAAATGATCAAAGTTATATGACTGCTTAAGTGGTGAAAGAATTGATAGATGTAAATGATTTGATTAATGTGTTAAGGAAATCTGATAAAGAGGTTGTTAGATCTGATAAAAGAAGTTGAGATATTCTGATAAGTGATTTCAGATCTGATATAAGTTTTTTTTTGGATTAAAATTTCAATTGGTATTAATACTGATTCACCCCCCCTTCTCAGTATTAATCGGATCCTCATAGGATTAACAATTGGTATAAGAGCTTTGGTCCTCTGTGTGTAGAAAGCTTAACCACTTGAGGGAAAGATTCTGAGGAAGTCGAGATTATGAAGAAAGAGGTTCCGAAGTTCAAAAAGGATAACTACAAGATCTGGAAAGACTGAATGAAGATCTACAATAAAGGTCTTGGTGCACAATATTGGAAGCAAGTTGAAACAACATATGTTGTTCCTACTACTACTCCCTTGACACTAGATGAACTCAAAGAGCAGCAAGATAACATGCAAGCCCTAGAAGATATTGTAAGTACTTTATCCAATTCAGAATATATTGATGTTCAAGGATTGGAAACTGCAGGTGAGATTTGGGAAAAGTTAGATACAATCTATGGAGGAAATGAATGTTCAAAGAGCCAAAGAGGAAAGCTTCAGAGGAAAGTTCGATGACATGAGAATGCTTGAAGAAGAAAATATTGCACAGTATGGTCATAGAATCAAATAAGTTGTTGGTGGCATAAAGAGTGCTGGAGGTAAAATGGAAGATGATGCAATAGTAAGTAAAGTGCTTAGAACTCTTCAACCTTAGTATGCTAAATGAGTATTTGCAATCTAAGAACTTAGATCTATTTCAAAGGATAAAGTAACTGTTGATTCATTGATTGGTAAGCTTATAACTTTTGAGCTAAATACTTTTGACAATAGTGTGACAAAATCTACTGAATCTGCCTTTAAAGCTTCTGTTACCAGTTCATCTACTAGAAAAGGAAAAGATATATATCAAAATCATGAGTGCAGGTCAAGTTATGGAAGTAATCGGGGAAATGAAGACAATGAAGATCAAGTGATGGAACTTGAGGAACTGTTAGCAAAAAGATTTCCAAGAGGTACTGGTAAGTATAAATGAAAGCTACCTTTGAAGTGTTTCTCTTGTAGTAAAATTGGTCATATTGCTGCTAAATGCCCTAACACTGATAAGAAAGAGAAGTTTAGAAGATGCAAAGGAAAGGGCAAGAAACATTGTGATGTTGCAGTAGATGAAGGTGTGACCAATGAAGAATTTGAAGATGAAGATGACAATGAAGAAATTGTGTTTGTAGCCGTGAAGGAGGAACTGACATATGAAAAGGCACTGGTATCTCATATGGAGAATAGTGATAAATGGATCATAGACAGTGGTTGCTCACACCACATGACCAGAGACAAAAGTAAGTTCATAACCCTTGATGAATTTGATGGAGGTGTTGTTAGATTTGGAAATAACTCTCCTTGCATGGTGAAAGGTAAAGGTTCAATTTATTTAAATGGGAAGAGTAATGTTGATGATGTGTTTTGGGTTGTTGGTCTAAAGCATAATCTTTTAAGTGTTGGTCATCTCAATGATAAAGGTTATTTGCTTGAGTTTAAAAGTGGAGTCTGCAAAATTCTTGGAGGTAATGGTGAACTGATTGCTACTGGGAAGAAAACTAGAGGTAACTTATTCCATTTGAATAGTAATATTAATAATTGTCTAGTTGCAAGAATGGAAGACAATTGGTTATGGCATAAAATATGTTGTCATGTTAATTTTGATAATTTGGTTAAGATAAGCAAGTCAAGTGTTGTAAGAGGATTGCCACAAATTGTCAAACCAGATAGTGTGATATGCAAAGATTGTCAAATTGGTAAGATGGCCTCTATTTATTTCAAGAGAAAGAATTGTATTTCTGAGAATATTTTAGATTTGGTACATACTGATCTTTGTGGCCCTATGAGAACAAAGAGTTATTACTGTGATAAGTATTTCATGATTTTCACCGATGACTATTCTAAAATGATGTGGGTGACATTTTTGAAGGAGAAATCAAAAGCATTTAGTAAATTTAAATCATTTAAAGCTCTAATTGAGAATGAAACTAGTAAGAACCTTAAGTGTTTAAGATCAAACTGAGGAGGTGAATTCACATCTGATGAATTTGTCAAGTATTGTGATGAACAGGGTATCAAGAGACAGATGTCTGCTCCGAGGACACCACAAAAAAATGGCATAGTAGAAAGGGTGAACAAAACAATATTTGAAGTTGCTAGAACCACATGTTATTATAGGGTGATGTATTCAAAATGTTTTGGAGAGAAGCGGTCAGTACTGTTGTACACTTTAAACTAGGTACTAGTGAAGAGAGGTAGCAATAAGACACCCTATGAGCTATGGTATGGAAAAACACCTTTTGTAAGTTATTTTAAATTTTTTGGAAGCCAATGTTTTATTGAGAGAGATAACTACACTGAGAAATTTGATGCAAAATATGATGGAATTTTTCTTGGTTACTCTTCTAAGAGTAAGGCATATAAATGTTACAATAAGAGAACTAATAAAATAGTTGAAAGTGCTAATGTAAAAGTTGATGATCTATCTGATAAGTCTGAAGGTACAAGCATATAAGAACCTAAAAAGAATGATAATGAGGAAAAACTTGTGTTCATTGAAATAGAGGCAAAGAATAATGAAGAACCAACAAATGCAGAATTACATGCTCAACCTGTAAGTGATGACAGTGAAGAAGAAAATGATGAACCTGATGCGGAAGATGCAAAATTGACACAAACAATACCTAGATATGTTGTATTGAACCATTCACAAGAGCATATAATTGGTGATAAGAATGCAGGTGTGCAAACAAGGAGAAAGATCAAATTGAGAAGAATCAGACATGGTCACTTGTTCCTAGACCGTAGGATAAGAATGCAATTGGAACAAAATGGGTCTTTAGGAATAAATTGGATGAAGAAGGAAAAATTGTAAGAAACAAGGCAACGTTAGTCTGTAAAGGGTATGCTCAAGAAGAAGGTGAGGATTATGGTGAAACATTTGCACCAGTTTCTAGATTAGGAGTAAGGATGTTGCTAGCATTTGCTACATATAAGGGATTCAAAGTTTACCAAATGGATGTCAAATCAACCTTTCTGAATGGGATTCTAGAAGAAGAAGTATACATTGAACAACTAGATGGATTTTCCTTGACTAATGATAAGGACATGGTGTGTAAATTGCATAAAACACTATATGGTCTAAAACAGATACCGAGAGCATGGTATGAGAGATTACATGCAAATTTGATCAAAATTGGATTCCAACGTACTAGTGAGGACAACAACATTTATTTGAAGATTGATGGACACAAGATGCTGATAGAAGAAGTGTTTGTAGATGACATAATTTTTAGTGGAAATGATGATATATGTATGGATTTGCTAATATAATGAAAAAGGAATTTGAAATGTCTCTAATCGGTGAAATAAAGTTCTTTATTGGCTTACAGGTCCAACAACTAGATGGTAGTATTTTTATTTGTCAGACCAAGTATATCAAAGAGGTTTTGAAGACATTCGACATGCAAGACTGCAAACCGGTAGGAACACTAATGGTGATAGGCTGCAAGTTGTCCAAGCAAGATGAGTCCCATGTTGTTAGTGAAAAAGAGTACAGATCTATGATTGGCAAGATACACTATGTTGTTCATATTAGACTAGACATTTCTCATGATGTTGGATTAGTAGCTAGATTTTAAAAAGAGCCTAAGGAGAGTCACATGGTAGTTGTGAAGATAATTTTTTGGTATCTCAAAGGCATAGTAGACTATGGCTTATGGTATCCCTATAAAGGATATTTTACTTTGAATGTCTTTATTGATGTTGATTGGGCAGGTAATGTGGATGATCGAAAAAATACAACTGGTGGATCTTTTCTACTTGGTGGAAGATTAGTGGCATGGAGGAGCAAGAAACAAACTTGTGTTTCTCAATATACAACTAAAGCAGAGTATGGAGTTGCATCCATGAATTGCACGCATGCAATATGAATGAGACGTGTGCTAGAAGGATTCAAGATAGATATGTCTCAACCGGTGACTATCTATTGTGAAACACAAGTGCAATAAATATTTCTAAGAATCTTGTACTTCATTCTAGAACGAAGCACATTGAATTGAAGTATCATTTCCTAAGGGAAAGAGTTCAAGAAAAATAGGTGAAAATGGAATATGTGAAGAGTAAAGATCAGTTAGTTGATATCTTTACTAAGCCCTTACTGAAGGCTACCTTTGAGTTTCTTAGAGGTAAACTAGGTATTAGACCCCTACATCAGAAGAACTAGAATGTTGGAGATGCATCAAGCCTGTGGATTTCATGTTTATCTTTCACTAAGGATTGTTGAAGGTGCAGGATACTCCTTTGGGGGAGCAAGTCTAATGTAAAGTTCTGATTTAATGCTCTGATATAATTTTTCTAATTTGATTAGCAAAGATGATGGAAGAGGTAGCAACATAATTGAAGACAAGTGATGCATCTACACCTTTGGCATTGCTATCAAATGGGGAGAAGAAGAGAAATTAGATATGGGAGAAGAAAAGAAATGGGAGAAGTTGAAAATCAAATTGTGAGAAGCATTGGTTAAGGGAGGGAAGACAAAAGGAGGAGAACCGATAGCTGATGTGATACCGGAAAGAAAGTTGTAGATGAGGATGTTCCTTTGATTGTATATTTAATTAGTGTTTCCATCAATGCCAAAGGGGGAGAATGTTGGTATTTGGCATTACTGATGCAGATGAGGTGATGTAGTTGAATACTAATGACTACACTAGTAGAGCATATAAGTCTATTTGTGATGAAGAGATTGAGATCTTGTGATTAGATGACTTGATTAGTTATTTGTGTTATCATTGATGGCAACTGATGTCAAATGATGATTACTAATGTTCATGGTGTTTTGTTTTGTCATCTAAGTGATTTGGTTTACTGGAAGATAGGGTTTACTGACAGAGAATTGAAGTCTGTGAAATAGGACTTTAACCGGTAAAGAAGAGATGTTTTGGTTGAATTGGACGATCGGCGATGTTTGGTGGTTTGTAGTTTGGAATGTGATCTTGTATCATGGAAAGGAGCATCTGACCAGAGCCGAAACTTGTGATGACTATCGGAAGGCATGTTTCAAATTTCTGATGAAGTTTTGCTAAGGTTTTAGTAGGGTTTAAGATCAGTGAAGAAATCATCAAACCAATAATGATTTTTGTTATGACGGTGATCGACGATGAGTCTACATGAAGGTGGTAACACGACACAACCCATGTGAAATGATTTGATTGTTGTTTTGGCAAGATTCAAGGAAGAATTTCTTGGGAAATAGTGAAACACTTAGTGGAGTGTTTTGAGGCTTTGACTTTGGTACAGATCGGATTTTTCATGATGGGATATGATCAACCAATGATTGATATTGCATTGTAATTTGATGTAATAATGTGTATATCTATCTAAGATGATCTCTTGTGATTTGTATTGTAATTTCATGATGTAATTAGGGTTTCATGACCGACCTAGTTGAGATGGCTATTTAGGATGACACAGTTGATGTTTTTGGTGTCGATGGTCTAAGAGAATGTGTTGATTCATCCAAGAGAAGTGTGAGATCTACCCGAGAGTTGTAGAGTGTTGAGAATAACTAGATCTAATCAAGCAAGCTGAGAAGTGCAAGTAGCAGATCATTTTTTTCACTATTGTTCCCTAATAGTTGTAATAGGTTAAATCCCTTAATCGGGTAGGTCCTAATAGGCCTTAAACATTTAAGTCCCCTAATAGGGCATCTCTCAAAAGAGTGTTGAATCCTCTCATGAGGTTGATCCTAACAGATCATCAAGCTCCTAACTAGGCTTCTAGGCAAATTCCTTAACCGGGTGACTCCTAACAGGGTCTTCTCCTAACAAGGCATATTGTAAGCTCCTAACAAGGCTAAGCTCCTAACAGGGCGTACTTCAAAAGAGTACAAATATTTGTGGGTGCCAACCCCCACCGTGGTTTTTCCCTATTTGGGTTTCCACATAAAAAATTATGGTGTTCATGTGTGGAATTTTTTTCATGTGATGTTCTTGTTTATGTTACTTTCCATGCACTATTTTTGAGTACACCAATTATGATGTTTTATCAGAGGTTTATCAAAGGTTACTGACACTGATATGTGTTGGTAGAGAAAGTGTTTGATCTTATAGATGAGGTTAATGAGTTGGTAAATGATCAGATTTATATGTCTGCTTAAGTGGTGAAAGAATTGATAGATGTGGTAAATGGTTTGATTAATGTGTTAAGCAAATCTAATAAAGAGGTTGTTAGATCTGATAAAAGAAGTCGAGATATTATGATAAGTGATTTCAGATTTGATATAAGTTTGTTTTTGGTTTAAAGTTTCAAATGGTATTAATACTGATTCAACCCCCCTCTCAGTATTAACCGAATCCTCATAGGATTAACACTGTGCACTCGTCCTGAGGACAAAGACTCAACAGAGTCGTCTAGGAATCTTGTATGCAGTCTATTAGCTTAGCTTTTCATTTTTATCCCCTGGCTCATCCTTAGTGCCAATTTGAGTGAGGTAGTGGTGGATTGATTTGTCCTTTGATATTTATCATCTTGGAGGTGACAAATCCCCTCCTCTACAGGTTTGAGGTGGTAAATGATAAAACCAATTAGCAACAGCACCTTGTAAAGTCTCAACAAAAAGACAGATAGCTACGTCTTCAAATTCTACACCAAGAATTCCACATGCAATATGGAAAGCTGCAATATGTTCATCTGGGTGTTTCTTTCCATCCCCAAAGAACTAGGGAATATTTTCCTTGATGCTTGAGGAAGAGGATGATGTGGTGGAGCTAAATTTAGGAGACCAAAAATTTTCCCCCAAGGCCCTTGTGCATCCATAGCAACTGGCTGAACTGGTGGTTGGAAAGGTGGAATAACAAATCTTTGTACTTGTGGAATCACCAAAGGTCTTGCCGTATTGGAAGCTTCACTTGAAGTAGAAGACCTCTAACTTGTAGGAAGAAAACTCCTTCTTCTTTGAAGGGAAGAACTTGCATGCATAGGTAAATAATCAAAATGATGCTTTTGTAAGAGTTCAAAAATAGTATAAAAAACATCTTGATTTCTATGCCCCTGCATATAACTTTGTCCGACCAGAGTAGAAACTGGTTGGAGCTCATGTCCCCAACAGAGTCGCCAAAAAATTGTTGGGTGAAAATTTTAAAAGCTTGTGAAGGTTTACAAAATGTGTGTTTCACGATAGCACACATGATGATATCTCTCAGAAGGCAAGATATAACCCCTCCTAATTATAAGGGAAGGCTCCCCCTTTCTACTACAATTGCTTTCTATTTTTCCTACTTGCTAACTTTACACCAATCCAAGGTGCAATAACCACTTAGTCCTCTTCTTTAAGAACCAGTTATGTCTAATCCTCTTTTTAAGAATATTTTTCCTCTCTAAATAACTTGAAACTTGCCATAACATTAACTAATTTACTTAGGAAGTAAAGTGTCCATGAAAGAACAAAGTCTTCCGTTACTTCCATTTTTCTGAAAAATGACTTAGGGACGGGAGCTAGCACACTTAAGAAAAAAAAGATCCTTTTATGTACCAAAATTCCTATCAACCACTGTAACCCAAATATATTGTCAGCTCAAAGACTCACAAATATATTGAAAGATATTTTAATCTAACTAGATAGTTTGTATAGCACAAAGACTCTACTCTCTATCTACTAAATATAATTTGTAGAGATAATTTGTAAAAGCTCAAAGACTTAAAGCAATTTTCCCATTTAACTATTTTCCAATTCTTGAAACTTCAAAGTAACTCAAAGAATACTTGTAAAGATCCAAAGGACCTTTTCAATTTTCAATGCCAAGACTAAACCCAACTTTAATCATTCAAGAACATATGACACCAATGGCATAAGAAGATTCATACCATATGAAAGATTGAATTCAAAACAAAGTTTGAATGCCAAGCTTCTCTTTTTCTTGATTAAATTGCAAATTTATAAAATGAACACCAAGTCTCAATTTGCTCTTCACTTTCGCAAAGTTTTGTTGCATAAACAAGATGGAAAAAATATCCTTATTACAATAATAACCCTCATATATATAGGAGAGGGGTGTAGCATGAAAATAGGAAATTATAACTAATTCGATGACTAATTCAAAAGAAGAATTCAATTTGACTTAGGACTTGTGCACTCAACGGGTGCACAAGAGAGATTACAAAATGACACCTGAGGTGTTGATAGACATAATGAAATGCCACTAGGAAGGTCCTACAAATGACTAAGTGTCATTTCCTTGAGCAAAATCTTGCTTCTGGAATTCCTCAAACTTATACAAGGCATTCTTCATTTGGACTCCATTGGGTCCCAAGTTGCTTTCAGTGATGACTTTGACCCTTGTGATAGAATATTCTAGCTTAGTGCAATACTTCTTATGACTTTAGAAGTGAATCAATCAAATCTAGAAAAAATTGAAGATCAAGTAAATTATCAATTAAGGACAAAGAGAAATCCTCCATATCAACTTCAGTTGTCAAGAGTAAGCTAAATCCCTTGATGATTTCATCCTTACTGAGTACCATTTCATTTTCATCAAGGAAAACACATGGTATTTTAGAGATTTTGGCAACAATCTCTATTTTCTTATCAACACATTCCTTTTGTGCCTTTCTCATATCCTTGACCAAGTGCTCTAGAATGTTCATCTGATGCTCTAGAGATTCTCTTCGGTCAATGTACATGTGTTGTGAGGGGATCACACCATTTTGGATATAAGATCATTCGAATCATAGTCTTGAAATTTTAACAAGGCTTCAAAGTCCTTCTCTTATATTTCAAGTTCCTAGGAGAAAATTCCTATAGTACTATCCACCTCTATTCTTACAAATTCAAGGTTGTTGAAAATAGTGCAAGCTGAACTTAGGAGTCATGTACCTTGACTTATCATTTGATCCATTCATTCTCCTACGACTCTACTCCTTGATGTGGCTTGTTCAGCTCTCTTAACAACTTGATCATCCAATGATGAAATCACCGACTCAACAACTTCTGAAGACTTGGTCACTTTAATTAGAATTGAGGTGAGTTGCTCAATTTGTACCTTTAGCTGATCTTTCTTGACATTGTCTTCATCATATCAAGCAATAAGTGCTTCCACAACTGATATTACATCTTTTGAAGTAGAATCATGAGTTTTCTTTCCTAGCTCAATTCTTTGAATAGTGTACTCTGAATCCTGAACCTATTCAATGACTGTATCTTAAGGAGTAACAACAACCTCATCATATTTGTTCCTATTCTTATCAACCTTCACCATTGACAAAGTCTTGGCCCTTTTTACTGTCTTTTGTTTTAAAGGAACAAGGTGACTGAAATCAAAATCTTTGGGAGAAATGGCTTGTTTCTTTCTTTTAGGCGCATTTGACATCAACCAAGGTGGTAGGGCTGAATCATCATCCTCACCCACCACTACTTCCTAAGAAGGATTGATAGAGTCCTTAATGGATGTAGTTACTAGAGGGGAAGTCATGGTAATAACATGATGAGGATTTTCAAGGGATGATTCGATGGATTTGGGAGTTGCTTCATTCATGAACTTATCAAAATCATCCATCATGGTTGTAGACTTTAGACAATGAGGGAAAAGTTGAGAATACATTCTCGATATTGCCATGTGACGTGTCTAAGGAAAACTCACTAGCACTAGTGAAAATATATGAATTACATTTATGGGGGAAATACAAGTAACCATAGAAGGACCAGACTCGGAATTAGGAATAGATGTAAGTGAGGGCAGAGATACCGAAGGTAAGGACATATCAGCTTGTGGAAACTCTTCTTCATCGAACTCACCTTGTTCTTATCCAACTTCTTGTTCTTCCTCTAATTGATCAACATCATCTATTTCCTAATCAGGGAGTTCACCCTCTTCTTTCTCGTTTGGAATTTCCAATTCCTGTGTCTCTTGTGCATTCGATCTTGAAAGTTCCCCTTTACCTTTTCCTTTTTTAGTTCCAACTATGAATTTCAGTTTAGGAGCTTTGGCAGGAGTATTGGGGTCTTGTTTATACTTGGTTTTGATCTCTGATCTTTTACCCATTGGGCTAGTAGTGTCATCATCAAAACCAGATGAGAAAGGTTTCAGTGGAACACCATGTGTAGTCAACCAAACATTAGTATTCGTCGGAATACTTTGAAAATGTGCTCTGACGGAAGTGCATTCCTTTTGTAACCACTAGATAAGAGGAAAAGGGGTAGAATAAAATTTATTATTCTAATACATTGGATCCAAAATATCACCATCTTCCTCCAAATCCTCAGGAATATCTACAAGACCAAAATTCTCCATTTGCTCAACTGTCAACTGACAATAATCAAGTTTCCTTACATCATGCTCTAACCTGTAATCTACCCAAACATGTTCAATATGATGAACATTAACATATGCCTTTTTCATTTTGTTCCTCATTCCTCTATAATCAAAATCTTTTCCGTCTTTGAATAATTTCGTGGCAACCCTTCTCATTTCTTCTTCCATAGCTCTAGCTTTGAAAATGGAATTGATAGAATATCTACGCATGGAAAGATAAAATTTCAAACCTGTCTTATGAGAATCTAATTGTGCCTCATGTATAACATTCATCTGATGAGCTAACTCCACCAACACAATCTTGTCAGAAGGGTATCTAGGAAGCATGAAGGGTTCATCATTAAAACATCCAACTCTAAGATAGGTGAAAGTTGGGAATTTGAGAAACATACATCCATATTGATTCACTACTTCCCATGCGTGATCAAACACTGTCTTATTATACAAGTTCTTATTCAACATAGCCATATAATAGCCAAAAAAAAGCATCATTCACTCTTCAAAATTGATTGTGACTTTCTTGAAGAACCAACTAAGAATAATTCTTATGTACCTCAATTTGTCTCCTATCACCAGTAGTAGACAATCCAAGAAAATGTCTCATTGAAGCTGCAACATACACCAAATAAGAAGACATATAGAACTTGAGTGTGGTAGGTACCTTTTTGAGTTGTTCGCAAATAGCATCGCCGGTCTGTTTTCCCCAAAATATCTTCTCCTTGTTTTGTTTGATAACATGAATGTACTGATACATCCATTTATAAAAAGTGTTAGAAGTAGGAAGTCCTTTAACTCTGCTTGGGAGAGTTATCAAATCATTGACTTCTTCAATGAAGTCACATCTGGGAAGAGTCTTTGGCCATCTTACAATAGTAGGCCTTGGGGTTTTGAGCCAATTGTCATTCATATTCTTCCTGCATTTGTCAGAATTCTTGTCAAAATAAGCTATGGATAACTGCATTGTAATATCAAAGTATTTTTGAATATTAGGACACTTGAAGACCAAATCAAAGAATTCTTCATCAAGCCTGGTCAACTTCTTTCCAGTTTCATCCTTCACACTTCTACTAACGAGATCAAAGTGATTTGCAACTATCACTATGAACTCGGGATCTCGAGTAGCCATTGGAAACGTGGGGCCACTAAATGAATTCCATTGTTGATAATTTCTTTCATGTCATGGTATGAAGATGGTTTCTCAATTGTCTTAACAAACTCGACCAGGTCAACATGACCTATTTCAGTATCTCTTATATGATCAATATTTGAAATGATAGAAGAAGGAGAAAAGATTGGATGAGGATCTTGCTTTTTGAACTTCATGCCTCTCTTGTTTGGAGAAGCCTTTGTCATGGATACAATAGTAACACCGAGAGAAAAAATATGTTCATTAGTATTACATTGATACATTTCATCAATATTTATGCTCATATGACTTGGAAAAGTATTGAAAAATAGTTCAATTTAGTCATTAGAGTTTCAAAAACCCTCGTTGAAATTTTTTTAATCATTGATTGATTGATCATCAAAGCTTAACTTTTTTGTGTGATAGACAAAATTTCAAGATCTTAACCTTAAAAATTCATTTATTAAAAAGTGCAGGTGAAGGTGTAATTTGGGTCTATAAACCCGATTTACACTTTAAGGGAAAAAACCAAAATTAGGTTTAATTCGGGTTTATGGACCAGAATTACACTTAATAAAATATAAATATTTAAGTGTTAGGTGGAGTTAAAAACCTGCATTACATATAAAACCAAGGATAAAATAAATGGTGATTGGCGGAATTACAAACCTGCCAAACACCATACGCCATGTATAGCGGGTTCATACCCCCGCCACTCACCAGGTTGGAAATGCATTGAAAGGTGGTGATGTGTGGGGTCATCAACCCACCACACACCACTATGTGGTGTGGGGCAGGCCTACATCCCTAGTCCTCCACAATGAAGATTATTGAAAGTAAAACAAAACAAAGTGATGACAGTCAAAGTTTCCGACCCACCACACACTGTTGTGTGGTGTGTGTTAGGTCGACGGTTTAGCTTGACACCAAGTTAAGGTAAAATAATAAGCCGGTAAAAATAATGGTGCGAACCACAGGTCGTTGACCTGCCATGCACCACGATGTGGTGTGTGGCGGGCCTATGGCCTACACTTGGCACCAGAATGCATAAGATACAAAGGTTTAAATTAAAACCCTAGGAAAAAGGGAAAAGCCACATACCCAATTTTGATGAATCTTCTCTCCCAATCTTGTGGTAGGATAAAATGAGATGAAAGAAGACAAAAAAAAGGAAGATTTAAATAAACCAAGCAAAAAGACTCCTATATAATTACTCCACAAGAAATTTAAATAACTGGAGTGCAATAAATAAGTGCAAATCGGGTTTATAAACCCGAATTACACCTCAAGTTTATGAACCTGATTTGCACCCAAAAGGTGAAAATAGCCAAAGAGATGTAAATTGGGTCTATGAACCCGATTTGTACCCAGACTTCACATGAAGTAAAAAAGTGTAAAATATAGAAAAAACATGCTTACGATGATAAATTTGTCTCGTAAAGAGAACCATAGATTAGAAAAAACCTCAAATGAGTCAAAAATTTGGTGGGGTACCCTCATTTTTTGCCATCGCTAAAAATGAAGATAACAAATTAACAGAAGACTTAGGATAAAATATTTATTTAATTAAATAGGATAATTTTAGGTGTCTACATCTGAATATGAAGAATTTAATGGAGGTCAGGTGTATTTGGGTGATGATTCACATTTATATATGTTGGTCGTGGTAAAGTTAGGATCAAGTTTCCAGATGGTAGAATATAATGGATTGGCGGTGTGTTGCATATCCCTAAAGTAAAATGGAATTTATTATCTATGAACAAACTGATAGATGTCGATGTGCAGGTAGTCTTTTCTAATGCAGGATGCAAGATGATTAAGGGTGTTATGGTGATTGCTAGAGGTGTCAAGTTTGAAACTTTGTATAAGTGAGAGGCATACACTGTTGAGTGTAATAACACTTCTGTAAAAAGTAAACATGTGGATACTTCGTTGGAAGATTTGAGGGTTTCACCTTCAGCTTATGGATATAGATTTTGGGTACCTAAGGGTTCTCTTTCTTCTAAAGAAAAGTTACCTACAAAGAAGACTATGTTATGGCACCAGAGACTAGGTCACATTGGAGAAAAGGGTCTAAGGACCTTGATAAATAAAAACCTTGTTGAAGGTTTGAATGATTTTAATCTTGACTTTGATTTTTGTGAGCATTTCATTTAGGAAAAACAAAATTGCGTTCATTTTTACTCGAATTCTCATAGATCTTGTGATGTTTTGAATCTTATTCATTCTAATGTGTTTGGTCCTGTAGATGTTCCTTCAATTGGAAAATCCACAAATTGTGTTTAATTTATTGATGATTTTAGTAGAAGGACATGGGTAAAATTTTTAAAAGTAAATATGAAGTTTTTAGTCAATTTAAAGAATTTAAAGAAATAGTTGAGTTGCTAACTAGAAAGAAAATAAAAATTTTGAGGACTGATAATGGCAGTAAATTTTTCTCTAATGATTTTGATAGATTTTGCAAAGAGTGTGGCATTAATAGATAGAAGAAAAGTTCATATTTTCCACAGTAGAATGGAGTTGCAAAAAGAATAAACAAGAAACTGATGGAGAAGGCTAGGAGTATGCTAAGTGGTGCTGGTCTAGAACAAAAGTTTTGGGCTGAAGTTGTTGCCACTGCTTGCTACCTGGTTAACAGGTCACCTACATCATCTCTTGTTGATAAAATGCCTATAGAAGCATGGTCAGGTCATAAGCCTTCACTGAAACATCTTAGAGTTTTTGGTTGTGAGGCATATGCACATATGCCAAAGGAGAAGCAAAAAAAGTTGGAGAACAAGGTTGTGAAATGTATCTTCATCGGATACAATTATGGTGTGAAAGGGTATAAGATTTGGGACCTTGTTTCACAAAAGGTAATACATAGTGGGAGTGTTATTTTTAGAGAAATTAAGTCTCCTTTTGTTACATTGCAGCCAAATCAGACTAAATAGGAAGATGTGATTCAATTTCTTTCTACACTTGAAAGAGTTAAATCGAGACCTCTAGATAAGCAATAAGTTGAGGAGAGCTCATCTAGCTCTGAATCTTCACAAGAGGAGGAAGAACCTCCAACTCAGCTTGTTCGAAGGTCTACAAGACATAGACAACCACCTAAAACATATTTAGCTAATGATTGGAGATGTATTTTTTCTTTGAATACTAATGTGGATGAACCTAGATTTATAGAAGAGGCATTAGGTATGAATGATGCAAAATCTTGGAAGACTTCTATGAAAGAAGAAATGATAGCTTTGAAAAAAGAATGATACATGGGATCTTGTACCATTTCCTAAAGGACGGAAACATGTTGGTTGTAAATGGGTGTTCAAGAAAAACATTGGTTCAGATGGAGGCATTGAGAAGTATAAAGCAAGGTTGGATTCAAAAGGCTACTCTTGGGTTTTTGATTAAAAAAAATCAGGTTTTAAGGGACCCTAAACCCACTTACATAACAAAGAGATAAGCAATAGAGAAACTAGAAAAGACATAACAAAGAGAGAAAGGCTGAAAAAGAACAGCAACCAAAGAAAAGAATAGCTCAAGGCCAGCGAGAGACTGACACCCCTAAAACAAAATTACATATCAGATGAAAATCTTTATAGTCTCTTCTGCACCCCTGACCAACATCATCATCGCATTAGCTACCTCTTTCAATTCTTTATTTTCCTGCATCTATTGATTGCCTTTGGTCTTCAGCTCCAACTCACTTGCATTTTGCTTGGTTCTGCATCTGGAAGAGTGTAGAACAAAACTAGAAGCCAGCTCATCATCAATAATCATCATTTCTTTATTCTTCTTGTTCCTCTCCAGGCAAGCAACCAATGCATTCATGTTTTGAGAGGACACCTTCAACACAACCAGATTATGCTCCATGAATTTCTTCAAAGAATTCTCAGTTTTTTGAATCCGGTTGTTTATCAAACCATTATCAACCTCACCCTTTCTTTGATAATCCTCACCACATCCTCAAGGTGCTTCAAATCTCCCTTTATAATGTCACTTTCCGGCTAGTCTGGAATTTCTTTTTCATCCTCTACAGCACTAGTATCCTTCGCACTATCCTCTTTACCTTTAATGTTGATATCCTTAATCAAATTTTCAATTTTAAAATCCAGCTCTCTCTGTTTATCCTGAATGCTAGTGATGTTATCAATCACCCAATTCTGGAAATTGAACATTTCCAGGGTGCTATTTCTGGCAGCATTAAGAATGGATTCCACGTTCTCCAAATCCAGGGTAGAGTCCACAAACCTAGGCTTTCCCTCCTTCATGTTATGTTGAACATCATCCCTGTTGTCCGAGACATAGGGATTATCCTTCACCTATGACTCTTCAACATCCTCTTCTCTCTGCTCATCCCCTTCCTCACCCTCAACCTCCTTCTCCTGCTCATTCTCCGCCTCTTCTTCCACCTCCTTCTCCTACTCCTGCTCAGAACCAACATTCTCTTCAGTGTCTTCTTTAGCTTTATCACTAACCCTTGATTTCTTATTTGGAGGAAGATTAGAAGAATCCTCATCAGAATCAAAGCCATCATAATCCTCAGAAATGTGGGAATTCTCCACAAAGGGATCATCCCTATTAGCCTTAGCTTTACCCTTCAGATGCTAATATATTAACAAAATTAGGCCTTGGTGAGAAATGGGGTAGGAATTAGGTATCTTGGCTTGGTCAGCCAGGCTATCATTAAGGGAGGAGGCCAAGTAGAAGGGCAACGATATCTTAGATCCATGGCGAAAATGGTTAAGGATAACAAATTGGTAATTGTAAAATTTTGAAAACCTTCCATCAACCGTAAGGTACTCCATTAAAAATTTCAACATTTTTTGCCAGAAATATTTTACCTGGTTGGGGAGATAATAGGAAGCATTATCCTTTTTGGTGAGCCAAGCCCTTTCTTCTTCATTTTTGGGGAAATTCTTGATGGCTTCCACCGAGAACTTGCGGTCTCTGTAAAATTTGATGCCATCCTTCTGCAAGCCGGTTACCTCCGCCACCAAATCTTCATCCAACTTCCATGTCTGGCCAAACAGGGTAACTTTATTATTTTTCCAGCCCTTGACAAAACCACAGGAAATAGGCTTTTTTCTCCCATGCAGTTTCTCCATGTAAACGGTGAAGCCATATCTGTGCAACCTTTGCCATATTTTCCTTTCACCTTTCCAGATATCACAACTGGTAGGCTCATTGCAGTTAAGGTTTACCCCCATAATGTGATGGCTATTCAAGTCTAAACCCTCATAAGAGATCAAACTGACCAAATGCTGAAGAAACAAGATGCTAGAATCTAAAAACAATGTGATTTTCTTGTTATTCAAGTTGTCTTTTGAAACATTCAAAATAACCCAACACTTAATATGATAAGGCCCATCACACCAGTACTCATTATTGCAATGCCTAAGATAGGTAATCAACTGACAATCCACCTCACTCCAAATCTATCATTGAAGTCTGAACCTAGAAAGGTAATAATGAAATTAACATGTACCATGGACTCTGTCAAAAAATAATTTCTCTTGGACTCCGTTCTTACATGATAATTCTCCAATATACTTAGCATCCTCCGCTAAAATGACCCCCTATTGGGAATCATGAATTCTCTTCGAACCAAGTTATCAATGCTAAGTATCTTGTTGTGAGTTGCAAGCCAAAAAACATGTTAACTTTAGGAATGAGGAATCTATTCCAAACTTTAGTCCATATAGGGTTGCAAGCTTGAGTAGCAATATTTTTATAAGCAGAGGCAACAGTAAAATTACCCCTAGGATTACTCTTCCATAAGAAAACATCATCAGAATCTATGCTGACAGAAAAAGATAGCAAATCATGTTGGAGCGACGAAAATCCAGCATAAACTGCATCAAGTCTAACCCATTTATTCTCCTTCCAATAATTACAAACCATAGAACCATACCTCCTTTTACATTCTTCAATAAAATGACTGCAATCCTGGTTAAAAAGAGGCTCATCTTTAATCCAGACATCCTCCCAAAATCTGATTTTATTACCTTTGCCAAGGACCCATCCAGCTCCATCTTTAGCAACTTTAATAGATTTGATCATACTATTCCATATAAAAGATCTAGCAGGGATATCTTCAGAATAGAGAAGAGAATGAATGGGTTGATTATGTATGTATTTATCAAACCACACCCTACTCCAATCTTTCTTAATACCATATGCCCTCCAAATTTGTTTGGCTAACAAAGCTTTGTTGAAAGGTTTGAGAAATTTAATACCTAACCCCCCGTTGCTTTTAGGAGAACAAACTTTATCCTAGGAAACCAAAGCAATCCTTTTCTTATCTTCCATACTAGACCAAAGAAATCTTTTCTGAATTCTTTCTAAAGCTTCAGCAAATTTGACCAGTATACTAAACAAACTAAGAGCATAAACAGGCAGATTCTGAAGAGTGCCTTGAAGAAGTTGAAGCTTACTAGCATGTGATAGCATAGAGCCTTTCCAACCTGCCAAATTTTTGTTGAGCTTATCAATTAAAAAATTCTAGAAAGAGTTTGGAGGAGAAAAACCAAGAGGGAGACCCAAATAAGTAGAGGGTAGCAGCTCAACCTTACAACCAATTATGTTAGCAATCCTCTGCTGCCTCAACAATGGGGTATTGATGAAGTAAATAGCAGATTTCTCCCAATTAACCTGTTGTCCAGTAGCAAGGGAATAAGATCTAAGAGTACCTTTGAAGGCAGAAGCTTCGCTAACAGAAGAATATCCCAACAATATTGTATCATCAACAAATTATTGATGTGTGCAAAAGACATTAGCAAAAGAGGGTTGCAAAACTTTGGTGGTTCTATTCTTTTTCAACTTTTGAATCAATCTGCTAAAAAATTCTGCCAAAATAGTGAAAAGAATAGGCGATATAGGATCTCCTTGCCTGAGTCCCCTTGAAGATTTAAAAAATCTGAACGGAGATCCATTAATAAGAATAGAAAAAAGTTGGGGTAGATATCAGCTCTCTAGTGATTTTAATAACCTTCTCATCAAATCCAAAGGCCTCCATGATCCTAAAAAGAACCTACCATTCAACCCTATCATAGGCTTTTGCCAAATCCAATTTTATGAGAAATCCCTCATTATTTGCAACATTAAGAAAGTGGATATTCTCATGCACAAGAATTATAGAATCCAAAATCTACCTACCTGGGACAAATCCTTTTTTCTCCTTAGAGATAACAAGGGGAAGAACAACCAGCAATCTAGAAGTCAAGACTTTTGAGATTATCTTGTAAAAAGAATTACAAAGACTTAGTGGCCTAAACATACCCATAGAATCAGCTCCAGCCACCTTAGGAATTAGAGAAATGAAAGTAGAGTTGATTTCTTTAAGAATTCTTCTGGATCCAAAGAATTCTTTGACAGCATTGGTCGTATCATCCCCAACAATGTGCCAATATTCCTGAAAGAAAAACATTGGGAAGCCATCCGGGCCCGGAGCCTTATCCCCCTGAAAGGAGAAAACGGCTTTTTTTAATTTCATCAACTGAAGGGATAGCAGATAATATCTTATTCTGATTAGGTCCAATAATCTTAGGAATATTATCAACCATATCTTGCTTCTTAACAATGTCAATTTCCTTGCTACCTGTCAGGAGGTTAGAGAAGAAGCTAACAGCTTCATCACCTATGTCATCATCTTTGACAAGAATTTCGTCATCAACAATTAATCTGGAAATTCTGCTAGTTGCTTTATGCTTCATTGATGTCATATGAAAAAAATTAGTATTTCTATCACCAGCTTCTAACCAAATAGCCCTAGATCTCTACCTCCAATAAATTTCTTCTCTTGATATAGTGCTGTGTAATTTGGCTAGAACCTCATCTTCTTTAGTCTTGGGGAACTTCTTATAACCATCTTCCTTAATAGAGTTTTGAATCTGTTCTAATTCCTCCTTAAGCTTCCTCTTGGATTCAAAAATATCTCCAAAAGCCTTTTTGTTCCAAATCTTAATGTTGTCTTTGGTATTTCTTAAATTTTTAGTAACTTTGAACATGGTAGAGCCATCCACAATAATATTCTACCATTTGGCAATGGAACTTTCCAAAGAAGGGTGTGAAATCCACATTTTTTCAAACCGGAATGGAAAACAATGTTTTCCCTTAATAGAATCAGCAACAAAAGAAATGGGATAATGGTTTGATCCTATTCTATTAATAACAAACAGAGAGCATCCATACTTAAGTACCTAGTCAAGAGTAATAAGGGATCTATCTAACCTTACCTGAATAAGATCTCCTCCATCCCTTCGATTAGACCAAGTGTAGGAAGCTCCAGATAGGTCAACATCAATCAGGGTATTGGCATTGATGAAGTCCATAAGATCAATCCTACTATCTAGTTGAGCTTGAGTTCCTCTAAATTTGTCAATCTCTTGCAAAGAGGTGTTGAAATCTCCCATCAATAGCCAACTATCCTGGGAAAAAAACCCTCTTTTATGTTGGATTTTGTCCCAAAACTTACTCCTAGCAGCTTTAGAATTTGGAGCATAAATATTGGTGACCACCCATTCCTGTCCTTCAGCAATGCATTTCACTCTCATAGAAATGATATTACCATCTTCATCAATCAATTTTCCATCAATAGTTTTCTTATTCCAAAATATGACCAGTCCACCAGACGCTCCATTAGAACTACTACCACAAACACCCCCCTTGTTTAAAGAAATTTAATTTTTCAACTTGTTCCTTACTCATTTTAGTTTCCTAAACCAAGATGATGTCTAGCTTATGATCTCTAATAAAATTCCTTAGCGCATCCTATTTATGGAGACCATTTAGGCCTCGTATGTTCCAGGAAATTACCTTCATTTGGAAACCTAGGAGCAGGATTCCTGAATGGTTCGCTACCTTCCATCAACTATATTTTGTTTGCTCTCTTGATCCTATGCCACTTTATAGTTTTACGTCCCTGCGGGGATTTGGAAAGACCAATATCCACCCTAGACTTGGTTCTAGTTTTAACCCCATTAGAACAACCTGTTCTCTTGTTTTTCTTTTTTCCCACTCCTATATCTTTGTCTTCTTCATCTTTATATGCAGATTGCTTACTATTCCAAGGTTCTCCTTTTCTTTGAGAAGAGGTGGGAGATTCAGTTCCAACACTCTAAAATAGAGAGTTAAGGTTAACTTGGGGCGATCTAAACTGGGTCTTTTTTTCAATGATAACATCTAGACCTTCAAAGTCCTTTGGACACACTTTATTAATATCCTATTTTGTATCTTTTGGAGACTCCTGTTGTAATTCAATTATGTCGCCAATCTCACCATCTTTAAGAATTTCTTCTATACTTACGTTTTCTTCCTCCTAAATCTATAAAACTTCAAATCCATTGATTGTTTTAACTTCAAATACATTATCTTCATCCTTTCTAACTTCTTTTTGATGAGTATCCTTGGAAGGATTAGCTTTCCTATCATCCTTTGTTATATCTTTTGAGTTACTAGGAAGTCCACTTCCTCCTTTCGTTCTACCCTCCTCATTTTTGTTCATCTTCTCTTTCCAGATCTGTTTAACATGATTGTTATGCTTCTGAGCATTTTTTAGGCTACTAGGACAAGCCTTTGCCCAATGTCCAATTTTCTTACAAGAGAAGCACACAAAAGGGAGGGATTCAAACTCTGTAACTTGTTCCCACTTCCCTAGCTTGGAATTTATTTTGATTGAGCTAGGAAGGTCCATATTCTGTGAGATATTAATACATATCCTCGCATACACCAGTCTCTTTCATGTTGATGTCATAGAATCTATAGCCACAAGCTCCCTAAAGGAGTTAACAATGCCTAAGAATACATCCTCCAACCAAAATTCAAGTGGCAAACCAAGAAACCGCACCCAGACCGAAGCAGATTCAAAAAAGGAATCATTGAGCTCCATATTTAGAGACCATTTTCTTAAGGATAAAGAAGATTCCCAAGCATCCAGGGTCCTCCACTCAGAACCATTTCCAAATCTTCCCCACAGGAGAAGGAAAAGACAAAGAATCCCCTTGACAGGCCTGAGACATCAACCTGTCCTTTCAACATCCATTTTCTCTTCACAAAAGACCTAACGACTTCAATATTAGGTCTTGGTCCAACAAATTTTCCCACTAGAGAAAAAGTCATTAGAGAAATATTGTGGTCTATGACCACATTAGGTACTACAATAGCTAATCTGCCTACCTTTCTATAAAAAATATCTTCCATAGAGGGAAAAGATGATTTACCAGTGGGTTTGTTTACAAATAAGTTGTTCCAGGGTTTGAGAACCTTCACCTCGGTCGTCTCTTCCAACTCACTGTTCAAGATCTCGGGACCCAAATTTGAAGAATCTTCAGTATTTTTAAAGTTAAGAGGAGGGTCCTAATGCCATGGGTCCCCATCCTTTCGACCATCCTCATCATCCACCATAGATCCCAAAGAGACAAGTTGTCCTTGAGCTGCAGAGGCAACATAACTAGAGGAACTAGCCGCGTTGTTCCCTCCATTCGCAGAATTCAAATTTCCCTCCAGCTGCGCTATTCCCTCCATTTTCCTAGTATTCACATTTAATTAGCATGTCGCTATCACCTATCCAATTTGAATCCACATAACCATGAATATTAAGGGAAATCATGTCTCCAACCAAATTACCATGATAACCCAAATAATACTCTGAGTTACCCTTCAAATATTTGAAGACTCTTTTGATTGCATCCCAATGAACTCTACCATGATTAGACACATATTTGGAAAGAACTCCCACTGCTTGAGCAATGTTTGGGATAGTATAGACCATATCATACATCAAACTTCCAACAACACTCTTGTAAGGTGCTCTGCTCATGTCTTCCGATGGGGACGTAGGACATTCTACAATAGATAATTTCATTCCAATTGTAGAAGGAACACACGATGGTCTACAATCTTGCATGTTCAACCTCTATAACATTGAATTCACATACTTACTTTGTGAGTGTTTTAAAGGCTACTCTTAGGTTGACAGTGTTGATTATGGTGAGATATTTTCTCCTATTGCAAAAATAACATCCATTAGATTTATTTTTTCTATTGTTGTTGCTTATAATTTAGAGGTTGAGCAAATGCATGTGAAAAATTCTTTCTTTCATGGTTATTTGGAGGAGGATATTTATATGACACAACCAGAACACTATGTGGTCAATGGTAAAAGTAATTTGGTCTATAAATTAAAGAAATCTTTGTATGGTCTCAAACAGTCCTAGGATGTGGTACCATAAATTTGATACATATGTGTTGATTTTAGGATTTGATTGTTTTAAATCAGATCACTGTGTTTATTATAAATCTGATGGTGATCATTTCCTATTTCCTATAAATTACATTGTATGTTGATGATATGTTATTCATTGGTAAAGGGAAATGTATGATTTCAGAACTAAATTCTCATCTCGCTACTAAATTTGAAATGAAATATCTTGGTGCAGCAAAGGAAATTCTTGGGATGGAAATTAGAAGAGATAGAATGAACAAAAAGCTATGTCTAGGTCAAAGTAACTATGTGAATTCAATGTTACAGAGGTTCAACATGCAAGATTGTAGAACATCGTGTGTTCCTTCTACAGTTGGAACAAAATTATCTATTGTAGATTGTCCTACATCCCCATTGGAGATGGAAGACATGAGCAAAGAACCTTACAAGAGTGTTGTTGGAAGTTTGATGTATGATATGGTCTATATTATCCCAAACATTGCTCAAGCAGTGGGAGTTCTTTCTAGATATGTGTCTAATCATGGTAGAGTTCATTGGGATGTAGTCAAAAGAGTCTTCAAATATTTGAAGGGTACCTTAGAGTATTATTTGGGTTATCATGGTAATTTGGTTGGAGACATGATTTCCCTTAATATTCATGGTTATGTGGATTCAGATTGGGTAGATGATATTGATAGCAGAAGATCCACTAGTACTTATGTGTTTACTTTATTTGGTGGTGCAATTAGTTCTAGATGAGTAAGTGACATGCTATGGTTTCTTTATTTAGTATTGAAGCAGAGTATATGGAAGCTACTCATGCTTGTAAAGAATCCATTTAGCTTAAGAGACTATGTTCATATATTGGAATAAAACAAGGAGTAGTGACAATCAAGGTGCAAAATGTGTAGCTAAGAACCCAACATTTCATGCCCGGACCAAACACATTGATGTTCAGTATCATTTTGTCAAAGATATGGTCGAAGATGGTAGGGTGAAGCTAGTTAAGGTAGAAAATTTGATGATTGTTACATATTATTTAACTAAGGATGTGAGCATAGAGAAGTTCAAATGGTGTTCTGTGTCTATGGGCCTCATGGCCCCTAGAAATTAATTTATTGTGTTGATACTCCCTTTTCTCTTGAAAGGTGTTTGACAAGTGGGAGAATGTTGGGAAAATGGTGTCTCAACCTTTCATTTACTTGAGGTTACTATTTATAGTAATTTTTATTTGAGCATTATTTGGTGTGAAATTCTCCCCAAAGCTTCTAGTTGGCTAGATAAGCATATCGATAAAGTTTTATCGCAAGATCACAATGAGTTTTGAAGATATTAAAGTTTTTGTTTTGAAGGGGTGTGATGAAAAGTTTAAATTTAATTTCAATGACTTTAGACCCTTTGAAACACCCTAAAAGTGGGCATAAATGACGTAGTAGTTTATGAGGTGATAAAATACTTCATGAGCTTTCTGGAGCTTCAAAGAGTTCGTCAATCAGGCGCATGGTTCACAAGTTTTGGCCTCCGAAATTTTGGACTCCTAAAATAGGAAATATAAAATGCATCAAACACATAAATGAGCTATAAAAGGGATGGGCACGTGTTGATGTGTATTTTGACACATCATAGGGCATCTAGATTAGAGATAAGGTCGGCTATACTTTGTTAGGTGGTTTTAGCCCATGGTTTTGTAATACCGTTTGACGGTTTCTTGTATTGTATCTCTTATATATGCGGTGAGAGGTTGTGTGTAAGAGCCTTATGGCTATTGAGTTACGTTTGAATCTCTAATTATTGGTACTCCTGCGAAGGGATTTCTCTACAAGCATATTGTAATCTTTTATTGATTGTTGAATAATATATTGACCTACTTTTGAAGTGTGGGGTTTTTCTCTCAAAAGGTTTTCCCCACGTAAATCACTATGTTGTGGTATGAATATTATGTTTATTTCTATTAAGTTTCTGTAATGATTGTAACAATCTATAAAAGTTTTTGCATTATTCTCCTCTCAAGGTTAGTGTAGGAAGTTGATCCACTACTTAACTTCCTTACAAGTGGTATCAGAGCCTGATCACCTTTGGTTTCAGTTTTGGGATGTTAGTTTTTTTTAACTAATCCAGATTTGACTGGGAGCTTGTGCAGAAGACACTTTTTTATCTTGTTGTAGGAATTTTCAAATGGTAAGTTTGTTAGGGAGAATAGAGGCAGAGAAATTTAATGGAAGTAATTTTGAGATATGGAAGTTGAAGATGGAAGATCTGCTAATAGATTGAGATCTATGGGATGTTGTTGATGCAAATGTCTCAAGACCCTTTGATCCTATTGTGGTTCTCAATATGATTTTATGGACCATAAAGCCGAGGGTCTAATAAGACTGTTCTTGGCAGACTCTATTGTGATCAATGTCTAGGAAGAGAACTTTGCACAGAAGCTATGAACTAATCTTGGTGAGATGTATCAAGTGAAATCTTTACTAAATTAAATTTTCTTGAGGAAGAAATTGTATTCCTTGAAGATAGAAGAGGGTGGATGAATTATAGACCACCTGGAAGCATTTAATATGTTGGTGGCTCAATTGGTATTTGTTGCTGTTAATATGGACGAAGAGGAGAAATATAAGATCTTTCTTTGTTCTTTGCCTGATTCGTGGGATTCTCTTGTTATGGTTATTGGTAGTTGTGTAGGGGAAAAAGCGAGACTAGGCTAACATGTCCTAATCCTACCTTTTGACACACATTGTGGAATACGAAAGAGCCTAGAGGTATCACACAATTGGCTACTTCTTTTTGTGAAAGAGAGAGCCACAGGCTACCTATTAGGGTTTCTATTCCTTTGTTGTAATTGAAAGATAAAATGATGCAAGTTCAATTCCTAACCTCAGAGTGCAAGTATAAACTAATAACAAAATTGCAGAATTGAAGTTAAACAATGGAAAGCTGCAAACACAAGGACAAGACAAGAATGCAGATGCGTACCCAGAGTTAAAATATGAGTAAAAATGTTTGGGACGGGGGCGCGAGCGCCACTGTCCTGATCTTGCTCCTGAAACTGCACCTGAAACTGTTATTTTACAACCTGGGAAACTGTCGGAAATGTTGTCTGACAGAAGGACCAGGGAGCCCAGCACCCCTGTCCCAGGGACCAGGGCGCCCCATGCCCCTGTCCTGGTCTTTTGCTCTAAAATTTGGTGTGAAGTTCAGTCTTCGTCTGCTTCCGTCGGATCTGCAACTTGCGGCGTCGTCCGAATCCCGAAACCTGCACTTATATCTGAAAAGGGATGGTGGGCCGCTATATAGGGTTTTGCCTTAGTCAAACCCCCGCTTTGGTGATTTCCACCTCCACAAATAGCCAAGTTGTATTGTAAAAGTAGTGTGTGTACAAGATCCTAAAATGCAAGTAAGCAAACTAGAGCAACCTAGAAAGTAAACCCTAATTGCTTGTAAATGATAATGTAAATGCTCCAAATCAAGATGTAAAGAGATCTAAAGCATGAATACAAGTGATATAATGAGGCTTATGCAAAGACATGAAAACAACATGAAATCATACCCAACCCCAAGGGAGGGGTACAAGCCAATCTTCAGTCGGTGATCCCTTATTGCTCTTCAATGCCTTCAAAGCCCTGAATGGATGAATGAAATTGATGAATGCTTGATGGATGGATGTTTAATGTTGTTGAAGTCTTCAAAGATCTGCTCTTTCACTGCATAGAAGGTCTCTGAAACCAAAATTTCGATCCTTTCAAATGAAGAAAGAGAGCTCTTATATATGAAACCCTAGGTCTTAATTTCAACTTTTGGCCGACCTAGAGATTGAATCTCCCGCCAATTTCTTGGGGTTAAGCTTTATTTTATGATTGAATTGCGCTCCTAAAATTTCGGGAAAAATGTCTGGACCATGTGCACTCCGGGTGCCCTGGTCCCGACAACTTTTCACCAAATTTTCAAAACCGTAGGATATGATGATTTTAGAGAGAATCCCAAAGTTACAGGTGATTTCGAGATGTTTTGACCCCCGAAATCAAGCCCCCAAGTTCAAAATAGGACCTAATTAGGGTTTTTGATTAAATGATGTATTGGAGGAATAAAATGAAAGGGGCACACTTTAATGAAAGGGCCCAACTTTATGATGTGGAAGATGATGAAATAGAACCTTAGACCTAATTAATTTGATTAATTAAGTGCTAAAGGGGAAATGCATTGCAAAATGCAAAATGCGCCAAGGCGGGTGCTAAACTAGGTGTGAAATTGTACTGCTTTAGCAAGTGCGTACAATTTACGACGTTACAGTAGTACTTCTGTTATTTTGAATCCTGAAGATGTGGTGGGTGCCCTAGTTGGTGAAGAGATGCAAAGGAAGGTATCCATCAATTAGAAAGAAGCCCTAACTTTTCATGGAAGACTTAAGGAAAAAGGCAAGAAGAATGAGAAGCATAATAAATCCAAGTCCAAAGGGAGATCAAAATATTTTGGAAAGTCCAAAGTCATCTACTGGAATTGTGGTAAACCAAAACACATCTGTAAGGACTGCAAAGAAGAAAACAAGAAGAAAAAGAAGTACAATTATGATTCTGAGCCTAAGAAGGAAGATGGTGATACATTCATTGCGGCCTTGTCTACTCATGCAGGTAATGATGCATGGTTAATTGACTAAGGTGCATCTTTTCATATGACTTCCAATAGATATTGGTTTTCTGAATATGAAGAATTTAATGGAGGTAAGATGTACTTTGGTGATGATTCACATTTAGACATTGTTGGTTGAGGTAATGTTAGAATCTGGTTTTCTGATGGTAGAATAAAAAGGATTAATGGTATGTTTCATATCCCTTGATTAAAACAAAATTTATTATCTACGAGCAAACTCATAGATGTGGGTGTGTAGGTTGTCTTTTCTAGTGCAGGATGCAAGATGATTAAGGGTGTTATGGTGATTTCTAGAGGTGTCAGGTTCGACACTGTGTATAAGTTAGAGGCATACACTATCGAGTGTAATAGCACTTCTACAAAAAGTAAATTTGTGGATACTTCGTCAAAAGATTTGAGGGTTTCACCTTCAACAGATGAACATGCTTTTGGGTACCTAAGGGTTCTCTTTCTTCTGAAGCAAAGTTACTTGCAAAGAATACTATGTTATGGCACCAAAGACTAGACCACATTGGAGAAAAGGGTCTAAGGACCTTGAAAAATAAAAGCCTTGTTGAAGGTTTGAATGATTGTAATCTTGACTTTGATTTTTGTGAGAATTGCATTTATGGAAACCAAAACCGCATTTAGGTTTACTCGAGTTCTCATAAATCTTGTGGTGTTTTGGATCTTATTCATTCTAATGTGTAGGTATTCCTTCGATTGGAAAATCCACATATTATGTTTTATTTATTGATGATTTTAGTAGGACATGGGTATAATTTTTAAAGAGTAAATATAAATTTTTTAGTCGATTTAAAGAATTTAAAGCAATGGTTGAGTTGCAAACTGGAAAGAAAATAAATATTTGAGGACTGATAATGGTGGTGAATTTTGCTTTCCAATAGGGCATGTTGTGATGGTTAAGTTGTTGTGTTGTAGCTCCAGATTAAAAGCGTTTACCCATTCAAAAAAAAATGGTGATGAATTTTTCTTTAATAATTTTGATAGATTCTATAAAGAATGTGGCATTAATAGATAGAAGACAACTCTGTATTATTCATAGAAAAATGGAGTTGCAAAAAGAATGAACATGACTCTGGTGGAGAAGGCTACGAGTATGCTAAGTGGTGTTGGTCTAGAAGCAAAGTTTTGGGTTGGAGCTATTGCCACTACTTGCTACCTAGTTAAAAGGTCTCCTACATCATCTCTTGTTGATAAAATGCCTATGGAAGCATGGCTAGGTCATAAGCCTTCATTGAGACATCTTAGAGTTTTTGGTTCTAAGGCATATGCACATGTGCCAAAGGAGAAGCAAACAAAGTTGGAGAACAAGGTTGTGAAATGTATCTTCATCGGATACAGTTATGGTGTGAAAGGATACAAGCTTTGGGACCTTGTTGCACATAAGTTAATACATAGTAGGAATGTTATTTTTAGAGAAATTAAGTCTCCTATTACATTTCAGCCAGCACAAACTAGACAGGAAGATGTGATTCAATTTCCTTCTATTCCTGAAAGAGTTAAATCAAGACCCCTAGATAGGCAAGAAGTTGAGAAGAGATCATCTAGCACTGAATCTTGAGAAGAGGAGGAAGAACCTCCAACTCAGCTTGTTTGAAGGTCTACAAGACATAGACAACCACCTGAAAGGTATTCACCTAATCATTGGAGATGTATTTTTTCTTTCAATACTAATGTGTATGAACCTAGATCTATAGAATAGGCATTAGGTATGAATGATTCAAAATCCTGGAAGATTGCTATGGAAGAAGAAATGACAGCTTTGCAAAAGAATGATACATGTGATCTTGTACCATTGCCTGAAGAGAAACCTGTTGGTTGTAAATGGGTGTTCAAGAAAAAGATTGGTTCAAATGGAGGTATTGAGAAGTATAAAGAAAGGTTGGTTACAAAAAACTACTCTCAGGTTGAGGGTGTTGATTATGGTGAGATATTTTCTCCTGTTACAAAAATGACATCCATTATATTTTTGCTTTCTATTGTTGTTGCTTATGATTTATAGGTTGAGCAAATGGATTTGAAAACTGCTTTCCTTCATGGTGATTTGGAGGAGGATGTTTATACGATATACCTAGAGCTAATCGACATAGTTCAAGGTTTTTTCCTATTCATATTTTGGGACTATGTGTCTTTTGCACAATTCAATAACTTTTGGTTGTTGGATTTGTAACCCGCACACATAAAAGAAGGAAATTTTTTGTATTTTACAAGGGATCACCTAAGTCAAATATCTTGTTGGTGTTTCCACCTCCACTAGAACAATGATGATGTTAAAAGGGAACTCAACCCTAGTAGGGCATAGGATAAATCATAAATGAAATGTTGAATTGACAATATTA
Organism: Cryptomeria japonica; assembly: GCF_030272615.1. Classification (NCBI taxonomy): domain Eukaryota; kingdom Viridiplantae; phylum Streptophyta; class Pinopsida; order Cupressales; family Cupressaceae; genus Cryptomeria; species Cryptomeria japonica. The sequence goes on along the minus strand of NC_081407.1, from coordinate 167,013,978 downwards.
TACCTTAGAATTGATAATGGTGGTGATGCAATTCTCTTTAGAAAGACCTCCAAGTATCAATACAATAACATGAATAAATCATAACATAATAACTTATGTAAGCATACTTGAAGATATATTGTTGTAGCATGATGCTCCTTGTACTTAGATCTTCTCTTGAATGAAGGAATTGAGACTCTTGAATTAGAATGCTAGAATAATTTAGGATGATTTTTGGATGATAAATGATTTCCTTATATAGGGTTCCTGAGGTATTTTCACATTTAGGCTAACTTCCAATGGTCATATTAAAAGATCCTAAATGGTGAGATTAGACACTCACACACATTTAAATTTAGGCCTAGCTTGGAGGGACTAGGGTGCTAGGTGCCATAGTCCACTCAAAAGGGACAAAAGAAAAGTGGTTAAAGAGTATTCATACCCAAGACATAGGATTAGATCACCTCATTAGCATATGATGACAATTCAGATGTGACAAGGCAAAATAGGCTCAAAATGACCGAGAAGGAAGCACACTAATGTAAGGACCGGAAAAGAGTGAAATTGTAAAGTGGTTATTCTTTACAACACTACAAAAACCAACTGTTTATGTTGATTAGTTTGCACGAAAAGATTTTTTATGGAGAATAGGATTGGGGTAATAATAAGAAGGTTAGTATAATTATTGGAGAGGATGTATGCCATGTTACAACCACACACCAAGGCTAAGAATAAAAAAAATCAAGCAAGGGAATCATCCAAGGAAAAAATGGTAGAGGAAGAAGATCCTAAGAAACAAAGGGAAACCAAGATTTTTTCCACCAATAGGAAGGAAAAGTAAACAAAAGTAGTAGTGTATGTTGAGTCAAGTGAGAGTGGGGAATATATTTCATTCATTAGGAGAAGGAAAAAGATGAGTATGCCTTCTCTTTTTGCTAGTGCACCATCTCTACTACCTTCCAGATGAAATACTCTCTCACATTCCCATGCCTCACCTCCATGTACCACCACCTCCATCAACACTTCAATTACCTCATTAAGTCCCAATTGCTCCACTAATTTAGTCTCTGTCCCAAACTCCAAACCCTCATCCTAAATGATCACCTCCACATGTCCATAATCCACCTCTTGAAACACCCATTCATTCTCCCCCACACATAGATTCCTTCACCCTCTCACACTTCAAAACTAGAGAAAATCAACTAGAGGGTAATGGTGGGCAGTATGAGGAAACCTTGTTTGGGACTAATACTAAAATATAAACAACTTTGCACAAAAAATTGGTTCAACATCAAAATAATGAGTTGAGAGCTCCTAGGACAATATTGGGATAGGTGTGTTAACTCCCCCTCACTTTGATCATATAGAAGAATCAAGACATCCAATGAGGAGGAATATTTTTCATTAGTGGTAGATTTGTTCAAGTTCCAACCAAAATAGAAGAGGGAATGAATAATTTCCACCATTGCCAATAGACAAACAAAGTGCTAGGATGGAATAGGTAGCCACCCTCATGATAGACAATTGAAAGTTGAGGGCTACATGCTATAGTAGGTCAACCTAATGTTTCAAACTAGAGAAGAAGAAAAATAATCACTAAATATGGTTTATTCCATAATCCTTGAGCCTATGAAGAAGGATGAGACCACAAAGGAGAACTAAAATCTCAAGTGGAACAACTCATTTGATATGTCAATCTTTTGATGGGCCCAATTGAAACAAGTGGACTTGTTCTAACAATTTTTATAGCACTAAATAAGGATGCATAGTATCTAAATCCTAAAGGTATCAATCTTGCTACCTCAAATTGGAGAGATGAATTAAGTCTCCTAGGCAGCAATGACATAAAAGAGGCATTGAGAGATTATCATAATATTAGGAATGAGGCAAATTTAGCATCAGAAGTTGAAAATAAATTTGTTGATGAATTTCTAGCATGGGATAAATATCTCCCAACTTTGCAAAGAATAAATTTTCTTCCTTCTAGTGAGCTAGTCCGATTGGGTATTTTTAATAAGAGGATCAAGAGGAGTTGTCAGAATGGTTGCAAGATTACAAGCTCAAGGTTAATATACTCAAAGGGTGTAAGGCCAAGATAAATGGTTCAAGATGTTTAGCAAATAATGTTATGGCCAAGATAGAAAATTTTATTGAAAATATCCCTTGTACCTTCTAGGATAACTCTCTTGTTCACCCAATAATAACAATAATGAAAGAATTCATATATTCTCTTCACCATTAGTTAAAAAAGGAAGTATTGACAAAATTATGGGAATGAAGGCTACATTTTGGGGCCTCCAAGAGTATACCTAACAAAGTTTAGAGAGATGTAAAGAAATATCAAACAATTAATATTCTCTAAAAAAACGAAAATAAATATCATAAAGGACCAAATGTCAATGACTTGAATGAAGCTATCACCTCTTTCTTAAGTAATTTTATAGGCCAAATGTAGTTTTATTTGTGTTGCTAATTTTTTTAATAATTTTTTATTCTTTTAAATGGACGTAATAACTCATTCAAAATGAATTAAATTTTATTTAAGGCCTCTAGATGCAACTTAGTATGCTTGTGAAATTTTGAATTTTAGGCCAAGGTTATAACTTAGCATTAAGTGACTTAGTTTTTCATTTCAAATTTTGGACACCCAAGCTAGATAATATATTGTCTCCTTGTGGATATTGTAAGGGGTTGGTGGATAGTGAACTATAACAATTTTAGTATGGAATTCCTACTAAACATTGCAATCAAAATATATTTTCAAATTAATGAAGGATCATGCATATTGTGTATCAAATGTCCAATCTAGTGAGGATGTATTCTATTTTATTTATTTAAGTTGAATAGATTGATAAGATCTATTCCATCGTAGAGTTATGTATTGAATCTTTTTTTTTTTTGAATAAAAGGGGTAAAAACTTTATTGAAAATTAAGCACAAGAATAAAAAAGAGAGCCGAAGCCCCGAGGCCCTAGATAGAAACCACCAATCCAGCTCCATCTTATCCAGCTCCATAACCATCCATGTCCTTAGTAAAGATCTTCTGCAAATCCTGACAGTAATCCCCGGAGAGATGCTCCCAAACTTCAACTTTCCAATCACTATCATGTTCTAAGGCCCACTTGGCCAAGTAATCAGCTTCTCTATTCCATTCACAAGGGATGTGGATGAAAGACACCTGCTCCATTAAAGTACTAATTTGGAGAATCTACTAAACAATCCCTGCTAACTGCCAGTGGATCCCACTAACCTTCTGATCATTCAACAAGTTAACGACCATTTGTGAATCCGATTCACAAATCACCTTCCTTCGACCCAACTCCCAAGCCTACTCTAGGGCATAGAGAATCGTAAATCCCTCCATAAAGTTATTAGACGGCCACCCTTTATGCATTGAAAAGAGGAAAACAACCTCCCGCCTGTTATTCCTGCCTACACCACCAACTCTAGTAGGGCCTGGGTTCCCCCTTGATGATCCATCAGTGTTAATCTTGATAATCCCATCCAGGGGGGGTATCCACCTTCCCACCCTTTGCACCTTCTTCATATCCCATCTACCTCTCCTGACACAAGTTGAAACAGGAGACAACTCCTGGAGGCCAAACCTACTCACAATATCTGCCTCATCTCTACTCAATGGAAAATTCACCTCACATTTAGCTTCCACTGTCTCTCGGATCATAGCAATGATCCTATTCCAAACTTGCTAAACAAACAATCTAACCTCATGAAAGATCCTCATGTTCCTCTCGAGCAAGATCTTCCACAGAATGAAGATGGGCCCGATGTACCAGATAGTCTGGAGGAAGGAGGACAAGATAGGAGGTCTGCCCAAATTGTTCCAGAACTCTACCAGAGAATCCACGTGGACACAAGGATGCTTTCACACCCCCCACCAATAATGCCAAATAAGCAGAGAGAAAGGGCATCTGAAGAATAGGTGTGAGGAATCTTCTTCCCCATAACCACACAAAACACAAATAGAGGGCCCCGAAAATCCCCTCTTGCGGATATTGTCCCAAGTTAGACATCTATTCAAAGCCAAAGTCCAAGCGAAGCAATTACACTTCGGCCAAGAAACATTATTCCACACCTGTTTCCACTAGTTCACCTCTCTTCCCTCAAGTCTTCGGTTCAACAATTCCTGGTATCCACTAGCCACAATAAAAATGCCCTTAGGATTTGGAGACCAAGCAAGCCCATCCCTACTCTTGAGGGAGCTACAATGTCTACTCTCCAAAATGCCTTGCAACTCGGCACACTCTTCCTCCATCCCATCAACTGGCCACTCATTAAGAACCTTCCACCACTCCAACTCCAGCCAACCACACCTATAAACAGCCTTAAAGTCACTCACCCTTGACCATCCCGCCTCCAAAAACCTCTGGCATAGATTCCCAAGGTTAGGAAATTGATCAAGGATGGGAGGATATCCATCCCAAGAGTTGTTCTAGAAAAGGACCTCTTCCCCCCTTCTGCAAATCCAAAATAGACTAGCCTTAATGAGTGAAGCCCCCCTCTTGAGAGTATACCATATTGATGAGCCCTTTCCCTTATAGAGGATATCTAGGGATTTCCTCCATCGGGATCCTTTGCATATATTTGTTGGCCAAAATCCTAGCCCAGCCTTGATCCTGCTCAACACACCACCTCCAGTACAATTTAGCCGCCAACGCTTCCCCAAAAAGAATAGACTGCCTTACACCAAGCCCCCCTGATTGCTTCGGGCTACACATCAGGTCCCAATTAACCAGACTCCATTTGGAAGAGGAAAGATTGCCTGCCCATAAGAATTGCCTAGCCAGAGAATCCAAACCCCTCAGGAACCACTTAGGAGCCACATGAAGCATACATCGATCGATTGGAAGAGCCTGAACCACCGACTAAATCAATTGAACCCTCCCAGCAAAGGAAAGCAATCTATGAGTCCAATGTTCAACCTTCGTGCGAAATTTATCCAAGATACCCTGTCAGGTCTCCCTAGGAGGGTTTCCAAGAGAAATAGGAATACCCAAATAAATCAAGGCAGAGAGCCAACTTGGAATCTCAAGATAAGAGCAATCCTTCTTTGAATAGTGTTAGGAGTGTTGAAAAAGAGGATAGAAGATTTATCCTCATTGATAAAATGGCCCGAGGCCGCAAGATAAACATCCAAGACCTTCCACAGATTAGTAGCTTCTTTGACTCGAGCAAGCCCCATAAGGGTCGTGTCATCCACAAACTACAAATGAGACTGTGGCTGCAAGTCATTACCCCATTTCCATCCCTGAATAATACCCAACCCCACATTATGCTTAATCAGCCTCCCCAGACCCTCAGCCAGAAGAATGAATAAATAAGGGGAGAGGGGGTCCCCCTGATGGAGACCCCTAGAAGCACCAAACAACTCCGTATGGTCACCATTGATAAGCATAGAGAAAGAAATAGATGTAACACAACTCATAACCCACTGGACCCACTCATCAGCAAAACCGAAAGCCTTGAGGATCTTCTGAAGGAAGGACCACCGAACTCTATCATACACCTTAGCCATATCCAGCTTGATAAACATAGCTTTTTCCTTGGATAACGCCATAGAATAAATGGTCTCCGTAGCAATGACCACACCATCCAAGATTTGGCATCCTTCCACAAAACCACTCTGCTCCTCATAGATAACATTCCCCAGGTACTTCTTCAATCTATCCGCTATCAACTTAGAGATGATCTTATAAATCACATTGCAGAGACAGATAGGTCAGAACTGGCCTAACCGGTCGACCCCCTCACACTTGGGGATTAGAGAAATGAACGTTGCATTCAACGTCTGTGGCATCTGCTTATTCCTTTGGGACTCCTGGACTACTTCCAATAAATCTAGTTTGATAATATCCCAGAACTCTTGAAAGAATTCTATCGGGAACCCATCCGGTCCAGGAGCTTTTCCTTTCCTCAAGTGAAAGACAATCCTTTAAAGCTCTTCCAAAAAAATAGTACACAAAAGCTTCTCATTCATCTCCCCTGTGACAAGAGAAGGATGGAAGCAAGAACTTGATTCTCTGCCACCACTTCCCCCTAGGAGTCCTCCCTGAAGAGGGCCTGGAAAAAATGTAGCGACTCCCTAGAAATCTCCTACAAGGATAGGCACTGCTCACCTCTATCGTTAACCAGAACAGGGATGGAATTTCCATGTCTTCTTGCTTTTACTGAGTTGAAGAAGAAAGTGGTGTTCTTGTCCCCCTCCTTCAACCAATCAATACGAGCTCTCTGCTTCCAGTATATTTCTTCCCTAAGCTCTCATTCCTCAACCACCTTGACAGCCTTTTCCTCCTCCCTAAGAAAGTCCTCAGACAACCCATGCTCTCTGATTTCACTAGTGATCCCATTCAGCACACTTTGAGCAGCTTTCTTAGCATGAAAAATTTCCTGAATCCCTATCGGTTCCACTATTTAAGCTGAAACTTAACAAATTGTAGCTGCTTGGCAAAAGAGTACATGGTTGTGCCAAAGGCCGACCTCCCATTCCTCCACCACTCTGCTACAAGAACCTGCAAAGTAGGATCCCGAAGCCACATAAGTTGGAATTTGAAAGAAGGTGAGCGAGCTACCCAAGCTGAAGAAGACATCAGCTTGATGGGCCAGTGATCTGATGCTCTCCATTCAAGAATCTCATAACATGTGGACCACCCCCCACCAATCCAAAAACTAGAAACCAGAAAATGATCCAACCTCTCTGCAATTCAATACTCTACCAACCTCCTATTGTTCCAAGTGAACAACCCATTGCCAAGCTTAATGTCAACAAGTTGCAATGAAGATATACTATCCTGAAAATGGAAAGAGGAAGGTTCCAACCGCATAACCCCCCCCCCCTTCTTCTCACTCAACTCGAGGATGGCATTGAAATCTCTTGCCATAATCCAAGGATGAAAAGGGGCCAGCCTTCGCACACCTGAAATATGAGATCATAAGTTTTGCTTACCCTGAAAATCAGTAGGGGCATATATGTTAGAAAAAAAGATAAGTTCCCCCATCTCAAGACTAGATATAACCCTAGATACCGAAGATCTGGAGGCAACCTACCAGACAGGGCGAAATCTTAATGGCTTCCAAAGGCAGGCCACCCCTCCAGAGGAGCTAGCTGCCCCAACACACTGACACTCGCCACGCCCCATAGCTTTGACACCAGACCCATCATACTCTCCACTGAAAATTTAGTTTCTTGCAAGAATAGGACATCAGGTGAATGATTCCTAATCAAATCCCGAATAGCTTTTTGTCTAGGGCCACTATTCAAGCCCCTCACATTCCACGAAAGAACAATCATTTAGGAGGATTGGAAAAGTGAGAATCCAAAGTCTTTACTCTCCTTGACTCAACCAAATTCTCCCCCATCAATTTGATCTCATCTAGATCCATCTTTCTACCAACCTTTGAACTCTTCTCTAAAGCACTTTTCTTTATATCTTTCTGATGCAGACCCAGGTGAGCAGAGGACTTATTATTTTTACTCCCAGCCGATTCCATTTTCAAAGCCATCGGAGAACCCTCCCCCTCAACCAAATTTGCCTCAACACCAGGAGTGGTTCCCAATTGGACCCCTACTGGCTCATCCATCTCCATTTGTTGGCTTCCAACCACTAGCAAGGCTTGGGTAGAGTCCTCAATTACTCTTTCTAGAGCCCCCCTGATGCACCTTGATCCAAAGGGGTAAACCCTAGATTTACTTCCTGATGGCTAAGGTCATCTAAGACCTCAAATCTATTGAAGGAATCCTCCTCCTGTCTCTCCTATAAGGGCCTCTTTTATCCTCGGTTCTTGTTCTTTGTCTTAACTGAGACAAAACCCATCAGCACCCGCAACCTCGACTGACATGGCAGCTTTCCCCTTCTCAGCCCTATCTAGGCTCGGGTCCGACTGCTGAGGTTGGTGCACCGCCAGTTTATATCTAGGGCACTTATGCTGTAAATGACCATACTCATGACACAACCGACATCAGAAAGGTAAACTCTCATAATCTAATTGCTGAACCCAAGAATAAGAGCTTGTGAACGTATCTATAGCATCTGGCAAAGGTTTACTAAGGTCAATTTCAACACAGATACATGCAAAGGTCATTACCTTTCTCCCCAGGGTTTGCATTGAAGATCCCACTAGCCTCCCAAGTAGAGCATCAAGCATCCGAAGCACATCCTCCCGACAACATTCCATAGGAAAACATGGTAACCGAACCCACACTGGAACCCTATTTGGGATCTCCTCTGAAGGATTAAACCCCGCATGCCAAGGCTTGATGAACAATCCCACCTGGTTGTAAAAATATGGGCCACCTTCAAAAACCCTATTGTGATTCTCCATGCAATTGAAGGTAACCATGAAGTAGTTATTTGCCAAGAGCATAATCTCCATTTCCCCTTCCGGCGCCCAAGTCCTCTGCGCCCAGTTTTCCAAAAACTACAAGGAAACCCTCATTCCTAAAAACTTGTAGTATAGCGAGTGTTTTGAAAAGTATTCAATGTCTTCAACTATCATCTCAGGAGGAATAACCAACTTCGGCCTCTCGGTGCATCTCTTTAGACAACCATTAATCTTCAAAATGCGAGAGCTGGCAGCACTCCCAACCCCTGAATCAAAAGCAAACAGATTATTGTTAAACATCTTCATACTCTGGAGTGGGCATTTTGAGCCCACCGCAGCACAAAAATCCATGGCTGGAGCAACCTACGAAGCCTCACCACCAAAACTCGACATCAGTGTGCAAAAATAAAATGAGGGTGCCTATAAAACCACACCCCAAAGGGCTGCTCAAAGAAGCTCAGAGCCCAAGACACCACCCCACCCATGCACCACCAAAGGACGGATCCAGCTAGCACCCCAAGCTCACGGGAGACCCTCGTGCCACAGCCAGCCGGATCCCCACCTGCGTGCAACCTAAACTCCACCCCCGCACAGCCTAAGTGCCACCCCCGCGCAGCCAAAGCTCCACCCCCGTGCAGCCTCAGCTCCACCCAGCAACCCCCACAACACCCCCACACCCAACACTGCTCCCTGCTCAACACCTGCAGCCCTGACACACCCCCAACACCCTGCACAACCCTCCCCCACCGCACCAGCAACACCACCACCCACAAGCTAGGGCCACGAAACCCTAGCTCGACCACACGGAGACGCCCAAACGCACGACATCCAAAAAAACCTCTCTCCACTCCAAAAATCAAATCAACACAATATCCTGACTTAAGTGTATTGAATCTTATAATACGTTGGTTTGGTTATATTAAAATTGAAATATCTTAGCATTATTGTTTTCTACATTCTTTCATTTATATCATGGGTGGTTGTGTAGATACTAACTATTGTAAATTTTGTTTCTTGGGATTTAATTAAACCTTTTACATCTAAGAGATGGATTGTGAATTACTCATTGTTCATTCATTTCATTTTTTTTATATTCTTTGAGTCCTAATCATCTTTTAACTTTTTTGCACTAGATAGTTCTAGGGTAAGTTTAGACCTAGGTCTATCCAGAACTTAGAGTAGACCTAGAATAGGAAAATAATAGTTAGAGTAGGGTAAGAAGGTGATTTCACTCTTGAGTTTCAAAATTCCAACTTTGTCTCAAGTATATATGAATCATTTGACTATGTGTATTTGTGTAATTTGATAAAACTGACAAAGACTCCATGTAAACAAATCACATAGGTCATTTAGTTTTTCCAACATATTCAAGACCTAGTTGAAAAGGGACCTTAGAGATAAACCTTCATCTTTTGAAGAGAAGTAGAGTGATCTATCATTCTACTTGACATTGGTAGTGTACATACCACCATCAACAGATACAATCTTTCTATTGGTGTTACACATTATATCCCAGGTCGATGTAGGAATATGTTGAGGTATATATACATTTGTTCTTCTCTTCTTCTTATGAAAGCATGTTTCTTTCATATAAAGAAATATACCTTAAAAAATCAATGTAGTTTAGTTGTAGCATGATATACACTTTGTAATGATGGATCATTTATTTAAATATGACTCTAAGTCTAATTCAAAAATTTTATATTTTCATATTATGCTTCTATGATTTCTTTGTGGACACTTAAAATCTGCATCACCTTTGTTCTCCATTTTTAACCTTATCACACGATCTTGTCCCATTCATTCATTAATTAGTTTGTTCCCTCACCTTCCCATTATAGGTTTAATATTGCATTTTATCCTTAACCTCGTCCCTTTTTTGTCAAATCATTCCATTGTCACTCTTGCAATGACTTTTTGCCTAATTGCATCCCGATTAGGGTTTTTTGCCCCTAATTCGGTCCTTCCGTTCAACCTTTTCCATGCCTATCTAGATCCTTATTCTCTCTTCCCATTCTAGATGAAAAATTTGCATTTCAACCTTTTCTTCAGCCCCCTTGCATTGTATTTTGTCCCTCTCGCTCTAACTGTTAGTCCCAACCGGTGCTGAGAGGGGAGGGGTGAATTAGCACTATACCAGTTCGTTCTAGATTTAAACTTAATCAAAACTTCTATTCAAACTTAACACTTGTCAGTATGAGCAGCATTTAATAAGAAATATGCATACATAAAATCAAACACACATGACTACGAAGATTTATCACGTGGAAACCTAAATGGGAGAAAACCATGGTGTGAGTAGAAACTCACAAAATCTGCACTCTTCTGAAGAATGCCTGGTGAGGAGCCATCCATGTTAGGAGATTAAAAAGACATTGTTAGGTTCCACCTAGTTAAGGGATTTTCTTTAAGGCCTATTGGAACCTTTACCCTATTAGAGGTAGCCTTGTTAAAGGGCTTAGGATCATCATTTAAGATGTAAACGGTTGAGGTATTTTACAAAGGGACATGTTAAAGTCCACCCGGTTAAGGGATTTTACTGTTGTAGTTATTAGAAAACAACAGAGAAACTGATTTGTTGTAATAGCTACGCTTATCTTGATCAAATCCAAATGAATCTCTTCAATTTGATCACCAGTTGCACTAACTCTGTACTCTATTGGTGCTTTGCATTCTTTCTCTTCTCTTCACACTATCTGAGCTCTACACACTCTCTTCACCACTCTGCTATTCACTTAGTAATTCTGCCCTTTTCTCACCTTGTTGATTGCCTCTCCTCAAAATTGCACTATGCAATTTTTACGATCACTCTTTTTGGTTTTCGCCAAAAACATTTATACCATATTTTGCCAACACATACCCACTGATTCCTCAATCAGTTTATACCTAACACTTGGTAGATTTGAAATTCAAATATTTCCAAATCTTCCCACACTCTCTCTGCACTCTCTACATAAATCGTGCCAACAACTCATGCTTATCTGCCTCTGCAATTCATAATTTCACCAACCTCTAGGTCGTGTCCTATCCTTTTAATGCAAACCAGAAAATCCGCACAAATCTCACCTTAATTGGTTGTTAACTATTGTAGACTTCACTATCTGTTTGTTTGATGACATCTCATCATGACTGACTCACCTTTGGTCATCTCATCTAGCTTGCCAGTCACCGCTCTGATATTATTGGTGGATAGCATTCTTCAACCTGTATCATCGATTGATCGATGTAACTCTTCATCTTTTTCCACCGGTCACTGATCATCAATCAAACTGATCACCTGTTTGTCCAAAGTGTTCTGGTTGAGCATATGACTACTAAACTACAATCTGAGTCACCTCTTGTGACCACATCATCATTTCATCTGTCAGTTTTAAGAAACAGATCTCAACACCTATCGAGTGCTTGACTGACTAGTCAGCCACTCTGTTTATCCTTCAACCAATTAGTCTTCTACCAACATACTACTTAAGTGTGTCAATAATGTATATTTGGGAAGCACTGAATCCTTCATACTGTTTGCAGCCATTACCATACCTCCTTGCCTATGAGTTTGGCCTTATTCACCTGTAAGTGTTGGTCATCAATGACAATACTAACTAATGAACCAGTTGTGCCAACACCATTAGTTATTCTAACACTAACAATGTCTATTTTGACTATTTCCTTCGTCTCAATTTTAGGGTTTTTAGGCCTTCTTTTTAGGGTTTTTGCCACTTGGCACTTTCCATTTCTAATCCCGTTGGATCCCTTCTCCTACCTAGCCATATGAAAAAGTTGCAATTTGACCTCTTTCCTAGTTCCATGGTGTCGCATTTGTCCCTTCTCTGTTTGGTGACTTGTTTTGATTCGGTTTACTCAGTATTGCTCAATTTTACCTAATTTTCCCTAATTTGTAGTTTTTCATTCAAATCATCTCATTTCCCATCTAAACTTTCCCATTATTTTCAATTTCATTTGTTTTGACCCAAATTGACTTAATTTGACCCCTTTAAGGTCCTCAAACGTTAGTTTGACTAATTTTCTCATTTAGGTCTAATTAATTCATTAATTAATTAAGACCCTTTTTACTAATTATTCTACCCTAATCTTCCATCATTTCATCAAACCTATTCCCCTTTTAAAATTAATTAAATAATATATGCATTATTTGGTTAATTGCAAATTATCCCCTTTAATTGAACAATCTTAATTGATTAATTAAAGGTTCATTTAATTTTAAACTCTAGTTGTATAATGCATTTAAATTATTTAATTATCCACTTATGTCTTCGAATTAAATAATTGTCTTTATTTATTTAATTTTCCTAATTATCTTGTTGCATGAGGATAATATCCACTTTTTCAATTTTTAATTGAATATATCTTTCCCAGTTTTCAAAAATAGCAACTTTGTCTCAAGATTTATCAGTGCCTCGGAGTGGAGTTGATGCAGTACCTGATTAGGAGGCGATTGCAGCAAGTCACATGAAAGATCTTTTAAGGTCTCGTCCTCCTACTTTTGATGGTTCTAGCAGTGGCATGGAGGTGGAGACTTTCTTCTAGATTTGGGTAGGTTTTTTGCTATGCATCTATATAGCAGTAACACCAAAGCTAGGTGTGCAATTATGCATCTTCATGATTTTGCTTCTACTTGGTGGCGTGTGGAGGAGTATAAGCTGCATTTGGACATTGCAATAGTTTATTAGGAGTTTTTCCTTGAGCGTTTATGTGCCTGTTTCTTATAAGACTGTTGGAGACAGAGGAAGGTTGATGAGTTTCATGATTTGAGGTAGCGGGATATGCAGTTGAGCAGTACAAGCGTAAGTTCTTTGAACTTAAGCAGTGCATTGGAATAGTGGATGATGAGGCTACATTGGTGCAACATTTTGTTAGAGATCTTAGTGATCGTATAAGTGGTGGTGTTCGGGTTTTGGAACCCATGACTATGGAGATAGCTGTGGAGAAGGCACACTTGGTTAAGGAGAATCTGACTTTGGATTTAGGGGGTATGCCAGGTGTGCAGACGGTTACTGCTCTGGCTCCAGATCCATTTCTAGAGGGGCACAGTCGTAAGCTTCATATTTTGCTATGAGTTATCCATCTTCCTTTAGGAGTGGACAATGATATCGGAAGAAGTATCCTTAGAGTCAAAATTTTATTTGTGGTGCTAGGTCATAGGATGAAAGGAATCACAATAGGTAGTGTGATAGGCGATCTTTTCCTTCTCAACCCGCACATAGTTCTCAACAAAATTCCAGTAGAGGTAGTGTTCAGCAACCTAGTGCACCCCCAGTTAGTAGATGATTTATTAGAGGAGGTTGTTTCTCTTGTGGGTAGCAGGGACATATTGTCATTCATTGTCCTCAAAGATCTACATAGATGTTTGTTCAGATCCCACAGTAGCTGATGCAAGCAAATCTCATTATGTATTTGCAATGGTTGATAATCATCAAGTTGAGCACCAAGGTACAGTTGATGAGACTGTAGGTGCGATAGGTGGTATTCCTTGATCAATATTATTTGATTTAGGTGCTTCAGATTCTTTCATTTCTCCATCTTTAGTAGAGCGATGGGGGCTTGTTGTGGCAAATCAAGTCGATAGGTGGCAGATAGAGTTGTCTATGAGGTCCAAGGTGGTAGTGGATTCCTATGTGCATGATTGTGTGTTGGATTTGGGAATATGTACCATCTTACTGGATCCTCATGTTCTTTTGTTGGGATCCTATGGTGTTGCGCTAGGTATGCCACCCAAGCATGACATTGATTTTCAGATAGATTTGGTTCCTAGAGCAGAGCCTATATCTAAGGCTCCATATCGGATAACTACTTAGGAGTTGAATGAGTTGAGATTACCATTGGAGGAGTTGCTATCTGAGGGATTCATATTTCCTAGTGTTGCTCGATGTGGAGCGCACATGTTGTTTGTTAAGAAGAAGGATGGATCTCTTCACTTATGCATTGATTATCAATGGCTGAATAAGGTGACAGTGAAGAATTGTTATCCTTTCCCAGGGATTGACAGCCTCTTTGATCAGATAAAGGATGCTAAGGTCTTCTCTAAGATAGATCTTAAGTTAGGGTATCACCAGTTGAGGATTCACTAGGCGGATATTTATCGTACAACATTTTGTACTCGATATGGCCATTATGAGTTTAAGGTGGTACCGTTTGGGCTTACCAATGCACCCTCGGTGTTCATGAGTTTGATGAATGGATTTTTCAGTACTTATCTTGAAAAAAAATTTGCTTGTGTTCCTTGATAATGTACTAGTATTTCGAGATTGATGGAGGAGCATGAGGAGCATATGAGATAGATTTTGCAGTGTCTTCATGAGAATCAGTTGTATGCCAATATGGCTAAGTGTGAGTTCTTCCAAACCAAGGTTAAGTACCTTGGCCATGTCATTTTAGGAGAGGGTATCATAGTGGATCCCTCTAAGATTTAGGCTATTGTAGATTGGCCAACACCCACTAATGTGGGCGAGGTTTGCAGCTTTATGGGCCTTGTAGTTTATTATCGCCGGTTTATTTAGGGATTCTTGAAGATTTCTCATCCTATCACTTCTCCTCAGAGGAAAGGGGAGAAGTTCGTGTGGTCAGATCAGTGTGAGGTAGCTTTTCTGATCCTTAAGGAGTGTTTGACTAGTGCACCTATTCTAGCAGTGCCAAATCCATTAGGGGATTTTATGGTGTGCACAGATGCTTCTTTGGAGTGCCTTGGAGTTTTTCTTATACAGGATGGTCAAGTGATTGCCTATGAGTCACGTAAACTCAGAGATCATGAGTTGAATTATCCTACTTGTGATTTAGATTTAGCGGCAATTTTGCATGCTTTGGTGAGATGGAGGCATTTTCTTCTTGGGCATCGGTTTGATTTGCACAGTGATCATCACAGTTTGAAGTATATTTTCACATAGTCGAACCTGAATGCTAGGCAATGATGTTGGATGGAGTTTCTTTGTGAGTACGATTTTGAGGTGAAATACATCCAGGGTAAGGATAATGTGGTAGCAGATGTGTTGAGTCACAGGAGGCATGAGGTATTGGTGATGGCTCAGCATGGATTTGAGGAGTCAGATTCTTAATGCACTTCCTTCGTATGCTTTTGTTGGCAACAATGCAGCAAACTGAGAGGGGGGTGAATCAATTTACACCAAAAACTTACTGCAACTAAAACCACAAATCAGATCTGATAATTAATAGTTAAAGCATGAAACAATACCACATCAATAACACACATAAAACAAAGATTTTTGACATGGAAAACCTGGTTAAGGGAAAAACCACAATGGGAACCTACCCACAATGAGATAATACCCTGATAGGAGTAAGTGGAATATTACAATGGGGAATGCACATGCATTTAGGCACATTGCCTAGAGCTCACTGTTCAAATTACAAAACCCAGAAAGGCTACAACCTTTAGGTAAGGATCACTGCCTTACAGGAAGTCTTACTGACTTACAAAGACATTTGAATTATATTGAGAGAATCATCAACTGATGAAATAACATCTTCACATGCCTGAGTACAGTTCTGGTTAAGCTCACTGTCAAATATGTTCTGCAACACTTCTCACACATTTGCACAACTTCGCATAATATCCCAGCTACTAAATAATTAATACAATATTTGCACATATATTGATCATTCTCAATTATTATTACATTCATTTATAAAGTCATCAACATTATTTCAAGGTCATCTCAACACATGCTACATATTACAAAAAAATAATCACACACGCTACAATATTACAGGAGATCCTAGGGTGTTCATGAGTTTGACTAAGACATAGTTTGGACCTAAACAACCACCGCAAATATGAAACACCTCCAAGAATTATGCCTTGATCCCCCGCAACACGCTACATCACCATGAATGTCACATAACACAAAGAACATCATCAGATTAGGAAAATCTTCAATAATTCACACAACGATCAATGCAAACCACTAATATGCATAGCACATGATCTAGAATCATCCTCAAGTAACAACTTGGATTACTAGAATCATAATCATCATTATACTAGACCTTAAGAACATTCACAAAACTGACTGTCAACCTAAAATATTTGCTTTCAGACTTCCAAATCATGAACCAATCAAATTGAGGACACACATCAATGTCCAAAATAGATCCCACACATCCGCAACAAAAGATAATGCGATTCCAGAGCAATACACACAGACTCAACAAAACCCACAACACTGACCAACCAACCTCAATATCGGATCTCATAACTCAATCAATTCATCATGCAGACCTCTGAAACTTATGTTGAATCAACTAGAGATAAGTACCACAAAACCCATTAATCCGCATTAGCTCATTTGCAACATACAGGCTAAATCGACTCATCCAATTTGACTACAACATCGAAATACACAGCATATCCAATAATCTCTTCACATATGTTGATATCAATGACAACATATCATCTAATATCCAACACCTTAGTACCAGGAGATCAGTACAAAGATTTCTTTAGGGAGAGCTTTGGATGAGAGATATGTAGGTTATTCATTAGATTCAAATGATCTTCTTCATCATTTGGGACATATTTATGTTCCACCTTTAGATGGACTTCGAGCTTTGATCTTGTCAGAATCTTACCATGTACCTTACTCAACACATCCAAGTGTCAAGAAGATGCACGTGGATTTATGGCAGTTGTATCATTGGGCCAGTATGAGGAGAGATATAGCAAATTTTGTGTCTTGTTGCTTGGAGTGTCAGTGAGTGAAGGCAAAGCATCAACATCCCATAGGTTTGTTGCAGTTGAACCTGGTTCAAGATTAGAAATGGGATATTATAGCGATGGATTTTATTATCGGATTGCCTATATCTTCTCATTGTCATGATGCTATCATGGTCACCATTGGTAGGTTGACTAAAGTGACACACTTCTCTCCAACCAGATCTTCATACACAGCAACGATAGTGGCTTGGATTTTCATGGAGGATATAGTGAGATTGCATGGTATTCCTCGTCAAATTATATCAGATTGTGATTCAGTGTTCACTTCAGCATTGTGGACTTCTCTTCAACATGATTTAGGAGCTTAGTTGAACGTCAGTTCATCATATCATCCCAAGACAGATGGACAAATTGAGAGATTCAATCAGGTTTTAGAGGATATCTTGGAGATGTATGTTATGGATCAACAATATTGATGGGAGGATTATCTATATTTAGTGGAGTTTGCACACAATAATGGCTACCACGGTTCAATTGGAATTTAACCTTTTCAGGTAGTGTATGGGCAACCATGTTGTACGCCTTTGAGTTGGGATCATTTGGAAGATAGAGTGCTTCTTGGTTTAGATATATTGTAGGATATGGAGTAGCAGGTGACTCGCATTCGAGAGCATTTGATGACAGCGCAGGATAGGCAGAAGAAGTATGTGGATGCTTATCATGTTGATTGGCAAATTTTAGTGGGTGACAAGGTATTATTTAGGGTTCATCCATGAAAGAGTCATGTTCGATATGAGAAAGATCTAAGTTGGCAACTCATTTTGTTGGACCATTTGAGATTTTGGAGAGAATTGATGTGTTTCATGTATCTATTTTAAGGCCATATTATCCTAATGTATCCCATGTTTTGGATTGGAATGCATTGCAAGTAGAGAATGGACAACTTTCTTTGGAGCCCATGTGCATTCTTCAGCGTCGGGGGTTGACCCTCAGGGGTCATGACATAGAGCAGGTAAGGGTCCAATGGGACCCGAGTGATGATTATTTGGAGACTTGGGAGGATGCAATGCAGATGAGAGAGCTTTACCCCTATTTGTTCTCGGGCTTTAGAGAGTAAGCCTAGGCAAAGGGGGGGAGGATCTAGTGTCCCTCCTTGATTCATCTTTTAATTCATGCATTGATAGACTTACTTAGACTTTTCGATGGTTTTTTGACTTATGCTTGTGACTCTATTTATATCTCAATTGTTATTTTCATGATGCTAGACATTTATATGGATGATGACATACCTTGGATTATTATTATGATGGATTTACATTTGTTGGCCTATATATACTCATTATTTATGATAGATTATATTGTCTATGATATTATGATGGCATCTTGATTATGCTAACCCTATTCCATGATTATGTTGGTTGAAATGATTCTATGATGGTTGTGATTGTCATACTAGTGTATTTGTGATAGAGACAATGTCATGCCACTCATATGAGCATGATATGACGTTGTGATTCTCTCCACCTGCCTGATTATTTATTATATATATTATTGTATATGTTGTCTTGTGGAGATTGGTGGTTGCAAGATTGCAGGTACTAGACATCAACTCTATAGGAGTTGAGAAAATACAACACCACAAGAGCCTGAAGATCTTCTGCAAGCCGAATAACCTGTTACAAGGAGAAGCAATGAAGCAAAATCTGAAGAACAAACAAAACACAGAGAATATGCTCAAAAAGAGAGAGCTCAATATTCACAAAAATATGTAATGTGATTCTTACAATGAAAAGAAAGAACTCAACCTTTAATAGGTCAAGAAACCCTAAAAAGGGAAAACCTAGGTTTGCACATAATAATTAATTAAAATAATTAATTATATGCACCTAAAGTTAGCTTAAGTGTAAAAGAGATAAAGGAAACTTAAATAATTAAACAAAGAATGTTTAATTAATCAAGTAAATACCCGAATACTCTAACACCCCCCCTTAAGCTAGACTTAGGGAGAAGCTAAAACCTAGAACAACTACTGAAAGCATGAAAGATGGGTCCCGGCAACAAGGCCTGATCAGGTACCCAAATACAATGAAATCTCTATGAACTGGAGAAATAGAGAAAACCACATGGGAACAAAACTCTACTCCAAAAAGAGATGGAAAAGAATATCACTGAAGCATGAAGACCCTGCAAACTCTGTCGAAGAATAACTGCTGATCTGAAGAACATCCATTGAACTAGAACATGACCAGGTAGAGAAGACTGTAATCTGCATGAGTGCCCTCAAATGACACTACTCGAATCAGGAGGCAAACAAGGCAAAACAACTGAAATCGAAGATACAGATGGCATGAGAAACCAAAGCCTGAAGAGCTGATCAATCGAACCACGAAAGCATTAGAACCAACAGGATAAACCTCCCCATAATGCGGAAGTGGGAGAGGGACAAGAACACTGAAAAGGACAGCCAAAAACAACTACATGATGAAGAACCAAGAACATCAAAGGTGCTGAGACACATCATCATGAGGCGAATGTCATGGAAGGAACACTCACTTGACAAAGGAAGATGGCAAACAAAGGCAAACATCAACCCCCTCATGGCACTTGATCAACAGTGCATGTACAACGAGACACAAGATATGCAAGATTCCAAGTAAACAATGCATGATGGCACTTTATCTCAATGCGTTTGCATAATTACAAGCTACAATGATAAGAAGACTGGAAAAAGAAATGAGAATCAAAACAGAGACATCCTACTCAGAAAAGAGATCCCAGGACCTGAAACAACCACGATATCCACCAGAGTGCTGAAAAACAAAAAACTAAATAAAATATGCATGGAGTAGAATCTGAAAAAAAAAACTCATATTTCTAGAAAGTACATAGAACACGCTTTCCGAAAATATAATTTTTTCAAAAAACGGAGGTCGGATGCTCATTCTATGTCTCCCGGAGTGCAAAAAAGAGACCTCACTTTGACTGCAAAAAAAATAGTCAAACAAAAAAATTGGAAAAAAATACCAACACCATGAGGTCGGCCTCGGAACCAACTTTCCGACGCCTATTCGTTTTCAAAAAAATGACTCCGTATGCCCAAGATAGGGCCAAAAAACCAAAGCCCCCCTGAAAAAGCCAAAAAAAGGGGGTCTGGTTGCTTGTTGGTGGTCCGGTGGCCAGTGGGTGGCGCACCGGTGGCGGTCGAGCGGAGCTCCGGTGGCAGGGCGGCGGCCCGGTGGCGGAGCGGTGGCCGGCCGGAAAAAAGGGCCGAAGAGCCAGAGCGGCGGCGGGGGCCAGGGCAGAGCACGGCCGGGGAGAGGAGCTGCGGGCGGCTGCCGGCGAGCGGAGCGGCGGCTGGAGGAACAAGCAGAGGCCGGTGGGGAGGAGCTGTGGGCAGCGGTCGGAGGAACAAGCAGCGGCCGGCGGGGAGCTGAGCGGCCAGCGGGAGCGGGAGCGGAAGCCGGGGAGAAGCCGGAGGGAACGACTGGCAGGGGCTGGAGTCTGTAGCCGGCGAGGGCCGGGGAGGAACGCCGGAAAGGGCCGCCGGCGGGGGCCGCAGAGGCCGGACTGACAGGTTTGACAGGCCTGTCAGTCTGGTACCCTACGGTACCCCCAAACCCCAAAAAATATCTTTCCCAAAAAAAAAAAAATTCTTAAAAAGAAACAAACACCTCTCTTTTTTTTCAAAAAAAAATTTTAAAAACAAATTTTGGCCTGCATGCCATAAAAAGGCAAATTTTTTATTTTTTTGAAATTTTTTTCTCGATCTGCGTGCCAGGGTCGTACGGCCTGGATCTGAGAAAAAAAATGCTCCCAGAGGCTCTGATACCATATAGGAGTTGAGAAAATACAACACCACAGGAGCTTGAAGATCTTCTACAAGCCGAATAACTTGTTACAAGGAGAAGCAATGAAGCAAAATCTGAAGAACAAACAAAACACAGAGAATATGCTTAAAAAGAGAGAGCTCAATATTCACAAAAATATGTAATGTGATTCTTACAATGAAAAGAAAGAACTCAACCTTTAATAGGTCAAGAAACCCTAAAAAGGGAAAACCTAGGTTTGCACATAATAATTAATTAAAATAATTAATTATATGCACCTAAAGTTAGCTTAAGTGTATAAGAGATATAGGAAACTTAAATAATTAAACAAAGAATGTTTAATTAATCAAGTAAATACCCGAATACTCTAACAGACTCCACCTAGTTTCACAGGTTTGAGCATGTCTTTATCCCAATGGCAAGTTTATTGGAGATGGCATGAGTTCCTTCTACACATTCTAGGCTTAAGTTGTCATCCCTATCAGTCAATGTCTTGGCTTGAGTTGGTAGTTAGAGTCTTGTGGTGTTGTGAGTATTTGATTATATGGTTAATTAATATTTGATTCATACAATTTATTAATGTTAAATTAAATTAACTTATCATATAGTTTTTATATTTATTTATTGTTTAATTATTTATGATTTTATGTTGTTATGGTTTTATATTAAATTGGGTTTTTGTTTATTATACCCATATGGTTATTTAGTTATTGGAATTTTATATTTTATTGTGCCCTTAGTTTATTTTAATTATTGGTTATTTATATTATTGCATTTCCCTTTTTACTATTTGGGTCATTTAAATATCATCTTTCCTACCTACCCTATTATATTAGTACTTGTGAGAATTGGTTAAGTAAATAAAATTATTTTATATTTCTTACCTCAAACTCGGGAAGGGGTTGGTATGAAATATAGTAGATTGGATTGTTTTGATTGGTTGGATTTGGGCTAGTTTTGGTTAGATTTTTATAAATATATCTACTTGAGTTTTCACAAGGGTTGGCTTGTTGGAGAATTTGATTGCATTCTAAAGATTTTCATGTGGATTTTGAACTTGGCTTGGTTTGGATCTTGTTAGATTTTGGTTGCTCTTCCTCGATTTTGCATTGTCATAACTTCTATTTCAAGGTTGGTTGTGTTTACACTCCTCTACATTTGATGTTTCCCAAAGATTGTTTATCGTAGTGTCTATGAAAAGATTGTATGCGGGAAAACTGAGGATAATTGTGAATTATGTTTATAAAAGTTTGGGGGAGAAAATGCATTCATATATATATATATATATATAATCATTTATTTAATTGGAATACTGTTGTGAATGGCTTGTGGCTTTTCTGTGATTTTCATAGCTTGCTCTGAATCTCGATTTTGGTCTGAGAGGTGTGGAATGGATTTGTCATTTTGTTTAATGTATGTGGGATGATTGTTACCCCAATTGAGTTCTCATTTGTTTTTGTTTGAATGTTGGCTCTCTATGTGTTGTCGAGAGGTGCATCTATGTTTTGAGAGGAGCATTTCCCATGCTTTCAATTCCCATTTGATTTGCTAAGTTTCCTTGATTTATCAATATTATTGTGTTTTCATTGGATTGGTTTTGGCACCGTTTAAAAGCCTTAAATATTTTCCGAGTCTTGTCGTAATTTTATGTTTCCATGTTTTGAGTTTTGGAGCAAAAGAGCTAAATTGTATATCAAATGCGCTATAACTATGGAAGCACTAGTGTTTTTATCATATGCTATTATATTGAATGTATGTGGTATTTAAACAAATGAAAGTGTTGTTTTCCCTTGCATATGTGCTATTATATCAAACAAAAGTGTTAGCCTATTAGCCAAAAGTGCTAAACAATCTGCCAAATGCATTGTACTATTTGTCAAAAACGCTAAATTGCTTTGTTGGTGGTATTTTGATTATTTTGATCTTCTATGATGATTTTTTTGGGTTTGTTTTTGTACCAAAGTCATTTGTTGATATTTATGTGTATCTCAAAGTTGATTATTGTCCAGATTTGGCTTTTATAGTATTGTTTTGGCTTCGACAAGATGGATATAATACCTTGTTGTTGAGGGATGTATATGTATATTACATTGGCTCTTGCAAGCTGCACATTCCTTGCAGTAGAGGTTTATGTTGTTATGGATCCAGAGGACGAGTGCCTCATTGTTGAGGATTTGATTGTGCTTGGTTGAGCAAGAAGGAATTATACCTTGCTTTTGTTTATTGATTTGATTTGGCTTATTGTTAAGGCTCTTGATTTATCTTCCTAGCATTGTGACATTGGCCTTATTCTTATTGTATATGTGAATATGGATATTTGTGATGTTGTTGTTGAGCTTCCTTATCATTGATATAATTTGAGTTACCCTAAGGTATTGGAACATGACTAGGGGGAGTAGGCTTCCACGTGATGGTCGGGGTCACAAGAGAATAGGCTATCAAGAGGTTCCTTGTATGGATGCTTGTATTCTAGACCACCAGAAACACGTTGGGGGTTTTCCTTGATTTAAAATAAGTGCTAACCATAATAATTGATTAGTTGGGTTGGGTAATTAGGACTCACCTAAACAAGATAATGAATGAATTTGGTGCCCCACCTCATGGCCCTTGAGCAGTGACTTGGGATGAGCTTAGGAAGACCGTGGAGATGGTAAGACAAACTCCCTTGATTCTCTCATAGGTTGAGATGGTTCCACATGTCTATCAAGGTATGATATTATTTCCTTATTTTTTAGGATAGCATGTGGCAACATGTCTACCAGCGTGTGGCATTTTTCCCTTCTATGTGAGGATAGCATGTGATGACACTCTTTTCCCTACATGTGTCCTTTTCCCTTATGTCATTGTTGTTGATTCACCTCTGGGAGTTCCTATGATTTATGATTAGCCTTGTGAAGTGATTTGGCTTATTGACTATGTGTTACTTCATGTTATGGATTCTTTTGTGTTGATGTAATCTCTTTGGTTGTTAGGTTTCATCCTAGGTCTAAAGTGTGTGTGGGACCTTATGCCATCTCCTAGCATGAGGGGTGGTTCCTTTGGTTCCACATGGTTGGGTGGTTTGATGCCTTCTTCCATTGGGATGTTATCCGTTGGATGTTTTGAGCATGGATTGGATTCTTTTATCTCTTCATCTTATGCATAGATTCTTGTAGCAGATTGATGTATTATGATTCATGAGGCATTTGTAATAATAGGATAGAGAGCTAGATGTAAATATTGATTTTAAGCTATGTATTTGATGTAAGATGATCGTGCATCTCTATGTAATGAAGATCTTGTAATAGCACATGTGGTTGTAATCATTGTTGGATTTATATGTAATTTGGATATAGTATCTATGAAATAAGGAATTGAAAATTAAGGTTAAATAAAGAATTTCATTTGGTTATATTTGGATG
Source organism: Cryptomeria japonica (assembly GCF_030272615.1). NCBI lineage: Eukaryota > Viridiplantae > Streptophyta > Pinopsida > Cupressales > Cupressaceae > Cryptomeria > Cryptomeria japonica. The sequence continues at coordinate 166,989,751 of NC_081407.1, read as the reverse complement.
CATTGGAGTATATGTTCTTAATTGGGAAGTTGGTTCCTTCTTAGTTGTATTTATCTTTTGGTTAAGATTATGCATATAGTGTCATGTTGGATGTATGATCATTCTAGGAAGGAAAGGGAATTACAAACATTTAGTATTGGTGCTTTTAAAATGAACCTAAAAGGATTAATCGGTATTGAAATGTGATAGGTTGCATTCATGGTGGTTAAGTAAAGGAATATTCTTTGTGTTTTGAAGAAAGCAAATGAATAGAGGTAAAATGTTTAATTAGAGTTGATTAAGGTAAGTGAATGTGATGTTGTATGATTGTGTTACTTAAGTAGTGGCGTTGAGATATCTTAGGGAATGTATTATGTTGAGTTGTTATGTATATTTCCTCTTGTGTATTATGTTCATTTGTTTATGTTAATTGATTAGATGTGTATCTATTAGTTTGATGGATATTTGCATTGAGTATTCAGTTGTTAATGTTGCTTTAGTAGATGTTTAAAAAAATAAATCTCTATTTGCATGTAGTTAGCTATATTTCTCTAAGGTATTTTGGCAGGCATTACAACCTAGCCTCTCAAGAGCAACATATATCTCCATTAGAGGTTAAAGGAATAGAAATGATGTCTAATTGAAGAAGCAAAATGGATGGTTTGCATTTACTTTGTGTTTTATTACAATTACTTTGTTGGTAGGATTAGGAAAGTTAGCTTGCAATCTGAGTTTCTGTGATTAGCTTATATAGATTGTATGTGTGTTTTGGTTTTCGAACTAACTCACCCTTTTTCCCCGTATACAATATTATTGCAATGATACCTCATTCCAGCCCTAGTTTCAATCTTGAAGAATATGATTCAAATTATTATAATAAATTCCTCAACTAAAATCTTAAGTTCTTATGCATCTAAAACTTAAGACATAGAGAATTTTATTTATCCTTTAAATTTATGTAGGAAAGAGTTGGTTGATTTACTGAGGTATATAAACATGTTAGAGATAGGTATTAATCAAACTCCAAGTCACTTCACATCTACAAATATTCAACATGTTGGGTTAGTAATGTTTTATGACTAGACATAAAACAATTAGAACATTAAGTGAATCAATTCAACCCACACATGTATGCAACATTTAATTAAGACAAAATGAAACAAACATAATCAATGCAAGCAAATATAATGTCATACAAATGCTTACAATGACATCATAACAATATACCCAAGATATGTATGAAATGGATTGGGTTGCATCTAATTTATACTCTTTTGGATGAGGGAATGTTAGGGCCAAGATGGATTGAAGGGATTAAGGGATCTCATGGTTTGAGGGGATTACAGGCATGAGGAGAGGACACGTGTCATTCTAGGAATGTGGGTAAAAGCAGTCTCCAAGATTCAAAAGTAATCATGAGTGAGAAGATGTGTCTTGGATAAAATATTATATAAAGAGTGACAGCCCACTTAACCCCAGTTTTCAATATTTTATCAACAACTAAATTATAAATCCAATTTTACAAAAAAACTACATTCAACTAATTATTTGATTTTTGTAAAAAAAGATAAACATATGTAAAATACACTAAAAATATATACTTTTCCTTGCTTTACATCATTTTAAAATACAAAACATATATATGTTACATTTTAATGATTCAAGTTAAAAAATAGTTCAACACTGGTTGTTTCTTTTATATAAGTGTGACAAAGATTTGAACTTTCACCTACCATGAAAAATTATGAAAATATTTATTATTGTAATTCCATGAGAGCCAAAAATTCCTCTTGCAAAGTACAATGCACTTTTATAGGATGAAAGATTACAAACTAATCTAATAGCCAAAATTAATCCATCATGCATGGCCTAATTTTTTATGAGTTTGATGTTTCATCTATAATTATCCCCTTTTGTCTAAATTTTAAATGTTTTCTAGAAACAAGCTAGCATTTTAATGATTAATATTTGGATAAGCCACAACCTTTAGTTGCATGTCCATTTTCAACATGACAAAGAAAAATTATTAATTTTCTAATACTTATTTTTAATAATTGATTGATTTAAAAATTCAAAACTTCCTCCTTTTTTGTTTTGACTAGACAAACTCGGGAAGGGCTCAAATCCATATAATAAAAAAAAACCATAAAGGAAAAATGGCCTATTAGTGAGACTAGGAAAATTAATCAAAGACAACAGATGCTTTTGACTAGAGTACAGAACTGACATAAAATAAGGATCTTGACCCTATATGTAATAAAATTGTGTTTCCCAATGCGAGAAAGGGAACATGAAGAGGGAGAAGGACCTTTCCTCCTCCTACAAACTATAGTGCAAGTGATACTATTATCCAAGATCCCACTAGAAGGAGAAAAAGGAGGAGACCCCCCAATTAGAGGACCAATATCACACAAAGGGGGGAAAATATTATGACAAGGCAAAAGGCTATCATCAATTACTTGGGAAGTCTAAAGTTGATTAGAATCCAACAAAAAAAGAAAAGAGAATCAAGTAGGAGGAGCCCTAGTAGAGACCATTGGACATGTAAGGTTCCCACCAAAATCTTAAGAGGTGTCATCCTTTGAGGAAACAAGATCCTCAACCATCAAGTGATTATCATTAGCATTCCTCCACCGAGTGGCAGGGTCACTTTGATGTGAAAGAGATCAATTTGAAGCCAAGTGACTATTAGCATGGAAACAAAAAACATATAAAAAGGAGGTCCTCATAATAAAATGGTTGTGTGTAAGGTCTTTCTCCAACCATCAAGACCACATCCCCATGAAGAGGCAAGGAGATGTCAATATACACCAAAATGTGAGTGAAGGCAAAGTGTCACATGAAGGAAGTGGAATCATTTACCTTCAAGAAATGACCAACAAAGTTTACAATGGTCTTGTAATGAGAATCCTCTCAAAATTAGAGGGGGAGATTTGAAACAAAATCCCCACACTGAATGCACATTGAGTGGTCCATTGAGGGGGTTAAAGGAAGGTGATCATGGTATAATTAGGAGAGAGTTCTCTCCCATATCCAAAACTAACCTAGTACCAAGTTTATGTCCTCTTCAGAGGGAAAAGAAACAATAGAAAAACCTTTAGCATAAGGTAAAATTTAAATCTTAATTGCCATGAGGGGCTTCTAATAATCAAGGACCTAACTATGAAAGTCAGAGAGAGAAGGCTAAAGACTAGATAAATGGCACATTGATCCTCTATATAAGTAGCATTCTCCATTTTAGACAAATTTGTGCCATAAACCACCAAGGGGGGAGGTTTGGCACACAGGATAGGGTGCCTCACTCACTAAGGACGAGAAGAAATAGACCTAGCCACTTGTGAAAAGCTACAATACCATGTTGTAGTAGTACCAAACACTAATGGAGTTCTAGAGTCAATAAAAGAGACAACTTTGTTAGGGACATTGGGTGCAAGAGGAGAGCCAAGGGCAATATAATTCCCAATAGAGAGTGAGGGGGCTCATAAATAGGTATGAATAGATAGAAGGGTGGACCTCACAATGCATAGAGACCCCAGACAAGACTAGCACATTTCCAACAATAGACAATAATGATAGGGACTAAAGAAATGGCACAAGAGAATAAGGCACCACACCATTGGAGAATAACATAGAGGATGAAAATTAGATACTAAAATAGAAGGCTAAATACCACACATGTAGAGGAATCAGCTATATGCAATGGGGAATGAGAGGTTGCTAGTCATTGTAGTTTGTTGAGAATTTGTTCTTTTCCTCCTTTTTGTTATATGTCATACAAAAAATGCTCTATTTTAAAATATTTGACTCTTCTCCAACAAAAATTGTAGCTCATCATTTCCTATAACTCTAGGTGACTGGTCTCTTTGTCAACATTCATTCATGTATGGTTTCCTATAGCAACTAATGATTTGGAACAGTGTGGCCATGCACTCTACCTAAAGAACATGGTTATCCTACATCTAACAACCATTAGATATCATAAGATACTAATGCAGAGGAAGGGTGTGATAAATGATTTTAAATGAGCCTCTAATAGCTATAAGGGAAATACAAGGTTCAAACCCCTAGGCCTACTAGCACCCAAATGGCTTAGATAGGTCAAATGCAAACCAACACTTCTCCAAATGATTCCAGAGGTATGGAATGTTTGTACAACCCCCAAATAAGGTGTTTCAATTGGTTTTATGGTTCCAAGAACTTGTCTATGTGCAAAACCCTCTTTTTAGTCTTCTAGGCCTATTTATCCAATTAGCCCTCCAGCGAAGGAAATAAATTTTGTTCTCACAAACTTTCCAAATAACTAAAAAAATAAATCATATATTCTGACACCCTTTTGGCTCTACTTTGACATATCAAAAAATTGCAGGAGGTTCTTTTGGAAAGTATATGTTGTCCCGCAACTATGCACTGTTTTGAGACCCCCAAAATGGTAAATTTACAAAGGAGGTATGCGATTCCTTATCTCCCTGACTCCCAAACTTTCAACAGTCATCAAATATGGTGCAAAACCAAGTAATATGCAATTGGTTTCAAGGTTTGACCTCCCTAGGTGCAGTATCCCTAATTTAGTCTTCCTCAAACCCTTAAAAGTAGGGTTTCACACATATCCCTCTTCCAAACACTATCCCACTCAAATGATGATGGATTCAAATTTTCTTGGACATACCTTAACACTTCAAGTCATAAAATATACCCCTCATTAAGTCAGATTTGCTAATGATACTCCTTAGCAAGCAATTTCAATGCATTTTCACTACTTTTCCACGGTGATCACCCTTCTCTCAACCTTATCTGCACATTTATTGGGTTAGAAAATAATGTTACATGTTAAATTAAGAAATCCCATGATTCACAGGCCTGATTCAATCATGGAATGCCTACTCCATGTTAGAAAATCACTATTTTTGATCTAAAACCAGTCAAAATGTTATAGCAGTCAACCAACTGAAACTTCAATGCATCCAACTGAGAAATGGAAGGTTACAAACACTCTCAAATCTTTAGAAAGTAATAACCTATCAGTATGCTATATTGATCATGCAAAAATAACAATAAAATAGAAGAATTTGATCTTTATTGCAAAGTTGTTGTCTTAGTCCGTACACCCAGATCTCTACTCTCCCATATAATGCCATATTCCATACATATATAGGCTCCCCTTAACTGCTTCAACCACCATTGGTCGGTTATGAGGATTTGCTAAATTTTAAAACACAATAAGACTAATTCCTACCAAAATTCCCTAGCCGTTGCCTTTCAAATATTCAAATTTGTCAAGTATGCAACCATGACATTATTTGGTAAATTTCCTAAACTACTGACACTTAAGGTCATGGAATGACTTATTAAACTTTCCTAAACCTTTCTAGACTCTCTAAACCACAAACTCCTCTTACATCTTTATGTTGGTCCTAAGGTCCTTACCAGGACCTTTAGGACAATTTACAAACTTATTACATTTTTCATCATTAAAGGCCATAATGGGCCTCAATACATCATAGTTGATTGTTTTTTCATTCACATGACCTTCAAAGGTCTTTAATGGCTTCATTGAGTTCTTTGGTCTTCTAGGTGCTCCTGCACCAGATACATTAAAAAATCAACCAAGGATGTAAACTTGATATGAGATGTGTATTATGTTTACACTAGGATGTTATTTGGGTTTCTTAATATGCTTTCAAAAACTGAAGAAATCATTAATTCTTGAGGTAAACATTACTAAATTGATAGATAACTAAACGGTTGAACAATGTTACTAATATCCTTCTATAATTCATAGCTATAGGTAAATAATAATTTTAGCTAAAAATCTTATGTAAGTATGAAATTATAGCGAGTACATGAATATTTAACTTATATAACAATTGGATGTAGCAAATAACAACTATTATGGAGTTTTAGTGTTGTAAATTGCATCCCCTTACAATTTCAAACTCCTTTTTGGGCCCTTGCTTTAATGTACTCTCTCTTGTGTCATTTCAAGTTTATTTGGGTTCTATCCTATTTGAATTTTAAGCCACTTTATTCAACACTTGAATTTTGTTAATCCAAATTTAAATTCCAAATCCAATATTAGAGCCCTATTATCTCACTTCCTACAAAAGAAGGGCCTATTTTGTCAAGTCATTGTTCGTCAGTTGAAAGTGACCAACGTTTTTTTTGTCAAAATTTCAAGAGACTAATGTGTTGGCATTAACAATGCAAAATTTGGTCTCAAAATTTGGATATGACTATTGGAAGTCGATCGAAATGCAAACTACCCTGAAAACCATATATAAGACATCATTCATAATTTTTTTTTATAATATACATCTACATATAAGCTATCATTCAAATTCAAGAGCAAATATTTCATCATTCAAGAGAAAATCAAAGTACAAGGAGCATCAAGCTACATCAAGTTGTCTTCAAGTATGTTTTAATGATGGATTTTATTATGATTTATCATGTTATCACATCAACACTTGGAGGAATTATCTAAAGAGAATTGCATTATCAATCATAAGTATAATCATTTCATTTCAACACTTCAATTCAATATTTTCTTTAGATTAGCCTCTACCCTACCAAGAGTAAGCTCTCTTTTCTAATCATCATTGTTGTAGTGGAGGGTAATACCTACCCAATGTTTGACTTGGGAAAGCCCCTATATAGTGCAACACTTTTCCCCTCTTTTCTATGTGTAAGTGACATATCCAACAATAGAGAGTTATAGATCTAGAAAGTGTAGATAGAGATACACAGTTTCAAATTCAAAATAGGTGAAAAATGTTGTCACTATTCATCAATCAAAATTGTATGACACTTATCTACTAATATTTTCGGAGGATGATCTATAGATCATCCTGATCTAAATTTTACACATCTGGGCTGACGAAAAGACCCCTTGGATAGTGGTGCCTATCCATAGTGATTGGCACCTTCATTCCTGTCTATATCACATTTTTAGATCTGAGCTTATTTTCTAATTTACAGTTCTATACCCTCTTGTTTATGTTTTTTCTTGTCAAGATCCCTAGTTCTTGCATCATTTCTCACTCTAATCATATCCAATCATATCAAAATCAAAAAAATAAATAATCAATATAAGTGCCTAGCTCTCCCAAGGATCTGAAGTCAGGTCTAATTGGTTATTATCTTATGAGTTTTGACGTGAGTGGGTTTGATTCCTTGTTTGCATGTTTAGACTAGTGAACACCTATTCCCCTTCATTTCATTTTGGTGAACCCAACTCTTCCCACATTTGCATAACTTCTAATTTTTAGTTTCAAATTTGACTTTGCATGAAATTATTACGAAATTCATTACATACATTAGTTGAAAATTACTTTTAAATTAAATCATTGTTGATTAATATGGCATATTTTATTGAGTATCTTGTTTTTATCATAGTGCATTTTATGAATGGAGTTGTTATCTTCTTTTTCTAGTTCATTTATTGTATTGGGTATCTTCTTTAATTGTAGTGCATTTATTGTATTCATTATAATCTATCCAATTCATTTATAAGTAAATCTCAATATGAGATTCCTTTTTGAATAATTCTCTCTCAAGGTTGCATAGCATCAATCATGGATTTTTCTCTTCAAATGTGATAGGCGTTTTGGTTGTAGGTGATTTCTTGGAGTTGTGGGGTTAGCTATCAACTAGAACAAAGACAATAATTTTTCATAGTTCATGCTATTGAATTCCATAGCTTCTAGATTTTACTACATGAGTATATTTTTATCCATAAATTTTCTAGGTAGATGTGGTGTTTCCAGTTTTGTAGGATTGTTCAACCCAGCCAAATTTCAACACGATTTTGCTTGATATCAACATATGCTTCTTGATCTTGATGCTAAAGGAGTGACCTTTCTCACCAATGTAGGGGGTGTCACAAGAACACATCTAATCCTTTTAAGATATTTGATCTCCTTTAAAAGACACCTTTAAACCCTTATCCCCTTTGAGACACCTTATCCCTTCTCTCAAAGACCATACAAACTCTCTTCTCAAAACACCTTATCCTTTTTGTCAAAGACCATATAGAGCTCCTTCTCAATTCAAGAGTCTACAAGGTGATGTGTTCTTATAGCACCCTCTACATTGGTGAGAAAGGTCACTCCTTTAGCATTAGATCAAGGAGCATAGTGCCAATATCAAGCATGATCATATCTTGAAATTTGGCTTGGCTAAAAACTCCTCCAAAACCGATACCACATTTACCTAGAAAAAATGCAAATCCTAGCAAAAGAAAAAAACTATTTTAAGAAAAAATTCAAAGATACCATAGAAATCAACAACCACCCATCCAATCTCAATTGTGATGAGGGATAAAGTTTGAATTTCTCATGACAACCCTTGCAAACCAACCTTAAAAGTTGCTCCCTCTCCATCCCCTTATCTTTTGTTCCCTTCCTTGCCCTCTTTTTTATACTAATGCTTTTATTGTATGCAAAAATCCTATTTTCTTCTACCCTAAGCAAGCTAACTATCTTTTTAAGAAGACGGTGAAACAATTTAATGATATCTGGGACCTTAACTCCTTGGATTGGATTCGCTGGCATTGTTCCAAGAATTCTTTTAATTTAAATAAGAAGCTTAAAGGGTTTTTGGTTTTTTTCAAATCTTTAGTTCTCATGGAACTACTTATAGAGTTATGTACTCCCTTGCACTGAAATGTTTCCAAAAACTAGTTTTGGCTGAAAAAGTATTTGTTTTCTTGTTTTCCTTTGAAAATGATCTACCTTCAAATTCTTCCATCTATGAAATTAAACCTAAGGCTCAATAACAAATGGAAGTGCACATTTAAAGAAAGTAAGTGGAAGAGTTTAAGTGCTCAGGTTTGGAAATTTAAGGTTAAGGCTAATGCACAAATTTTGTTTCGGAAAGTTTTGCATCAGAAATTTCGTGTTGGGGACAAATTAAGACATCTGAAATTACAATCAGTTAAGTGCCCCTTTTGCCATAACAATTAAAACTTAATACATATCTTTTGGGATTGTTTTAGAGCAAAAAAGAAATGGAATATTATGTTCAATCATTTTCCAGCCCTTTTTAACCATATCTTAAGATGGAAAGAAGCGATTCTTAGTTTTGGTCTTCATAAGAATGTGATTGCAAATTCTATGAGGCAATGCATGTTGCTGCATATTTAGAAAAGTAAATGCCAAGCAATGTTTTCTAATCACATTTTGCATTAGGAAGTAGATAATTTAAGGTTTTACTTTGATATCATGTTTCAGTTCGTCTTTTTGTGTTCCCACCTGAAGAATGGTTATAAAGATGGTGAACATTTTAGTGGACACCTGGATCGAATCAAATATCAGTTTTTGCAACTTCAAGAAGAAATTTAGTGTGCCAACCAGCCCTACAAGTTCTTCAAATTTCAAGTTTAATTTGCTTCTCAAGGGTATATGTACAAAGTACTTTCAATTTCTATTTGGGCATCATCCTTGATGCATAGAGCTCTCAGTCTTGTTTAACATTTACTTGATGTAATGTTTCAGGTGGTTGTCACAGCTTGATCTCGTAGGGTTTATAATGTTTCAGTCAGTTGTTTCAGCTTGGTCTTGTATGATTGAACGGTTTTGTTCATTGTTTGTGAGCTAATTGATTCAGCTGTCTTGGTTAGTTTTAGTATTACTGTTTTTAGTTTATTATTTCCTTCTGTGCAGTTCGTTCTTTAGATTGCTTATTTTTTTCTTGTAATCGTTTTATTAATTTAATCAATACAAAAACGAGTTGTACATACCTTACTCCCTTTATTATTGAGATTGATGAGAAATTCTCATTGAAATTACTACTTTTAATAATATTAAAAAGCACTAGTACTTATAATGGAATTCAAAAATAAGAGATACCATCTTAGTGGATGGTCAATAAGAATATAAAAATGCTGCCAAAGAGATGAGGATGAATTTTAAAGGAATGGATTCCACATCTGCATGTTACTTGCCAATGACTGAAATGAGAAAAAAGTGATGGTTCCACTGACAGCAATTTATTCCTCTACTGCAAAAATCCCAAGACAAATGATTCCATATCATTGTCCCCCTAAAATCTGAGTCCCTTTGAAGAAAGGAATTTTCAAGGAAAATCAGTAACCCTAGGGCCTACAGCCTGCCATTATGTTTTTCCTACAATGTTTCCTCAATTCAGATAGAGGATTGCGAGTATAGTCTAATGTGGGACCCAATGGTTTCTTGATCAATGGAAAACAATAGAAGCACTGGACATTTCCTTCAAAGATCCTTCAATGGAGTTTTTTATAATCACTACTTTTATCAAACCATGTTCAACTGAGAATCTGAGACACTGATGAGCATCTGCAGGGATATTCTTTTTATAGACTATATTAAAATAGGATTTATTAGGTTCTTATTGCATGATCTCTATCAAGTAAAAATTCTGTAAATTTTCAAAAATTATTTATAATTTTCAATATTTATTTAGTTTGACGTGAAAATAAATAATTTGACATAAGTGAATTCAAACACTAAGAATCGTTATTATGATCTGTAGAAGACTTATACTTCTTGTTTTACAAATTCCTCAATTGTAATGTAGACTTTATGATCAACAAGGGTTCACACTGATGTTTTTTATGGAACCAGGGGTAAATTTGTGAATAGCATGCAATCTGAAAAAGCGGCTGTTTTTGAGTTCACATGAAGTGGATGGTGAAGATTCCGACAGCAGCTTGACATTTTACTCAATTCCTTGGTTAAAATTGGACTATTTTTACATATGAAATGGTTCAAGGTAAAATTTTGTTATTAAAAGCAGGGTGGCGTTATACAATTTCTTTGCATATTGCATGGATGGGTGATAGAAGATTGCTTGAGGTGTCTTTTCGAAATATGTGGGTTTTAAATTAGATTTTTTATTTTTATTTTTACGAAAATCATTGGATCACATAGTCTGGCATCTCTGTTCTTATCTTGAATAAACAGATTACAGAATGGCAAGCAAGCATACATCTAAAACAGCAGTCATTCTTCAACTAAACAGCCATGAACAGAGAGATCCCACTAAACAGCCATGAACAGAGAGATCCCATCTGTCAAAGTTGCTGGACTGATTGTATCAGGAAGATCCCATCTGTCAAAGTTACTGGACTGATTGTATCAGAAGATCCCATCTGTCAAAGTTACTGGACTGATCATACCTCTAAGGGTTTGAATCTTGATGGATTACATAATCAAAAACCACATCATCACCAATTATTCGCAACCAATAGAATTACTACTCTTAACAATTTGAATGACAACATTTAAAACTGCCATTGACTGTAACTGATATTTAAATAGTGTTCCTGTAACTGATATTTAAATAGTATCTTAAACAGTGTTTTGCCAGTAAATTGGTCCAAGTGTATCAGTGCAAGGCTATGCCCAGAGAAACAAGGCGGTGAATTAGTGGCAGCCTACCACTGCTTACGCCATGCACAGAGTTACAAGGCTCTCGTCTTCTGGGCTAAGAAAATAAGGGTTTACCCCACCAAAAGAGCAATATGGCCCAATGGTAAACCTTCTAAATCATGACAAATTATCATATTTGTAGAAGTTCAATATGCCATTAGACCATGTTTCATAAATCTAATAAATTTTTGGAGCCCATCATCATGGACAGTAGAGATTAGAGAGGTGTACAGAGTATTAATTCATCGTTACCAATTAGATTTGGAAAGAGAAAGGATTTAATTTACAGGCACCAAAATAATTTCATCCCAACTGGGAGAACCATCAAAATTTATTTCTATAAAGAACCATAGCATTACAGTCATATCCTTTTACCTTGGCTCTACTCTGCCAAGGCTTGGGTACACATTCATTCGTGTACTCTACTTTCTGAACGAGGCATATCAATCGGAAATTTTCCCAACTCTTTCCTAAAGCTGAGCAACAGACGTTCTTCCCAAACCCTCACCCATGATTGTGGTCCATCCTCTGCAAATTGTGAAGGGGTGAAATGTATCGAAAAATAACTGATTTATTATATCATAGTGGCTTAGTATTTATGTACAGAAATGACCAGGTCGCGCCACAAATTTTATAAAGGTTCGACCATGGACCATTGTGTTCAATTAATTCAAGTGCGCCTGCAGCTACCCCATGAAGAAAGTCGCCACAATGGCCGCCTCCTTTTGGGAGAATCCTGAGAAGTTTCTGTTTTCTTTAGCATTTCCCACATCACTTGAACATCCTCGTACCCACATGTCTGCACATCATTGTGAAGCTTCAGAAGCCCCCCTCCTGCACAATCATTTCTACCATCATCAATCCACATCCCCATAAACAAATGTGCTAAAAACAGAAAACCCATCTTCAGAATCAGATCAGACAAACAATGAAAGAGCAGGAAGAAGAATCTAAAAGAAAGTATATCAATGTCCACAAATAACCAAATATATCAAAGGGGTCATCACACAAAAAAATCTAGAAAACTGGGAAAACGTACAATTCACTAGCTGAAATGCTAAGTTTGAATCACACTGCCAGTTTGAAGAAAGAATAATTTCAAGATACAGTTCAAAATTTTACGAAAAGAATAGATTAACCAGAGGAAGTAGATAATCTGTGTATGGGGTTCAACCTTCATCTAACACCCAAAATATGTAAGGTAATGGTATAGCTGATGCAATTGGCAAGAGAGTTTTCTTTTAGAATATTTAGACCCTCTTAAAGCACTGCAGGCAATACTGATATTTGATTCAAAGGGTATTGGCCTATTTTATAGGCAGAAGGACATATCTATTGAATGGAAGACTTTTCATGAGATCAAAGATAATCTATAAGACAGCAGATCTTACTACTTTGCTTTGTGAAAAGCTGATCTTCTGATCTTCTACTGAATTGAACATCAAGTTTTAACAATCGTGAGCTTTTGGAAAAGAATGTGTTAAATTTTTAATCTTAAAGGTGAGAAGAAGAAATGCTTAGATAGATAGGCCTAGAGTCCTATAGATTTTTCATTTTTTGTTATTATGTTGATGAAAGCTGAGGTACAGGATCCTCATCTCTACCCTGAAAGCATTATAAGACAGTATTTTAGGTAACAGAACTGCAACAAGCCACAATTTAAACTATTGATCAAAGCTGAGCACCAGGGACCTCATATCCATTTTGAAAGCATTACAGCACAGCATTTCAGGTACCAGAACTAAGACAACTTTCACCCCTTATACTGATCAAAGCTGAGGAACAGGGACCGCATCTCCATCCTGAAACCATTACAACAAAGCATCACAAGTGCTGGAACTACGACTAATTGCCATTACACTCTCATGGACAGAGCCAAAGAGTCTACCCTATAATCTAGAAGAAAAAGGCCAGGCCACACATTTTTGCCGAGGTACTCAAACAACAGAGATAAGTTACACCCACCATCTTTGAACAGACAACAATAATTGCTTTGAATTTCAAAACAGACACAAAATCTCAAGTTCCCAACAAATGTTACTGGTAGAACTTCACCCTCAACATTTTCCCCCCTTTAACCTACACCAGAACAAAATACGAAGACCATAGATCCAGATCTACTACTCCATTAGAGCAAACCAAGAAACCACACAAACAAAAACCAGTGCCCATTTGGAAAATTTCCCAACTGGGCAGCTCAGGCTTACAACAAGCAGAAACAATTTCTTTCAGACGTGAAGGAAAACCAAAAACTAACCAGTTTTTCTTGTTCTGACACGAGTGGCAAGGCCAAGCAAAGCTTTCCGGACTGGAAAAAAGACCTTGTTCAAAACCCACTCCATTTTCAGCACAAAACCAGAGTACAGTGAAAATCCTCTGCAGCCCCGTAATACAGAGAGACCCAACTAAAATGCCCAGAGATTGAATGACTGTAAAAATTCATTAATGAGGTGGAGCGGTGCAATGCAGAGGATGGGCGTGGAGGAAAGTAACATCCTCGTGTCTAATCACACAGCACAAAACAGAATCATTACGTATATGGTATTAAAAACTTTTGCCCAATAAAATTAGGCACGCGTAGATTTAGACTTTGGGCTTCCTCATATCTTCTTCCTTCTACCGGTTGGAAATGTATCTTATCTTCCATCCATTTTACTGACACACACTCTTTAATTATGCGCCGCGGATCTAACCTGATAAATGGAAGAAAGATTGTCAAAGATCTTAATAACGTCCACAAGACCAAAGGGAATGGGGCCCATCACCCAATTAATTTTAAAAAATATATATCCAATGGAAGGTTCCCACCAGTATGTTTAGGTGTATAAGCCTTGATTGAGACAATATCATTTCTAATTTTTTTAAAGAATCAAATGTCTTAATGAGTTAAGTTGATTTTGATATATAATTAGTAGATTTCTAAATTAAATTGTGTGTAAACTTTTTTTACCAATGTTTTGGATTGCTGTTCTTTATACGTTTCATCTTATGATGGATCATGACAATGGCTTCATTTCTATATGTTTCATCATGACGATGGATCGTGCACTATGATCCATTCTATATGTTTCATTCTGATGATGGATCATGCAGTATGATCCATCTCTAAGTTTGATATGAAGTGTTGATGGAAAAAAATTGCACATAGTTTAATCCATAAATCTACTATATATCTTCATGGGCTCTCAAAACTGCATGACTTTTAATTGATTTTGATGTAGTTAATTTTAATGTACTAGCTTGACTATTCAATATCAGATGACCTTTGTAAAGTAGGTATAGGTTTTTCCTCCTTTTTTATCTACTTATCTTACATTTAAGTTGATGTGAGCTAGTTTTCATTAAGGTATCGATGTTTTTGTCTTTTATTTGATTTAAAATTCATTTTATGTAGTTTGTTTTCCTTTTTCATTTGTTTGCTTTCATTTCATTTATTTGTTTCATATTTGATCAATCAAAGATATTTTATGTTATTTATTAATAAATGTGTTTTTATGTTTTGTGATTATTTGATAGTCAAATTATAGCCACTATCTTTGAAAGAAAGGTTTATATTTAGGTGTAAACTATATTATATAGTGTTGAGGTTTTGATTTAGATGTTTTTAATTAAAGAGCATTCTTAGTCAATAAACAATCTTGTATCATCTAAATAGAACTTGTTTTCTTTTATTATGTTCTTCATTTTGCAATATAGCATCAAATTGTCATGTCCTCTTTCAAAATTATTTTAATTAGGTGATTATTTACCCAATTCCATTGTTTATTGGGCTAAGGTAACATAACAGGGAAATAACATTTTTAATATTTATTTTGTCCTCAAGGAATTTAATATTTCAAAATCATATTGGTATATTTAAATATAAAAAATAAAACGTATTTACACCTATAAATGGGATGTGGGATTCTTGGTGATATTCCCAAGGTGGATACAAGCTAAAATAGGAAATTCTATGTCAATTAGAAGAAATGTTTTCAAGTATGTTCAAACAAGCCATTTTGGGCAAACCGTTTGAGTGAGAAAATCAAAATATAATATTAAATTATTATTCTCTCTATTGTTGGTGTGGGATTCGCTAAGTCAAGTATGGTATAAGAAAACATATGAAAGTCATTTGAGGTTCATCAGTTTATTCCCTTCCAACACATTGTTTAAGTTTTGGCTTGATAGATCCCTTCTCAAATGAAAACCTAATGAGGGTCGAAGACTGTGGAAAAAAACCCATTAGTTTATTGGAGGCAATTGCACTCGAGATTTGTTATGGAGTTTAAAATTTATAGAAAAATTAAATTTGTGTGTTGTGTGTGTTTGCAAGTTTGTAGAGATAGTTGGGAGTGCCAGTTGTTGTTATCAGGAGTGTAATTTGTTCTACATTTTGGAGTGGATTTTGGTCTCTGTTGGTTTGATGTGTGTGTCCAATTGTGTTCTTGTAGATGGTCATTTTTTTTTTGTTATTTAGAATCATTTTGATCAACCCCAAGTACCAAAGAATTCTTCTTTCTAGTGGATGTAGATCATGTCATGTCTAGTTGTACTTTCAAGAGTATTTTTGGTAAAATAGCTTTCCAAAATTTGTTGTTGCTACTCTTGTTGGGTTCTTGCTATCATAATAGAATATTCCTCATGTAATAAGTCAATTTTTAAAATAAGTGACATTTTGGGCGCTATTATGCAAATTCCAATGCTTTCAAGTGCATAGTTCATTCTATAATTTGGCAAATCTTGTGGAAATCGTCGTCTTTCTTCCATTTGTTTCAAAAGGGGATTTTGAAGGATTAAATTTCTTAGATTTGTTATTTTTGGTTGTTTAAAAATAGAATGTTCAAAAAACCAATTTGGGACACTTTACATGTATTACTATTTGCACTTTCTATAATAGGTTTCTAAAAATCCTTGGATGCTCCAACCTTAACACGAAGGAGTAGTATTGTGGTTTTTTGTTGCACATGGTCACAAAGAACCATTCATGGTTTCTTATTTTTACTAAACCTTTGTAGTTATGTGGTAATGGCTTAATCATAAATGACCAATAACTTACCTATAACTTGTAGTTTGGATTGTTTTTACTAGGAGAAGATGCGGCAATACATAAATGACCTATAACTTACCATACAAGAGTATATTAGTATGTCAAGGTTATGCACCATTGAAGAGATGTATTAGTTTTCCCTAAAGGTTGATGAGAATCTCAATAAGAGGCACTAGAAGAATATTAAAGGGAAAGGAACAATAGATGGTATAGAGTGTTGGTAGTTGTTGTCATTGTTGATGACTAGGTGTTATCATTTATGTCAACCCTCAACTTATGTGTTGTCATTGATGGTATGATGATGATGATGGATGCATGTGTTGTGTTAAGGTGTTATCATGGATATATAGTGCAAATAGTTGATGGTTGAAGATTTTCTTTGTTGTGGATGTCTACCTTCTTGGTGTTTATGTCTACACGTAGTGTCTCATAATGATGCTTGTATAATAATGTTGATGTGTTAAAGAACATGGATGGTGTTAATGATCACATTTGGATGGAAGAGATGTTATCATGATGATATCATATTTAGATGAGGATTAGAAGCATTAAGTTGAGGATTAGAAGTATTGAGATGAGGATTAGAAGCATGGTGATGAAGTGGATATGTTGTTGATGATCTTATGTATAGTATAGGATGATAGATAATGTCCTTTGTTTCTCTTGAGTGAGCAATTGTTGTTACAAGGATGTTTTGGTCATTGCAAGTTAATGAAGTGTGTAAATGCAGGAAAGTGTGTTGAAGATTGTCTAGAAGAATGCTCTACATTCCTCAGTGTTTGTTGATATTATCTTGTAGTTTAAGATTTAATGTGTATGTTATGTGGACATTGCACTCCTATCTTTTTTAGGTTCTTGGTGTTGCAGAAGATGTGTTTGGTAATCGATGTATGTTGGTAGGTTGATGGTTTGTTGAGACTAGTCCCAAAAATGCTCTACATTTCTTTGCATTGATGTTTATTTTGATGAAGCCTGGGGACATGCTTATAATTTTTGTGTAGTGTCTCACTTTATATTTCGGGTGATGATGTATACTACAAGTATGATTGTTGATGTTTTGTTTCATGTTTGTGTTTCCTAACCTTTCAGGTATGAAGAGCTATGTATCAATATGGCTACACCAAATTGTTTTGACATGTGAGTGTGCAAGAAAGATATGGAACTATCATTGGATGTTTGAGGAATGTCTCTATGTGGTATGCATGATAGTTGTTGATCTTTTTGGTGCCACATATAATTGTTTTGTGTTGGTTTTCAAGGTGACTTGTAGTTGTCTGGTCAATGGGGCTTGCTCTTTTTCTTGCATTGTACCTTCAAGGGTTTTCACTAGCATTGAAGGTTTTTTTGAGTTGTATTTGGGTCCTAATATGTCTTATGGTGATTCGCAATGACTAAATTCATTTGGAAGTTATGTTTTTAGGCCAATTGATTAAGTGTTAAATGTTTTTTCTACATGTTACCATGTTGTTGATTTAGGTCCTCTCTATCTTCGGGATTGGACCACTTTCACTGCAATTATGTTTTAATGATCGACTTGTTGGGATCATTCTTTGTCCCCTATTTTGGCTAACCTAATTGGGTTTTTTAGATGATGAGGATATAAATAGAAGATCAAATTATTTTTAGATAGGTGTGGATTGAAAATGCTAAGTTTATGGTGAAATTTATAGTTGAATTGTTCAATGGTTGTTTGAGGCAGCATGTCAAAAACACCTACATTGTAAGGAGAGTGCTAGAGGTTGTAATGTTGAAGGCTTATTCATTGTAACTCATTAATCCATATATCCTTCTCAGAGATAGTGCATTTCCTCGACAGGTTCTTTGTATCCTACTATGAGGTAGTGAACTTTAGTTGCAAGTCCTTTCCAGGAGTAGTGAGCTTCCTTAAGCAGTGAGCCTTAAAAAAAATTGTAATATTATTCATATAGTGTGAGTTGACTCTCACTGTGGTTTTCCCTTTCTTGGGTTTTCCACATAAATATGGTATTCTCTTGTGCATGTGTTTTCATTTCTTTACTGTTCATTGTTGTTGATTAGATTAAGGATTTTTGGAATTTGAATTATTATATATAAATTTTTAAGTTTCGTTCAAGATCGATTCACCGTTACCTCTCAGTTTTGGGGTGTGTTCAATAATTGGTATCAAAGACAAGATTCTCTAAGGAAGATTAACCACTTGAGGAAATATCTGAGATGGCACAAGGTGGATCTTACAAAGCACCAAAGTTTGATGGAATTAACTACACCTTTTAGAAAGTCAAAATGGAATAATATTTATCCTCTTTAAGGTTTTGTATATGGAAATTAGTTAGAGATGGTTATGTTAGGTTGTATGAAAATAATTGCAAAGCAAAAAATGCAATCATGAGTGGATTAGCATATTTAGAGCTTGTGAAGGTGATACATTGTGGTACTACTAAAGAGACGTGGGATAAACTTAACATTTATGAATGAGATGATAAGGTAAAGAAAATCAAGTTGCAAAATTCCAAGTGTAAGTTTGAGAATTTGAGGATGCCTGAGGATGAATACATTGCTAGCTATATGCTCTAGGTTGATGAAGTAGTAACTGGCCAACGTCAGAGGTATTGATGCTAAATTGAAAGAAGATGAAGTTGTGAAAAAGCTACTTAGATATCTTCGTAAATATTAGATTCATAAGGTATCTACTATTGAGTAAAGTAAGAACTAGGGTAAATATTCAATGGATCAACTATATGGTGCTTTGAGTTTTTTTGAGATGAGAGAGTTTGGTAAAGTTTCTTATAAAAGAGAATTTTCTTTCAAGGTTAGTTAAAATGAAGAAGATGATGCTTCTAATCAATTGTATGGCTTTTATGAAGTTGAAGCAAATTTTGTAAGAAATTTGAAGAAAGGCATTGACAAATACAAAAGCAAGCTACCTTTCAAATTCTTTAATTGTAAAAGAATGTCATTAAATGCATCTAAATGTACCTTTAGAGAATTAATTGATAACAATAAAAGAGAAAAGTCTACGAAAAGTCTTTATTCCAAGGAAAATATTTGTTCTTCAAAAGATGAGGATTGGGGTGATTCAAATGATGAAACACTTTGCTTAGTCCTGAAAGTTGATGACAAAAAGAGTGATAAGAACATCAAGATGTATTATATGGATTCTAAACTAGCCTTCTTGAATAATGATTTAGAGGAAGAAGTATACATAAAGTAGGTTGATGGATTTTAGTTGTTAGAAGATCCAAACATGGTGTGTAGACTAAAAAAGGCATTGTATGGTCTCAAGCAAACCCCTAGGGTTTGGTATGCAAGGTTGGATAAGTACTTACTTCAAAAAGGCATTGAAAAAGGTACCACTAATAGCAATCTTAACATTAAGGTTGAGGATGAATTTTTTTTATAGTTATTGTATATGTTGATGACTTTATCTTTGGTGGAGATGATGGTGTGTATAAGAAACTTGTAGAAGAGATGCGTGAATAATTTGAGATGTCTATGATTGGTAAGTTTTCTTTCTCCCTTAGACTTCAAGTTTCTTAGCTAGATGATGGAATCTTTATATCTCAAGCTAAGTATGTTAAAGAGATGTTGAAGAAGTTTGGTATGAAGGATTCTAAATGAATGAGTACCCCCATGGCTACCAGTTGTCATTTGAGAAAGGTCGATGAGTCACCAAGAATTGATCAAACTCTTTATAGGTCTATGATTGGAGAATTGTTATGTTTGACTTCTTCTAGACCTGATATCATGCATGCAGTATGTATAGTTGCAAGATATCAAGCTAACCCTAAACAATCTCATGAGAAGCAAAAGGGTATTTGACTATGAAGGGCACTTAGGACTATGGTTTGTGGTATAAAAAGGATGGTGACTTCTCTTTAAAGGCCTATACTAATGTTTATTAGGATGTATGTGTCGATGATAAGAGAAGTAATAGTGGTAGTGTTGCAGTGCATATTTATTGGGAGATAGATTGGTCTCTTGGTTTAGTAAGAAGTAGGATTCAATATCTTTATCAACAATAGAGGTTGAGTATATTGCTAGAACATCTTGTTGCATCCAAGTTTTGTGGATTAAGCAGGCACTAAAAGATGCCAGAGTGGTATATGATGAACCTATTCCCATTATGTGTGATAATAAAAGTGTTATACACATTTCCAAAAATCTAGTAATAAGTTGTCATATTTAATCAAACCATATTTTTATTCCTTTTTATAAAAAAAAAAACATGTATGAGATACCAAATACAATATTATGTACATCAAGGGGAACTGCATGCTTAAAATACATCATTTTAAAAATGCTAATCAATAAAAAAATTCCTTTCTACTCATTATTTTACTCGACTTAATTCATATATTTTTGACGTTAATATTCTCCAACCCAAGCTTCTCAAAAAACTCCTCAAAAATTAAATTAGCTTCCGAACAAGAAGGTCAAAGAGTGCATCTTATTTTTCTTCTTGATCAAAATTTCATATGGAAGAGTTTAGAATGATTTATTTCATGTTCCCCTTTATGTATTCATTAGTTCGCCTTTTTTCTAAAGGGAGTTACTAGTAATCATTTTATAAATATTAAGAATACACTCCATTTATTTGCCATAAAGAGGAGGTTGAATGGCCTTCTTATACTTATTTTTCCATTTTTTAAGTGCACTTTTAGGTACATTTTTTAACATATTTCATTAATATGACCCTCAACATTTCATAGTTTTTAGAAAAAAATAATTAACACAAAAAATATTTTTACCTTGCCCTTTGCCTTTATGTTGTTACACACCTTGTTGTCCTTGTTTATTTGAAAATTAAGATGGACATTTTATTTTTCATATTTAAATTTTGAGAATGGAAAGATGTCTCATTCATGTCATTAGTTACTATAAGCAACAAGACCTCTTATATGGCTTTGAATATCAGTTATGCACTTCATCCAAATACATTTTCTTCTTACACATCCTTATTCAACTAAACATCCATCCTACAAACTTCTCTTACTTATTGTAATATTGTTATTCAACAAAGCCCCATTTATGATTTTAAGTAGCCTTTTAAATTTATTAGGTAGTAACTTTCTTAATGCTAAATACTGAGTATATATTTTAATCCAATTAAGAGAATGTTTGAGCAATATAAATTTAGCAAAAGAAATAAGTTTTTCTTTACTAATATTATGTAGATTAATATATACCTCTTATTGTGGCAATCAATGGTCAAATTTATGGGTGTCCACTCTTCTACATAAGATTGAATATCTATATGCTCTCCTTAGTAACTCTTTTTTTGGTTAGTGGATGTCTGTTTATGGTCACTCGGATAAGTCTCTATGTCTTCACTGCTTGCTGGTTGAGGCTCTGCCTCCCTTGACTTCTCCTGTATAAACTCTTCATTTTTGGTCTCTCTATTTTTAATATAAAGAAAAATATCTATATTTACTTCTACTTTAAGTAAAGGAATGATTGGAAGTCTTTAGGTTATTATGGGACTACAATTATCATGGGTGAAATCTTATACTCTTTTAGCTCAACATTTTCTATAGAGAATTCCCAAAATTTTCATTAGAGCCTTCATAATTCTTTGAAGCTTTATGATAGAGTAGGATATGTTTGCCACATCTTCCTCCAATTTGAGGAATACTTCCTCTCCACAAAGAAAAGTGGTATTACCTAAGTTAAATATCATGATTATTGCCTTTTTGCAATCTCTAAATGTAGTCTCTTATTATAAAAGTAACAATTATACTTACCCATTTGTATTAGTTGATCTACTTATAGATATAAACTTGCAAAATTGATCGTTATAAAAAAAATAACAAAACAAAAGAATAAACTACTCTAATATTATTTTTCTCTTTAATTATAAATTAATTAAGAAAATAAATGTAAGTACCCTAAATAAATGGTTTAAGTGTCAAAATGCAAATGGTTTAAGTGTCAAAATGCAAAGAGGAATTCAATAAATGTTAACAAGATTGCAAAACATTTAAAAATATACAAATAAATAGAATTTAATTTGGAGAAAACCAAAGGTTGGTAAAAAAACTCTAAGAGTAAGGTGTAAGCCACCTAAAGAAATTATATTCTCAAATTTACTTGCTTGAAGGATCTAAAAATAATTTTCAAAAATAAGAGTACTCAAATACATGCAAACTATCCTTACAACTTTCTTAATCACATTCCTATTTGCACTCAACTCCCAAAGCATTGTCTTCCAAAGAAAGACTACAATATGAAAACGTTTATTTAATACTTTATAACTTTTCAACATGTTTATTTATGAAAAGGATGTAATTATAATTTAAATTAAGGAATCCTTTAGAATCTAAAACACTAAGAATTTCACATATCTTAGCTACTTTTAATCTTATAGTTTTTTTCAATTACAAATAAAATCTTCCCACAAACTACTTCTTCAATCCAAATGAGATTAATTATTGTGAATGT
Organism: Cryptomeria japonica; assembly: GCF_030272615.1. Taxonomy (NCBI): domain Eukaryota; kingdom Viridiplantae; phylum Streptophyta; class Pinopsida; order Cupressales; family Cupressaceae; genus Cryptomeria; species Cryptomeria japonica. Next base: position 166,966,921 of record NC_081407.1, on the reverse strand, counting down.
TTTGTCTCTATCTCAAAGGTTCAATGGTGAATGATATTTTGTGCCAATATCAACCTCTTGAATGTATGGATCATCAAATGACATTTATTTCCATTTTCTCTATTAATTTATCATTTGATCTTGTTGTAGATGTTTTAATACAAAATTGAGTATTAAGAATGTCTATAAACTTGTGACTATTCAATATAGAACTAATTATTGATGGTGTTAGATAATTCAACTGACACAACTTAACTATTTAAGATTGTAGAATATCATTCATGAGACAAACAATCTAGAAAAGGTCCTATTGGTTTACCAATTCCATAATTCAACATATATTCTCCTGCCATACATTGTGTATAGTCCTCAATTAATATTGTTTATGAAAATCAATTTATTTCAACATATATGATCCACAATTATTATTTTTGGGTATGTGCAGGATCATGGTGTGCCAAAACAGGCCCTTAAGTGGCAATGAAATTTCAAAAAATCAGAGTTATGCAACTTAACATGAAAAATTGAATAAGTTATGAACATTATTTTTAAATATGTAAGAAGATAATCTATAGAAAATTGAACGAAGTTTCTAAGCTACTAGTTGTTTTTTGAAAAAAAAAATCCTATTTGATGAAAATTTCAAATTTCAATGCAATGGTACAAAAATTTCAGGAAAAAGATAAGAAGTAGGTGTATGTCTGACCACCCTAATCACAATCAAATCATAATATTTTTTTATAATATTTATAATATAAGTATTAGACTCATGTCCGGTTGTGACACATATTTTTTTATAATTTTTTATAAAGTAAATAATTATTTATGAATTTTTTACTACACCTTTTCAGAAATTCAGAAACTCCTATGTCTAACCACCTTAACTTGGTCAAAACCTTATTAAATTCTTTTTTTTTAAATTTTTCCCTATAGTAGATGAAGCATAGGATGTGACGCATGTTTCAGATTCAAAAAATGTTATGCGGTTTGAAAGTTATGAGTATTTTTCACCCTAATCACAATCAAATCATAATATTTTTTTATAATATTTATAATATAAGTATTAGACTCATGTCCGGTTGTGACACATATTTTTTTATAATTTTTTATAAAGTAAATAATTATTTATGAATTTTTTACTACACCTTTTCAGAAATTCAGAAACTCCTATGTCTAACCACCTTAACTTGGTCAAAACCTTATTAAATTCTTTTTTTTTTAATTTTTCCCTATAGTAGATGAAGCATGGGATGTGACGCATGTTTCAGATTCAAAAAATATAATGCGGTTTGAAAGTTATGAGTATTTTTCAATCAGTCTATCAATCGGGACTTTTGTCAGAATTCAATTAGAAAATAAATAATTATTATTTATTAAAGTCCAAATAAGACAAGCCTTATATTGTTGGAAAGCTGAGAATGTCCTTAAAAAACCCTTTTTGTTTTATCAATTTTGGCTATAAAAAAATTCGTTAGCCACTAGTGTAAAGTCTGGAAAATCAAGGAATATTGAAAAACACGTTTTTTTAGTTGACTTTCCAGGCTTGTCACTTCCAAGCCAAATCCCAAAGCAAACCCAAACCAAAATATGGAGGGCAAAATTTATGTTTTACAATCGGATATCCAATTTATGATTAAATCGGATATCTGATTTTTTTTTAAATAAAAAAATATATTTTAGTAAATTGGGCATAACTTTTGCGTTTTATATCAAAATTTTGATTTTTTACAGGTGATGGAAAGGTAATTAAGAGCTCTATTATATGGAATAGGTATATTTTCAATTATTTGTTTTAAAAAATAATTATAATTCATTTAAATTAATCCTTCATTTTTAAAACATAAAAAACTCATGACTTTTTCATATGATTTCCCTATTGCATGAATTTTCGTAACAATTATCTCAAAATAAACTAAATAAGTAATTAATCAATAATAGAAAATTTATGAATTTTATTGAGTTCGATAAATTTTGATAAACCATGTTATCTATGTTTGTTCCTTTCTCCACCTCTCTCTCCAAAACCTATCACTCCACCTATTTGTTTCTTCCTCCCTCTTTTTTGTCCATATTTATACATCTCTCTCTAGACCTATATCTCTAACTATCAATGAATACCTCATTAAATCTCTCAATATCTACAAGGTGCTTATATTTCTACCTCTTCATAATTTCCTCCTCTATGTCACTCTCTCTTCCTTAAGATCTAGACTAGTCTCTCTACATTTCCTTCTCATCTATAGCAACAAAATTCAGAGGGGACAAGGAGAGGCATAGGGAAGTATCAAAAAAAGGAGAGGGGGAGAGAGGTGAGAAGGAGAGATTAATTGGGGGGAAGAGAGAGTGTGAGAGAGAGATATATAGGTAATTAGGTGGAAGGCGAAGAGAGAGAGGGAGGGGGTGATTGGGGTGAAGAGATAATGAGAGGGAGAGTTTGAGATTATTAGGGGGTAGGAGGAGAGGGGGAGAGGGGAAAGTATCAACAAGGAGAGAAGAGAGATGGGGGTAGAGGTGAAGAGAGACATAGAGAGTAATTAGGGGGTGGGTAGAGGGGGAGAGGGAAGTATCTATAAACCCATAGGAGGAGAGAGGTGATCGAGGGTAATTGAGGAAAAGAAATATTGTGAGAGAGAAAATGGTGTCCTAAAGGGTCATATGGTGTCTTGTGAACCTTTAGGACACCATATGACACCTTAGAACACCATATGATTTTGTTATAAGTCTTATGGTGTCCTAAGGGGTCATATGGTGTTCTATGAGCCTTTAGGACACCATATGGTGTCATTAGGGGTCGTATGGTGTGTTAAGGGGTCGTATGGTATCCTATGACCCCTTAGGTATTGTTAGGGGTCATATTGTGTCTGAGCGGGTCATATGGTGTCGTTGGGGGTTGTATGGTGTGCTAAGGGATCATATTGTGTCCTAAGGGGTCACAAGACATCGTATGACCCCTTAGACACCATATGATCCATTAGGTTTTGTTAGGGCTCATACTATGTCCTAAGAGGTCATATGGTGTCCCATGACCCTTTAGGACACCATATGACCCCTTAGGACATCATATGGTGTCATTATGGGTCTTATGGTGTCCTAAGGGGTCATATGGTGTTCTATAACCCCTTAGGACACCATATGACACCTTAGGACATTATATGATCCCTTAGGATACCATACGATACCTTGGGACACCGTATGGTGTCGCAAGGAGTCGTATGGTGTCCTAAGGGGTCATATGGTGTCCTATGAACCCTTAGGAAACTATATGACCAATTAGATGTCATCAGGGGTCTTATTGTGTCCTAATGGGTCATATGGTGTCGTATGACCCCTTAGGACACCATATGCTTGGGAGACTATATGGTGCTATGGGTCGTATGGTGTCCTATGACACCTTAGGACACCATATGACCCCTTAGGATACCATTTGGTGTTGTTATGTGTCGTATGGTGTCTTATGACCCCTTAGGTGTCATTAGGGTTTATTTTATGTCCTAAGGGGTCGTATTGTGTCCTAAGGGGTCATACGGTGTCCTATGACCCCTTAGGACACTATATGACATCGTTAGGGGTCATATTATGTCCTAAGGGTTCATATTGTGTCTTATGACCCCTTAGGACACCACATGGTGTTGTTATGGGTCGTATGGTGTTCTAAGGGGTCATATGGTGTTCTATGACCCCTTAGGACACCATTTCAATGTTGTTATGGGTCATATGGTCTCCTAAGGGGTCATATGGTGTCCTATGACCCCTTAGGATGCCATATGGTTTCATTATGTGTCGTATGGTTTCCTAAGGGGTCATATAGTGTTCTATGACCCCTTAGGACACCATATGGTGTCATTAAGGGTCGTATGGTGTGCTAAGGGGTCATATGGTGTCCTATGACCCTTTATAACACCATATGACCCCTTAGGTATCGTTAGGCATCATTTTGTGTCGTTAGGGGTCATATGATGTCCTATGAACCCTTAGGACACAATATGACCCCTTAGGTGTTGTTAGGGGGTCATATTGTGTCCTAATAGGTCATATAGTGTCCTATGACCCCTTAGGACACCATATGGTATCGTTTGGGATTGTATGGTGTGCTAAGGGGTCATATTATGTCCTAAAGATTCCTAGGACATCATATAACCTCTCAGGACACCATATGACCTCTTAGATGTCGTTAGGGGTCATATTGTATCCTAAGGGGTCATATGGTGTCTCATGACACCATATGACCCCTTAGAAAACCATATCGTGTCGTTATGGGTCTTCTTGTGTTCTAAGGGGTCATATGATGTTCTAAGGGGTCATGTGGTTTTATATGACCCCTTAGGATGCCATATGACACCTTAGGACACCATATGGTGTCGTAAAGGGTCGTATGGTGTTCTAAGGGGTCATATGGTGTTCTATGGGGTCATATGGTTTTGTATGATCCCTTAGGACACTATATAATGTTGTTAGGGGTTATATTATGTCCTAAAGGGTCATATTGTGTCTTATGACCCCTTAGGACACCACATGGTGTCGTTATGGGTCATATGGTGTTCTAAGGGGTCATATGGTGTTCTATGACCCTCTAGGACATCATATTATGTTGTTATGGGTCGTATGGTCTCCTAAGGGGTCATACAATGTCCTATGACCCCTTAGGACACTGTATGACCCCTTAGGACACCATATGGTGTCATTATGCGTCGTATGGTGTCCTAAGGGGTCATATGGTGTTATATGACCCCTTAGGACACCATATGATCCCTTAGGACACCATATGGTGTCGTTAGGGGTCGTATGGAGTGCTAAGGGGTCATATGGTGTCCTATGACCCCTTAGCACACAATATGACCCCTTAGTACACCATACAGTGTCCTTAGGGGTCATATGGTGTTCTATGACCCCTTAGGACATAATATGACCCCTTAGGTGTTGTTAGGGATCATATTATGTCCTAACGGGTTATTTTATGTCCTACAACCCCTTAGGACACCATATGGTGTCATTAGGGGTTGTATGGTGTGCTAAGGGGTCATATTGTGTTCTAAAGGTTCCTAGGACATCATATAACCCCTTAGGACACCATATGACCCCTTAGGTATCGTTAGGGGTCGTATTGTGTCCTAAGGAGTCATATGGTGTCTCATGACACCATATGACCCCTTAGGACACCATATCGTGTGGTTATGGGTCTTCTTGTGTTCTAAGGGGTCATATGGTGTAATATGACCTGTTAGGATACCATATGACCCCTTAGGAAGCCATATGGTGTCGTAAAGGGTGGTATGGTATTGCAAGGGGTTGTATGGTGTCCTAAGGGGTCATATGGTGTCCTATGACCCCTTAGGACACTATATGACATTGTTAGGGGTCATATTATGTCCTAAGGGGTAATATTGTGTCTTATGACCCCTTAAGATACCACGTGGTGTTGTTATGGGTCGTATGGTGTTCTAAGGGGTCATATGGTGTTCTATTATCCTCTAAGACACCATATTATGTTGTTATGGGTTGTATAGTCCTCTAAGGGGTCATATGGTCTCCTTGACCTCTTAGGACACCATATAGTGTCAATATGCATCGTATGGTGTCCTAAGGGGTCATATGGTGTTCTATGACCCCTTAGGACACCATATGACTCCTTAGGACACCATATGGTGTCATTAGGGGTCATATGGTGTGCTAAGGGGTCAAATGGTGTCCTATGACCCCTTAAGACACCACATGGTGTCGTTATGGGTCGTATGGTTTTCTAAGGGGTCATATGGCAATATATGACCCTCTAAGGCACCATATTATGTTTTTATAGGTTGTATGGTCCTCTAAGGGGTCATATGGTGTCCTATGACCCCTTAGGACACCATATAGTGTCATTATGCATCGTATGGTGTCCTAGGGGATCATATGGTGTTCTATGACCCCTTAGGACACCATATGACTCCTTAGGACACCATATGTAGGGGTCATATGGTGTGCTAAGGGGTCAAACCCCTTAGCACACCATATGACCCCTTAGGTATCGTTAGGTGTCATTTTGTGTTGTTAGGGGTCATATGGTGTCCTATGATCCCTTATGACACAATATGACCCCTTAAGACACCATATAGTGTTGTTAAGGGTCATATAGTGTCCTATGACCCCTTACAACACAATATGACCCCTTAGGTGTTGTTAGGGGTCATATTGTGTCGTAACAGTTCATATGGTATCCTACGACCCCTTAGGACACCATATGGTTTCATTAGGGGTTGTATGGTGTGCTAAGGGGTCATATTGTGTCCTAAAGGTTCCTAGGACATCATATAACCCCTTAGGACACCATATGACCCCTAACGAAACCATATGGTGTCCTAAGGGGTCATAGGATACCATATGACCCCTTATGACACAATATGACCCCTAACAACACCTAAGGGGTCATATTGTGTCATAAGGGGTCATAGGACACTATATGACCCTTAACAACACTTTCCTAGGACATCATATAACCCCTTAGGACACCATATGACCCCTTAGGTATCATTAGGGGTCATATTGTGTCCTAAGGTGTCATATGGTGTCTCTTGACACCATATGACCCCTTAGGACACCATATCATGTTGTTATGGGTCTTCTTGTGTTATAAGGGTTCATATGGTGTTATATGACCCCTTAGGATATGATATGACCCCTCAGGTGTTGTTAGGGGTCATATTGTGTCCTAACGGGTTATATGGTGCCTGACGACCCCTTAAGACACCATATGGTGTCATTAGGGGTTGTATGGTGTGCTAAGGGGTCATATTGTGTCCTAAAGGTTCCTAGGACATCATATAACCCATTAGGACACCATATGACCCCTTGGGTATTGTTAGGGGTCATATTGTTTCCTAAAGGGTCATATGGTGTCTCATGACACCATATGACCCCTTAGGACACCATATCATGTCGTTATGGGTCTTCTTGTGTTCTAAGGGGTCATATGGTATTATATGACCCCTTAGGACACCATATGGTGTCGTAAAGGTTGATATGATGTCGTATGGTGTCCTAAGGGGTCATATGGTGTCCTATGACCCATTGGGACACTATATGACGTTGTTAGGGGTCATATTATGTCCTAAGGGGTAATATTGTGTCTTATGACCCCTTAAGACACTAGATGATGTTGTTATGGGTCGTATGGTGTTCTAAGGGGTCATATGGTGTTCTATGACCCTCTAGGACACCATATTATGTTTTTATGGGTCATATGGTCTCCTAAGGGGTCATATGGTGTCCTATGACCCCTTAGGACACCATATAGTATCAGTATGCATCGTATGGTGTCCCAAGGGGTCATATGGTGTTCTATGACCCCTTAGGACACCATATGGTGTCATTAGGGGTTGTATGGTGTGCTAAGGGGTCATATGGTGTCCTATGACCCCTTAGAACACCATATGACCCCTTAGGTATCGTTAGGTGTCATTTTGTGTCGTTACAGGTCATATGGTCTCCTATGAACCCTTAGGACACAATATGACCCCTTAAGACACCATATAGTGTCGCTAGGGGTCATATTGTGTCCTAACGGGTCATATGGTGTCCTACAACCCCTTAGGACACCATATGGTGTCATTAGGGGTTGTATGGTGTGCTAAGGGGTCATATTATGTCCTAGAGGTTCCTAGGACATCATATAACCCCTTAGGACACCATATGACCCCTTAGGTATCGTTAGGGGTCATATTGTGTCCTAAGGGGTCATATGGTGTCTCCTGACACCATATGACCCCTAAGGACACCATATCATGTCGTTATGGGTCTTCCTGTGTTATAAGGGGTCATATGGTGTTATATGACCCCTTAGGACACCATATGGTGTCGTAAGGGATCGTATGGTGTTATAAGGGGTCATATGGTGTCCTATGACCCCTTATGACACTATATGACCCCTTAGGTGTTGTCATGGGTTGTATTGTGTCCTAATTGGTCATATGACATTCTTTGACCCCTCAAGACACTATATGACCCCTTGGGACACTATATGGTGCTATGGGTTGCATGGTGTTCTAAGGGGTCATATGGTGTCCTATGACCCCTTAGGACACCATATGACCCTTTGGGATGCCACATTGTGTCATTAGGGGTTGTATGGTGTCCTAAGGGGTCATTTGGTGTCTTATGACCCCTTAGGACACCATATGATGTCATTAGGGGTCTTATTGCTTCTTAAGGGGTCATATGGTGTTTTATGACCCCTTATGACACCATATGACCCCTTAGGAGACCATATGGTGTCATTAGGGGTCATATTGTGTCCTAACGGGTCATATGATGTTCTATGACCCCTTAGGACATGATATAACCCCTTAGGACACGATATAACCCCTTAGGAGACCATATATACTAATTTTCAAATAAGGAGAGATATAAGGGTGAAGAGAGATGAAGAACTAAAGAGAGGGAAAAGAACTAAATGACAAGGACATAAATAGAGATATAGATATTAAGGAGTATGAAATGAGAGGGAGAAAAACAAAAGGACAAGGATGGATAGAAAGAGGTAGACATATCTAGATATTGAAAAGGGGAGAGGAAGATAGAGATAAAAAATGAAGATAAAGGGAGAGGGAGGTGAATAGATATAGAGAAAGAGAGAGGTAAAGACAAAGATACATATATGAAGAGATGGAGAAAAATGGACAGAGAGGGGTAAAGAGAGAGATAAAAAAAGGAATAGATAGAGAGATATAAAGGAAGAGAAATATCGATAGATAGAAATATATAGATAGTGCAAGAGAGTGAGAAAGAGAGATAGAGATTATAGATAGGGATAGATAGAGAGGGAGAGAGAAAAAGAGGAAGATATAGAGATATATGAAGGCACTATAGAGAAGGATGTGGGGAGAGAGCAAAAGATATATAAAGATGGAGTAAATAAAGAGATAAAAGTAGAGAAAGGGAAAGATACTTCACGAGGGCGATAGAGGAAGAGACAGAGAAGTAGATTAATCATGTATAGAGGAATATATATAAAGATAGAGGAACATATAAAAAGAGAGATTAATAGGGAAAGAGATGGAGATGTGAAGATGGAGATAGAGATAGATATGGATAGAACGTGATAGAGAGAGTAAGACAAATGGAGGGAGAGATGGAGTGAATAAGTGAGATTATAAATATACATGAAGATAGATCTATAGGGATATAGAGAGAGAGGGGACAAGATAGGGAGAGAAAGGAGGTGATAAAGACAAGTAATATATAAGTATAGGTAGGATAAGGTAAAGGAGGGAGATACATAGAGAGAAGAGAGATTATTAGAGATAAATATAGAAATAAGGAGTGACAATGATGGAGTGGGAGACATAAGTAGAGAAAAAAGAGATATATAAAATATATTATATAAGTATAGATAGACAAGTGATAGATAAAGGAGGTGATAGGAAAAAAAATGAAACTTTGTATGCAAAATTTGTGAGTATTTAAAGTTTTAAAATTGAAGGACTAACTTCAAATGATTATAATTAATTTTTGGTCCATAATACCATCAAAATACCACATCCATTTGATAGGTCTATGAATTACCTTTCCAACACTTGTAAAAAATCAACATTTTGATAAGAAACGCAAAAGTTATGCCCATTTTACTAAACTATATTTTTTATGTTGAGAATATCCGATTTGAAAAGTATGATATCACAATAGTGACATCACAATGGTGACATCACAATAGTGACATCCGATAATATCAGATATCCGATTTGGTTTGGTATTACCAAACCAAATTCAAATTTCGCCTGACCCAAACAAAAAGTCAAAGCGGATTTTGGCGTGTTTGGAAAGGTTGAAAACACATTTTTTTCTCCATTGCCACTTTTTGGCCCCCCATGATCTTGCACATACCCTTCTAATAGAAATTTTCTAATAGAAATAAAGGAAAAAATTAATTCTATGTTACCATACCTCCAACATATTCCCCCCCCCCCCCAACAAAAAAGAAAAGTTTATAAGCTTTTTCTTTCCTTGTTAAATAAATTGGACTTAAATTTTGTTTGTATTTAATTCTAACCACTAACATTAAAATATATATATTGCTTTACAATAATATTTGACTCAATTGAAAAAAGTTAGTAAAAATTTGTTAGTGTCAATAGTGATAACCACCTTTAACATCTTTATATTGAATTGGTATGTAGGATCCTTTTTAAGTATAAAATTTAGTGAAATATTATAACTGTCCCTTGCCACAAATATATATATATATATATATATATATATATATATATATATATATATATATAAAAAAAAAATATTTTTGGGAGTTATTACCATCCTTCTTTTTATGTCCTATAACTCTTCAAAAGTACAAGTGTCATCCATGTGATTATCATGAGTGCTACCATATTTATCTTTCTCCTTAGACCTTTAAACTGTCATGCATGTTTAAGACATTTAAAACATTTAAAAATATATATATTTAACAGGATATCTTTAAGATTAAATATTTTTTATAATAATATTATTATTATATCATTATATAGCATAATAAATATATCTAATTCATTTTGATTTTATGTTAGAAGATTTTGAAGTTTTATTATGAAACTTAGTGAAGTAACTTCTCACACTATTATAAGTGAGGAATGTTTAAAAGAATAATCAAAGTAGAATTAGTATGATATTTACAATTGACTTCAGCTTGTTCTTTTTGTAAAAAGATTTTTATAATATTTCATTTTTTTTTATTTGAACTTTATAGCCTAGATACATAATATTTGACACTATTAAATATACTCCATATAACTCTTAAGACAAGATGTCTCTTTCCTAAGCTAATATTTATTAGTATGTTCATATTAGAAGCAATATTAGAGTATATGATTACTCAAACCAAATAGCCTTTGTTTATATCTAAGGTGTCTAACCATAGTTTTAGGCTCTAGGAAAGTAGAAAATTGTTTTTATTGAAATAATATGATATAAATTCACATTTTAATATTTTAGTTTGTAGGATATAATTTTTTATATTTGTTCAATTTTGTTTCAAGCCTTCACAATTCTATAGGATAAGTAGAGCAGTTAAAATTTAAATTTTCTTTTCTCATCCCAATCTTAAAGTTTGAAATTTCTGTATTTATAAAATGAACAATTAATGCAATCTAATTATTCCATATTTTTATCCATAATCCTATTTCCTCACTAACATAGCTTTTCAAGCACATAATGTTCAATGTACAGTTTAACCTAAGTATGTACAGGTTATATCATATAGGGTTAATATTAAGTAATTGAAAATTTTTACATTAAAATTTCATTTGTATTTTTTTCTAATCTATTTAATGTGATCTATATTGATTATCATTATGTCAAGGTTATTTTTAATGTGCACGGAATTCAACAGTCAATTTTACAAAAATATTTTTTAAAATAAAAAGACTATTTAATAAGTGTTTTATGTGTGTATGAGGTGATAGGAAGATTGGTATGGGCCTTTTTTAGAGAAGTGGTTCCAATTTCAAGTCTCATTTTACCACTTTCTAGAATTGTAATTGATCATTTGACCATTGAACTATATGCATGTAAATTAGAACATTAAATATCAATCACATTTTGCCTCATTTGTGTAATAGTAAACTATTCTAAAATCAAAGTATTTAATTTTTAAAATAATTTTAAATTCTTTATATATAAAGCTTAATAACAAGGAATATAAGGATATTAGAGTAGTCTATAACAGTCTAAAAATATACAAATAAACACAAAGTTGTGACACTCTTTTATAAAGGAGAATGACAACATCTTCTATCTTCATAGGAAATCAATATATAAAATTTTGAAATGATGTAAACTAATGAAATCTAGATATTTTAATGAAGTTTATGATTGCATTTTTAAAATTTAAAAAATAGTTTGGCAGGTTTTTAAATATAAAATTAGGAGTATTTTTTAGAAGCTAAAAAGTCGTAAAATAAGATTGATGGGATGTGAAAAAATGTGTAACAAAATTCATTCTTTCTTCTAGATTTTAACTTATTGCTAACTTGATACTTTAGTACATGACAAAAAAAACTTGTCATAAATTTGAAATAGATGAATTTAGAATCAAAATCAAGTTGAGCTAAATTAGGTTAAGTCTAATCTCCTTCAATCCAACCCCACACGTATAAAAGATGAAATTTGTATTTTTATAGTCAAAGGGATTTGGCCAAACCTGTTGTACCATGTGGACATCGCATTCAATCCACACAAGGGATGGATCAGAAACTTGTTTTCGATTTGTCTAAACCCATTGAAACAAGTGACTTGTCCAAAAGAGTGACATAAGTTTGTCCTTTCACCCAACATAAAAATGATATAATAGCTTGAGAGAGGACTACCCACAATAATTCAAAAGAACACTTAAAGGCAACATGCTTAGCTGTTGTGTTGATAGAACATGACATAACATACTAACCTCAAAAATTGCATTTAAGAAAACATCTTTAAACATCAACACAAATTTTATCTATAAATGAAGTTAAACATTATGCTCTGTCAAGTAATCTTTGATCGTATACTAAAGTTGAATGATTCACAAAGAACTCACCAAAAATCAAGTCTTATTAAGTGCAAAAACTGAATACTTTAAAAAAACGAGATTAGAATCATACTCTAAATAACTTTAACAAACTAAATATCCTTAGTCTTTAACCTTTATTGAAAAGATAAATTACTGATATAACTTAACTCAGGCTCCCAATATCAATAAAATAGAAAACAATCCCAAACTAGAAGAGAAGGCATGAGAGTCCCACATTAAGACTTGAAAGCTACCCATGAATTCATTTGAAAGTCCAAGGGGTCACCCATGACCCAATTTTAAAGAGAATACAAAATGTATGGTCCCCATTACTTGCAAATTCTCATACTTTATGCTTATTCTTTCCTTGAAAACTTGTGTCCTTTCATTTGAATTCTTCTGTGGCCTTTTGAATTATTTTGAATAAACATGAATTCCGTTTTATTTCTTATCCACTAATATTTAGCCTGGTTACATGCATATATCCAAGGAATTCTATAGTATCTTTCCTATCCCTATAAAATGGAGAATAATTATACCCATTCAATCCTCTGAGCATATCCATAATTGAGTGGAGCAGAGACTTAGCATAGGATTCTCTCCTTTCAAGCTTTTTTTAAAGCATTTCATGAAGGAATATGGAAAATAAAAGTTTACCAGTCAAATTTCATTACCAATCAATTGATTAACAATTCCCAATTGAATTAAAAATGGATTTAACAATGGGTGTTTATCAAATAGGCACCGCCATTAAAGCTTAAAGAAGCATATATCAGCCGTCAGATGATAAAGAACAAAGATAAACCAGTGAAGAATATGGAAACAAAAGGAAAGACAATTCACAAACTGTGGCGACAAGAATATACTGTAATGGATGTGCACTCATAACGATCTAAGATACCAATCCATCAATTGTGCACACAGTGGATTGGACTTTGGTTTTTACAATTTTTGTGGATGAACATTTAATTGGTCTGGCGCGTGGAATTTTTTATATGTCAAGAATTGATTCTTAGTGGGCTCTTTAATGGATTCTAGTATTTCATTAACAAATAGAAGAAAACGATGTTTTGGATCATACTTACGTCTTGTAATATGTTTGATATTCAAATTCAATGACAACTTCAAATTTTGTTGTTTACAATAAGTCTCTGAATTGTAATAGTTTTGCCTTCTATTTTCACTTTTGAATCACATATAATATAACAGTTTTTCTTATATTTTAGTTATATTTGGTTAAATTATTATAGATATATATTATAGTTGTTTTCAAACTTTTTCTATTGGGTGAATTGTGGTGATTTATTCGGGCCCTCACCTATGACAAAAAGAAGTTGAAAATCGAAGCTGTGGGAACTTTCAAAGTATGAGAATTACTTTACTTCGGACATAACAAAAAAATCTTAGAAAACACAAAAAACTTCTTTAAACTTTCTTATTTAAAGAGGGGCAAATGCTTTTGATCTGGAGCTATGAACCGACGACGTCACAAATGAGGGACCCCATCCCCAATATAATCATTCAACAATTACACCCTAATGGAGTTTGCACCTTGATGACAGGGAACAACAACACACAACTTAACCATCACACTTGCCAAAATCGACAAACTTCTTTAAAATTTAAATCATATAGAACAAATATTTTTCTTAAAAATTCTTTAAATATTTTTAAAATTTTATATTTAATATATTTAAAATCTTATTTGACTTTAAAATGGACCATGCTCAAAATTTTTTAAAAATATAGATTGAGAAAGTTTGAAAGAGATGTACACCTAGTACTATATTTACTTTTTTATTTATTAAATAAAATTTATAACTTTTTAAAGTTTAAAATAAATAAAATACATTATTTATAAAAAGAATAAGAAATATTACAAAGGATTAGGTTGGGCATCAAATGTCTTACTTTAGTGTAATCTTGAAATCCAATTATTTGTGTTTATTATTGAAAAATAAGATAAAACTACTACAATAAATATGAGATAAGAAAATTATAATGACACACAATTCACATGGAAAACCCTTTTTGAGGACAAATATGTAATAACTTTTTCAATGAATTTGATACAATATTGACACACATAACTATGTGCTTTGATAGCATTATAAAACCACTTGTAGACTTGAAAATAATGATATCAAACCACTATATCATATACCTCCAATATATTGGCAAAGAGAGAAACCAACATCATAAATGATTTCACCTAAACAATGAAAACCAAACCATGGTATCATGCAAAAATTGTACGCCCACTTTGGAAAGCATATGTTGAGTAACAATGAATTCACATGAACATCACATGTGTTCAACCAATGAACCCTTAACTAGAAAAATTTAATTACAAAGGCATCTTTCATACATAACTCCACCATGACTCACATCCTCAAGTGTAGCGCTCCATTTCAAAGTCCAAAAACTCATGTAGGTCCTACCTATTATAACAAGATTCTCAATTCCTTCTTATAACACCTAGAATTGGGAATATGCCTTAAATGGGTTGAGATTCAAATATAATTTTCATCCAGATAGTGCTCCACTTCCCTCATGAATGCATATAATAACCAATACAAAGATTCTAAGAGAATCCAAATTATATTTTTTTCTTTAATTACACCCTAGGCATCCAAGTGCACCATCCACCTTCAAAGAGTGTTGAAGACACATAAAATGCTCATAGGATTTGAAAGGTTGATGACGACTTAATTCTAACATTCTTCCACACAAAATTATACATTAAAAATATTTTTGTAGGAATAATAAAGGAAATTAAGTACAAGATCCAAGGCCCATGGTCTTCTTACACTAAGAGAACTTATCAACATAGTTACTAGCTTTGTCAGAAAATCTACAACATTTTCATGATGTCAATAGGTTGATGACACCTTAATTCTAACATTCTTCCACATAAAATTATACATTACAAATATTTCTATAGGAATAATAAAGAAAATTAAGTACAAGATCCAAGGCCCATGGTGTTATTACACTAAAATAACTTATCTAGATGGTTACTAGCTTTGTCAGAAAATCCACAAAATTTTTATGATGTCAACCTTTTGCAATAATACCTTACTATTATCTAACCTCTCACACAAAGTGATATTGAACATCAAGACACTTAGTATAAGCATGGTAGATGGCATTGTTGGCAAACAAATAGTGTTATGATTGTCACAACAAATTATAACAATCGTGCAATAGAATATAGTACCTATAAAGAGCATATTTAACCAAACCATCCCATTAGAGGCATGCATAGTAGTGATATTATTTTCTTTGATATTGGACAAAAAAATCATGAACTACCTCCTTATCTAGCTTATTGCACTACTAAACATAGAAAACACATAGCCACTAGTGGACTTTTGACTATCCTAGTCACCTACGCAATATACAACAACAAATCCATGTATTCTTAATGAACTATCCATATCATGAGTATTGTGATAACACATATAGTAATAAGAAGTCTCACATAAATAGGCAAAATCCCTCTTAACACAAATTGAGTGCTCCTTACAAGGGTTAGACATAAACTTGCTTAAAATCTCCACTCCTTGAACAATGTCTATTATAGTGAAAACCAATATATACATTAGGCTACCACAAACACTACCATAAGCCATAAACTTTCTTAAAACTTCCACTCATTGGACAATATCTAGTATAGTGAAACTATTTGGTATGGAGCCTGAACAGTCTCCGAGTGGGAGATTGTTGGTATGTGGTGTCTGATATTGTTGGGCTTTAAATTTGGCAACTTAGTCAGTCGTGTTTTCCCCTCCAAAAAGGCTTATAAATAAGTGGTTGTGTAATATAAAAGAGATCATATTGTAATTTTTTCTTCATTGGATAATAGAAAAGAAGTGGACAGTTGTTTCTTTGGTGGATGTAGCCCACATTGGGTGAACCATGTAAATCTTTGTGTTATTGTGTTTTTTTATTTGCCTTCTTATTCTGCATTATATTTAATACCATTTATTGCTTTGGTATGCTTTAAAACCCTAACAAAAACAAATAGATACATTAGGCTACCAAAAACACTACCATAAGACATATCATATATATTCTCAAAATTACCAAAATTACAAATAAAGCTTATTGTTTAGGAAATAAAATACTCATCATTGATTTGCAATCATGCTTACTAAATCATTGTAAAATCACAATGATATTCTTACTTTGACTTACCAAAAAAATTAACGTATCTAATCTCTATTTATTTCCATCCCAAAATTATATTTTATAACCTCTAAGTCCTTCATATCAAATATTTGAAAAACTCAAAATTTGAGCTCCCTAAGCATTACTTTGTTATTACCAATAAGTAGCATGACATCTACATAAGAGATAATGATTAGAGTAAATTCATCAATAAATGTGGCATAAACACAATGATCATCATTGCTCATAACAAAAACCAAACCCAATTTAAAAGGATCAAATTTATAAAAACACATCTTGGATGACTATTTTAGACCATACAATTATTATTTTAACTTGTAATTCAAGTGTTCATTTCCTTTCACAAAAAAGTAGTCAGGTTTTCACTTGCAAATTTTCTTCTCAAGATCACCATACAAGAAAGTAGCCTTAACATCTATTTTCTCAAACTCAAAATCACAAGCTATAATAATTTAAAATAATAATATAATAGATTTCAAATTGATAATAAGAAATAAAATCTCATTGAAATTGACTCCCTTTCTCTAGAAATAGCCTTTGGCCACTAGTTTGGCCTTATGCCAATCTAATTATCCATTTGCATCAATTTTCTTCTTATACACCTAATGCAACCAATGTGATTTTTCCCTTCGGAAAAAGAACAAGATCAATACTGTAAAAATATCTAAAGTACTTATCTCTTCATGCATGGATTTCATCCAAAACTCACTATTCTTTCAAGAGAGAACCTCCCTACAAGATTTAGGTTCATTTTTTAGTACTTAATAAAGCAAATACATAAATAAAATGCAATTAGCTATATGTCCACTAGTTTTTGTTGTCTTGTATACCTCCTTAAGGTGGGAATAAGGCTTTCTACCTATTCTACCATATGCTCATCCTACACATCCTCATACAAACTATCTTCTTCCTCTCCATCCTTTGATCCATCAATTCATTCTTCCACAAGTGTATCTTCCTATTGCTTGACCTTAGTTTTAAAATACACTATTTTATTTCCATCTTTTTCTTTTAGTTGTTTTAGACTTGAAAAAGATATACTCTATGAAAATCACGTCTCTAAAATAAACCATTATCTTAATTAGAGGATTTTGAATCTTATAACCTTTTTATATTTTCGTTATAACCTATACATATACATTTCTAATCTTTTGAACTAAATCTATATCACTTTTGTCAAGGCACATGCACATTAATCTCACAACCAAGGTCCCTTAAATGTAAAATAGAATGCTTCTTACCTATTTACAATGCATAAGGTATTTTTCTTAGTAAGAGATGAACAATGAGATCTATTAATCAAATAATAAGTACTACTTACAAACCCAAAATTATTGATCCAACTATGTACTACTGAACAAACATATATTTCTTTATATTAAAGTTTGATTCATTATCTTTGTAACCCAATTTTATTGAGGTATACGTGGTGTAGCCCTTTTTTGAACAATATCAACATGCTTATAAAACTCATTGAAATCCTTGAGTAATATATCACTACTATTGTCAAAATTCAATGGCTCTATTTTATTATATGTTCACTTTTCAACTAGAACCTTTAGTTACTTAAACTTAGTGAAACCTTTAGAGTTAGCACATGAAAAATATAGCTATATTTAGAGTCATAATTAATGAATGAAATATAAAACCAATATTTTCCTTAGAACCCACATCCACTAGATCAAACATAAAAATGAATAATTTCTAATAATATCTTTGTGCTATATATGTCAATAAGAAATGAATATCTATTATGTTTATCAAACTCATATTGCTCACATATATCATTTTTTCTAATAGATAATTAAAAAAATCAACTTGGATACAAAAGTAATATTCTTACAAATATTAGAATATATGAAATATTAAGAGAAATTTGTTTCTTGAGCACAATTGAGTCCAGAAACAACTTTCTCTTGATATTATGGATTGTGGAATCTCTTATCACTAATATGAAATATTATTATAGATTTGAACCCTACCATCACTAAAACATAAAAGTTACTTTTATTTACCAATAATTTTGTTTGTATTGTTGTTACCAAGGAAAACCTCTCCTCCATCATAAGTCATGTAATTCAAAAACCATTAATTGTGGGGAGTCATATGGTAGGAACAACCCAAATCGATATGCCAAGCATCATCACTTTAGTGTTAGTATAAATAAATAAAAATCACTATCAACATCATCAAAAAAATTCTTTGTGGATGAATATGAGGATTTATTCTTGTTTCTTTGCTCCTTATTCACATTCCCTTTCTTCTTGTAATTCTAATGCTTGACACTCCTCTTCTTTGTGATTTTTAATCATCCTTTTGATTTGGATCTAGCTAAGTTCTTTTTATTCCCTTTAGGACCACTTTTATCCTTGGGCCTTCCCTAAATATGTAGGGCATACTTTGGGGATTTTTTATCATCCTTTTGATTTGGATCTAGCTAAGTTCTTTTTATTCCCTTTAGGACCACTATTATCCTTGAGCCTTCCCCAAATATGTAGCGCATACTTTAAACCATTGTAATTGATTTTCTTCTCACCTCCTCTAAAAGAAAAATGGTAATAAGATTATCCATTTGGATTTCTACACCACCATAACTTTGATAACTCAATGATGAACGAATAGAACCAAACTGGTACTGAGAGGGGGGGGGGGTGAATCAGTACAAACAAAAATATAGTCCAAAACTAGTTTGACAACAAATACTCCAAATGACTGGCAAGTAGTGATACTAGTTGAAATAGAGTGCAACTAGTAAGACCCAAAACAACTAAAACAATCATAAACCGGTTACTCACTAAGCTTTCCTCTTAGCTCAATACTACAACACCATTACACCCTCAAGCATGAATAGGTAAACTATCATAAGATCTTCACAATAGTTAGTTCAATATGTTTTATAGATAGGCATAAAACACAAAACCATCATATGCCCAACAAGTAACAACAAATCATCACAAGATAAAAGCATCTCACATGAAACACATATTTTTCACGTGGAAACCCAACTAGGAAAAACCACGATGGGGATGAATACCCACAAGCTACTTTTTGAACTCTTTATAAGTCCGCTCTGTTAGGAGCCTTGTCCGGTTAGAGACATTACAATAGGTTCTGCTAGGAACCAATCCTGTCAGGGATCACCCGGTTAAGGGATGGCTATAATACCCGGTTAAGGGTTAAACCCAGTTAGGGTTACCTTGTTAGAGGATTTCAAGAACTCAATAGCTAAAGGATCTCCAGAGCTCCATAGCTTCTCAGAACTCAATAACTTCAAGTTACCCTGTTAAGGGATTTGTATCAAGCTGGATAAGGCTACCCTGTTAAGGGATTTCACAACTATTGAAGTGGTTAAAGATCAACATGAATTACAATGATCTGGTAACAACACTCAATGCTAATGCAGATCCGTTTTGGCTCCTCTTCACCTTTTGCACATTCACTTTGTAGCTATCTCTTCTCTCCTTTGGTCTAGAAAGAATCACGTATCACTCCCCTTGGATACACATATACAAATTTTCCTAACAACTTTAGAAAGAAACACAACATTGACCTTATAGGAAACAGACAGGTCGGTAGCAAAAACCCTAAACCCTAAACCTGTTAGGTTAAGCAATTCAAATGGTTCAATCCTGACCGTTGAATCATACTGCATTAAATGAAACACTCTTGAATCGATCTCAAGACATTATCCATCGTCCATTATCCACCGATTTCATGGCGGTTGATAACCCATCATGTGTTATCACCGTTTGACAAACTTCACACATTCCCAAGGTGGATAGGGATAGTCTTCTTCATGCAAGATCCTTCACGCGCACAGGGCTTACGTGGCAACATGATCTGTTCTCCGTTACACTGCTAACTCATCACACAAAGATCATCGATTGAGTCGCACAGGCTTGAGGTACTCCAACCAGAAATCCTGAAGTGGAAACTACCTACCAACCGGTAGTCACAAAATGCTTCCATGTGTCGGTTCCCATAACTACATGCCGGTTCATCTTGAACAAATATGCCACTTCACTTTGGCATATATACCGGTTCATACATATGTCGGTTCTCTCTTCTCACCTATCACATGTGCTGGTTCACATCATGTCACATATTGACATCAATGACAACATACAATATCATTATGTCTTCATACCGGTTCACATAATGCCAACAATCTCCCCCTTTGGCATTGATGGCAATATACAAAGATATCTCTCCTCTTCACATTTCTCCCCCATTTTTTGCAGATATCTTTTCCGCTTCACTCCTTCTCCCCCTTTGACAACAATGCCAAAGTGGAGGCACAAGCATCCCTGTTCCATTATGCTACTCCCCCTAAGGAGTAGCATCCTTCAACACATCAATCAACAAAAGTTTGACTATGCAACACCTAACTAATGTGGAACAAATACTTTTAGTTCGCCTCCTGAAGGGGCAATACCCCCAATTCACCCCTTAAATGCACAAATGTAGTCTTTGGGAGAGGCTTGGTGAATATGTCTGCTAACTGCTCCTTACTGGAAACATGTTCCAGTACAATCTCTTTATTCTGAACCTTTTCCCTCAAGAAATGATACTTAAGCTCAAAATGCTTGGTTCTAGAATGTAAAACTGGATTCTTTGAAATATTGATAGCACTTGTGTTATTACAGAATATACTTACCGGTTCAGATATAGGGATTTTGAAGCCATTTAAAACATGCTTCATCCATATTGTCTAAGTGCAGTTCATGAAAGATGCAACATACTCTGCTTCCGCTGTAGACTGAGAGATACAACTCTGCTTTTTACTCATCCATGAGACTAGTCTACCGCTGAGAAAGAATGCACCACCGGTTGTGCTTTTTCGGTCATCCACATTACCTGCCCAATTAGCATTTGTGAATACTTTCAGAATGAAATCATTGCTGTATGGGTACCATAATCCATAGTCAACTGTTCCCTTTAGATACCTAAGAATCCACTTGACTGCAACCAAGTGGGATTCTCTTGGGCTTTTCTTGAACCTTGCAGTAATGCCAACTGCATGTGCAATATCCGGTCTGCTATGCACTACATAATGCAACTTACCAGTCATTGATCGGTATTCCTTCTCATCAACCAGTGCAGAATCATCCTCTTTTGTCAATTTGCAACCGGTCACCATCGGTGTACCAACCGGTTTGCTATCTTCCATGCCAAAGGTCTTCAACACCTCTTTGACATATTTGGATTGAGTGATAAAGATTCCATCTTTCATCTGCTGGATCTGCAGTCCAATGAAGAACTTAATCTCCCCTATGAGTGACATCTCAAACTCTTTCTTCATCTCATTAGCAAACTCATGACTCATCTTGTCATCTCCTCCAAAGATAATGTCATCAACAAAAACCTCACAGATCAGGATTTGATCTCCTTCAGACTTCAAGTAGATATTGCTATCTTCACTTGTTCTCTCAAATCCAATCTTCACAAGATGGGAATGTAGGCGCTCATACCATGCCCTAGGTGCTTGCTTTAGACCATATAAGGCTTTATGTAGCCTGCACACCATATCACTGTCTTCAGATAGGGAAAACCCATCTGGTTGCTCTATATACGCCTCCTCTTCAAGTACACCATTTAGGAATGTAGATTTTACATCCATTTGATATACTTTGAACCCTTTAAAAGTTGCATATGCAAGAAGCATACGAACTCCTTCCAATTTGGCTATAGGAGCAACGGTTTCTCCATAGTGTTCTCCTTCTTCTTGAGCATATCCTTTGCACACCAATTTGGCTTTATTCCTAATCACTGTGCCATCCTCATTCAACTTGTTTCTGAACACCCATTTGGTGCCAATGACATTTTTATGCTCTGGTCTGGGTACCAAGGACTATGTACCATTTTTCTCTATCTGGTCAAGTTCCTCTTCCATTGCCTTGATCCAGTCTTCATCTTTATGAGCCTCTTTGAATGATTTAGGCTCAAATTCAGAGATCATACATGAGTTTTCTCTGATCTTTCTTCTTGTAAGGATTCTTGCATCCTTATCTCCTATGATCTGCTTAGGATCATGATTCAGCTTGACATACCAAGGAATGGTCTTAACTGGTTCTTCTTGCTTTTCCTCTTCATCCTCATCTTCATTAGTATTAGCATTCACCGGTTTAGGAACACTGTTACTGGTACTTGGTTGACTAACAACCAGTTCCTAGAAGGTTGCAACCAGTTCATTTACAGCTTGCTCACTGTCGGTTTCCTCAATTTTCTCAGAGGATTCATTAACTCTTACATTGATACTTTCCATAATTCTCTGAGTCCTATTGTTGTAGCACTTGAGAGCTGTACTCTTGGTGGAATATCCTAAGAATATTCCCTCATCACATTTAGCTTCAAATTTGCCCTGATGTTCACTCCTCTTGATGTAACATTTGCTACCAAATACCCTAAAGTAGCTAACCATGGGTGTCTTACTAGTCCAATACTCATAAGGAGTTTTGTCCTTACCTTTCTTGATGAGTACCCAGTTCATTGTGTAGACTGCAGTGCTCATCGCTTCTCTCCAAAAGGTGTGAGCTACCTTCCCTTGAATCAACATGGTTCTAGCTGCTTCAACCACAGTCTGGTTATTCCTCTCTGCTAGGCCATTCTGTTGTGGAGTCCAGGGGTAGATAGCTATCTCTTGATGCCAAATTCTTCACAATACTTGTTGAATTCACCAGAAGTGAATTCCCCTCCTTGATCAGTTCTGAGACATCTGATCCTTTTACCGCTTTCCTTCTCCACTAATGCTCTGAAAGCTTTGAATTTCACAAAGGCTTTAGACTTGTCTTTCAAGAATGTGACCCACATCATTCTTGAGCAGTCATCAGTGAGAATCATGAAGTACCTATCACCCTGCACACTTCTAGTTTTCATAGGACCACACAAATCAGTATGCACAAGATCAAGAAAGTTGTCAGCAGTGAAAGATTTACCTTTAAATGTTGAGGAAGACATTTTCCCCAATTGACACTCTCTACACAAGGTATTATCCGGTTTTCTTAGCACCGACAACCCTCTAACTGCCTTGATCTTACTAGCCTTCACAATGTTATCAAAGTTTACATGACAGAGTCTCCTATGCCATATCCAACTGTCATCAAACTTAGCCATAAGACATGTGCTTATATTTGAGTTCAAATGAAATAGGTTACCTTTGGTCTGCATGCCGGTGGCCACCAATTCACCCTCTTTTCCTTTGATTCTGCAAACTCCATTCTTGAATTCCAGAGTGAGGCCACTGTCATTCAGCTGGGCAACACTCAGAAGGTTGTGTCTGAGACCATCAACCTAGTACACATTGTCAGCACTGCTCTTTCCATTCAGAGAGATGGACCCTCTACCTTTGACCATGCATGGTGCATCATTGCCAAAGCGAACCACACCACCATCATACTCCTCCAAGGATAGAAACTTGCTTCGGTCACCAGTCATATGGTGAGAACAACCACTGTCAATGATCCACTCATTGAAATTATCAAACCGAGAGACAAGAGCCTTCTTGTCTGCCACATCTTCCTTTACAGCAACAAACATAATGTCTTCATTCTCTTCATCTTTTGATTCCTCATCTGTGACACCTTCATCAACTGCTACAAAACAATTTCTCTAGTTTCCTCCTTTGAATTTCCTGAACCTTTCTGGTTTGTCCTTGTTATCTCCATTTGGACAGTTTATAGCAATGTGTCCTATCCGGTTACAGGAAAAGCATTTCAAAGGTAGCTTACCTTTGTATTTACCGGTTCCTTTAGGAAGCTTTATGGCAAGGAGAGCTTCAAATGCCATTAGAATCTCCTCATCATTCATTTCTCTGCTTTGTCTAGGTTCACCACTAGTGCTAGCTTCTTTTCCTTTTCTGGATGATATAGCAGAAGCTTTAAATGCTGATTCAATCTTTTGAACACTGCCATCAAAACTATTTAGCTCATAGGTTGTCATCTTGGCTATGATGAAGTCCATGGATACCTTAGTCTTGTCTATTGATCTCAACTCCTGAATAGCAGCAACCCATATTGCATAGACCGACAACAGGGATCTCAGGACTTTGCTTACTACAGTGGAATCTTCTATTTTACCACCTGCACTCTTAATTTCTCCAACAACTGTTTTGATTCTTATTCCATACTACTGAATGGTCTCACCTTCAACCATCTGCATATCTTCAAACTTCCCTCTCAGACTTTCTTCCTTAGCCTGTTTTACATGTTCATCACCACCATAGATATTTTCAAGAGCATCCCATACCTCTTTGGGATTTACCTTGTCTTGAACATCAATAAACTCAATGTCAGATAGACTACTAATAAGGGCTTCCATGACTTGCCCATTTTCTTGTATCTCTCTCTTTTGGTCATCGGTGAGAGTACCGGTAGGAACAACATAGACATTCTCAACATAACTCCAGTGTTGAGCACCCATGCTTCTGATGAATATCTTCATTCTATCTTTCCATATACCAAAATTTTCCCTGTTAAACTTTGGACCTTCCCTCTTCATCGTTTGACTAGGATCTTTACCTCAAGCGGTTAAGCTTACAACACAGAGGACCTAGAGTGCTCTGATACCAATTGATAACTCAATGATGTACAAATAGAACCAAACCGGTACTCAGAGGGGGGGGGGTGAATCAGTACAAACAAAAATATAGTCCAAAACCGGTTTGACAACAAATACTCCCAATGACTGGCAAGCAGTGATACTAGTTGAAACAGAGTGCAACCAGTAAGACCCAGAACAACTAAAACAATCATAAACCGGTTACTCACTAAGCTTTCCTCTTAGCTCAATACTACAACACCATTACACCCTCATGCATGAACAGGTAAACTATCATTAGATCTTCACAATAGTTAGTTCAATATGTTTTATAGATAGGCATAAAACACAGAACCATCATATGCTCAACAGGTAACAACAAAGCATCACAAGATAAAACCATCTCACATGACACACATATTTTTCACGTGGAAACCTAGCTGGGAAAAACCATGGTGGGGATGAATACCCACAAGCTGCTTTTTGAACTCTTTAGAAGTCCGCTCTGTTAGGAGCCTTGTCCGGTTGGAGACATTACAATAGGTTCTGCTAGGAACCGATCCTGTTAGGGATCACCCAGTTAAGGGATGGCTATAATACCCGATTAAGGGTTAAACCCAGTTAGGGTTACCTTGTTAGAGGATTTCAAGAACTCAATAGCTAAAGGATCTCCAGAGCTCCATAGCTTCTCAGAACTCAATAACTTTAAGTTACCCTGTTAAGGGATTTCACAACTATTGAAGTGGTTAAAGATCAACATGAATTACAATGATCTGGTAACAACACTCAATGCTAATGCAGATCCGTTTTGGCTCCTCTTCACCTTCTACACATTCACTTTGCAAATATCTCTTCTCTCCTTTGGTCTGGCAAGAATCACGTATCACTCCCCTTGGATACACATATACAACTTTTGCCAACAACTTTAGAAAGAAACACAACATCGACCTTATAGGAAACAGACAGGTCGGTAGCAAAAACCCTAAACCCTAAACTTGTTAGGTTAAGCAATTCAAGTGGTTCAATCCTGACCATTGAATCATACTACATTAAATGAAACACTCTTGAATTGATCTCAAGACATTCTCCATCGTCCATTATCCACTGATTTCATGGCGGCTGATAACCCATCACGCGTTATCACCATTTGACAAACTTCACACATTCCCAAGGTGGATAGGGATAGTCTTCTTCGTGCAAGATCCTTCACGTGCACAAGGCTTATGTGGCAACACAATCTGTTCTCCGTTATACTGCTAACTCATCACACAAAGATCACTGATTGAGTCGCACAGGCTTGAGGTACTCCAATCGGAAATCCTGAAGTGGAAACTACCTACCAACCGGTAGTCACAGAATGCTTCCATGTGTCGGTTCCCATAACTACATGCCGGTTCATCTTGAACAAATATGCCACTTCACTTTGGCATATATACCAGTTCATATGTATGCCGGTTCTCTCTTCTCACCTATCACATGTGCCGGTTCATATCATGTCACATATTGACATCAATGACAACATACAATATCATTATGTCTTCATACCAGTTCACATAATGCCAACACACTAATGGTAATTAAAAAGCAATGAGATACATTTATCTTCTTCCTCTAACTTAACATTTATAGAAACAAGATAGCTAAAAATCAAATTAAAAGTTTTCAAATTATTTGCAACTAATCATCATATTTCATTTTTAAAGAATATAGCTATTTTTTGAGATACAATTTATTTGTTATACTTTAAGTTTGATAAATATCACCTATCATCTTTGATGAGTTGTATGCGGTGGTTTTCTTAGAGGTGTTTGAGAGGAAACAATATGCAAGACACAATAGAATGGTTTCCTATGCCTTCTTATTCAGCTTTGATAAATCTTCATCAAACATTATATATGGCATTATATCCTTTTTGATATCTCTCTACATAGGTTTTTCTTCCAGAAGATTTTCAATCTTTAGCTTTCACATCTTATATGAGAAATTTCATTTGATTTTTCAATATCCAAACAAAAGGTGCATGTCTTGTTTTTCAATCCTTCACAAATTTGTCAAACCATACAAAGAAAGGCTTGCACTGTAGCCAAAAAACTTTTAACACTTTCCAAAAAGGTGCCCTTTTGTACAAAATCATCAGCTCTCATAACTGACATTAAGAAATAAGGAGAAACTATTAGAATAAACATAAAATTAAAAAACTGTAGAAACATAGGATTTGTGTGGATAAACTCTCTAAAAAAATTCCTCTAAAGAAAGAGGAAAATCATGTATTAATGTTCAATATATATTATACAATACCAACACACTAGACTTTGTACTTTAGAACTATTCTAGCAAAATTTGTGTACTTATAAACATTGATATTAAACCATTATATACCTTCAATATACTAGCAAAGAGAGAGCTCAAACTATTGGATATTGCTGAGAAGTTTGCTGGAACATTGTTTTGTCATTGATGTCAACATGTTCCTCTATGTGTTTCAGTGTTGCAGTTAGATTAAGTAAGTTGATTCAGCCAGTGTGTTTCAGATGAGTTGTTGCAGTTTAAAGGGTTTTGAGATAAGTATCTCTAGTTGATTGAGCAAAAGTTTCAGTGGTTCGCATGATGGTCCGATTGAGTTACGTGGTCTAGTATTGAGGTTGGTTTTTCATTATTCAGTGTTCTGGATTTTTCTCTACATTGCTCTGGGATTGCAATATCTTTGTTTGTGGATTTGGATGTTTGCAAGCATATCTTTCAGTTTGACAGTCAGTTGAGTTAGTGATCTTGAAGCTAGGTATATTGATGATGATGATTCTAGGAAGTGGTGATGTTGCAAATATTATTGCGGTAGTTCATGATGCTTGTGGATGTTTCTAGATTGTGTTCTATTTGTGTTGGTGGTCTGCGTTGATCATTGTGCATGTTAATGATGTTTGTCTTAGTCCGATGGTGTTCTTCATATTATGCAACAATCATGATGATTGTGGTATGTGCAGATGTTCGAGGCATAATTCTTGGAGGTGTTTCATGTTCGCGGTGATGATTTGGGTCCAGACTATGTCTTAGCCGACATTGTTTTGGTATGCATGTGCATTGGAGTTCGAATTGAGCTGACTTGATATTACACGTTTCATTTGTGTGTTATGCATTTTTGGGCTGACATGTATGTTAGGATTCCCAAATATACTGAGAGGGGGGGTGAATCAATATCTTGTCGGTTTACAGATTTGCTGATCTTATTAAACAAATTGCATTCCAAAACAGTGTACCGGTAAACAAGAATTAATGCAATAAATAAGAGCAATAAGCACAACATAGAAAGCATACCATAACGCAAGATTTTTAACGAGGAAACCTGGTGTGGGAAAAACCTCGGTGGGATTTGTGGCCCACAATATTCACTCATTGGCCAATGAATGGATATTACTTACAATAGGGGCCTGCACATGCAAGAAGGCCAACTGCCTAAAGCACTCTGCTTAATTACAAAAGGAAGTCTCACTGACTTACAAAATGGATTATGCAAATCCAATATAATGTACTGTTTCGGTTCAACATCTACTATGCTAGGTTTAGTACTGGTTTAAGCTCATACAATAACCATAAACCTTACTCCAAAATCTGCCTTAATATTCGCACATTACTTCTGCAATAATCTTCCCATGTTCGCATTTTCCTCTTACATAAATGATCTACAAGATCTTATACTTATATATGAGTCCTATTACAATTCGCCTTGTCGGCTTACAATTAGATATTAAAAATAAATACAAAATACAATAAACAAAATCATGTCGGCCAGGGTGTCGGTAATCATCTTTGCCACTATCGGTAAACTATTTGCCAGTGTAGAGTCTGTCGGTGCTGGTGGCATAGGATTGCAAGATTTCCATCAATGACAATACCTTCAATCACCTACAATTTCTCATTGGAGTGTGCAAAGCTAACAATATCCCCCTTTGGCATTGATAGCAACACCCATGAGAAAAATCCAAAAATGTATCCAAAATTTGAAGTCCAAAAATCTTACAAAATTGTGTGCTCCCCTTGAGCAGATGATCTCTTATGTCCATCATTTTTCTCATCTCTACTACTCCCCCTTTGGCATCACTGACAAAGGTTGTCAAAAATGTCAACTGAGTGTAGTTATCAGCTGGAGCCTTGTAACTGTAATACCCTAAAAATGGTCATCTAAACCATGGGCCCCTAATCTCGACAACGTTACCAAAGTCCTAACCAAAGGCAATTAAATAAATCTTTAGCACACAATTAATTCCTAAAATCATCAAATGTCACATGGCAAATCAATCACTCAATATTAATTAAATATTTATTTAATTAATTAAATCATTCCAAGTAAACCATTTTAAACAATTATCTTATTTATTTTAATTAAATAAATCAATTTGCCATTAAATCATCAAAAAGAGGAATTAATTTAATCAAATAAATCAAATTGCCATAAATCTTCAAAAAAAGGAAACAAATCAAGAAAGAGGAATTAATATAAATCAATTAAATCAATTGAGCACAAATCTTCAAAAATGGAAATAAATCAAAAAAGGAATTAATTGACAAAAAAGAATTAAAATTTGAGAAAAGAAATCAATTGGAGATATCTTGAAAAAAACAAATTAAAAATTGATAGATAATCTCAAAGAAAAGAATTAAAACAATTAAATATTAAAATTGAATGAAATAGAGAATAAATCATTTTTTTTTTCTGATTTAATCTTAATTTTAGTTCAATTTCCTTTAAATCAGTTTTTTCTTGATTTAATCTTAATTTTAGTTCAATTTCCTTTAAAATTGAGAAAAGCATCCAATCACATCAATTCACCTGGATTGTGCTTCCTCTTGGAAAATCTTGACCTCTCATCATCATTTGATCTCAACCGTTGGTTTCTTTCTGAATTTTCTATAAATTCAGGCTCATCTCTCATTCAAAGAGAGGCTGGAGAATATATTGTTATTATACTATTTTTACTCTAGACTCATTGAGATATTGCATATTAATTATTTCATATTGATTAAATCATTTAGCTTAATATTGCTTAAATATTGTTACATTAATATTGCATCCATCTAGCATTCATCATGCTCATATAGATAAAATCCTTCGTCTTGATGTTGTCTAGTCACTGGTATTGCTTATAATCTGAGAGCAATCTTATACTCGCATCTTTTAGAAGGCAATGGGTCGATTTGTTATGGTTTATTTATTCATTGATTATATCTGATTAACCATGCATGTAATGACTTGATTGAAGTGTTGTGTCTTGCAGATACAGATTCTCATTCCACTTTTCACACACACATTTCTGGCGCCCACCGTGGGGCTCAAACCCACAACTACAATATTTTAATTTTTCTTGAACAAATTTAATGTTTGATTTTTATAACTAATAAACATGTGTTAAATTTGCAAATAAAAATCTTTCTTTTTTATTGTTCTTCTATGATAATCAAAAATGGTCTTGGTTTGGAGAGTATAACTTTTTATTGAACCATTGGATCTTAACCAATTTGTGATATGTCTTTTAAAATCAAGTTGTCTACAGGATCAATGAAGGGATCTTCCTAAATATTTTGGATTTGAAAGTTATGATTGACAGAGTGCAGGACTATCATTTTACTTACTCTTCTATGATAGTCAAAAATGGTCTCGGTTGGAAGAGAATAAGTTTTTATTGAACCGTTGGATCTCAACAAAGTTTTGATATGTTGTTGAAAACAAAGTTTTATACAGGTTCACCGAACGGATTTTCCAAAATATGTTGGGTTTGAAAGTTATGATTGACAGAGTGAAAGACTATCATTTTACCTATTCTTCTATGACAGTCAAAAATGGTCTCGGTTCGGAGGGCATAAATTTTTATTGAACCGTTGGATCTAACCCAAATTTTAATATGTTTTGAAAAACCAATTTTTCCACATTTAAATTGAAGAGATTGTCCATATTATTTCTGGTTCAAAAGTTATAAATGACAGAGTGTAGTACTATCAAAAATTGTCATAACTAGGATAGTCATAAAATGGAAATTCTTGTTAGATTAGTTTAATTTATAGTTTACATGATAGAATTTTCTTTTGATGATTTTTTTATTTTATTTTGGCAACTAATTTTTGGCTTTTAATGTTTGCAGGATGCTTGTCAAAGAATCTATCAATCAAACATACGCCTGCCAAAGAATCAAGAAGAAAATGACTACTGACATATTGGTTTTGCAGGTTGCCTAAGGAGAATCGACTAAACATTGTGTATTCATTTAGTATTTTCTTAGGCACTTAAATTGCTATCTGGTTAAAGAACAAATTTGTCTTTCGTGTTTTCAGAAAAATCTAAGAGGTAGGAGACTATGCTCTTGTCTTTTTATAGACAATCAGGAATTTAGACCCTCGAAGTTTTTTTCTAAGTTTTGAGATTTGTGTACCTTTAGCAGGCCTGTCACAGTGGGAAAAAGTAATCACCCTGTGAGAATGACCCAAGTGAGTATAGCTAGACCTGAGCATTCCAACTCACTATAATAAATAGGCCTCTGGTGATTAAAGTCTCAGAGGATGGGATTATTTGAGTTTTCTCTTTGAGATCTCTCATATCGAGCATTTTGTAGGGCCTCGCGATCTCAATCATGTTTACGTGACTACATCTTGTTTCGGTACTGCTATAGGCCTCAATCATGCTTATGTGACTTCAAGGGGTAATTTCAAACGGAATTCCTGACTAAGAACCATAAGATAGAAGCTACCCGATTCACCTCCGAAAGGTTGATAATCTTTGTGCAAGAGAGATAGTAACTCTCCCAAGACACTTGCCATATCGTGCCCCCATTAGCATTTGGAGTCGGCTAATATGGCGTTGAGAATCCATTGCGTGAGACTCAGTGGCCATATTCTGATGAGCTATTGGGTGTGTACCTAAGTCAGCAAGCAAAGGTTTTCTTCTCTAAGCCAACTTCCATAGGGTTAGCGTGCTGTGATTGAATTGTTATATATCTTGCGTGTTTTCTATGTTTTCATCCCTAAAAAAAACTAAAACTGGAATACCAAAACTAGAGAAAACAACAAACAAAATCAGTGATAAACTCTATCTGTGTCCAAACTGGTCTTTGTTAGTCATTGAAACATCAATCCTTATCAAAAACTAGTAGTTGTCAATCATTGAAACATCAATCCTTATCAAAAACTAGTAGTCGTCAGTCATTGAAACTCTGTCTGTCAGAATCTCATCTCTGTCCAATCCTTTGTCATATGAATTCCTGATCTTGTCAGTCAAAATAGTCAAAGTTTCCCAGATCAGTCTATAGCAAGCCTAAAACTGGTTATCATCCTCCTGAGCATAAACAACCTTGATAGTGTACCTCTACCGTTGCGTTGCACGATTTTGTCGATCATCTTTAAGCTAGTTCAAACGAACATTTTATCAAACCTAAGTCAACTTGGATAAGGTCTTACACAGGATAGATCGTTCCTGAAACCAGACCAGATCTTAAGTTACTTCTCTTAATTACTACATTAAACGAAATACTAGCTACAATTTGATCTTGACTTTTGCAACACATCTCGCTCTCGGTCCTGTCGGTTGGAAATGCCTGTTCAAACCAGAAGTTCTCGCAACAAAAAGGACAAAGAAAAAGAAACCCTCTTTTTGACCAAAGACAATCCGTTCTTCAAAGAAAACCCCTTTCACAATAAATTGTCCTCGTCACAGATACCGTCCTTGTCACAGATACCAGTTTACGATATACCAATCTTCGATCAGCCCCTATCTCCCACCATGTCTGGGGAAAGAAAAGAAAGAGAAGCTAATAAACAAAACACTCACGATGACTTCAGCAATCATGCCACTGACAACGATTCATCAACTGACTCCGAGCTTCCTGAACCTCCTGAAGACGAAGTACATAGATTTCAGAATAATAAAGAATTCCAGAAAATGATGAAGGCCATCATGGCTAGGGAAAAAGAAGACTATTTCCTAGAATTAGCAAAACAAGGTGCCAAACTCCCTTCTGGTTATAATGTGGAGGCCCTCATTGCTAAAGAGGAAGAGACACCATGGGGAAAAATGAGCAAACAAATGCAAGCATTACAAACTACAGTCACAAGAATAGAAAACAAAGATAAAACACCAAAACAATATTCTTTGGACACAATATGTCCATTCCCATTTGACAAAAACCTTTACATGTCTCCATTTCCTTCACAAGTTGAGATACCAAAATTTGACAAGTATGATAGTACCTCAGATCCTCAAGATCATGTCAGAGAGTTCTGTGCCGCTTGTATGGAGTTCATGCACGATCAAACGTACCTCATGCGCCTTTTCCCAAGGAGTTTAGGAGGTCAAGCAATGGAATGGTTCGCAAGTCTACCCAAAGGGATAAAAATGTTTGAAGAACTAATCCAACTATTTTTACAACAATACTCATACAACATTTGTCACCCAGTCACTATGATAGAGCTTTGCAATACTAGACAAAAGACAGGAGAACCCTTTCTCACTTTCCTCCAACGATGGAGAAAGATGTTCTCTAGATATTCACGGACTATCCCAGATCTTGAGAAAATGGACATCTTCGTCAACAACTTAGTCCCTAAATTGAAATACAGTGTCCAGATGCAAGTGCACCCTTCATTCAACAAAATGGTAGATAAAGCCCTCAGAATGGAAGATGTACTTATAAAAAAGGGAGATATATCACTTTGGAAAGAAACATCGCAAGGTTCTAGCTCTAAAGAAAAGAGTAAATACTGGAAATATAGCAAAGACAACAACAAGAACATTGTTAGCGATGGAGTGGTAGATACTATTCAAGCAAAAACAAAATCCACAATATTTAACTTAGCCAGTGGCACACAAGCACTCAAGCACTCAAGGCAACTAAAACTACAACAGAGAATCCCCCAAAGAAAACAAGAGAGTGGTTTAAAGACAAACCTTGGGTCTCAAAGCCTAAGCGTGAGTTTACTCCTCTAGATGAGTCATATGAATCGGCTTTTAAAACTTTATTGGCAAATAATCTGATAACACTACCAGACAATTCCCGACCCTATGACTCAGAAATTAGACCCAAATGGTGGAGAGAAAATGAGTACTGTGACTACCATCGGAACAAGGGACATAACATAAACCACTGCATGAAACTCCGACATGAAATACAAGATCTCATTGATGCAAGCAAGATCGTTGTAGGAAATCACGCAACTAATGTTGATCATAAGGCCTTTAAAGATCCCTTACCCACTTATGAACAAGGAGATTCCTCAAAATCCAAGGGAGGAGCTAGAGTCAATTATACTTACACTAACAATGATAATGTGATCAACATGATTGAATCTATTCAACCTAAATATTGCAATGTGATCATAGTCCAGGATCGTCAAAATCAAGCACAAGCTGCTAATGCCATGACTCGTGCTCAAAGGAAGATTTCTCTCCCAGGAGATAGTTCCTCCACTTTTTATCAAACAACATCAAAACTGCCAAATAAACAAACAGACACAATCATGGCCAAATCAAAGCAACTAGTTTCATCGTCTTCTCCTAGCTATAGTATTGTTGAACAATTAAAGAGAACCAATGCTCAGATCTCCATTCTAGAACTGCTTAAGATCTCTTCTGCTCATAAAGAAGTCCTAGACAAGGCTCTACTTAACACCAGTGTTCCTAAAGATTTAGATGTAGATCGGTTTCAATCTATGGTAGGTCACCTGACCTCCCCTCATTACCTCACATTCTTTGAAGAAGATGATAACTCATTGAGTCATCCACATAACTAGCCATTACACATTGAAGCCATGATCCACAAACACTGCGTTAAACGTGTTTTGATAGATGGAGGCATTGGGTTGAATATTTGTACTTACAATCTATTAACACAGCTAGGATTCTCTGAAAATGTTATTGATCCAACAAAGAAGATAACAATCAAGGCTTATGATGAAGAAGAAAGAACTTCTAAGGGACTGGTATCATTACCAATTAGAGTAGGACCCGTGGAGAGAGATATCATTTTTCAAGTCTTGGATCTTCATCTTTCATACAACATCTTACTGGGTAGGCCATGGATTCATGAAATGAAAGCAGTACCATCTACATACCATCAATGTCTGAAGTTTCCTTATAATGGAGTAGAGGTCAGTATTCCTACCGATACA
Organism: Cryptomeria japonica; assembly: GCF_030272615.1. Taxonomy (NCBI): domain Eukaryota; kingdom Viridiplantae; phylum Streptophyta; class Pinopsida; order Cupressales; family Cupressaceae; genus Cryptomeria; species Cryptomeria japonica. The sequence continues at coordinate 166,931,556 of NC_081407.1, read as the reverse complement.
AGCTATGCCTGCAATGCATTAACGCAAGGTGCTGATGCTTTTGTTCCTAATAATAGAGCAGCTTCCACAGCTGAAAGTTCAGAATCTCTGCTAAAAGATTTGGAAAAGAAACTAAAAATCACAAACACTGGCATGGATGGTTACAAGATAGAGCCTATACTCTCACTCACATCTCTTCCTCCATCACCAAGACAGTCAAGAAAACCATCAGAGGGCATGAGGCCACAAACTTCAACTCCAAAAGTCATTTATGATGGAACCTTTATACAGTCCTCTACTTCTCTTGCAGATGAAATAGAAGGGGATGATGTCCTTAAATCGCTCTTCAAAGACGACAGTGCGGATAAAGAAATATGACATTGTGAGATTTCTCCAATGCAATATGGTCCAGGCTATAAGATGCTTCAACGCATGGGATATTCAGGTACTGGTCCTCTTGGCAAATGTCAAAAAGGTATTGTTGAACCTATTCAGCTACAAACTAAGTCGACCAATGATAAAGCTGGACTGGGATATGATCCAAGAAAGTCATCAGATCAGAAGTACACACCTTGCCATCAATGTAAGTGGAAGAAAAAGGTACTACCTCTAACAACACAAGAAATTAATACTCAATAAACTTAGGAGGAATGTGATGGTGAACAAAAAGAATTACCCACCCAAGGAAAGGAAATAGATGGTAATAAAGTTCCAGTTGTATCAGCTCTGATACCACATGAAGTAGATGCTCCAGAGGATATGAGAGATGAAATATACAGAATCAGAGAATTGTTTGCACCACTGAACATTCTGGTCACATATACTGGCAGACAACAGGTAGATGACTCAGAAACTGATTCAAATGAGTATGAATGGGGTCCAGATCACATCTCAGATACATCTACTACAGAAATGCTTGAAGAACTCAGGGATACCGTAGATGATGCACAAGAGTTGATATGCCTAAGAATGCAAAAGGAAATAGAAGAAATCAGATTAAAACGACAAGAAGACTATGACCGACAACTGAAGAAAGAAAGGACACAAGCAAGTCCTTCACCTACCAATTATCCTAATGAGACAAGACAAATCAAGTACGGAATCACACAAGAAGAACTAGAAGCTAGAGCAAGAGAACCAGTCATCAGTCCAGAAGAAGTTGAATGGAACAAATGACAGGGGTTAACAGAATCGTCAAAGTCATGTCCACAAGTGTGTCAAATGCAAGCAATCAATGAACCAAATCAAGAAGGAACTTGCAACATCAAGGATGTGGGTGTTGATACTATATATACCTTCACTAAACCACTTGAAGATGAGTCAGCAACTCCATCCTATGACTCTGATGGCTCAGACAGGAGCTCTATCTATGACAACAACTATTCAACAACGCATTATGACTACTCTATCATGAATAATGAAATATTGTCTACTGTTATACCACGGTATGTAGCCCAATATGAAGTACATGATGATGCTAGAAGTAGGTCGGTTGAGTTAGGTCCAATAAATACTAACATGAATGACGATAATCGTGTCGTAACTCTTCCTGATCTCGAGACACATACACAAGGTAGTATTCTGGAACTCAACTGGTTGGTTCGAAACAATGATGATAGTACCATGAACTCCCTTGAGCCTGTACCAACCTTATCCTTAATACATCCAGAACTGATTGATAATACTCTTTATAACCAACCCTTGAACATGCCTACTTTTGCCAATGACTATACACTAGCCTACTATCTCAATGTAGTTGAACCCATGTACTCTTCCACCAACGAACAAAATGAAAACATGACTGAAGTGAATATCAAGTATCTTAGTCGCAAAAACAAGAAAAATAAGAATAAAAGATCTGATAGTGAAAACCACATTGTGGCGGTGTCAGACTCTAAAAAAGAGAAAATAAAGGACGTACCCAAAGGTGAAAACCTCTATGAGGCGCCTAAAGGTGAGGTACTTGATATACTGCCGAGCCACTTCCAAGAGAGATCTTCCATATTGATCGAACCAACTTAGCCAATGAACATTGGGAGTCAAGAGATACCGCATGTCATTCATTTAGCCCAATCACTGTCAGCAGAAGAGTTAAAAGATTTCACCAATCTATTTTTAGAAAAAAAGATTAACTTTGCATGGACATACTCAGATATGCCAGGACTAGATCTTGATCTCATCATGCACCATCTCTCTATTATGCCAGGAGTTAAACCAGTCAAACAAAAACTCCGAAAAATGCATCCTCATGTGGCACTACTAGTCAAGGTTGAACTAGAGAAATTGCTAAAAGCTAGATTTATCAGAGCTATAGACTACGCAGAATGGATATCCAACATAGTACCTGTATAAAAAGCAGACAAATCTATTAGAGTTTGCACAGATTTCAAGGATCTCAACAAGGCATGTCCAAAAGATGATTTTCCATTGCCCAACATTGACATGATAGTAGATATGACTGCTGGATATGAGATGTATTCATTAATGGATGGATTCTCTAGTTACAATCAAATCAAGATAGCACTTGAAGATCAAGAGAAGATGGCCTTCACATGTGCGTGGGGAACCTTCTACTAGAATGTTATGCCATTTGGTCTAAAGAACGCAAGAGCAACTTACCAAAGAGCAGTAACCACTATTTTCCATGATATGATGCATAAAAACATGGAAGATTATGTAGATGACACCCTGGTAAAAACTATGAAGAGATCTACACACATTTAAGAGCTAGGCCTCATATTAGATCGAATGGAAAGATTCAAGCTCCGCTTAAATCCAAAAAAGTGTGCATTTGGAGTCACATCAGGAAATTTACTTGGTTACATAATTTCAAGAAAGGGAATTGAGGTTGATCCTAAAAAGGTCCAAGCTATAATGGACATGCCTCCACCCAAGAATATCAGTCAGATGAGAAGTCTACAAGGTTGTCTTCAGTCCATAAGGCATTTTATATCTCAGCTAGCTGACAAGGCTCAACCCTTCACGAAGGTATTAAGGAAAGGGATTCAATACAACTGGGATAAAGATTGTGAACTACATTTACAGCAAATCAAAGAATATCTTTCTAATCCACCCATATTAATGCCACCGATTCAAGGTAAGCCACTGATCCTGTACATATCAACTACAGATACTTCACCGGGGGCACAGCAGGATGACAATAAAAAGGAATGAGCTATCTATTACATCAGCCGAACATTGGTGTCATATGAAATGAATTACACTATAATAGAAAAAGCATGCTTAGCATTAGTCTTTGCATCACAAAAATTAAGGCACTATTTGTTGGCACATTCTATTAATCTGGTAGCCAAGATTGATCCACTTAAGTACCTTCTCAATAAAGCAACGCTTATAGGAAGACTAGCCAAATGGGTCATGGTCCTTACAGAATTTGACATTGAATATGTAGAACATACAACTATCAAAGGACAGGTTATCGCAGACCAACTTGCTGAAGCTCCACTTGAAGATGATCAACCCCTGCATATAGAATTCCCAGATGAATCAATCATGCACCTTACTGAACAATCATGGAGGATGTTCTTTGATGGGTCTTTTACTCAACATGGCTCTGGTGCCGGGATACTATTTATTACTCCCCAGAAATACTCAATTCCAAAAGCTTACAAACTTCTCTTCCCTTGCACAAACAATATTGCAAAGTATGAAGCTTTGGTAAATGGGATCAAGCTGGCCATCGAGTGGAAGATCATGGAATTACACATCTATGGAGATTCTCAACTCATTATCAACCAGATTAATGACCTATATCAGACGAAAGATGAGAAACTGATGCCTTACAAGAGGATGGTGGACGACCTCAAGAAATATTTCACCTCTGTATCATTTCAGCAGATACCCAGAACAACAAATAGAGCGACAGATGCAATGGCCACTTTGGCATCTATACCATAGCTACAAGAGTCTAATTTTCACTTTGAATTCCTAGTGGAAGAGTTACATTACCCTGCCTATGATTCTCCCAAGTCTCAAGTAGTCTATTCTATTATTAGACATGACTCATCTCGTTATAGCCACATTTACTCTTACCTACGTGACCAAGTTGTCCCTGCCAATCTTTCCTGAAATGAAAAAAGAAACCTAATTCGAAATGCATCACGGTACCTCATCATTGCTAACGACTTATTCAGGTGAGGTTTAGCTAATACTTTGCTTAGATGTCTAGAAACTGAGGAGTCCCAACGCGCATTATCCAAAGTTCATGAAGGTGTTTGTGGATCTCATTCGAACGGTCTAAATTTAGCGTGAAAACTACTAAGGGCTAGATACTATTGGCCAGACATGGAGAAGGAAGCCATAAAATTTGCTAAAACCTGTGAAAAGTGTCAGTTACATGGTCACCTTATCCACGCTCCTGCAAAGGATCATATACCATTTGTAACACACTGGCCCTTCCAACAGTGGGCGTTCGATCTAATAGGCCAAATATATCCTGCATCATCTAATGGACATAAATTTATTATCACTACCACTGAGTACTTTAATAAGTGGGTAGAAGTAGTTCCACTCATCAAGGCAACAAGAAAACAAGTAGCTCTATTTATTCTTAACTATATCATCTGCAGGTATGGTATACCTTCATCAATTATAACAGACAATGGAGGACAGTTTAAGAAAAAAGATCTAGATGGACTTTGTGAGAAGTTTAAAATCAAACAACGCTGGTCCTTAGTATATTACCCTCAAGGTAATGGACAAGCAGAGGCATCTAACAAAAACCTATTGACTATCTTGCACAAAACAGTGAACAAATCTGGGAAGGATTAGCATCTGCAGCTCAATCTTGCACTGTGGGCTTATAGAACAAGTATCAGAACACCTACTGGGGCTACACCGTTTTCTTTGGTGTATGGGTCCAAAGCAGTATTACCCATTGAAGTAGAAATACCATCTCTAAGAGTTTCCTTGCAAGGTCTTGTTACTGATGAAGACTATAGAATATCTAGATTGCAAGAGCTTGAATTACTGGATGAGCGTCGACAAGTGGCGTTTGATCATCTCAGAGTGTATCAAAAGAGAATGTCCAGAGGATATAACAAGAAAGTTTGACACCGAGAATTTCAGGTTGGTGACTTAGTTCTCAGAGAGAATCCTAAAAATCAACAGTTTCAAGATAAAAAAGGGAAGTTTGAACCCAATTGGCTAGGTCCCTATATCATCACTGCATCTTTTGGCTCTAGTGCTTATCAATTCTCAACATCGGAAGGAGAACAGCTCCGTGAACTGATTAACACCATCCATCTGAAGAAATTTTTCACCTAGATATTCTCTGTTCCAGCAGCTTTTACAGCGGAAAATGTCCTGAAGAAATCATAAAAATCAGAAAATGTCTTGAAGAAATCCTAAAAATCAAAAAATGTCCTGAAGAAATCATAAAAATTAGAAAATGTCCCGAAGAAATCCTAAAAACCAGAAAAAGTCCTGAAGAAAAAAAAAGAAAAAAGAAAAAAGGAAAAACAGAAGAAAAAAAAAAAAGGAAAAAAGAGAGAAAATGCCCTGGTGAAAACCTGGTAAACAGGCACCTTGGTAAAAAAATAAAATGAATCTCTGCCAAGCAGGTGAAAACCTAGTAAACAGGCGCCTCTTGTACTCAAGCGCTCCATCTATCAACGCAACGTTGGCATTCTTGCTTTCCTGCATATTTTCTTTCGCTTATACATATTTCAGTCACTTTTGTGACATCCTGGTTTGTTGGAACCCTCATGACTTGAAATCGATCAATGTCCTAGTCTTAGGTAATCCATAGAGCACATTACATGTCCTAAGCAGTATCAAGCAAGTCAACCTTACGTCAGTGAAATCTGGTCGTTCACTCTGAGTCAGTTACCTGTCTCCTGACTATTGAAGAATTTTATCACTGAGTTAACAAGCAAAACAACATAACTGAAAACAATCACTAAGCTGTTTGAGCTATGCATGAAAATTGTATTTGTGTGCTGTCTTTTATATTGGTTTTCGATTATTATCCCTCTGAGTAACTCGAGGAAGTCTATCTTGACTAAGAGGAGCAAGGATTGGGGGCATAATATTTTCTTGTTTGTTGCTTGAAGGAATGATCCCAATGATCTGGAAACATCTAAATTAGCTGGGTGTCTGTGATAAGAGCCTTCACAGCAAGGTGGAATCGCCTCACATACCTCGACTCCGCTTATTTGAATGCTACAGGGAGGTTCCCATCATTTCTTTGTTTTTTTTGAGGGAATTTCTTCATTGTGCAATCCGGGTCCATGCGTAATTTGTCTAAGGATATGAACGAAAAAAGGGTCATTGCGGACAAGATAATTAATATTGCACATGAAAAGAAATGAACTCTATTCTACCTCTATAATTGTAAAATGCTCAATGATGACAATTAAGCTTTTTAAAGTCCAGTGACTAGGTTTAGGTTGCATCTCATTTTGCATTTCATTCTACATTTTGTGAATTTGGAGTGATTTCGATATAGTAACAATGCTTCCTCTTTGTCTGCTGAATGAGAGTTGGAGCATCATCATTTCTTTGCTAAGTGGTCTCTTTTCATCATTTCTCTGATCAAGTACTTGTGTTTTGAGATATTTAGCTACATACTTAAGCATATTATATAGATTCATACATTCACTATCATTCATTTGCATTCATCTTATTGCATAGAAAAACGAAAAAAAAAATGCATTACGCATTCACATTCATTTATTTGCATATGAAAAGAAACGAAAATAGACATCCATGATCATTTGCATTGCATACATTCATGTTGAAAAGAAATGCATACATATAGAATAAAGCATATAGAACAACATCTCACAATCCATCAACACAAGTACGATGAAATCAAATCACGAGCTTGTAAATCGGCTGTCCTGAGTCCATTTTTAGGATCGAAATCGAAAATCGAGATCATTTTGCTAGTCAATTTCAAAATTTGGACCACTTAGTGCTTTTCATCAAAAGTTCATTCTCTCTTCTAATTGTGCTCAATTTCTCGTTAATCAACACTGAATCTCAATTTAATTTCTACAAATCAACTTTGCACTCAATTTCTCGCTAAAATTTCAAAAATTCCTCTGAATCATTTGTGCTCAAAACAACTTATCATCGCTCAAAATTGCCTATAATCATCATGAACCCTCGCTATCTTTCGATTTCACTCCCAAGGGGGCATACTCATGACCTTATGACCTCACATTCTTCAATGTCGAGAAATTTTTAAAATCTTCATTGAAAGTCGAGCAAAAATCTTTTCAACTAAATAAAATCAAATAAGACCTCATTGCTAGAGGCATCTCAATTTCATCGCTTTATATCAAGTCGAGATCTCTCGATCATCTAAATCAAATCAATCTCTAGGAGCATATCAGTTTCGTCGCTTCATATCAAGCTGATATTTGTCTTTTATCTGAATCAAACTCTTTACGTTAATTAGTTCCATCGTTTTTCATCAAGCTGATTTTTCGTTTAAACTCAATCAAGGGTTTAAAGAGTATCTTTGATCATGCTAAATCTAAACAGGTGTTACGTTTTATTCGTTTCTTGATCAAGCTGAACAGTTTATCTTCATTGTATCTTGATCAATCAAGTTCAAGATCGATTTTTATCATCACTCACTGTATCTAAGTTCAATCAAGTTCAAGTTCGGTATCTTTTGTTTTCTATCGTTCCCAAGTTCAATCAAGTTCCGGAACGGTATCACTTAGACTTTATTCAGCTTTGTCACTTCGAATCAAACTAAACACCTCGCTTTCATCTAGTTTGTGATCAATCAAGTTCAGAACTAGTATCTCCTAGACATCAAATTTTCTTTGAATCAACGCGCTGCTTGCACATTAATTCAAAGAGGGGCAAATGTAATACCCTAAAAATGGTCATCTAAACCATGGGCCCCTAATCTCGACAACGTCACCAAAGTCCTAACCAAAGGCAATTAAATAAATCTTGAGCACACAATTAATTCCTAAAATCATCAAATGTCACATGGCAAATCAATCACTCAATATTAATTAAATATTTATTTAATTAATTAAATCATTCCAAGTAAATCAGTTTAAACAATTATCTTATTTATTTTAATTAAATATCCTAGCATATTTAATTAAATAAATCAATTTGCCATTAAATCATCAAAAAGAGGAATTAATTTAATTAAATAAATCAAATTGCCATAAATCTTCAAAAAAAGGAAACAAATCAAGAAAGAGGAATTAATTTAAATCAATTAAATCAATTGAGCACAAATCTTCAAAAATGGAAATAAATCAAAAAAGGAATTAATTGACAAAAAAGAATTAAAATTCGAGAAAAGAAATCAATTGGAGATATCTTGAAAAAAACAAATTAAAAATTGATAGATAATCTCAAAGAAAAGAATTAAAACAATTAAATATTAAAATTGAATGAAATAGAGAATAAATCAGTTTTTTTTCTGATTTAATCTTAATTTTAGTTCAATTTCCTTTAAATCAGTTTTTTCTTGATTTAATCTTAATTTTAGTTCAATTTCCTTTAAAACTGAGAAAAGCATCCAATCACATCAATTCACCTAGATTGTGTTTCCTCTTGGAAAATCTTGACCACTCATCATCATTTGATCTCAACCGTTGGTTTCTTTCTAAATTTTCTATAAATTCAGGCTCATCTCTCATTCAAAGAGAGGCTGGAGAATATATTGTTATTATACTATTTTTGTTCTAGACTCATTGAGATATTGCATATTAATTATTTCATATTGATTAAATCATTTAGCTTAATATTGCTTAAATATTGTTACATTAATATTGCATCCATCTAGCATTCATCATGCTCATATAGATAAAATCCTTCGTCTTGATGTTGTCTAGTCACTGGTATTGCTTATAATCTGAGAGCAATCTTATACTCGCATCTTTTAGAAGGCAATGGGTCGATTTGTTATGGTTTATTTATTCATTGATTATATCTGATTAACCATGCATGTAATGACTTGATTGAAGTGTTGTGTCTTGCAGATATAGATTCTCATTCCACTTTTCACACACACAGTAACCAGTTGGTTACAATCTGAAAAAGATCTGCCAATACAAAATTCAGGCTCTCAGTGAACCTTTCACTGTCCTTCAGTGCTGCTTCTGTCCTTTGAATTGTACCGGTGAGTATGTGCATTTTCTCTTCCGATGTCTTTAGTCCTGGAACAAGTGCCTCAGAGATCTCTTTTCTCAAAGAGATGAGGATGTCAAGTATCGGACCAAGTCTGCATTTCAGTTCCTTAGCCTTGAACCTTATTCTTTCCTTTTCCTTCTCCAATTTCTCAAGCTTTTCCTCAAATTCTCCTATTTCTTTCTCTATAACCGATAATGGTTCTGGTGAACCGATGAGATTATCAGCAATATTTTTTTTTTTTTTCTGTGCTTCACTGATTTTCTTGTCTATATCCACTATTAAAATATCAGTCTTGCATGTGTCCCTATATAACTCCTCGAATTCCATTATTGTTTTGCTAAGTGTAGGTAAAAGGGTGTCTATGTGTCCCATGCACTTCTTTATTGTCTCATCAAAGAATTTTTCCTTTTCCTTGTTCATCTTCTCACTGAATGTCTCCTCATTAATCTGATCAACTGTCAATAAGTTGTCGGTGATATACTTAGACAATGTGTCTAATTGGCTCAAAGAAACTTTATTGTCCACGTTGCACTTGGGTGTAATCAATTTCAATAAAGGAATTGTATCATCAATAGCCTTGTATGCAAGTGCATTGCAGTCTGTGATTTTCTTGATGTAATCCAATAATACCTCTATTACATTTATCGATCTGAATTTTGTTAAGGAAGAACTAGATGATTGTCCAACTACCTTAACAATCTGCATTCCGTTGGTGTGAGTAACCTCTTTGCTTATGTTAACCTCTAATAGGTCAGTTTGTGTCTGCATCTCAACTAGCAAAGGCTTGAGTTTCTCAGCAGTTGCCGGTGGAACTGTCTCTGTCTCAACCTTTTTCTCTTCATGTTTCTCAGTGTTTACCTCAATTTGTTTCTTTGTGCTTTCTTCTACCAGTTTCTCTGATGAAGTCTCAATATTTACTATCGGTTTCTCAGTATGCACCTCTGAACTATTTATTGCAGGTATTTCCAACTCTATGGGTTTTTCAGTGTGTGCATTAGTTACCATTGCAAAACCAAGGGGATCAAGTGATTGTTCAGTTTGTGTTTCAACCCCAATCTCAATATTTCTAACTATATGCTCAACATGTGCTTCCATTTTAGTATTCTCAGCCGGTGGCTTAGTTGCCACATCTTTCTTCTCAATTGTTTCCTTATCAACCACAATGTTTACCTCTTGTGTATCAATGTTCATTGTATATAAAACTTCAGAATTAGGATTGGTGTCTTCATGTGTTGATTCCAACTCAACATTATCAGTAGTTGGTGGTGTATCAACAGCCTGTGCCGGTGGAGTATCAGAAGAAGGTAGGGGCAAGTTGTTTGTCACTTTTATGCTTGGAGGTCCACCTACCTTTCCTTTACCTTTGTCCTTATCCTTTTGGTAAACTCTGAAAGCTTTGGGTCATTTAAGTTCTTCTTACTTTTCTTTTTCCACAAAGAAGATATCCCATTTATCCGTTGTCTCTTCAGATATTTCATTCACTCTGCCAGCCATTAAAGCTACATGTCAATGACCAGTGGAAAATATAGTCCTATTTGTCTCACTTATTAGTTCATCAATTTCTTCTGTTGATTTCATTGGGTGAACTGCAAGCAATTTTTCTATCTTTATCTTTTTATCCAGTTCCACAATGGCTAATCTCTTAGCATCTAGTCTTCTATACAAGTCACTTGGTAAATCATCTACAACTTCTATCAAAAATTTCTTATATATGTCTAATTGTAGAATGACACTGTTTTCTATGATTTCCTTTTCTTCATTGGTAAAAGTATTATATAATTTGCTGACATTGGACAAGTTTCCATCATCTGTTATTTCATTCAAAAGATTTTCTAAAGGAGGAGTAACTTGTTTTTCTTTCTTCTTCCTTGGTATTATTTTCTTTACCGGGGGGCCTTACTGCCTATTGTTTCCTTCTTGTTCTCTTAGATGTAGGAGTGGGTACTAGTGAAGGTTTTCTTTTCCTTTCTAGTCTCTTAAACTCAGCTAGGCTTTCATTGTCAGATGAAGTTCCAACTAGTGAAAGATGAGCTTCCGGTTGTATCCCTTCCAAGTCACTTCAGATATCTATTGTAGTAGATTTGTAAGATAGTGAGTCTTCCGGGGTTGTAGCACTTATTGTAATTTGAGCAGTGAGCTCTAGGCAGTGTGCTTGAATGCATGTGCATTCCCATTGTAATATTTCTACACTTCTAATAGAGTATATTAATATTGTGGGTCTCAATTCCACCGTGGTTTTTCCCTTAGTTGGGTTTTCACATAAAAATATTAGTTTTGTGCTGTTGTGAATATTTGCTTTAGGTTTATGCATCTTTTCTTTCTTCATACATGCTATGTGGTTAAGTGATCACTTTAATAAAGTTAAAGATTGTGGAACATTGATTCACCCCCCCCCCCCCCTCTCTTAGTGTTCCTTGATTCCAACAATTGATATTAGAGCCTAGTTCCTTGGAAGGAGTCTAACATATTGAGGGAGATCTGGGAAGGTATGCTAATAGAGTTTGATAGTTTGAAACGTCAAATTATTGTTTCTCTTGATGATCTTGATCAGTCTAAAGCTCAAGTCCAGGAATTGAAAGGGAATATGAGGGATGCTGAGAATTTCGTCCAATCTCTGAAGGATCAGTTGAACAAGTCTAGGGAAAAGAGAAAGGAACTTTTTTATTAGCTAAAGAAGAAAGAAAGTCAAAGCCTGGATGATGAAGCCTTGAAGGAGAAGACAAAATAATGTGAGAAGCTTGTTGAAGACAATGTTGTCCTAAGGCATGAGATGGAATCTATAGTGATGAGATTGACAAAGGAGATTGAGGCTAGATCGAAGAATAAAGAGAACCTTACTCAGTCCTTGAATGATAAATTTGATGAATGTTGTAGACTTAATTGTGAGTATGATTAGTTGAAGCTTGGACTTTTACAATCCAAGAACAATGAATAAGAGCTTGAAAGGAAAATTATTATTCTTAGGGATGAACTTGCTACTACGAATGAGTACAAGGAGAAGTTCAAGATTAGCTTAGCCAAACTTGATGAGATGGTTGAAAGCCAAAAGCATGTAGATGACAAGCGAGGTCTTGGATTTGAGAAAGGTGAAAGCTCCAGATCTGGTCAAGGCAATCCTAAATCAGTACAACAGAAGACTAATTCAAGAAGGCCTCCGGTAAGGCAACCTAGTGCTTATAAGTTTAATGGTAACTATTTTGTTTGCAATAAATTTTGTCATATGGCTATTCAATGTAGAAGTAGAGTGAATCATAATGGTCCATCTTTCTCCGGTCAATGTTTCAAATACAATAAGTATGGTCATAGGGCTATTGAATGCAGAAGTGTGATGAACAATTTTCAAAATAGAAGGAATGTTAGATGCTATGCATGTGGTAGATTTGGACATGTTGCTAATTAGTGCAGATTAGGAGAAAATTAGATGAACTTCAAGCCTATGCAAGGAAATGTTGTTTTCTATGCATGCAACAAATCCGATCATATTGCTAAATACTGCGGAAGCATAAATAGGAATAGGAGAGGTCTGGTAGACAAGAACAAGAATGTGAAGGCAGACAAGAAGGGAAAAGTGAAATTTGAAGAGATCAGAGATCAGATGAGGAAGACATGGGTAAAGAAGAGCGATAATGATGCAGGGAGTGGATATGCACCTGATTCCAGTGCTGGAATTCGGTAACTGAACTAAGGCATCCAGTCTTGGGGGAAGATTTTCTGAAAATCTTATAAACCCCTTGTTCGAGATATGTTCCTAATTTTGGAAGTTTGTAGAAGTTGTATTTGATGATTATTGATCTATTGGAAGGAACTTTGGAAGTGTTGGAGCATATTTGAGGGTCCACAAAATATTCTTGTGTGATACAGGGTTTCTGGAAGGTTTAGGGAGAAATGTATCTAATGTGTCAGAAATTTAAAGTGTGCGGAAGATATAAAGGTACTTTTTGGTTTCTAAAGAGATGCATCTGAGCAAGTCGTACAAGAGATTTCCAAGCAATTAAGACTCTGAAGGTGATTCGATGAAGGAATCCTAATCTCGCATATAAGGTATTTATCTGGAAAGATTGTGAATTTGATATTTTTGATTAAGATATTCAACTGTATTGACAATTTTTCTTGAAAGATATGGAAGGAAGTAGACCACTATGTGTAGAATATTGGATTTCAGTTAAGGCAGTCAGGGAGGCAAGAAAAAGAAATATATCAGCTGCAGAAGATGTCAAGGAAGTTAGGCGAAAGGAAGAGTAAGTTGAGGCAGTAAAGATTGTAGTAGTTCATGTTGCTGAGGATGTTTCTTTTATTCTGTAAAAGGAAAGTTGGCTTAAGGTGGTGATGAGTCTAAGGCAGTGGATGTTGTTGAGGATATTCAGATCCTCCGGATCAGTCTAGAGATGGAATTCCTATGGAGTCTGAGGCAGATGTGGAATAGATGACGAAGCAAAGGAGATTGAAGCTATGGCAATGAGATAATTCTTGGAGAAGGACTGACAAGAATCTTTGAGTTGAAGGATCTTATCAGTTCAGTAAGTACTCTTTTTGAGTCTCTTGTGAAGACTGTAGAGGTTTAGATCAAGAAAGGAGATAGTGGCAAATGGATTTAATAATTTGATGAGTGTGATTAATAGTGATAGGGATTTATGAGATACACTATCTGAAGGAGGAATTGTTTTCAAAGCATGTTTATCATCTGAGGATATAGAGAAGCAGGTTATGCAGTTTGGAAAGTAGTTAGCAAATCTATTTTGGAATGTCTGAATTAGTTGGGATAGAAGTTTGAGTTCTTTTGCAAATTTATTCAAGTTTGTAAATTTGTGGAGTCGGTTTATTCATAGTCATTCAGTGTGATTGGAGGAATTGTTAGTGTTGTGGATTTTTGTTTTTGTCAAAAGGGAGAGAGAGAGAGAGAGAGAGAGAGAGAGAGAGAGAGAGAGAGAGAGAGAGAGAGAGAGAGAGAGAGCTATGTTGGATATTGTTGAGCTATATGCATGATCTAAGGAGGAGAGAATCATGATTTGCATATGTTCTTTTTGCATTGATGTCAAAGGGGGAGAGAGTCATATGAAAAAATGTCATATAGTGTGTTGAATAAAGGGGGAGATTGCTGACAATTATGGGAGATTGTTGTTAGTTAATTTCTTTCTTTGCATTGATTGTTTTTCACATCATATATTGCCATCAATGCCAAAGGGGGAGATTTTTGGATATTGTTGAGAAGTTTGTTGGAACATTGTTTTGTCATTGATGTCAATATATTCCTTTATGTATTTCAATGTTGCAATCATATTAAGTAAGTTGCTTCGGCCAGTGTATTTCAGATGAGTTGCTCTGGTTTAAAGGGTTTTGAGATAAGTATCTCTAGTTGATTCAGTAGAAGTTTTAGTGGTTCGCATGATGGTCTGATCGAGTTACGTGGTCCAGTATTGAGGTTGGTTTTTCATTGTTCAATGTTATGGATTTTGCTCCACATTGCTCTGGGATTGCAATATCTTTGTTTGTGGATTTGGTAGAGTGTTTGGGACATTATGGTGTGTCCTCAATTCAGATGGTTCATGATTTGGATGTTCGCAAGTGTATCTTTTAGTTTGACAGTTAGTTGAGTTAGTGTTCTTGAAGTTCGGTATATTGATGATGATGATTCTAGTAAGTGGTGATGTTGTGGATGTTGTAGCAGTAATTCATGATGTTTGTCGATGTTTCTAAATCATGTTCTATTTGTGTTGGTGGTGTGTGTTGATCATTGTGTGCGTTAATGATGTTTTTTCTTGGTCTGATGATGTTCTTCATGTTATGCAACATTCATGATGATTGTGGCATGTGCAGATGTTCTAGGCGTAATTCTTGGAGGTGATTCAAATTCGTGGTGATGATTTGGGTCCAACCATGTCTTAGCCGACATTGTTTTGGTCCGCATGTGCATTGGAGTTCGGGTTGAGCCAACTTGATATTACACGTTTCATTTGTGTGTTATGCATTTTTGGGTCGACGTGTAGATGATCTAAATTGGTGTTGCGGATATATAAGAGTGATTGATATTGTCATTTTTGGTATTGGTGGTCATGTTGCAAGTGTTGGTGATCAAGTGTGCGCATTCCTTCATGAGTAAATTAAAAATTGATGCTTCAGATTGCAGCAGAACAACATATTAGAGCAGAGTGTGTTGCAGAGTGTGCAGTTTGATATATGAGCTTAACCGGAACTATTTCCAGGCACTTGAAGATGCTATTTATTAGTTCAAATGTATATGCTTAAAATCATCATTGCTTAATAGGAAATAAGGAAAATCATGAATTCCTTAACTATTCAAGCAATTCAAAACATAAACCAATGAAATAGATGCATAATAGAATTAAATTAAACAATATAAAACTCCCTATTGTGCATCATGGCTTCCATTGTTCTTCTCTTCTTTGTGGTACGATGGCTCTCATATATCACAATGGTAACCTGCAAATGACACAAAGATTCAAAGTTTGTGATTCGATTTTAAATGTAGAATTGATCCTGAATTCATAGATTTTTGGTCTAGGATTGATTGAGAGGTGGAACGGAATGATCAAGAGGTGGAACTCAGGTGAGCTCACATGTTGATTGATAGTTGATCTACTGATTTCAAGGTGGAACTCAATTGATTGAATTGTTAAGTGAGTTAACTGATTGAGAAAAAAACTAATTGAAAGATGAAAAATAAATGATTGGAGGAGAATTGATTGATGACAAAGAAAGCTTTATTTAGAAAAAGCTAATTGGAAGATAGAAAAAGAATGATTGGAGAGAATTGAGAAAATGATTTAATTAATCAATTGATTGAATTGATCAATTAAATAGATAGAATAGTTAACTAATTGAAAGCTTTTTGAAAAAAAAAGAAAAGTGAAAGATAGAAATAGAGATTGAAAAGACAATTGATTTAATTAATCA
Organism: Cryptomeria japonica; assembly: GCF_030272615.1. Classification (NCBI taxonomy): domain Eukaryota; kingdom Viridiplantae; phylum Streptophyta; class Pinopsida; order Cupressales; family Cupressaceae; genus Cryptomeria; species Cryptomeria japonica. The sequence continues at coordinate 166,915,530 of NC_081407.1, read as the reverse complement.
ATTAATTGAATTAATTAATTTAGCATGTGCTTGAATTTTAATTTTGATTTTCAATTTAATCTTTGCATGAGAATTGATTTAAATATTGAATTTATTTTAGATTCAATTTGTTATTTGAATATATTTAGAATTTGATTTTGATTTTATTTAAATTCAACTTGATCTTTGAATTCATGCAAACTTGATTTAGGAATTCAATTTGCTTTTTTGAAATCATGAACATGTATTTGAAATTAGATGAATTTTATTTTTAATTTGAAGAATTAATGAAATTAAATGAAATTAGAATTTGGGGATTTGGATTTTGAATTTGAATTAGAAGAATTAATGAAATTTGATGAAATTAGAATTTGGGGAAATTGGAATTTAAATTTGAAGAATGAATTATTTAATTAAATTATTTAGAAATTGAATTTAATTAAATAATAAAAATTATTTAATTTAAAAGATTAAAATCATAATTAATTAAATAATCAATATTTAGAAAAGGGTTAATGATTAAATGATTAGAAATAGAAATAGAAATAGAAATTCAATAATTAGTAAGATGATGAAGACATATGAATTTAGATGAATAGGATTAATTAGCTTAATTAAATAATTAAAGAATTATTTTATTGATTGGACAAATAATTTAGTACATGATCAATGAGACATTTGTAGGTGTCTTTGAGACAATGTCGGAACGACGTTGTTTCAAAGAAAACAATTTTTTTTTGCCTCGGTGCCTTTGAGACAATGTTGGAACAATGTTGTTTCAAAGAAAACGAATTTTTTTTGCCCCGGTATTCCCCAATGATGCTTAGGGTGTAAATATGTCCCCTCAGAAAAAGTGGTCGAATTTTTTTGAAATTGAGACCATTTTTTCGATACCATGATAGTGAGAAAATGTGTGAAGTTTTGTGTGATTTTGAGTTCGTTTGACTGGCCTACAAATGTTTTGAAGTTCAAGGGGACCACGACCGTTGGAGTGAGAAAAACCCTAATTTTGAGCTATAAATAGTGATTTTGACCTTTCATTAGCTCATTTGCATTCTTTTGAGTTCGTGGAGTTCATTGTGATCTTAGTGTTTTCCTGCGACTATTTGATCATCATGGTTGGCATTAGGGCATGACAACACTTGTCCGAGTGACTACGTTCATATCAGAGACCAGATGGGATAGGTGGCATGGTAAGTATCCAAAATTTTGCTTAATTTTTTGCCTGATTTTGTCATTTTTTCCAAATTTTTCTAGAGCTCTCAACTTTTAAGCATCACACATACGTATTTCGATTTTTACACAATCGCCTTAATTGTTACGCATTTGTCATAACTATTACGCATTAGTGTAAGTGTCACACATACATATTAAGTTTTACACAATAGACTGCCTTTTATGCATTGGTGAATTTCTTCATGCATTTATGCTAACTGTTACGCAATCATTATAAATACAACACAATTGCAATAAATGTAACACATTCACTGTAACTATTATGCATTTGTTAGAAATAGGTATTTTCTTGTCATGTCATTGATGATTTTTTATGCGAAGTACAATATCTGACATTTTTATCATTTTTTATTGTGCAAGAGAATATTGGAGTGTTGTACTGTATACAAAGTAGACCCAGTGGTCTCGATCTTCGTGATCAGTTACTTGAGACTGCGGCCAACAGGGCCTTGATCACCATGTTAGTTAAGCAGTGGCATTTTGAGACTTGTACATTCCATCTTCCTACCGGGGAGGCATCCATTACATTAGAGGATGTTTGGCGGATTCCAGGCATATTCCCATTCATAGAGACAGAGTTGTTTATGATCATGATCATGGTATCACAGGATTGTGTGCCCTATTTAAGTGCGATGAGGAGGACTTACATATCAATGGTCATTATGATATATAATGGGCTCATTTGGACTATGATGATTTGACAACTTAGTATTATGCAGTAATGTAGGCGGTCTACTCATCTCGGATAGGGGAGGCCACAGATTCCCAGTCAGATAGGGTAGAGTCCTTCATGATATGATCGTTCATCGACATGTGTATGCTTGGGGTCCTTGTCTCTTAGCCATGGCATACTATTAGATGCACAAAATTGTTTATTTGAGGTACAAATCTATCAGTTGTGGTGTTACACTACTCCAGACTTGGGCTTGGGAAAATATTTCTATTTTGAGGCCAGTTATTCATGTTGACTGTTCACGAAGGATCCATATGATTACAAATATACACTCAGGATTAGGCTGGTGACATTAACTTGACATCTTGCAACACTTTATTTGGATACCCTACTTGGATTGCCCCGGTTGGGCTGACAATGATCAACATTTACCCTTTTGCAGGTAACAGAGATATCTCATTGGTAAGACTGTGGAGATGCAAAGGATCATTGAGATGTACCTACTAGGATGGGTCCTTAGGTAGTTTGGGGAGGTACATGGAGTACCTACTATCACATCTTATTTTTCTCGGGTTTCTCTGGAGGTTTCAAATTGGGGAGCATGTATACAGCCACATGTGGCTATTGCAGAGTTTGATGCGCTCCAGGTAGTACAATGGGGTTTGTTGGAAATGTGCCTCTAATTCACTTGACCTTTTTTCATACTGATCGGGTTAACTCTGGCCGATGAAACAGTGTGAAGAAAATCTGTGAGCTCTATCAGTATAACCTTTGCTAATGAACTCAACATATCGGAGTAGGTATCGGTCATTGGGAGTGGTCTCAGTTTGCTATATCGATACCCAATGAGTCCATCTTCCTATGCCTTGAAGTGTATTGGAGCTCGGAGAAGCAGGTTTGAAGTCATCTTGATGACCCGACGAAGTTGTCTTCATTCATCGGGGTAGCATCACCTATCGGGTGGACCTGTTTGGCATTATGCCAATACCCAATGGAGTTGCATTAGGTTGACATCGGCTATCGAGAGGAATGGGATGGAAGCTACGCCGAGTCTTGATGGATCCTCCTTGGGTCATCAGAGTGTTATTGGCTATCAGAGGAGTTTGTTGAATGCTATGTCGATTACCCGATGGATCCACTTTGGTCGACTTCGGTGTTATGGGGGTAGCCAGTTGGGGTGTGTTTCCGATGACATGATGAAACCGACTAAGTGCTATCAGTGATCGGGATGACATGGTTGGTTGCTACACCGATACCCGATGAGTCTACCTTCGGTGGTATCGGGGATCGGGGTAGCCAGTTTGGTTGTCTTGTCGATGACCCGATGGAGTCGCCTTCAACGATCGGGGTATCATCAAAGATCGAGAGAACCTGTTGGGTGCTACGTCGATGGACCGATGGAATCATCTTAGGGTCATCGGGTCTACCTGTTGAAGGCTATCCCGATGAGCCAATGGAGCTGACCTGTTTGGAGCCGCATTAGTGGAGTCATCTATTGGTTCATTGGGAGATTGGAGCAATACATTTGTGGTCTTTTCGATGGCTGATGGAGTAGAGACCGACTACGGGTGTGCGTTTGAACCGAAGTCCAAAAGGTGAAACACTTGGACACTCAAGATGGTCTTGTCGATATATATGAATACAAACTGACCTGACTTCCTGATGAATGTGGGATAATGGACGAGTCGTGAATATAGGATAGTCGACGGTTAGACTTCCTAGCGATTGGAGTGACTAACTATTGTGTGAACTGCATTTGACATATATAATCAGAGTAGCCAGAGGAAACCGAAACGCAATGTTGGTTAGGTGGATGGATGTTACTGAATGACAGATGGTTGGACTCCATAATGGTTATGCTTAACCGATACGTTGTAATCGATGGCTGATATATATGTTTCCAAAGATGTAACGGGAGAGAGAGAGGTTACTGTGTGATGTCTGGTGTGGAGTCCTGTTGGAAGCCTAAGTGTTCTGCATAGGTGATGACTGTGATTCGAACATAGATTCTGAGAGAAAATGCCTATGAAGAGGATCTGTAACTTTATTGTAACCTTTTGTTAACTATGAATAAAGTGATCTCTCTTTGGTGGTGGGTTTTTTACCCATAAGTGTTTTCCCACGTAAATCTGGTGTTAACTCTCTGTTGTGCTTTCTGTGTGATTAGTTTTTCATTAGTCTGTGTATATCTTAATGTTCTGCAAAAGAATTTAAAGACATACTTGCTTGATTCCCCTTAGAATTGGTGTTAGGAGAGTGTTTTCCGCACTGTGCTTTCCTTACAAGTGGTATCAGAGCTTGGCCTATTGTGTTATCCTTGTTGGGTAGGGTTGGTTCTTTGTGCCAATTCTGGTTTTCAGTGGGAGTCTAGCAGAGTGTTTATTTGTCTTGTTTGCAGTTTAAGATGGCGAACACCTCTAGGTGAATGGACATTGAGAAGTTTAATGGCTCCAACTTTGAGTTGTGGAAACTTAAAGTTGAAGATTTGCTAGTTGATAGAGATCTCTAGATTGCAGTGGGTGGAGTTAAACCTTCAGGCATGAAACAAGAGGATTGGGACCTTGCAGATAGAAAAGCCAAAGGGTTGATCAGATTCTATTTGGCAGACTCTGTTTTGTTAAATGTTCATGAGGAGAAGACTGCTATTCTTTTGTGGAAGAAACTTGGTGATATTTATCAAGGAAAGTATCTGGTAAATAAGTTGTTCTTGAGGAAGAAGTTGTATTCCTTGAAGATGAACGAGGGTACATCTTTAGCAGATCATTTGAATTTTTTCAACATGATTGTTGCATAGTTAACCTCCGTAGGAGTCAATATTGATGATGAGGATCAATGTATGCTTCTATTATGTTCTCTGCCTAAGACATGGGATCATCTGGTAATGGCTATTGGTAGTACAACAACCACGCTCACAATGGAAGGTGTGGTTGCTTCGTTACTATTAGAAGAAACACGAAGAAAATCTTCTGAGATGGTCAAGGAGGCTCTCGCTGTTAGAGGCAAGCAAGAGGACAAGAAGACTAAATCCAAGTCAGAGGAAAGTTCTAAGTCTCCTAGAAAGAAGCCCAAAGTGAAGTGTTGGAATTGTGGGCAGACTGGTCATATCCGAAAGGATTGTAGAGAGAAGAAGAAAAATAAGAGTTCTTTAGATTCTGGGTCCTCTCATAATGATGATGGAGATGCCTTCTGAGCTGCTTTGGCAAGTCAGACATCTATTGATGTCTTGTTCAATCTTCATGAAGAAGATGTTTATCATGATGCCATGTAAGGCTTGGTGTTTGGCAGTGATGTATATTCATCACTTTATGGTGGATGATCTTCATGTGACTGAAGATGCTCACATCTTAAGGATTCATAAGTCCTTGGTAGAGATGTTGTTTATGTTTTAACATGTTATTCTTGTTAAGCTATTTTTATTGAGGTGCATTTAGAGTTATGGCATGATATGGAGGTGCTCATATGGAGCATGTTATCTCTTTGGAAGAGATGTTTTAGATCATGGTTGTCATGTTTAAGTTCCTAATTCTGCAGTTAGAATTTTGACATTTATCTTGGTTTTGTGTTTTGAGGACACTGATCATTTGCTTGATACTTCATGATATTGTGGTTTTTCATTTAGAGTTTTGGCATGGGCTGATTAGTTAAAGGTACTCATGGATACATGGAAATATAGTATACCTTGGAGGTATGTATAGCTGGATGTGATAGCACTTGATGTAGGTGTTTTTCCAGCTATGTTTGTGACAAATGTTGGTACATTCAGTTAACCTTTTTGGATCGAGAGTTTTGTATTCTTCGGAGACAGAGTTATGTTTTTCTGTGAGATAGATTATGTGGTTTTCTCAATGTATAGCTTCTATGTGTGTCTAGTGGCAGTGGCATGGTAGAAGGTAGGTATGTCCATGAATGAGATGTGACTACTATGCAGGTATCTCAATGATGCACACAGTAAATTATATTTCGTGATGATTCATGATCGAGTGGTATATCAATATTGATGGGCTTTAGAGTCCATGTTTCTTAGTTATGTCTGTAAGTGTTTGGCAATCCAATGAATTCCTCTTCAAGTGGGAGTTTGTTGGAAATGTCCCTCTAATTCACTTAACCTTTGTTCATACTGATCGGGTTAACTCTGGCTGATGAAACAGTGTGAAGAAAATTTGTGAGCTCTATCGGTATAACCTTTGTCGATGAACTCGACATATTGGAGTAGGTATCGGTCATCGGGAGTGGTCTCGGTCTGCTATACCAGTACCCGATGAGTCCGTCTTCTAATGGATTGAAGTGTAATGGAGCTCGAAGAAGTAGGTTTGAAGTCATCTCGATGACCCAACAAAGTCATCTTCGGTCATCGGGGTAGCATCGACTATCGGGTAGACTTGTTTGGCATTACGCCGATACCCGATAGAGTTGCCTTAGGTTGACATTGGATATCGAGAGGAACATGATGGAAGCTATGTCGAGTCCTGATGGATCCTCCTTGGGTCATTGGATTGTTATCGGCTATCAGAGGATTTTTCTGAATGCTATGCCAATTACCCAATGGATCCGCTTTGGTCAACTTCAGTGTTATTGGGGTAGCCAGTTTGGGTGTGTTTTCCATGACCCGATGAAACTGACTAAGTGCTATGGTGATTGGGATGACATGGTTGGTTGCTACATCGATACTTAATGAGTCCACCTTCGTTGCTATTGGGGATCGGGGTAGCCAGTTTGGTTGTCTTGCTGATGACCCGATGGAGTCACCTTTGGTGATCGGGTTATCATCAGAGATCGGGAGAACCTGTTGGGTGCTACGCTGATGGACCGATGGAATCGTCTTAGGGTCATCGGGAGATCGGGTCTACCAGTTGAAGGCTATCCCGATGAGCTAATGGAGCTGACCTATTTGGAGCCGCATTAGTGGAGTCATCTACTAGTTCATCGAGAGATCGAAGCAATGCATTTGTGGTCTTTCTGATGGCCGATGGAGTAGAGATCGACTACGGGTGTGTGTTTGAACCGAAGTCCAAAAGGTGAAACACTTGGACACTCAAGATGGTCTTGTCGGTATATATCAATATGAACCAACTTGACTTCCTGACAAATGTGGGATAATGGACGAGTCATGAATACAAGACAGTTGACAGTTAGACTTCCTAGTGGTTGGAGCGACTAACTGTTGTGTGAACTGCATTCAACAGATGTAATTAGAGTAGCCAGAGGAAACCGAAATGCAATGTTGGTTAGGTGGATGGATGTTACTGAATGATAGACAGTTGGACTCCATAACAATTATGCCTAACCGATACGTTGTAATCAATGACTGATATATATGTTGCCAGAGATGTAACAGGAGAGAGAGAGAGGCTACTGTGTGATGTATGGTGTGGAGTCCTGTTGGAAGCCTGAGTGTTCTGCATAGGTGATGACTGTGATCCGAACATAGATTCTGAGAGCAAATGCCTGTGAAGAGGATCTGTAACTTTATTGTAACCTTCTGTTAACTGTGAATAAAGTGATCTCTCTTTTGTGGTGGGTTTTTTACCCGTAAGGGTTTTCCCATGTAAATCTAGTGTTAACTCTCTATTGTGTTTTCTATGTGATTAGTTTTTCATTAGTCTATGTATATCTTAATGTTCTGCAAAATAATTTGAAGACATACTTGCTTGATTCTCCTTAGAATTGGTGTTAGGAGAGCGTTTTCCACACTGTGCTTTCCTTACAGGGTTGGAGGGCAGGTGTTGCAGATCCAGGGACAACACCTCAGTATGATGCATGGTGGGCTAGACATAGGCCTATTCTACTTACTGATTCGATAGTTCCGATCACACCTCAATAGATAAGTCACCTGAGACATCGGAGGAGGGATGATAGGGAGGAGAGGGAGGGAGATGACAGAGGAGATGGGGGCGGAGGAGGAGATGAGGAGGGAGGAGATGAAGACGAGGACATAGATATCAATGGAGACATTGAGTCCAACAACAATGGAGATGATGATGATTCGACTTCAGGATCATCAAGAAGCAAGGATGGGGATGAAATTGACATGCCCAAGTTAGAGGATGCACCAGCTGCAGAGGGAGGTGGGGACGAGGATGATGATGATCCACAAATTCTTAGAGCATGGATTAAGAGTATAGAGGATGAGGTTGTGAGGTTGAGGGAGAAATAGAGTGTTGAGCGGGATCTATTCCATAGGGATTATGCTGCCTTAGAGAGGGAGAGGGATTGGATACATAGCGAGAGAGATCATCTCCAGAGGGAGAGAGATGATGCAATGAGGGGGGCTCAATTGGCACATGATGCATATGATCAGTATAGGGCCTCTAATATAGGTAGATTGGCATGCGATGAGCCCATCATTTAGTTGTCTGAGGAATGTATGTATTGGCATCGGGAGTATGAGAGAGTTGTCCCAGAGGGAGAGCAATTTCCTATCTATAGTGCATATATAGCTGGTAGGAGATCAAGCAGATCTACCTCAAGAGATACTAGTAGCGCTGGCATCATGGGTCCACCTCAGACATCATTAGGACATCTCGGGGCAAGATCTAGCAGACATGATCAACCTGGAGATAGAGGCAGTGTTAGTTGAGACACTTTATATCATGTTATCTGAGCCTTTGGGCATTTCTGTTGATACCATTTTTGAGTTATATATATGATATGCAGTTTTTTGGTGGTGATCTATTATGCTTTGTGTTCTTTATATGATGCATGATTCTATGTGTTATGTGACACATGTCTATATAATTTTTGAATGATTTCTATATGGTTTAATGCAATGTTTTCTATATGATATGAGTATGAGTTGAATAACTAAATGAATGCAACTTAAATGAACTGATACAACCTATACTATATGAATATGATGTACATGATTAAATGAATGCAATATGTAATATGAAATTAACCTAAATGCAATACTTAATATGAAAATGATCTAAAATGAATGCAATATGTTTTTGTTTGATAATGCCAGAATATTGCTTTATCTCTTTTGACTTAGATATACCTTTGAAGAAACATTAGTAAGATTAAAGAGAAAATAGATTGATGAAAAAATAATGTTAGACGATATAACATGATGTAGAAAGAGATGATGAGAAAAGAATTAACAAACTAGAAATAAGATGGTCTTTGTTTCTTTTTGTTGTTGTTGTTGCCATCTCCTCGTTGGCTTTTTGTTGTCTTTTCTTTGGCTGTTGGGACTGTGTTGTTTTTATATATTGCAGCCTATTTTGTTTGTATGTCTTTGTTCTGGCTTTTATTCTTTTATGCTTTAATACTTTATCCTTGGACTATGATGTAAGGGGTTTCGGGTCCCCTCAAAACCTGTTTTTGCTTAATAAAAAATAAACTAGAAATAAGCAAATGAGGTGAAGTAAGAATGATTGATTCACAAACTTGTGTCATTATTCATAGCACAATATATATTCATCACTGAGCCTTCTTATGGAACAATGGAGCTTAGCACATCAGGGTATAAGGAACCAAGATGTAAAGATATCTCATTGAAGAAACAAACACATAGCAGACAAGGAGTGAACCCTCCATTTTGGGAATTATGCTAGGGGGTCGAGGTATGTATGGCATTCACAAGCTGAATGCTCCTATCACAGACACCCACTAGAGAAATTTCCCCAGAACTTCATTGGTTCATACCACAAACAACAAACAAATAAAAAGATATTGCCCATCATGGCTCCTCTAGTCACTTGTGGACATCCTTGAGTAGCATAGGAACATAATCTGTTGCCAAATGATAAAAGATAGAGACTGACTTGGACAAAATTCAATAGCTATACTGATATATGCCTTCGTTCTCAGTTGCTTGATGCAATGGTTGATAATGTCTGATCTCAGAAAGTATGGACCCCGTTTAAGACTAACCTGTCTAATTTTGAGTGTATCCATCTCTATTTAAGACAAGATAATGATCACTTGATATGGATATGATACGATTGATAAGACAATTTGATCAGTTAATTGCAAATGTTTGACTGGATAGTTTTATCCTTTGTTAACTTCATGCAAAGTGTTTGTTGGATATCTGCTAGGGTATTTGTTTCTTGCGAGACATTTTATTGCAATTTTTTAATTTATTTTTTATTGGTTTAGATTTTTTGGGATTTTGTGGATTAATATTTGAATGTTTCTAGTTGATTTTTTCAGGATCACATTTGCATATTTTTGGTATTTTTTCCGGATCATATTTGAATATTTTTGGTTTTTTTCAAGACTTTATATGATTTTTAGGATTTTTTGTGTTTTCTCAATGTTTTTTGGATTTTGTGTTTTTCACTTTTTTTTAGATTTTTTCAGGACTTTATATGATTTTTAGATTTTTTTTGTTTTCTTAATGTTTTTAAAGATTTTTTCAGCTATGCCCCCAGTGTGCAAACCTATTATGATATGATGATCTAGGTGATGCATATGGAGAAAATGAATTTTTGACATGATCTATGTTAATGCAATGTGCATGATGAAGATGCATTTCCTATTTTGACAAGGATGGTTGTGTTTGTTTAGCATTTTGTAATACACCAATTCACTTGGAGGTGCAAAAACATTTCATAGATAAGCAGTCAATCGATCCTCAAGGTCCTTTAGAACATCCAAATTAACACACTTAGTGACTAGGATTTACAAATGGAGACGTGAAAAACTTCCCCATTGATTCTCGAAACTTTGATCTTCTTTTGCCCATGTGTGTGGAAATGAGTATTCTCGCTCTTATGTTCACTAAAGATCCTTGGCATCCTATATGACTAGCTATGTGGATTATTCTAACTTCAAAAGCATATCGGATAGAGCCTCACTGCCAGCAAGCTTTTAGAGCTCCGATGAGGTTATACATTGTAATCTCTCAAATATTGCTCCATTGCCAGTAGGCGTCCATAGCCCTGATGGAGTTATTCACATGTTCCCATGGTCAAGCTTTTTTTCGCAATTGTATGCGTGATATTTCAGTTATATATCATTTCTCTTTTGCCTTGAGATGGATATTTGGCATAGCACTTTTTATTTTTATTTTCTTGCCTTGACTTGTAAGTAATTAAACCTACTTGGGTGTGACAATTATAGCGGAGCTAAAGTAGAATATTGGATTTTTCACTAGTCATATGATCAACAAGGTGTCTAGAATGAATTAGAGGTTTTGTTAATGTGTTTGAGATATAGCAATTGATAGATTTTGGGTTAACAAGTCTCAAATAGTGAAGTCACTACCCAACCACAAGTAAATTGCCATCACAGGGTAATGTTAAAAATGAATGACCTTAGGATCTCAAAGACTTCATGTCCGGATATCTAAGAAAGGAGACGACCCTTGTTTCTCTTGAATGCAAATGAATGATAAACTTGGATAGTTGCCTTGTTTTATTGATGTTGATATATGCTAATGTAGAAGCTTTGTGAATACGATGCATTTGAAACAAAATTGTATGCGATGCAATGTTTTTTTAATAGAATGAGATCCAATGTGGAAAGTAAAACCTAAACTAACCCAACACTTAGATATAGTATTGTTTAAGGTACATGTTGTTCGTAGGGCCAGGAAGTGGATCTCCCTCCATAGTAGCCAAGTTATATGCTCTATTTCCTATGACCCTTGTTATGATAAAAGAACCTAGCCAGTTAGGTTCAAACTTTCCTTGCTTTTCACGCTCTGCTAGGTTTCTTTGATTCTGCTTGAGAACTAGATCTCCTACTTCAAAATTCCTTGGTTGAACTCATTTATTGTAACTCTTTCTTAGTATGTTCTAGTAACCTTATAAGTGATTTAAAGCAGTTTATCACTTTTCATCGAGCATTTCTAGATCTTGTAATCTTGCAACTCGATAGTCTTCCTCTGATATAATATTTTTTAAGGAGACTCTTAAAGATGGTAGTTCTATTTCAATAGGTAATATTGCTTCTGTACCATAGACCAATGAATAAGGCATTGCTTCTGTAGGTGTGCGTACCCCTGTTCTGTAATCCCAAAGAGCAGGATTTAACTGGAGATGATAGTCTCGTCCTGCATCAGTGATAACTTTCTTCAGGATCTTCAATATTGTTTTGTTTGTTGCCTCTGCTTTCCCATTACTTTACGAATAATAGGGTGTTGCAAATCTCTATTGTATCTAGAATTGTTCACTCAGTTCTCTCATTTCTTGATTCTTAAATAGATGTCCATTATCAGTCACTATACACATTGGAATCTCGTACTGACATACGATGTAGTTAAGCATGATTTTTTCTATTTTCTTACCAGTGGTATATGTTAGAGGGATTACCTTGACCCATTTGGTAAAATACTCGGCAGTCATTAAGATGAATTTGTGGCCATTGGATGAAGTAGGATTAACTTTACCAACAAGATCTAACCCCCACTATGAAAATGGCCAGGGTGATGTGATAGGTTGGAGATCCTACGCTGGTGCATGAATGAGGTCTTTGTGCACTTGACATTGTCTACATTTCTATACATATTTATAGGCATCCTTTTCCATGGTAGGCCCATAGTATCCAGTTCTTAGTAACTTCTTTGATAGTGCAGGGCCACTTGGATGTGCACCACAAATTCCATCATGTACCTCTTTTAAGACAAGTTGTACATCTTCAAAATCAAGACATCGAAGAAGTGTCCCATCAAGGCTCTTTCTGTACAATGTGTTAACAATAATGGTGTGTCTAGATGCTTGATGAATAATAGTCTTCTTTTGATTTCTTGATAGATCAGGAGATATATTGATTATGTAAGTATGTGTATATCTCGTTATACCATGGTGATTCAAGACCCACAATAACACATACATATTCTAATGAGGGAATCTCATATGCCGGTACCATCAATTGTTCTACAATGAAATCGAACTGTGTTTCATTATTAGGAATGTTTAGGAGAGACCCTACTGTAGCCATAGCATATATTGCCTTGTTCTACATTCTTGGAATCTGCTCAAAAGTGATGTTACTGAAATGTTCTTTGCAATCTTCTACCATTTATTTATAAGGCATCATTTTATCATCTTTGGTTTTATAGTCATCATTGACTTGATTCACAATCAGTTGTGAGTCACCATACATTGTAGTTCTTTTATCCTCCATTGTATAGCAGTACAAAGTCTTATGATAAGAGCTTCATATTCAGCTATATTGTTTATACGGGGAAAATTTATTCTGAATGACTTCAAGATAGAATCCCCTTGAGGGGTGATGAAAAGAATCCTGACTCCTGCTCCATGATTTGTGTAAGAACCATCAAAGTACAATTTCCAAGTGGTGGATGTTGTCAATGTAAACACATATTCATCAAGAAAATCCACTAGTAGCGGGTGACTATCTTGCAAGGGAGCTTCTACTAATTGATCTGCTATAATATGCCCTTTGATTGCCTTTCTGTCCACATATTCTATGTCAAACTCACTTAAAATCATGACCCACCTAGCCAATCTTCCAGTTAATTTTTCTCTTCTTAACAGATACTTGAGAGGATCAAAGCATGCTATGAGTTGAACTTTGTGACTCGACATATAGTGTCTTAGCTTTTGGGATGCGAAGATCACTGCTAGACATGCTCGGTCTTTGGGGAGTGTAATTAAGATCATATCCAATTAGGGTTCTACTTATATAGTAGATTGATCTTTCTTTTCTTTGATCACCATGTTGTGCCAAAAGGGCTCCCAAAGATGAGTTTGTTGCTAATATATACAACAATAAAGGCTTGCATGGAGTAGGTGGAACTAATATTGGAGTATTCATAAGATAATGTTTTAAAGCTTGAAAAGATTCTTTCCACTACTCTGTCCATTTGAAGGTGACTCCTTTTCTAAGTAAATGTTGAAATGGGTGACATGTATCTTCTAGTTGTGCTATAAACCTTCTTATAGACTATAGTCTTCCCTGCAGTCCCCTTAATTGCTTGAGTGTTGATGGTGGTTGCATATCAATGATTGCTTTGACCTTTGTTGGATCTACATCAATTTCTCTGTTTGATACAATAAAGCCTAGAACTTTTCCAGCTGTGACACCGAACACACACTTCTTTGGATTTAATCTGGCATTGTGTTGTTCCAATTGATCAAATATCTTAGCAAGGACTTCTAGGTGACCTTCTCTTATTTTTTATTTAGCTAGTAGAACATCAACATAATCTTCCATGATATTGTGGATCATGTCATGTAATAATGTTGTCATAGCCCTTTTATATGTTGCTCTGGCATTCTTAAGACCAAACGACATGATGTTACAGAAGCATGTTCCCCATGGACAAGTAAATGCAGTCTTGTGTTGATCTTCTGGTGCAATCCTGATCTGGTTGTATCTTGAGAAATAGTCCATTAGTGAAAGCATTTCATTCCTAGTAGTTAGATAAACTATTATGTCTATGTTAGGTAATGGTAAATTATCCTTAGGAAATGCCTTGTTTAAATCTCGGAAATCTGTGCAAATTCTTATGCCCCTAGTGGGTTTAGTCACATGTATTAGATTGGATATCCACTCTGCATAGTCAATAGGTCTAATGAAGCCCACATCCAAAATTTTATGTAGTTCCACCTTTACCAGTAATGTGATTTATGGATGCATCTTTCTGAGTTTTTGTTTGTATGGTTTGATTCCTGGTAACAATGGTAAGTGATGCAATACCAATTTTGGATCTAGACCTGGCATATGATTTGCATATGACCAAGCACAATTGATCACGAGTTGTTTGAAGAACTGTATGAACTTGTCCTTTTCTTGATTTAATAATTATGCTAAGTGGATATTGTGTATAACCTCTCCTTCTGCTATATTGATTTCTTCAGTCTTTTCCATGTAATGCCGAATTTTCTTGTTCAAATGGGAGATTGTCTAACTTGTTTTTACCATTGTTATTACTATCATCTTCATCTTCTGACATAGAGGAACTTACCTCTCCAAAGTATGTTGTTCTATCCAAGTCTATAGAAAACCCTGCCTAATGATCACCATGGGGAAACCCTTCTCTAACACCCAAGAATTCTGCAATAGCTTCATCATTCTCAAACCAGTCTAGACTTGGTGACTCTTCTTGCCCCCAGTCAATTAAATGTGAATGTAAAATGGGTAAATCATTACTTTCCTCTGCTAAAGAAGTTTTTGAAATCATGCAAACCTGGTCATTCTGAACATATTTGACTGATCTTGGGTGAATTGGTACAACCTTGTAGACAATGCCATCATCAATGAGTGGTTGGTTGTCATATGTCATGTCTATTGCTTGTGGGCTACTATCGTGAATAGATAGAAATTTATAGTCATGAGAATCTGTCACACTTCCTATATATGTTCCACTATTTGACGCTATGTCACTTATCTCATCTTGTTCCTCAATGGTTGGTAGGGAAACTCCAATTGTAGTAATACATAGTGGAATATGTTCGTGATTTGTAGATCTCCTCTGTGTGGTGGAGCCTTCTCTTCTAGTCTTGGTATAAGATGTTCTAGTCTTTCTTCATGACTCATTTGGTGGAGCTAGGTTTGTTTCCCTTGGCAGAATTATAGTATCCATTGGCAAGATCCATGTTTGAGACTCATTTGCAGGTGCTAATCCAATTTCTGTTATCACATTTGTAGGTGCTAACCCTGTCTCTGTCACCATATTTTTTGTGAGGATTTTTTAGGTACCATACTATTGAATGATGTTGCATTAGTTTCTTGTAAAATTAGCTTGAGATCTTCACCATCTGATTCCATACTAGGGTATGTTGCTACTTTCTTCCTCCTATGAGATGAAGGAGGAAATACCCTCATTGATAACTGATTTTGAGGTATGTACTTCGATGGCAGTCTAGGTTTATTCAATATGTCAAGTGTCTGTTGTCTTGTCTCTGTTATCATTGTGACATGTTTATACCCTAACCCTTGATTCTTTGGGTTTTCCTGAGGTAAAACATGCTCCATTCTTCCTTGTTTCTGTGGGCCCAAGCATGTGGTACCATCATACCCATGTTTTTGTAGCGTCTTGAAACCATTTCCATACTAATCTAAGGGTAACCTGGGTATTTTCATGTCATCTTCTTCTCTATATAACCATTGATTGACATCTTCATCTAAGGATTCTTCCTGCAAGTCTCCCCATCTAATGAATGAGCATGAATCTAAGTACTTGACTATCTATTTTCCTTTATCTTGCTTCATCACATTAGTTTGAGATTTCCCAAAATATCTAGGAGAAAGAGATAATTGCCTGACATTTTCTGTTCTTGAAATGGAATATTCCCCACAACCAGCATCCTTAATCTGTAAAAAAGGTGTTATAGGTGTATTTTTCCATGTTTCTATAGTTGTACATGAGTCCATTTGTGTGGTGAGTGGGGCTTCTTGATTGATGGGTACTTGGTTATCCACACTTGCCTTTAAGTAATTACAGTGTTGAAACGAGTTCAGATCACCATGGATGGTGATTTCAATGCCATTGTATACAAAATTAACACCTTGGTGGAATGTCAAAGGTACAACCTACATGGCATGAATCCATGGGTGGCCTAATAACATGTTATATCATAGCTCTCTATCTAAGACTTGAAAGGTAACCTCTATTGTGATAGGTCCTACTTATCCTAGTAGTGTAACCACACCTTTTGAAGGGCGTTCTTCATCATCATAAGCCTTGATGTTTGTTCTCTTGGTGGGATCAACGTGAAGTTTAGAATAGCCCAATGCCTTGACCAACTTTAGTGTACATATGTTAAGACCAACTCCTCCATCTATGAGTACTCTTCTGACTCTCTTCTTATGTATATAAGCCTCTAGATGTAGTGGATCATTGTGAAAATGTCTATCATTAGGAACATCTCATTCTGTGAAAGTAATACGGGTAGAAGCAGTCATATTCCCTACCATGGATTGGAAAATATTTTGTCTATGTTCTTGGCAATCACTGAGTCTTGAAGTTCTTTTTCTAGGATAGCCATGTGATTCGATGATATACACAACAACTCAAAAAGGGATATCTGTGTTGTGGTTTTCTCTAGATGTTGAACCACATTATAGTTTCCTACTGCTCGTGAATGGTTTGATGGTACTCCTTGTAATGTCAGTTTCGATCTGTGCATGATGAAAGCACAATCTCTATCTCTTGGATTTACTGTGATAGTAGCCACTATATTATCTCTTGTGAGGGATCTTGCTTCTTCACAATATGTTGTGTTATCAAGGTTTTTTTCATATCCCATCTTATAATCATAATGTGGAATTCTGATATTCATGAATTTTTCTATAACCTCATTTTCTTCAAACCATTTTGAATAGGGTGGTTCTTCCTACCCCTAGTCCTTAAGATAGAGTTTCTCATCTTTATCATACCTTGGTTCTTCTGACATCATGCAAACTTGGTTATCACAGTTTTGCTCATCATCATCAATATTTATTGTATTTTATGAGTTGACAGCGTGAATGGTATAGTCATATGAGACCTTTGTATGGTTAGGAATGTTATCTTGTGTTCCTAATGTTGATGCCTTACATTTGTCATGTTTGACAAAAGGGTCTTTAAAGATGGTGTGATTTGTATTTTCTAAAGCTTTGTTTGTGTCCACTTTGATATCACCTTGGTCTATCAAATCCTGAATTAGGTTCTTCAACTTATAACAACTTGCAGTCTTATGACCTTTTGTACGATGATAGTCACAAAAATCATTATCATTCCACCAGCTTGGTTTGAAAGGACCTGGTTCATATACTCTAATCTCTAGAAAAGTGATCACATTGGTTTATATTAATTTCTTTAACATTGATTCAATAGGCTCACCCAGTGGTGTGTAGTTCCTTCTTGGAGAATTCATTTTTGGGAACCTTGTGATCGTGGCTTGTGCAGTGTTTGCATTTGTTGACACTGTGTTGTTTTTTGTATACAAACTTTTATTCTGAAAGGATGATTAAATTGGTCCTTGTAAAGATACAAGTGGTTGAGCCTTGTTCACAATACGAGCATCTACAACACCACCATTAGTCACATTCTTGTTTCTTGACCAGAATTTGGGTTTATCATTATTCGTGTTGTGTGTAGAAGCTCCATATTTTATGATACCTTTCTCTACAAGCCCTTTCTTGCATTTTAAATAATTTTTAGTGATTTATTTGAATGAGGTCAAACATTGCATTTGTATTGGGTATTTAATCTGTGGAATCAAATTTTTTGAAAACATGTCCACTTGCTCAATTTCTGGGATATTGTTCTTGCATCTTCGGTAGGAAGATCTCCATCTTTGTAAGAAAGATGCAAAGGTTTAATTTTCCTTTTGTTTTGTAGCACATAGATCCATCAATGTAACTGGGGTATCAATGTTATGTGAGAAATTTGCAATGAATTGTTTAGCTAGTTTACCCCATGATGTGATCGTTGGTGGGAGGTGTGAAAACCATTCCAAAGAAGGTCCTCCTAGACTTTTTCGAAACAATCTCATTAGATAGGTGTCCTCTTGTGCAACCTCTATACATGCAGTAGAAAATTCTTTGATGTGATCTCTAGGATCACCTTTCCCCTCGATATTTGTCAAATTTTGGTGTTTTAAAATATGGAGGGCAAACAGACATGTATATTGTATGATCAAAGGGATAAGAACGTAAGTCTGACATTGTATAACTCTTTTTATCATTATTATTTTGCATAGTTGTCACTTGTTGTTGTAGATTTTGTACTTGTCAGGTTATAATTTTTGTTTGAGTCAATGGTGCATTTTGTGCATGTATATTTCCCACGAAAGGATTTGTGGTGGTATAAATAGGAGCTTGTTGAAATGTACCATAACTATAATTTTGTGTGTTGTGGCTTCCGCTAGGTATTGTGAAATAAGAGAATTGTGAACCCATGTTTGGTTGGGTTGTACTCATTGTATTAGTGCAACCTAGATTTATGTTCTGATGACTGTATGTGGAACCTATCGAGTGGGAAACCGGAGGTTGCAATGTTGCACTTCTTGCATGGGAAACATGTGAGGCTTGTGTTTGAATTAGTGTCAAAGCACTTGATAATGCTGGTGTGATTTGAGAAGTTATAGTAGCCTTCATTTGTGTGCTAACATTCATAGTTGAGGATGATACATTTGCTTGAGAACTTGTGTTTGACACCAAAGTTTCTTGAGTTGATGATGTTGATGCATTTTGGGAGGAGCTTGAAGTCATAGCTTGTGTTTGTGTTACATTTGGTACTTGACTACTAGTTTGGCCTAAGGTAATTATTTGTGGTAAGATTGTTGTGATATAAAAACCTTGAGGTAACTTGGACCATTTTGTAATAATAAAGAAAGATATCTATCTCTGTCATTGTTTATAAGGGCATTTAGAATCATAAGGATGTGTGGGTCCCGTTGAGCTGCCTCAATTTCTTCACGTGTCAAGTTTTGTTGTAGCTCTTGTATTGTTGGCATGCCATAAGGATTTGACTATTGATAGTTTTGACTGTTTGACATATCCATGTTCCAAGTAGGGTTAATTGACAAGTCATTGTTTGGGTCCATTTTACTCTTTGCCTTTTGTGACCTTGTGAGGGGCATTTAAGACGACTATATGAGGATACTAAGACCTAATGTTAGATGAGGACATACCTTGGATATGAATGCAAGACTCTAGACCAAAGAAAAATGATATATGCAAAACTAGACCTAATTCTCTATTGGGGATTAGGATGTGTAACTTGTTGAGTACTTTTTTGAGGTGTTTGTAATGCGAGTCTCTCAATTTCTTGTCTAAGGAGTTTTGCTGCAATTTCTCTATCAATTCTGCGGGCAATCTTATATTCTCTATCTAGTTCAATCCTGACTCCTATGTACTGAGGTGCACTTGTCTTTATGGTGCAGTCAAGGTAGGGAGATCCAATGAAAGAAAGCCCATCCTTTCAGCCTAACACATAAACTATGCAAAATATACCGGTAACCAGTAACACAATGTCAGAAATAGCAGAAAGAACAACCGGTAACAACCCAAAATACATAACCGATAAACAATATGAATAATTCTTATTACAGTTTGAAAAATTACACATGCCACATGCTGGATCATAGTCCAAGATACAAACAATACTTACAACACAATTACAAGATCCACAGATCATCCACATCTAAGATCGGCCTCTGGAAACAATCTGTTTGTTCTACCCTAATCCGGACCTCATCCTTTCGGCCTTAGTTCACCGAATCAGAATCTCGTTGGATCTACATCGTCGCTCGATATCTAAACTTTGTCTTTAATCTTCCAACTTTTGTCCCCTCAAATGATTTGTAAACCTCTATTTATACCATCTGCAAATAATAACAACTTAATCAAGTTGGCCCAAAGGCCAACCGGTTTATGAAATGTGTAACGATAACATGTCGGCTCAAATCATTAAGAACAACTTCCAAAATACATAAAACAATTTGCGGTCCTCTAGGAAAATTGGACATGACACAAGAAATATAAATCCATGATCCACAAGTCATGAGAATCAACCGTAACCCGATCTAACTTCGCTCAACACACTGCTAGAATAACTGGTAAGAACATATCAACTAGGCCAATACCGAAATCGATAAATCACCGAGATTAAATCCAAATGCCATGAAACTCGAACACAACAAAGACGATAAACACAAGGGAATAAACCCCAAACCACAATGCTAAACACTCAACCATGATGAAATACCATGATCTTAAGCAATTCCACTGAAAACTACTCAACCGGTAAGAACTAAATCGGTGCTCCTCCATCAGACTCTCAGGGTTAATTGAAAAGTGAGTCCCATCACTTGATTTGGTTCAACGATCTGACTACAGCTTTTGGTTGCCTCTCCTCGGTGATTTACCGGTCCAAAATGTAGATAGATCTTAAGATTCAAGGTCCCAGCTGTGACCTATTTTGTATGTTCTGTCAGGCCTATGAGCCAGTTATGTTGTAACCTGGTTGTTACCAGTTGGTTGTATTCAATTTTCATGAAATAAAACAATCTATTCTGCATTGCCTCCATCATATCTTTGTGTTTCCATTGTGTTACTCTTGTTGACCGATCTAGATTGATCTCTTTGAGGTCCCTCCTCGCCAATGACTGCTTCACTTTAATTGCCAAGCCAAGTTATCTAAGTCATCAATGATTTCTCAATGACTATCTTTGGCACTAGATTAGGTTGCTCGAAGGGGAGCAAACCATCACTTGGTAGACCCATTAAGACACATGCTATGACTTTCTAGGATGATCATGCAAATGATGATGGACTATGACAAACATATATGGAGTGTAAACAAGGACTAAATGAAGATTATG
Organism: Cryptomeria japonica; assembly: GCF_030272615.1. Taxonomy (NCBI): domain Eukaryota; kingdom Viridiplantae; phylum Streptophyta; class Pinopsida; order Cupressales; family Cupressaceae; genus Cryptomeria; species Cryptomeria japonica. The sequence continues at coordinate 166,894,413 of NC_081407.1, read as the reverse complement.
ATGACACTAGAATGAACTAGGATGCTAATGGGACTCAAATAATGACTTTCTAAGAACTATGTAAAACTCACGCAAGAACTTATGCAAAGATTATGATGTTTTATATGGGAACTTTATATGGATGATAATGAGGACTGTGCAAGGACTATAATGCAAGCACTGATGTAAAATACAAACGTAAATGCAGACTACAACAAGGATGATAATGAGGACGATGCAAGGACTTATGCAAATTAAGGACGTAAATGAGGACTATAATGAGGATGATAATGAGGACGATGCAAGGACTTATGCAAAGCCTAAGGAATCTACGAAAACCTATGGTCACAAGTATGTAAAATTTTGGACTTTATTGGACTATCTGATGTTTCAAGATAGACTCTGTTTCAATTAACTCTATTTGTGGGACAATTTTTTTTTTCAATTATGAGAACACTATGTGAAGATAAGTATGGTTGGATGAATTGTGTTTTGACAAACTCTGAGAATTCAAAGCTACGCAAGATAGGGCCTAAAATAACCCAAATACTGACTCGATATTGGTTTAACACAATGATACATAAAAGAACACAACAGACAATCTTAGGCTAGATATTGGAAACCATTCAAAGAGGCCCTTACAATAAACTATTGAAACAAGATGAACAACTAGAGAGTCTGGCAACATTGGCTCCACTCCACGACACACACTTCTCGGGCATGTCAGTCTCTCTTACCTCGAAGATCCAGATATCTTATTACCGAGGAATTTCTCTCATAATGCAAGGTACATGAAGGGTATATATGGGGTATGATCTGCACTCCCAGAATCAATGAATGTGGAATTTGGGCTACTAAGTTGGTTCTTATTGTAAATTTCGAGGGATCTCGATCCAATGACGGATTCTCAGAGCAAGCTGCTTAAGGATTTAGTTAAGCTTATCGGTGCATGGAAGACCCCCACATATGCCGAATTCACTCAACACTCTAGCCGCTTGACCGATATATTTATATAGCGGCTCGAGAGTACACTAGGAGAGATGATATCCCCAATGCATGCCAATTCAAAGTACCTCAGTGGGGTAATGAAATCCCCAGTCAAAGATACCCCTCACTACTAAAAAGAAAAAGTGGGTGTCATTATAACCTTTCCCTTTCTCACAAGACCTCAAAGGTAGGTGGAAAGGTACTTAATGCAACAATAGGTCCAGCCAAGACACACAAAAAATATTTTTCCCTTATATATCGCAATGTGTGATTTATTCTATTCATAAGGCATATTCATGTCAATTTTAAAGCCCAAATTGAGGTGTGAGATACACATGCACATGTCTATTTTAAACACCAAAATGAAGTGTGAAATCATGCATGTCAATTTTAATCCAAGATTTATTTTAAGCACCAAGATGAAGTGTGAGAACATGCATGTCAACTTTAAACCCAAAATCCAAAAGTGAGTTAACCCTAAAGGATCCTGCAATCAAATTGTCAATAGTTTCAAAATAATCTAGGATGATCAAGCCTTCTCTGTAATTTCACCACACACTGCAAATAGGGAATCGGTAACTAGAAAAACATAGAAAACCAGAAAACAAAAAGCCAAACTATCTAATAAATGAATGTGTGATACTAACTGAATGAATGTGTGAAACTAATTGGACGAATGCATGAAAATGACAGGACAAATGCATAAAAATGACTAAATGAATGCGTAATAATGTCAGCACGAATGCGTGACATAGATAGAATGAATGCATGACAGAAAGACATGCAATTAAAAAACCCTAATAAAAACACAAACTTAAACTAGAAATCTACAAAACAGAATGTCAGACCCTAGTCAAATCTCTCATCAACCAGTCTATATAAATCGGGTCATATGTTACTATGTATGATAGAACCAGGTTGTCAAATCTAGCGATAACTTCTTGGTCTTCTAGGTCTTGTATTCTCTTTGCTGGCTTTAGGATTTGCTAGTAATGTCTAGCTTGCCTTCTTTGTTTAGTTGTTCTTCGAGCACCTGAAATCCTAAACTTCATCTTATGCGCCATGAGATATTATATTGAAAGCATCATATAAGGATAAAATCTTTAGATTTGCAGAATTGAATGGAGAATTTAGATAGAATAGAGAATTGTAAATTAGAAAAACACAATAAAAAGAAAGCCTAAATATTAACTACGAATGCATGATTTTGTTTGAACGAATGTGTAATAGGCTTTGCACAAATGTGTAACCCTGTCTGCACGAATGCGTGAAATTGTCTATACGATTGCGTGATTATGTCTGAACAAATGCGTGATGTTTAAATCTGTACAAAACCTACAAAAAATATGAAAATCCATACAATCTTGTCAAAATGCAACACAAACACGAAGGGTTAATTAGCTATTATTCACGTAAGGTTCACCAAAATGTATATGCTTAAATCATCATTGCTAGATAGCACATAAGGAAAATCATGAATTCCTTAACTATTCAAGCAATTCAAAACATAAACCAATGAAATAGATGCATGATAGAATCATATTAAACAATATAAAACTCCCTATTGTGCATCATGGCTTCCATTGTTCTTCTCTTCTTTGTGGTGACTGAATGCATGTGCATTCCCCATTGTAATATTTTTATACTTTTAACAGAGTATATTAATATTGTGGGTTTCAATCCTGCCGTGGTTTTTTCCTTATCCAGGTTTCCATGTAAAAATCTCGATGTTGTGGTGTTGTGAATATTTGCTTTATGTTTATGCATCTTTTCTCTCGTCATATGTGTTATGTTGTTAAGTGATCACTTTAATAAAGTTAAATATTGTGGAACATCGATTCACCCTCCCCTCTCAGTGTTCCTTTATTCCAACACAAACCTATTTCAATGCTATCACTAAAACAATAAATACTAAAACTATGAAATCATGCAAAATCCCCAAGCCTACTTTGGGGAGCATCTCCCAAGAGTAGTAAATACAATCAATGACTCGTCAAATATAAAACATAACCACAAAGACATCTTTGATTGATAACTCAATTGCTCACATCCTCAAGTGTATAGCTCCATTTTAGAGTCCACTAACTCATCTAGGTCCTATCCATTATAACAAGATGTTCCATTCCTTCTTTTACTGTTTAGAATTGATAATATTTCTTAAATGAGTTCAAATTCAAAAATAATTGCCATTGTAGTACTTTCCTTCCCTCATTAATACATATGATAACTAATAATTGAATTCTTAATGAATCTAAATTACAAATTATTTCTCCAATTGCATTTTAAGAATCCAAGTACAACTCCCAAAAATATTAAAGACTATAAGACTAATACCACTATTAAGACTTTAATCCAAAGATATTTTTCAATATTATTTAAATCAAACAAAAATATGTATATGAATATTTTAAAAATTAAATATCATTACACTTTAACAAAAGAAGAAAGAGGATAAAAATAAATCTAATAAAAATGTCTTAAATGTACAATTGCAAAAATACTTGATCATCAATGAATTGGGCAAAGTATCAAATTAAAGTCTAGAAAAAATTGGAGGTGTATAAAACAATTAATTGATAATTATTTACTTGGCACATTCTCAAAGTAACACACCTTATTGGTAATTGACAACGATTTGAGAAATATAAGAAAGTTGGTAATTATTCGTCCATTGAAATTGGGATTTTAAAGAAGGAAAGATCAAATATATGTTCATGTAATTCATTAAAATTATTTAGTTATATTTTAGGTTTGTAATAGAATTCATTAAAATTGGGATTTCAAATAAGTAAATATCAAATACTAAATATATATGTTTGATATAATTCTTTAAAATCTTTTAGTTGTATTTTAGGTTTGTACTAGAATTTTATTGGAATTTGTGGGATTAATTAATATTGGAAATGTGTATGTAATTTAATAAATTATTTTATAATTTATTTAGATAATGATTGATCGTGTTTTATTTTTAAAAAAATTATTGAAATTATATTTATAAGATTTGACAAGATTTAGTTATGCATTCAATTAATTTAGTCAAATGATTTGTTCAATCAATTAAATTTGTTCGTATTATCTCTAATTTACATTGATTGGTAAAATTGATTGGATATTATATTTGTAATTTTCTCAATAAAAATATATAAAACACTTATATCCAAAGTTATCTTTATATATAATTATCCTTTCATTTTTCTTTATATATTAATATAATTCTAAAAATATATTCTTTTGAGTACATAAATAATAGATATATAATTTTATCCAACCTAAGAAAATGTGTTGAACATAAACCTTGATTATACTCCTCTAATCCAAAAATATCAAAACTTTATATTCTAAACTAAATTATGTTATAGCCCTCCTCCATATTGAAACTTTTCAATATACCATCACCCTCCATGAAGTATTGTTACATTGTACATTTGAATAGAATATATGAGAATGGAATAGAAATAATCAATAATTTTAACTTATTTTAAAAGCAATGCCTATATTAAAAAAAAACACCCCACCCCCCCTAAAAAAAGAAAAGATCAATAAACATATATTAATGACTTATCTTAATGAAGTATCCACCAACAACAATTGGAACTAAGTGCCTTATTATGAATAAATAGAATATATAAATAATATTGCATTTTCTTTAAATGAATTCTTGTACCCGGTAGGATTTGGAGGTAGCACATTTTTAAGAGATATGATGATGACGTATATAACTAACACAATCACATGTCGGTGTGTAATGGGGATACTGAAGAGGTGTGGAACGTCAATTAGGAAAAAAATTGATCTAAATTTTGCATAAATTTGTGTCGCATGAATTCAAGTAGTAGGCCATTTAGAAAACAATGTTGTTTGTGCAAGAAGTATCTCAATGGAGAAGTGATATCTTCAAATCAACTATGCATCCACTTATAGGGATCCAAACATGAGAAAAATAAAACATTTGAATTATGAAGATAGTCACGATCCATTACCAATATGATGATGTTTTGTTTGCAAAAGAGAGAGAGGAAGATATATATATATATATATATATATATATATATATATATATATATATATATATATATATATATATATAATGATTATTTTAGATTATGTATATTATTTTATATTTAAAATCTATATAATTTTATTATTTAATTATGTATCTATTTAATATATTAAATGCATACTATAATTTTATTTTATTTTATCGTTCAAAAGCAACTAAGGGGCTACAACCAATTATATTAAAATATTAAAAATATTACATATGTCTGAGTAAGATCATCTATTTAGTCGTACCATCTACCCCAAATGATTCAGGAGCATCCCCGGTCTACGAGCAATCTTTGCATCAACCAAAAAAATATTTGTTTTAGTTCTGTCTCTATTCAGTTCTGTGTTGCAACCTCTGTGTTTCTTTCGGTGTTTTTCGGACGTTGTTCCTTTTCCATCGTGGATCATATTCTTGTCTTCTAGTCATGTTCTTATTCCTTATTCCATATTTTCAGTTCTTTTGGATTTTTTTTTCGGCAAGTTGTTGCTTCCAGATTATCTATTTCTTGGTTCCTGGAGCAGTTTTGAGCTTAACAGCTAGTTGGAGATTTATTCTCTTATGGAGTGATTTCTTGGTTTGTGGATCTAATTGGTGCTATGCTCAATGTTCTTAGGCCCTTGGTCGACCTTCCTTGGTGGTCTGCACTTTTTTATTGTCTTTGGCAGAGGAGATCTTCACGCTTTGGGTCTGACCTACCTTACACATTTCATTTTCTTGTCTTAGATAATGTAATCTTTTATGGCTGACCCAGATGTGTTCCAGATGCTATATATATTGTTGTATTCGATCCTTTGGTATATGAGCGAAGATAGATGATAATTTAGATTCATGATTTGTATTTTGAACTCCTTTGGAGGTTCAGATGGATTATTTTTTGGAATGTAAACTATAATAAGGCCTGTAAGCATGTATGTTTTCTCACATGTTGTCGACTTTATTATAATAAGTCTATGATGTTGCGGATGTCTAATTGTGCATTTTCTACCTTATGTGTTGTTTCTTTTGTTGTGTTACTCTTGTTGCATGATCTAGATTATACTGATTGAGGATCCTCCAAATATTAGTAAAAAGAGGTAAGGATAAGACTCCTTATGAATACTAATATGGTAGATCACCTAATGTTAGTTATTTGAAGATATTTGGCAGTAAATGTTTTATTAAGAGAGGTGACTATGTTAGTAAATTTGAGGCTAAAAGTGATGAAGGTATATTTCTTGGTTACTCCACCAAGAGTAAGGCCCACAAATGTTACAACAACCAGACACAGAGAATAATTGAGAGTGTGGATGTTCAAGTGGATGAGTATCTTGAAGTCTCAGGGGAAACCAGTGTGGTGAAAAAGGATGAAGATCCTTGCATTGTGTTTTTGGAACCAGAACCGGTGAAACCTGAAACTGGTAAAGAGAATGTTGTTGTACCAGTTTAACTGGAACATGCAGATTCAAAAGAAGATTATGTTAATGAAAAAGAAGAACCTAAAGATAATGATCATGTTATTCCGAGGTATGTGAGACTGAATCACAATCTTGACCAGATTATTGGAGATAAGGATGTTGGAGTGTTAACCAGAAGAAGAATTAGAGAGAATTCTTGCATGATCTCCACTATTGAGCCTAGAACTGCTAAGGAAGAATTTGGAGATGATCATTGGATTAAAGCTATGGAGGAGGAGCTTGATCAAATTGAGAAGAACAACACATGGACCCTAGTACCCAGACTGGTGAATAAAAACGTGATAGGTACTAAGTGGGTATTCAGGAACAAACTGAATGAAGATGGTATAGTAGCCCGAAACAAAGCTAGATTGGTTTGCAAAGGTTATGCATAGGAAGAAGAGGAAGATTATGGTGAGACTTTTGAACCAATTGCTAGACTGGAAGGTGTCAGGACTTTACTTGCATTTGTAGCATATAAGGGATTCAAAGTATATCAGATGGATGTGAAGTCAACATTTTTGAATGGAATACTGGAAGAAGAAGTATACATTGAGAAACTAGATGGTTATGCTTTGACTGATGAAAAAAACATGGTATGCAAATTGCACAAGGCACTATATGGGTTAAAGCAAGCACCGAGAACATGGTATGAAAGGCTTCATTCACACCTAATGAAGATAGGTTTTCAAAGATCCAGTGAAGACAACAACATATATCTCAAATATGAAGGAGATAAGATACTGGTTAGTGAAGTGTTTGTAGATGATATCATATTTGGAGGCAATGATGACATGAGAAATGACTTTGCAAATGAAATGAAAAGTGAGTTTGAAATGTCTATAGTGGGAGAGATAGAAAATTTCATAGGCTTCCAAATTTAGCAAATGAAGAGTGGTATTTTCATCACACAATCTAAATATGTGAAAGAGGTATTAAAGACATTTGGTATGAGTGACTGTAAACCAGTTGGGACACCAATGGTTATAGGCTGTAAATTGTCTAAGGAAAATGAAGCCACATCTATTGATGAAAAGGAGTACATGTCAATGAAATTGGGAAATTGCACTATGTTGTTCACAACAGACCGGATATAGCTCATGGAGTTGGTCTAGTTGCTAGATTTCAGAAAAATCCTAAGGAAACACATTTGATAGCAACCAAGAGGATATTCATATACTTGAAAGGTACTATTGACTATGAATTATGGTCCCTATGAAGGTAACTTTGATTTGAAGGTGTATATAGATGCAGATTGGGCAAGTAATGTCGATGATAGGAAAAGCACAACCCGTGGAGCATTCTTTCTTGGAGGAAGACTTGTTTCATGGAATAGCAAGAAGCAGAGTTGTATATCACAGTCTACTGCTGAAGCTGAGTATGTTGCAGCTTATATGAACTGTACCTAGGCTATCTGGATGAGGCACATTCTGGAAGGTTTCAAAATGAAGTTTTCAGAACCTGTAAAGATCTTATGTGACAATACCAGTGCCATAAATATTTCCAAGAACCTTGTTTTGCATGCGCGAACCAAGCATATTGAATTGAAGTATCATTTCTTGAGGGAAAAAGTGCAGAGTAAAGATGTGATATTGGAGCATGTTTCTACCAAGGAGCAACTTGCAGATATCTTTACTAAACCTCTTTCTAAGACTAATTTTGAGTATCTTAGAAGTCAACTAGGGGTTGTACCCCTTCATGAGGTAAATTGGGTATTATGTATAGTACATCAGTCCTGGAGCTACTTGCAGAATTTTATAGTAGGATTGGTGTAGAGTGGATTTATTCCACAGGGGAAGCATCAAGTTGCAGGTTGTTGATGTTGAACAATAAAGTTTGACATTGCATGCTTTACTTTCACTTTGGTATTGTTGTCAAAGGGGGAGAAGAACTATTGATTATAGGGAGATAAGAACTATGCGATTATGAGGAAGAAGAATTGTATGATTGACAAAGAGAAGATATATAGCCAGTTACCAGCTGAAGACAAGGAGAGTACATGGTAAAATGTAAACCAGGATTCCTATTCACAATCATTGCAATCAATGGTATTGATATTTGTATTGCCATCAATGCTAAAAGGGGAGATTGTTGGCATTTGCATGATGATTGCATTAATGAAATATGTTGTCATTGATGTCAATTAACTAGTAATGATGTTGTTATGATGTTGTTTTGTAACTGGTAGGAAGAGCTAGTGAAGGGAACTGCAACCAGTAGGTGAGTTTGTCGAGTGAACCAGTATTGCTAAGAAGAAGTGAGATCAACCAGTAAACCCTACCCGTTGATATGATAAACCCTAACCGATTAAGTTGAGTGAATTGGTTGTATTGGTTTATGATATGATGATGAGGGGTAATAATTGTGACACGTATGCATGTTGTATGAGAAGATTTCCAAAGTGTTTTTGGCACGTTGAGATAACAATTTTTATGTTGGGAATGAGCAAATATATTGCATGTTATGCAAACCGCGTGATGAGTTACAAAGTTTGATGAAGCAGTGATCAAGGAGTGGTCGAGGCTATCTTGAATGATGTGCATAGATTGTTATGTAATCCAATCGTCATACTTGAACCGATTTGTTTGTAATCTATATGAGAGAATTAGGTTTGTGTTGTGTTATCGACCTATTGATTTGTTTATAAGGTTGACGAGTTGTTTTTGTTTCAGAGTTGGCAAATTTGTAGTTGAGAGTGAGAGTTTGGTTGCCAAACTAGATGATGTATCTGCAGTTTGTGTAAAGGCATATAGGAGCATGAAGTGTAGTGTTATTCAAACAGATCAACAAACCCCTGTTGTTTTCTAACAATTACAATAGTAAAATCCCCTAACCGGGTAAGCTCTAACAAGCTTAGTGTTATTAAAATCCTCTAACCAGGTGGTCCATTAGCTTGGATTTCAAATATTTTACTGAGGTTACTCCTAACAGGGTATTCTAATAGGGCATTATAGTCAATCCCTTAACGGGGTAGTCCCTAACAGGATCTATTCTTAACAGGACTTTTTGTAAAGCTTTAACAAGCTTGGCTCCTAACAAGGCGAACTTTAGAAGTGTTCAGAATACTTGTGGGTATTCATCCCCTCCGTGGTTTTTCCCATTTGGGTTTCCACGTCAAAAATATTGTGTCAAGTGGTGAATGTTTTTATGGTTATGTTTACTATGGCTGAATTGCTTAACTGCTAAATCCACTTTGATAAGTTATGTTAACTGACAACAATCTAAAATGAGGTTTTACTTATGTCAGTAAAGTATTTGGATGATTGTGAGTTTCAAGTTGTTTTTACTGTTAATCTGTTATAATAGTCAACCGGTTTATCTTGACAATGGTATTGCATTTGTAGTTCAGTGGTTTAACTTGTCAGTTTAGAGTTTGCTTTGAGAGGTTGATTTTGAGATTGGTGGAAGTTATTATCAGTTTTCTATCTACTGATTCACCTCCCTCCTCTCAGTAGTTGATCAGATCCTTGTTCTTTCATCATACCATCAAATTCTATAAAAAATATGTTCATGTAAACTAAATATAATATGATGATTATTGCACTTACTCATTTAACGTAGAATATAATAAGTAAACTAAATAGAATTATAATATTATTTTAAAATTTAATTTACATTTTATAAAATATAAAATATCTTTGAAAGAATACAAAAATAATGTTAGTAATAAAAAACCACTAAAGGATATGTTAAGTGTCACTTGAAACATCTATTGATAGATCTACAAACCAAGAAAGTGAAACTCGAAAGCTAGGAATAATGGCAATAAAAATGCTTAAGGTAGATCCATAAGAACAAATGATGTTGCATGTGTTTCTTGGTCGATAAAATATCAAAGACACATGGTATTGTTGAAAGGAGGTTAATGGGAACTCAAGCTAAAAGTATTTTTGGAAGTCAAGGTGGGTCTTCTTGTAGTACCCCTTCTCGATCAGACTCTTTTTGGACTTATGTTTGACTTCAGTTGATTGTTCAGTGGATAAATTACTGCTATACTTTATTCAAACTTTATGCGATGTTATTTCATGCTTTAACTAGATATGTGGTATATTCTTTCATGCAGTATTTCAGTACTTATGATTAAATGTTAATTTTTATGGATTATTGTCATGGACTAACACTTTTACTTTATATATGCAATGTGTTATTTATATGTTTCGTGTTTGCAAGTGTATGGGATGCGAGGGGATGATTTTCCTTCACTCACTTTGGTGAGATAGGGAACATCACAATTCTCCTTCATCAGTGTGTGTTTCATGTCTATTTATATATTTTTCTATATGCATGTGTGGTTCGTTGATGCAGGATATTGCAGGTACAAGTACCGGGTAGGTACGAGGTATCGACTCCACCTGGTTGCACAGGTCTGAGTGTACCTTATCTGTCTGATGGGAGTGGAGGAGATAGTTGTTGGACCCTAACTTGAACCGCAGTTACACTCATGTGAGTGTTGTTAGTCGGTCGTCTTTCCTGTTTGACGAGTATGAGTCAGAGTGCTTTAGTATTTTTGTTTTGTGTGTTGTCTTTTGATCATTCCTCGTTTTGCATGCTTCCGATTATTTGAATAGTTTTTAATTGAGTGAATGATGTTATTGCGTTGGCGTAATTAGTTAATTATTAAGCTCTTGAGTTTATTGATTTAATTAAATAAATGAGTTGCTAGATTTAAATGGTTAAATTTGTTTAATAGATATTGTGTTATTGTTGTAGTAAAATGTTGGAAAAAGAAGTATATGCATTGCTTTTTAAATTTTTAATTCTCTTGTTGAAATAAAGTCTCATGGGAAAAGAAAATAAAAGAATAAATAAAGGCATTCCCTTTTTCCTTTTTGTTATTATTTAACTTGCAAATTTTATTTTGTTCAAAAAGGGATTATGTCATGAAAAACAAAACCTGATTTCTTTTACTTTTTAAGTAGTTTTATTCTGATTAGTTGGAAAAAAAATTCAACCTAAAAGTTTAGGTTGAAATATTTTTTGATATATGACCTGTGAGTTCACGGGAAGGGAGGGAATTAATTTTGAATGCAAATTTGAAAATCCATTTGGAAGAAGGAACCTGGGTTAAGAAATTGTTTGCAAGGTTGAAGCTCTTCCATAGATTTACTTCCTGGATTGCTTTGCATGTTGGATAGTTTCTTCTTTTGTTTAAATAAAAAAAATTGAATGTTGCTCTTCCTTCTTGTGTGTTTGATTTATAATTGTGAAATCTTGTTGGAAGTTTGTTTGGGATAATGGAGTAGTTTGTTATGGGATTCAATGAAATTTCATTTTAATTGGTTTTGTTGAAGAGTTTCTCCAATCTCCAATCTTCTTTTGGCTGTGTGTTTTCAAATTCATGCATAAAATTTGGTTTATGATCATTTCCTCCATTTATGTAGTATGGAATGGAATTGATTTTATGAGTTTTACAATTTTTTATTTGTGCAAATTTGGGGGTTATGCTGGCAAAATTTTGCCAATTTTGCCCTCTTTGTGTAATCCAAAGAAAATTCTTCCTGAGTGTTTAAAAATATAGAAATTGGTTTAAATCTTTCCTCTATTTTTGTTAATTACCCTTTATATTTTGCCCAGATTTTGATTTGGGTTTTTTATTTCCTTTGGTCTTCTGAGAATCTTGTTTGGGGAAAGAAAAAAATAATAATTTTTTTTATTTGATGCTCTCTGTTTTGTCACAAAGATTTTATAAAAAAATAATTAATTTTAGCAGAAGGTTTAATTTATTCTTTTGTATAGTTTAAAATAATAATAATTAAAATATTCAATTTGGGTTGCATGGCGGGGAGCTGGGCTTGACCTAGCCACGCACCCAGCAACCACATTGCTACCACATACATGTAGTAGTAGACGGTGTTGCTAGCAGGCTACGTTGCTACCACACATATGTGGTAGCAATTAAACGCTGCTACCACATATGTGTGGTAGTAGCGGTGGGCCTTTGGACCCATCGTTAACTTTGTTTTTATTTTTTATTTATAAAATAATAATAATATAATATTGTGTTTTAAGAAATATTCGTGGTTAATAAATAATAATATAAAATTTGTATTCTATTAATTATTAATAGTTAATTTTATTATTATATATATTAGTTTTTATTAATTTGTTAATATTTTAATAAAATGGTTAAATTTATAAAGTAAATGATGCCTTTAGAATAAATGAGTTATTTATTTTGGGGTATTTATTCATTTAATCATTGTGATTTTGTGGTTCAAGTTAAGAGAGGTAAATTAATTAATTATGATTAATTAGATTTCTAGTCCTATTGGTTCAATGATGACTTGAATTTCTCGTAATTTTCATGGTGATGTTTTATTTAATTTAAACGATGAAATTGTAAGTATATATGATGTTGTTATTTTCAAAGATTGATTGTGTTGGGACTTAGTGAATTTAGCTTTTCTTGCAAGGGGTTTATTTGGTTGTTATTCCTCGTTTTTGATTAGTCGTCTTGTTGTGGCATATTTTGTATCTCTTGACCAAGTAATGTATTATGACCTCGTTGTCTTAACCATGTAGTGCCTTTCCTTATGGTTAACTAAGAGTTAGTATGTCTTTGTTTGGATCACTTGTTTTTGGATAGTGGTGTTATGACTGTTTGTTTCGCCATAGGGTCCTCGTAGAGTGACCATGTTCATTTAGTGTCCTATGAGAGAGTGGCTTTCGAGTGGGGGTTGCACCCAAAGTGGTTGGCAAGATAACCCCTTGAAAGTCAGATAATAAGTGATAACCTAATAATTGATTAGGGGGTGGGTAGTTTTAATATTAATTAAGATAATTTACCCCCCACATGGTTGAGTGCTCGTATAGGCTCAAGATGTAGTGGGAAGGCCTGAAATGGCAAATCAACCACCTTGTCTTCATGAAGGGTTGGAAGGGTTCACATGAGACTTAGATGGAACGAGGGGTTTGGGAAAGGTTACTAGGATAACCCAGGATGGGGGCCGGGACCTATGGAGGCCTACCTAGGGTAACCATCATAAGCTATGCGATGACACTCTCTCTTTAGGGTCACTAGTGTATTGTGATATTGAGTCACCTGGAGTATTATGGAGTCATATTGTATTGCCATCCTTGTCTTGCTTATGCTTACTTGAGGGTCCTCGGTTGTCTCCTAGCACGATGGGGTGATTCTATTTTGGGATCACATGGTCGGGTGGTAGTGCCACTTCCCATTAGATGTTCTTGTTCATAGCTTCTTGCAAGGATTGGCTTCGCAGGTTTTCATGTGGTTCGTGACTCATGCACTATCTCATGTTGAAGATTATTGTTCTTTGGAGACCTATGTGGTCATTTGTATTAATGAATTTATGTAATCTGGTATTTGGTAAAGTTGTTAACTTTATATGTATTATTGGAAGCCATGTATTTTATGATCGATGTAATCCTAGTTTTGGATATTATTTATCAGCTATCTATATGATTTGTGTAAATGCTTAATTTAAGAGAAAATTATATTGTTACTCTTACAATCTTTAAATGGTGTTATCTATTATTGTATATGGTTTATTATGTTCAATGAGTAATGATGGATATTTGGATTAATCGTAATTATGGAATTTAACTTTTAGTTGAATTCTCTGTTGGTAACCCTTTAGGAATTCTGGTGTTAGTCTTCTGCTTGTGTTATTATTGTGCAATGTAATAATTAATGCACTTAATGTGATTTATACTTTAAAAAAAATTTATTTCACCCTTAGTTGCCTAGATGTGTGGTTATTCCTTTGGGGTTCCTGGCAGGGCATACACTTATATTACTTTCACCACCCAAACGGGTCACTATGTCAAATCTTAAAGAAGATAAATGACCTACACATTCTTTTTATGTTGAGTAGGATGTGGATATCGATACTCTCCAAAAAGTAAAAACGGCACCAAGAATTCCAAGGATGATGTGCCCAAAACCAATATCATACTTGTGTGTTAGAAACTTTATTCCTTCAGATCTAAAAGATTATCAATGACCTATAAATATTTTTTATTATTGAACAAGATGAGGGCATAAAATTTTCTAAAAAGGGAAGTGAAGTCTCTTGGGTATACCAAAAATAATTTTAGATATACTAAATGATCACGTTGTATAAAAGACTAAAAAGGACTAAGGCTATATTCAAACTAAAAAAGGAAGACTCACTTTTATCTAGGGAATGTGCAAGATAATTTGATAAATAAGCCATGGAAGACACCTAGTCCTTTAATAACTTAGAACTAAAAGAAATTTTTATGGATTAAGAAAAAGAACATGCAACCACCAAAGAAAGATGCAAAACCTTTACATTAATCTAGTCCATAAAATAAATACTTATTCTAAGTTGCATAAAAAGAATTTAGTTCACCGTAAAGGGATATTAGGTCTACTAGTGGAGAAAAGGCTTCTAAATACCATTAATAAAAAATATGCAAATCAAGGAGAATAAGATGACAATTATTTGGAAGAGTGTGACAAACATGCAGGGGCAAACCATACACATAAATTTAAGATTTTAGGCATTTTCAATTATTCATGACCATTAAAAGATTTGGATTTAAGGAGGGTCCACAACCATATCATATGCATGTAAAGGATCTTTAAGAAGTGTACAAGGAAAACTAGGATCCTAGTATTAGAGTTTTGGGTCATTGAAATGAATTTTCCAACATGTGGATGAAGGAACTCATCGACAAATGCAAAAAATTTGTTAGCTTCAATATAAACCAAAGAAAATATATATCCACTCAAAAGGCCTATTGTAGTGTCATAAATTGTCACCAATACAATTTACACCTCATGTTTGTGCCCCTCCTTTAGCATGTCCTATCTCTCCCTCCTTTCTAAGCCTGTTTGGCCTCATTTTCCAACTTTGATGTCGTGTATAGTTGTTTCTGGATCCTATTGTGGAACCCCCTTCCCCCTGGCACCTTGGTCCTATTTGTAGATGGAATAGGGTGTGGAACACCCTAGTCTAGACCATAGCACCCTAAAATTCCATGGTCCCTTTCAATGGGGCCCAAATTTGATTTGGGGCAGGTGTTGTATCTCCTCGCAAAAAATTGGTCCCTATGGCTACACATGACTATTGGAGGTCAACCTAATCATTAATTTACCTAGAAAGCCCTATATAGAGACATCCTATCAATTCATTTTGACATCCATTATCTATCCCTAATATTCTTGCATCCATGAAGCATTTATCATTAAGTATTTTCAAAGATCTTCAAGGTTGCATATTCATCATTCAAGCATTATGGAGAAAAACTACATCAATCTTGTGCAAGTATGTGTGTGTGTGTGTGTGATTAACGTTTCTCATGTCCATTTGTTTGTCATGCCATTGCATTTAGCATTTGTGATTACATTCAAATAACATTACATCGTCATCAATAATTTTAGATCTAAGGTATATCTATTTAGTATTTATTCCAATATTTGCATTATTTCATTCAAGGTTAATTCCTAAACCAAGGTTTGACTTAGGCAAACCCCTATCCCCAACATCTTTCCCTTTCTTTATGGTGCAGGAAACAGATGCAGAGTTGTATTAGGGAGGACAGATAGAATTCATAAAGATGAACAAGTTTAGCTTTTGACGACATAAAATTCAAAGGACCGTGCCAAATTGATACTGCCCAGTTTCGAAAATCAAGCTAAACTTCTGGGAATAGATTTGACACATCTTATTTTGCTCAGATCCAGGTTGGTGGATTCGTGGGACATTTGTAGCTTACTGTTTCTATCAATTTACATCAGAAATTCCCTGTTTTACCCTAATTTTAGCATTTCATAAACACAACCTTAAGTATAGAAAGAGGGGCAAACAAATATGGTGAACCTAATTAGGATTTTAGTATTTTTCCCATTGGGATTAAGCCTAGATCTATTATGTCCATCCCTCTTTCAGTGTGGTGGTCTCTCGAGTAAAAGTAGTGGTTTTGTTACCTTAATTGGTGAAACCCTAATTTTCACCATTACATTTTGGTGAACCCGACTTTTTCATGCTAATTTCTGATTTGTATTCTTAGATCTGATTTGTATGCATTTTGGATTTCAAATTTGCACTTATAGATCATATTTTCAATTAAAAACATAAATTTAGAAAAATTCATAAAAGCCCTAATTTATTTTCCTAAAATTAATTTGTTGGTTGCATAATTGTTCAATTGTGTTTTCAAATCTAGTTCATTCTTCCACCGCATCTTCTAATTTGCATGTTTCAAAACAGTGAACATGCAAAAAAAAAAATTCTTTCATGCATTGTTATGTGTGTTTAGATTAGTCCCTTTATGCTTTATTTTATTACATTCACTTCTTTCATTGCAAATTTCCTTTTTCTTAAATTACAAAAATGTCAAATTTGTTTTTACAAGACTTTACTACTATTGATGGGCCATTCAGTACTTATGAATTTGACATGCTAATTCAAGAGCATAATATCACCAATCTCCCTTACAAAGACGCTTTGGTGCAAGAGGATGCTCTTAAGTTGAAAGGATTTAAGATATATGAAAATTCCCTTTATGAGCCTTTCAATGATTCGTCTCCCAAAGTTTCTCTCCCTAAAGAGGACATATTGATGCAAGAAAATATTTTTGACACTTCTCTCAATGATTTGCCTCTTTGGGATGAACCATTAGAGAATGATGTGGATTATTCTCTTAATATGTTCCTCCCCCATGAGAGTACCTTCGTGAAAGAGGATGATATTATGATAAAAGAAGATGATAAGAGTGACAATTCCTTTAATAACACCTCACCTTCTATTCATTTCAATAACCTTACCCCTATAGATGAAGCATCAATGAGATATGATTGTCCCTTCCCTAAGGTTTGTCACGAAGATACCTCAAAACAAGAGGATAATACCATTTCTCATCATGTTTTAAATGCTCTCTCTCTTAAAGATGAAGAACCTAACCAAGATAAAATCAATGTTATTAATGTTGTTGAAGAACCTAAGTTTGTTGTCCACCTTCAGCAAGATGTCTCTCAACCTCACCAAAAATCCAAAATTGTTGTTAAGGATCCAATGAATTGTCAACTCGAGTATCATGCAATGTCTTACACATATAATAATGAAGTGTTTTATTTGCAAGCTAACAAGAACATACAAATTGAAGCACAATATACTTTGTTAATTCCTACAATATTCTCTCCAATTCAAACAAATACACCATCTCCTAGATTAAAGATGTTCCTAAAGAAGAACTATTGGACAATGATTGGGGGTCATTAGATTTCAGACCTTCTTTTTGTATAAAATATAAGATGATTGAATTTTATAATCAAATCTTTAATCCTAACATGTCTAGATATTGATTGAGCCTCTTTAAACTTCAATCCAATTCTAACTAAGAGTGAAGCCTCTCCTAATCCTACACATGTATACAATGGACAAGTTTTAGGATGTGATAGGGAGAGTCCTAATTTACCACCAACTGTAGTTCTTTGGTGGCATAATCCTATTCTCTTAGGGCCCATAGTCTTTCCTATGTACTCCCCTACCAATTGTTGTCTTATCTCACCTTCCTCAAACTCACAAAGTAAGCTTGCTCACTATATCCTTGCAGGGTTGTAGGACACACACATTCGATCTCTCTTTAGTAAACCACCCATCTTGTTTGGTTTAGTAAACTTTCTCCTTTTGGTTACACAATGACTCAATTTCAGGCTTGTAGCCTTCTGGATCTTCTTACAGTATTTAGCAGATTCCTTCCCCTGCAAGTTATCTCCTTCAAGTTACTAACACCTAGTCGGACTATCACCAAGCTCTATTACTACTTATTATAGTTTCCATTAGTTTTATATCCAAAGTCATTCTATATACTCTAGTCGGTTACTACTATCGAAACATTCAGTCGGTATGCACAAAGCAGTCGGTTATAGAAGAGAGTAGTCTCAGAGCCTAGTATACACCGAGCTGTCTACCGAGTAACACTGTATGTCTACCGAGCAGCAATAATGATACACCGAGTTGATATACACCGAGTGAAACATTTTAGCAGATTCATTGAACCTAGACACTTGTGTGGAAACGTGTTACAAGATTGAGGAGAAAAAGAACCGTTATCACATTGGAAATTGCACTTAAGGATTGTGTATGATTTTGAGGTCATCTAACCAATGAAATATTTTGTATGGTTATTCATTCGATAAATCATGTTTGTAAGATCGAAGCAATGAACCAGATCACCGACATAAGAGATCTATTTATACAGCATGGATTAGGATCAGAAAGATATGATTGAGGTATGTGTGTATGAGTGTGAAGACAGACATATGTGAAAAGAAAAATCATGGGAAAGCACTGAGTATTGAGACTATCAAAGACACAGAGGTCACCAAGAAGGATTTCAGAGAACAGTCAAAGAACAAAGTAAACAGAAGGGTTTACCAAGTTACTTTATGGGTTAATGAGGTATGCTATAAGCAAGGTAATCTCATTTTGAGCACATAGAATTTGCTATAACATTCCAGATGTAAATTTGCAAATATTTGTAAAGATTTTATTGTAATATTTTGAAGTTGTAAGAGAAACCTTTAACAGGGTAAAAGACTCTAACAAAGTCTATAAATTGTAAAGCCTTTAACCAGGTGCAACATTTAGAATAAGTGTTGTAAAATCCTTTAGCAAGGTAGATCTAACGATCTTGACACTTCTAATAGGGTAAGCTATCAGAAATAGCTGAACATGTAGCTCTAACCGAGCCCTCTTTATTATTGCAGTAGTGAAGTTGTGGGTGTCATCCCCACCGCATTTTTTCTCTCTAACCAAGAGTTTCTACGTAACCAAAATATATGTGTTATGGAGTGAATCATGTATGATTGTTATTTATTTGTTTCAGCTTTATGTTATGTTACAGTAGTTTGTGGTTTATGCATAATAGTAAAGATATTATTGAAGAAAAGTTTGAAGTACTGATTCACCCCTCCCCTCTCAGTATATTAGCTTAACATATTGGGCCTGACAATTGGTATCAGAGCTTGAATTTTGGAAAAGGGTTTAACAGCCTAAAGAAAAAGATCTTATCAATGGAAGGCTATAAACAATCTCAGAGAATTGTGTATTTGCAAGAAGAGTTGGATCATGCTAATCAAGTGATTGCAAACATGCAAAGACAAATGCAAAAATCATTGAAAGTTAGAAGAATATTATTTGATGATTTACAGGACTCTCAAGAACTAGTGGAATAAATTGAAACATCATCTGATAACAGTATATCTAAAGAGACTGGAGAGATGATTGGAGAACTGAAAGAAAAGAACAAAGCACTAACTGATCAACTAAAAGCAATGAAAAGAGGACATGAACATTTCAGCACACAGATGACTGAGAATCTTGATGCATTAAGGGCAACAGAGGAGAAAGTAAGAGATCTAGAAAGAGAAAAACAACAACTTGAAGCATTAGTATCTGAAAAGAATGATGAAATCACAAGGTTAACTAGAATTCAAAGTAATCTATCAAATCAATTGGGTTATGCACATCATGAAGCAAATCTGAAGGATAATGAGAATCAAGCATTGAAATTTGAAGTATCAAGATTGACCGATGAACTTGAAACAGAGAAGAAATCCAAAGAAACACTGAAGAAGAGTTATGAAGCATCAAAGATGTTGGATGAGCAAATGAATACAAGAAAACCCAACAAAGAAGCAGGACTCGGTTACAAAGGAAAAGACTCCACCGAGAAAGGAATCCACACTACCGAGAGAGGAGAATCATCAAAGCAAGCTGGAAACAAGAAGAACATCAAAGGAAAGAAGCCTATTTGCAACTACTGTGGAAAACAAGGACATACTGCTAATATGTGCCAAATCAGAAAAGGTAAGCAGCCGAATATCACTAAGTCTAATGATTATTGTAACAATTGCAATAAGTATGGTCACACATCTAACCAATGTAGGAAAAAGCCTATTAGCAATTATCAGAAGGCAAAATTCAAATGATTTTGTAAAAACTGCAATAGATATGGACATAGTACCGAGAAGTGTTGGTTTAAGTAGAAGAACTATATATGGTTTGCACACCGAGCAAATACTAGAGGCTACCAAACTCACATAGATCCTTACCGACAATATTCTACAGTACCATGGGATTACAATACAAGGATATGGTGTGAATGTTGTGGAAGATATGGACATATATGTGCCAACTGCTTTATAAGGTTTGTAATGAACAACCGAAGATCATGGAGAAATCCTGGTATGGCATGTTTTCATTGTCACAAAGTTGGACACTTGGCTAGAGATTGCAGAGATCAACCTAGAGGAGTCACTGAGGAAATAAAAGATAAATTATAGATGATTTGGAGAAAGAAGGAAATTGTGTCAAATGAAGAAAGTACCTTACCTACCGAGTTAGGTGCACCTATTCCAAATTAATCGGTAGAGGTATGAAGGGACTGCATTCTTTCAAAGGTTAAATCTTAACAATTCCTATTCTGTCATGTACTTAATTCAAATTTTTTTTGCATAGCTAGGAAATTTGAAATGTTATCAAGTCTTTTTGAGCACTAGTCAAGTCGGTAAATTCAGGAAGCCTGTCTAGTCGGTAAACACAGGAAGTCTGGCTACTTGGTAAAAGCATAAAAATGAAAGGTAAATTGGTTTAAGGGAACCGAGTGCATTTAATGTCTTTTGACCTAACTGCACAAAGCCCGATAAGGTATATTGTGTACTTAAAAGTTTTTACGTGGTCATTTCACACTTACCAAGTTTTCAAGAAAGCAGAGCAAAGCGATTCAAAGGAGATCAAACCACCTCCCAAGCAAATTTCAAGGTATTTACACATCGATCTCAAGCATTTCTTAGAGCTAGCTACCAGGAAATATCAGTTCTGATTATCTACTTTATATTTGTTTGTCATTTGAAAGTCTTCAAACCCTAAGAATCTTTTGTTAAGAGATTATCTGAAATTTGCAATGGCACCTAAGATCCAGAAGCCCGTTGTTGTTGAGAACATAGAAAATCCCTCACTAAAATATTCTCTAACTCCCAAAGTAGCTTCTAAACCGGATGATAAAACTGCACTTTCACTCATTCCAGATAGGGTTTTACTAGTTGAGGATGTCAGATTCTTCACTAAATGTCGTGTTGAGGAACTAGGTCATGTTGAAATCAAGGACACATATGATGAATTGTGTACCGATGGGAAATTGGATAGCAAGTATGAACACACCAAAATCAAGGGATTGACCGAAGCCCTAACCTATCCCCGTGTCTTCAAACCCTAATAGGTCAAGTTTGTTTTGAGTAGAGTTCATGATGATTTCATGTGGTTAGTGGAGCAACCATTCAAAATCACCAAGGAAATCATTCATTTGATCACCGGTCACCCTATTTTTGATCATGCTCGAGCTCAGAAAATTATATCTCAGAAGGAATTGATCACTCTAACCAGAGTAGAATCTGATTGCAGAGGACTAAAATTGAACAATGTAACAAATGCAGAGCTGAAGTTTGCCACTAAAGTAATAGGTTATTGTTTCTTCCAATCGGCAAGGGAAAACAATGTACCCTGTGCAGCAGTCGATTTAGCATATAAAATTGTGAAGAAAGGAATGAAAATTGATCTTTGTGAAGTATTGCTGAGAAACTTGTTTGAGAATCTAAACACCATAAGGAAGCCGAAGAAGAACAACTTGGCTAATACACTGAAGTTTGGATCACTTCTAGTATGCATGCTTTTCTATTTTGAGAAATTCTTTCCATCAGTTGGTAATGTAGTTTGGGAACTACACTGACCAATCACCCATCAAATTAATGACTTCATCAAAAGACTAGGTGATAACTTTAATGATATTATGGATGATTATTTCAACAAGTTTCAAGAAAAGATGCATAACAGGTATAGAATTCCACCCCAGTTAGTAGAGAAATACAAGGATGACATATGCTTTGAAGTGGACACCGACTACTGCTATGTTAATGTTGTGGAACTGAGAACTCAATATTTTCCACCTATGGGTTATGAGATTGATTTTGACATCACACAACATCAGATAGATGCTTTTCTTACATTACCAAGGCATGCTACCGAGCTGAGGTATGGAACATATGAAGAAGTGAAGGAAAAAGTAAAGATGAGCATTGTAGTACCCAAGGCTACAAGGAAAGCAACAAAAATGATCAAAGCATTAACGGAGAAATTTGGAGAAGGTTCTTCCTCCACACTTGTCAAGGGCACTATAGTAATCACCGAGGAGGAATCTGAAGCCCAAGAGGCAGCTATAACACTAAGCATCGAGTTGCCTAAAGGAAAAGTTTTGAAAAGAAAGAAACAGGATACATCAAAGGTATCACCGACTCCTTCATTAAAGTGCCCAAACACAAGATCATCTGTAACATCACCGAGTAAGAAACCAAAGAATGTTTCCACACCCAAGGTAACAAAAACTTACAATAAATCTACTCGGAGACTCATTTTGACTAAAGAGTCCAGTGACACCGAATCTGAAGATGTAAGCAAATTTCAGATTGTCGAGAGTAAAAAGGTAAATGTACATAGTGTTGACAATTTTTGTACTAATCTGAAGCAATATGGTGGATTTGGAGCATTCAGATATGTTAAGTATGAATCCAGATCTGATGATGAAAAGAGACAAATAAAAGAAGCTATCATCTGCACACTACTGAAATTCCGATTGGTCCCATTGGAAGTATCTAAATCTCTTCCAAATGAATTATATTTGCATATTGACAATAGGTGGAAGTATGCCATGGACTTAGAGAAACAAATGAGAGAAAGAAGTCTGGTACATCTTTTTCCAGACATGTCGGTAGATGAGATCACCGAACATCTGAAAAACTGCCACACAAAATTCCTAGTCAAGCAAAGAGCCTTGAAATTGATGAATGGCCTTTACTTGGATGTAGAGAATGAGACCAAAGAAAAATGGCAGGAAATCTTTCGAATCAAGAATGCTAGTGAGCAAGCTGAAGTTGAAATAGTTGATGTCACCGAGCAAGATCCTGATATCACCGAGCGAGACCCTGCTGACACTATACAAGTTGATAAGGATATCATGGACACCGAGGCACCTGAACAGGAAATGATAGAAGGGAATGCATATGGCAAACTAGTATCTAGTGAGTCAGTTTTGGAATAAGTTCGGCCCTATCCTCTGGTCACTCAACCTACTTCAACCAAGGCCCCACAAGATATTGAGCAAGGAACAAAGGGTCACAAGTCTATAGAAGGACAAACTACTTCTTAGGCCACTATAGAATAGTCTTCTCAAGCTCCTTCTAGCACTGAAAATGTTACATCTGAGACCCCAAGCACAGAAGCACCGAAGGACACCACAAAGGCTACATCAGAGGTTCAAGAAATTGATAAAAGTGTTGCCTCTACCGAGCAACCTACCAAGGGTCACCAAGCCTCACAAGCCATTGTTTTAGTTCAACCAGTGAAAGGTAAAGAAAAGAAAATGAAAAAGCATAGTTTCAAATTAGATTTGTCAAAACCAATAGTGTTGCCGAATGTAGACATTTCCAAATTAAAAGGGCAAGCACTCATTGAATTCAGTGAACCATGCAAAGACAAAGTAGAACAGGAGAAGCAAACGGCTATTCAAAAGAAGAACAAAGTACTTCAGAAGGTGAAAGCACTACTATCAGATATGCTACCTGAAGCTATAGTGACAAAAGATGTAGCCATCCACATTCAACTAGATGAACTCCTAACTAAAATTGAGACATTTGGCGTAGACGCATCCGAATATTTGAGCAAGTTAAAGGACAAAGAGCTCACTGCTAAAATGATTGAAGAGGTACAGAAGGCTATTGCTATTGGAAAAGTAAAACTTGTCAAATTTATTGCTGAGTTGTCCCCTCAACTCAAGCACATTCTTTATTTATTTCAGAATCTCTGTACATTTTCTTTATTCATTAAAGATATCAAAAATAAAATTGAAGTGATTGAGAAAGAGATCACCAATCTCTCAAATAAGTTGACCACTGAGCCAAATTCTATTCAACATTTTTATACAAAGTTACAAAAGCTCATGGCTCAACAATTGGAACTTAGGAATGCAGAGCACAAGATAAGGATGGACATAATGACTCTTCAGACATTATTCATTCCTCATCTTTCATCTGTCCAAGAGCAGATCAACAAGGCTAACTCCCTATCCACTTAGTAAGAGAGAAGCACCTTAGATGGACTAATTTCACTGTTAGCTGACATTACAACTCAGAATTCACTCATGGACAGTGTCAAGGATGCCCTCTCTGCCACCCTTACCGATGCAAAGACAAAGTATAAATCCATTTTTGACCAGTTGCCGCCACCAAATGGTAACTAAGTTTTGATGTTTGTCAAAAAGGGGGAGTGAGTATAGCATCAAAGTATCAAAGAGGAACTGTTGTATACAGGGGTAGTATACCAAGCAGAACAGAGTATCCAAACAAAATTTTTGACAACACCGACTAGTGAACCGAGTAGTTATCACAGAACATTGATCACCGAGCATGCAAAATCAGAGTTTTGTACAGTATATTGATAAGGGGAGTATATCTAAAACATACCATTTTGTTGACTAATGTATATACTGTCTATTTAGCCAAATTTTGTAAGTATATAGATTTTTGAGTTATGACTTTGAAAGTAGTTTTGTTAAACATCTCAACTAATGTCAAAAAGGGAGATTGTTACTACTTATTATAGTTTCCATTAGTTTTATATCCAAAGTCATTCTATATACTCTAGTTGGTTACTACTACTGAAACATTCAGTCGGTATGCACAGAGTAGTCAGTTATAGAAGAGAGTAGTCTCAGAGCCTAGTATACACCGAGTTGTTTACTGAGTAACACTGTATGTCTACCAAGCAGCAATAATGATACATCGAGTTGATATACATCGAGTTAAATGTTTTACTAGATTCATTGAACCTAGACACTTGTGTGGAAACGTGTTACAAGATCGAGCAGCAAAAGAAGCGTTATCACATTGGAAATTGCACTTAAGTATTGTGTATGATTTTGAGGTCATCTAACCAATGAAATATTTTGTATGGTTATTCATTCGATAAATCATTTTTGTAAGATCGAAGCAATGAACCAGATCACTGATATAAGAGATCTATTTATACAGCATGGATTAGGATTAGAAAGATATGATTGAGGTATGTGTGTATGAGTGTGAAGATAGACATATGTGAAAAGCAAAACCATGGGAAAGCACTGAGTATTGAGATTGTCAAAGACACAGAGGTCACCGAGAAGGATTTCAGAGAACAGTCAAAGAATAGAGTAAACAGAAGGGTTTACCGAGTTACTTTATCAGTTACCGAGGTATGCTATAAGCAAGGTAATCTCATTTTGCGCACATAGAATCTGCTATAACATTCCAGATGTAAAGCTGTAGATATTTGTAAAGATTTTATTGTAATATTTTGAAGTTGTAAGATAAGCCTTTAACAGGGTAAAAGACTCTAACAAAGTCCATAAATTGTAAAGCCTTTAACCAAGTGCATCATTTAGAATAAGTGTTGTAAAATCCTTTAGCAAGGTAGATCTAATGATCTTGACACTCCTAACAGGGTAAGATATCAGAAATAGCTGAACATGTAGCTCTAACCGAGCACTCTTTATTATTGCAGTAGTGAAGTTGTGGGTGTCATCCCCACTGCAGTTTTTCTCTCTAACCAAGAGTTTCTGTGTAACCAAAATATATGTGTTATGGAGTGAATCATGTATGATTGTTATTTATTTGTTTCAGCTTTATGTTATGTTACAATAGTTTGTGGCTTATGCATAATAGTAAAGATATTATTGAAGAAAAGTTTTGAAGTACTGATTCACCCCTCCCCTCTCAATGCATTAGCTTTCCATATTGGGCCTAACAAGCTCGCCTAGGGTCAGTTTGTAGGAATAGCTAATGCCATCTCCTGGAATCTTACAAATAAAAACCTACTGTACATATTTGGCTCTGCTTGACAATCTCCAATGATCATGTGGAGTTTCAATTCAGAGCCATATGGTTATTGTGAATCGGGGAACAAAAATAGAAATGGAAAGCTTTATTTACAGATCCCAAGCTTATTCATGGGTTCAAACAGTAACTCACAGAACAGAGAAAAGAAACAATTACATTAACAGTATATGTGAAATGAACAGAAATTAATCTCTAATTGAAAACCAAAAAATGGACCTCTCTATCGCATTTTAGAAAAAACAAATGTGTTATCCGAGGCAATCAACAATCAATGATCAACGATCAACCCCTTACAGATGCCCGTTGGGTCTTTTTATACAGTCCATCCTTTGTTTTGAACTCCTCCTATTGGACGAGATAGATCTCATTACCAATGGTTTCCATATGCAACCGTCTCACAGGTTCCATCAGGTCAACAGCGTAACAACAAATCCTGACTTCTGATGGTCGATGACAACTTTTCGCACTCTGCACTTCCTATCAAGTCATTGGGGAGACTTCAAAACCTGACTTTCGATGGCTGATGACAACTTGGCAAGCGAGGCAGTCTCATCGAGTCATCGGTGTAGTGTGAAACTACTCTTCCTGATCTCCAATAGAAACACTCATCGAGCACGCTCCAAGCCAATGTTTACTCATCGGGTCGCTGAGGTAACATGAAAAAGCTCATCCTGATACCTGATGGCTTCACCAGTGAATGACCAAGACAAAGCTTTCTTATCGGGTCAACAGGGTAACTTGAAACTACTCTCCCCGATACCCGATAACAATACTCCGAGCACTGACGACTTATCGGGTCAATGAAGTGTGAACCACTCCTCCTGATACCTGATACAACCACTCCATACTCTAGCGATCTCATCGGGGTAAGACTTGTCGATCAAGGTAGGGCTTGTCGATAAGAAAAAAATTCAAAAACTACAATTAAACAACCAAACAAATGGACTAGAGCCAGTCCTTATGTATTTACATGACCACTGGAAGGTCTCAAAATCCAAAATTGGGTAAGGGCATTTCAACCTTTAGGTGCTCCTACACCATACTCCCCCAAAAACAAAGAAGTCAAGGGACTGCGCACCAATAAGGAAAGATCAATTCCCGACTTAACAAAGTTTGATTGAGGGACCCAGGTCACTTCAAAATCAAGTTTATGCATCCATTTGACCAAATGTTCCATGTAGATCTATTGTCTAGTCTTCTTGAGAACACGAGAGTCCAACACTTTCTCAGCTTGAGGAATGGAAGAAGAAAGTAAGGGCAGGTCAGCAAGTGACTATTGGACATCTGAAACTCGTGCATCCTCCTTAGGAAGTTGTCCCTCGTAGACAACCAAATATGCGACATTGAAAATGGGAGACAAAGAAATATCAAATGGCAAATCAATCTTATAGGCATTAGAGCCATACTTGGCTAAAAATTTACATGGGCCTATTCTCCTCATTTGTAGCTTGTTGGGAACGCCTTTCTGAAGTTGAGCCTTGTTCAAATGTACCATCACCAAATCTCCAACTAAAAATTGCACATCTCTCTGTGTGGCATCAACTCCAACTTTAACTTTTTGTGAAGAATCCTGGAGAGCTCGCTTGACTTGGTCTCGAACCTCCTTCATAGATTGAATGACATCATTAGCTTGACCACTTTTGTGCGAAAGATTACCAAGATCTCGTAATAGCTCGTGGGTGCATACCATACACTATCTCAAAAGGACTCTTCCCAATAGACCTATTGACACTGTCATTGTATGCAAACTATGCCTAGTGAAGAACCTAATCCCAACTCTGTCCATATTCTTTTGTCAAGCACCTTATAAGATTTCCAAGTGTGCTATTGACCACCTCTGTTTGACCACCCATTTGGGAATGATAGGTTGAACCAAAAGACAAATTTGTTCTTAGTCTTTTCCAAAGAGTTTTCCAAAAATGTCCAAGGAATTTGACATCTCTATCTGAAACAAGTGTGCAATGTGACTAGCATCATGAGTAGTTTTACAAGGAACAAAATGTGTCATCTTACTGAATCTGTCAACAACAAAAACAAAAATGCTATCACAGCCAAACTTTATTTTGGGTAATCCAACCACAAAATCCATACTTACACATTCTCATGGCCTTGCAGGAATAGGTAATGGCTGATAAAGACCAACATTAGTAGGTGTACCTTTAGCTTTCTGACAAATCATACACTGCTCAACCTACCTTCTGATATCCCTCTGCATTCTGGGCCAATAGTAGAACCTTTGAACAAGTTCCAATGTCTTATTAAGGCCAAAATGACCACTCAAACATCCATTGTGCTTTTCTTGAATCAGATTTTCCCTCATCGATCCTTTGGGAATACACAACTGTCCACCTTTAAACAACAAACAATTTTGCAAAGTAAAATCAGCATATTCACTATGAAAGTGATTCTGAAAGTCTTGACAAACCTTGTAAATGGCTGCAAAATCTTCATCATTGGGGTACAAATCCTTGAAGTAATCAACTCCAATACTCTGAATCTGCACTACTTGCACTGTTAGTATCCTTCTACTCAAAGCATATGCTACTTTATTACAATGTCCTTTCTTATGCTTAATAGAAAAAGTATATGACTGCAAATACTCCACCCATTTAACATGCCTATGACTCAACTTATCTTGTGAATTCAAAAAACTTAAAGCTTGATTATCTATGTAAACAACAAACTCCTTAGGTAACAAGTAGTGCCTCCACTTCCTAAGAGCTTGGACAAGAGCATACAACTCGAGATCATAGGATGAATATTTCTTCTTGGCATCATTGAGCTTCTCACTAAAAAAAGCTACAGGTCTATTCTCTTGACTCAAAACAACACCAACTGCTATATTACTTATATCACATTCAATTATGAACAACTTATCAAAACTAGGAAGAATGAGTACTGGTTGTGTAGCTACCTTTTGTTTCAAAAGTTCAAACCCTTTGTTAGCTACATTGGTCCACTGAAACTTAGTTTTAACTCCTCCTTTGATGGTATCCAGCATGGGTGCATAAATCTCACTAAACCCTCTGATAAACTTCCTCTAGAACTATGTTAAACCATGAAAACTTCTTACTTCACTTGTTGTCTTTGGTGCTGGCCAATTTGTGATGGCTTCCACCTTTGATGTGTCCATCTTCAAATCTCCTGTTGAAACTACAAATCCAAGATAGACAAGTTCCTTCTTCATAAACTCACACTTCTCCAAGTTTATTGTTAGTTTCTCATCATACAATTTTTGCAATACAATACTGAGATACTCTAGATGTTCCTCTTTAGTTCTACTGAAAATCAAGATGTCATCTGAGTATACAACAACTAATTTACCAATAAAATCTTTAAGCACTTCATTCATGAGTCTCATTAATGTACTGGGGCCGTTACTAAGACTGAATGGCATAACAAGCCACTCATAAAGTCTTTCATTGGTTTTGAAGATTGTTTTCCATTCATCGCTTTCTTTTATCCTAATTTGATGGTATCCACTCTTAAGATCAATCTTAGTGAAGTACTTTGCACCTCCCAAGCAATCCTTCAAGTCTTCAATTCTTGGGATAGGAAATCTGTACCTGATAGTGATTCTACTCATGGCTCTTGAATCTGTGCATAGCCTCCATGTTCCTCCTTTCTTGGGTGCTAACACTGTAGGTATGGCACAAGGACTTATTCTCTTCTTTATCAACCCTTAGTCCAACAATTCTTGGACTTGTCTAGCCACTTCCTTGTTTTGTTCGGGAGTCATCTTGTAGGCTGATTTGTTGGGTAATGATGCTCCTAAAATTAAATCAATCTGACGACTTATGGCTCTAATAGGTGGTAGGTTTGTTGGTGCTCCATCACTTATGATTGCTTTGAAGTTGTCTAGTATCTGCTGCACTTCATGAGGTATTTGAACCTTATTTTCTTTCTTTGCTTCCTTTGGTTTCACTATAAGAGAAAACCCCACTCCTCCTTCCTTGAGAGTGTTAATGAACTCTTTTTCACCTACCAGTAACACATTTTGGCCTTTAGTTTTTCTGCCCTCTCCTTCATCACTTAGGGACTGAATATGGTATGTAACTCCAACCTTGTGAAAAGAATAAGAGTTCTTCTCTCCATTATGAATGGCCTTTCTGTCAAACTTCCATGGTCTACCAAGAAGTAGATGGCAAACATCCATAGGCAAGATGCCACACAAGACTTTATCCTTATAACTACCTATGTTGATCTCAACCCATGTTTGTTCATTCACTACCATATGCTGCTCCTTGTTGAGCCAAGTGACCCTATATGGATTTCTATGTGGGATTATTTTCATCTTCAGTTTACTTACTGCTTCCTCTCACATAATGTTGTCAGTGGATCTTGAGTCTATCACCACTCTACAAACCTTACCAAGGACCTTGCATCTGATTCTAAACAAAGCTCTTCTTTGAGCTGGTTCTTCTTTGATTGGTTCCTTAATCAAGACCCTTCTCATCATTAAATTTTCTCCATGTTCAGGAGCTAAACTCACACCTTGTGTCTTGTCGCTTTCTGCATCTTCTTGCGCATATGTCACTCTTCTTTCACTTCCTTGAGATGAAGAGGATTTCTCTGGACATCTATAGGCAGGATGACCCAACTTTTGGCAATTGTAACACTTCATGGTGGAGAAGTAGGACCCTCTTCCCAGTCCACTAGATCTACCTCTTCCTGAGTTGATAGATGATCCCCTTCCTCTATAGCTGCTCTTGCTATGTGAATCCTCACTTTGCTCTATAAGTTTGTACTCTCCTTGGGACCTTTGATCTGCTCCTCTTCCACCAAAACTACCTCTTTGGCCTCTACCATCTTTTCCTCTACCTCTTCCTCTATTGCTTTATTCTTATTTCTTCTTGCTCTTTTCCCCCACCTTCAGTGCCAATTGATATCACTTATGCACGGTGTTAGGACATAACAAACTCAACTCCTCTTGAATATTCCATCTCAACCCATTCAAGTATCTGGCCACCTTGATGCTCTCATCCTCTACCACCTTGGATCTCAGACACAACTTCTGAAATTCCTTAGTATAACTGCTTACATCCAAGTCTCTTTGTCTCAAATTTTGTCTCCTCTTGTGTAGTTGGATTTCATAATCTTCAGGGATGTATGCCTCTTTCACCTTGGCTAACATGCCCTTCCAAGTAGCTATGGGGTTCTTGCCCTCTTTTTGCCTCTCTTCTTGAATAAATTTCCACCAAGTCAAAGCCACCCCTCTCAATCCAGACTTGGCCACCTTCACCTTTTGTGCCTCACTGATTCCATCACATTCAAAGTGATTCTCCAATCCCTCTATCCATTCTAGGACTACCTCAGGCTCCATACCTCAGGCTCCATTTTTCCACAAAAAAGTGGCACTCCTTCTAGGGTTTTCCTCCTAAGGCTTTAATAGCTTTAAGGAAAGGTTCTTCAGGTAGAATAGGGTCTAGTTCAGGAGTCCTATCCTCTTCTACAACTTCTTTGCCCTTACCCTCATTGACCTTGATTGTCACTTTCTTAGTTTTATCTTCAACCGCGTCTAGTTTTCTCTCCAGTTGTCATAACCTTTCTTTGAGGAGCCTATTTTCTTTGTCTTGGTCTTCTACCTTCTTTGCTAACTCTGCATTGGTCACCATTCTGAGACTATTTTCTCCTACTGATTCAGTGCTTGACATCAACTATTCTCTTCCCAAGTCTAAACTTGCTCTGATACCACTTTGATAGGGAAAGTCCTAATTTACCACCAACTGGAGTTCTTTGGTGGCATAATCCTATTCTCTCTTAGGGCCCATAGTCTTTCCTATGTACCCCCCTACCAATTGTTTTCTTATCTCACCTTCCTCAAACTCATAAAGTAAGCTTGCTCACTATATCCTTGCAGGGCTGTAGGACACACACATTCGATCTCTCTTTGCTAAACCACCCATTTTGTTTGGTTTAGTAAACTTTCTCCTTTTGGTTACACAATATCTCAGTTTCAGGCTTGTAGCCTTCTGGATCTTCTTCCAGTTCTCACCAGATTCCTTCCCTTGCAAGTTATCTCCTTCAAGTTATTGACACCTAGTCGGACTATCACCAAGCTCGCCTAGGGTCAGTTTGTAGGAATAGCTAATGCCATCTCCTAGACTCTTACAAATAAAAACCTATTGTACATATTTGGCTATGCTTGACAATCTCCAATGATCATGTGGAGTTTCAATTCAAAGCCATATGGTTATTGCGAATCAGGGAACAAAAACAAAAGTGGAAATCTTTATTTACAGATCCCGAGCTTATTCACGGGTTCAAACAGTAACTCACAGAACAAAGCAAAGAAACAATTACATTAATAGTATACGTGAAACAAACATAAATTAATCTCTAATTGAAAACCGGAAAATGGACTTCTCTATCGCATTTCAGAAAAAACAAATGTGTTCTCCAAGGCAATCGACAATCAACGATCAACAATCAACCCCTTACAGATGTCCATTGGGTCTATTTATACACTACATCCTTTGTTGTGAACTCCTCCTATTGGACAAGATAGATCTTGTTACCAATGGTTTCCATATGCAACCATCTCACAGGTTCCATTGGGTCATCAACGTAACAACAAATCCCAACTTCCAATGGCCGATGACAACTTTCTGCGCTCTGCACTTCCTATCGGGTCATCGGGGAGACTTCAAAACTTGACTTTTGATGGCCGATGACAACTAGGCGAGCAAGGCGGTCTCATCAGGTCATCGATGTAGCGTGAAACTACTCTTCCCGATCTTAGATAGCAACACTCACCGAGCACGCTCACGGCCAATGTTTACTCATCGAGTCATTGGGGTAACATGAAAAAGCTCCTCCCGATACCTGATGGCTTCACCAACGAACGACGAAGACAAATCTTTCTTATCGAGTCAGCGGGGTAACTTGAAACTACTCTCCCCGATACCTGATAACAATACTCTGAGCACTGATGGCTTATTGGGTCAACGAAGTAAGTGTGAACCACTCTTGTCGATACCCAATACAACCACTCCATACTCTAGCGACCTCATCAGGGTAAGACTTGTCGATCGAGGTAGGGCTTCTCGATAAGACAAAATTTCAAAAATTGCAATTAAACAATGAAACAAATGGACTAGAGCTAGTCCTTATATATTTACATGACTAGTGGAAGGTCTCTGAATCCAATACTAGTTAAGGGCATTTCAACCCTTAGGTGCTCCTGCACAAGGATGTGTGCAACAAAGTCTTGAAAGTCATGATAAATCACACTTTTTTAATAAAATAATAGATTTCCAACCTCTTCCTTTGTAAACATCCCCTCCTCCATTATCTAGTGAATCCAAATCTTCTCATTCAAATTTGGCATTACAATAAGATAATGTTTTGTCTAACCTCCTTCACACTAATTTAATTTCTCTCATTTGGCCTAAAAGAAGAAGGAAACATAGACAATATCTTGAAAATTCTTATTTTTGCAAGTATCATCAAATTCATGGCCATTCTACTAATGAGTGTGAAGCCTTGCAAATTAAAATACAATATATTGATCTAGGTATCATAAAATTAATAGGTGACAATGAATGACATATTTATAATAATCATTTCAAATAACATTCAAGTTCCTATTATGTTGCTCCTCACTATGTGACATTGTTACCTTACCTATTGGTGGCTCACTGTCATTAATGTTGGTACAATTTCAAGTGCAGTCATATTTTGTGAGAAACATAATAGTATATTTATTCTTGTCTCTATGCTTGGGGGGAAGAATAATTTTATCTTTCCTCTTTCTAAGGATTCAATTTTTCCTTTATGAGTTGTATTTTTCATAACATGATGACCTTTCTTGCATAGAAATATCCTTCATGTGAGTAAATGTGTGTTCCTTGAGTAGGATATATTCCTTGATTGAAACAATATGTCACTTATGAATAATCTCTCCTTGCGGAGGTGTGTGACCCTTTATCATGGTTATCATTGTCTCCCTTGTATTCCAAACATTGCCTTTTCCTAAATGAGTTGCATTTTTTTATAATATGATGTCCTTCCTTGCATAGAATTATCCTTCATGTGAGTTCATATGAATTTCTTGGTTAGGACCTATTCCTTTCTTTAAATAGTATGTCTCTTATGAATAAATCTCTCCTTGTAAGTTGCGTAATCCTTATCTTTGTCCTATCCTTTCTAATGATCCACTTTTCCTTTCTTGAGTGGCGTTTACTTGTGATATGATGTTGTTCCTTGTGTGGAGTTGTTTGTTTTCTCAAAGATTCTCTCTTATGAAAGAGGTGTGTATCCTTGTCTACAACCTCTTCTTCACTTGGCAGGGTATATCTATTATAACATACCACTCACTTTGGGTCAAAAGTGTGTCATCCTTCATCAAGAATACCTTCCACTTAGCAATAGGACAAAGGTATTTATTTTTGTTCTCCTTTCTCTATTTTTGTTGATGATGTTAGTTTTGTCCAAGAAGCTCCTCTTAGAGGTAGATGTATTTTGAGAAAAGATGTCTTCCCCTCCAAGGATTCCCTTTACACTTGTTGCAAGATATCTCTTTTTCAGCTATCTTATCCTTGCTTGTAAGAGTATTGCCTCTTTAGCTTGGATTTATGAACATTGTTTCCTAAAAGGATATCTTGTTGGTGTCAAAGGTGTGTATCATTGTTTCTAGATTCCTAAAGACATCAACATAGGGCTATGTTGACATCTTAAGGTGGTGGGGGCATAAGGTGGGGGGGTATAGCATATTTCCCTCTTTGTACTATATTTTTGCATGTCTTAAATAGGCTTTTCATTCTCTAAACTAGACAAAATAGTCTTACACAAGATGCTTCATGCCCAAAACTAGATGCAACATTTATATATGTCTTATATGGGGTTACACATTCCCGAAACTAGACAAAAATAAGTCTTACACAAGATGTTCCCGAAACTAGGCATATATTTGTCTTACATGGGTGTTCAAACTTGAAACTAGAGAAAACAAACTCTTATATGAGATGTTTCATTCCTAAAACAAGAAACATTTGAATTTTCATTTCATGTCTTATACAGGTTGATGCATGCTCAAAACCAGAGAAACCGAACTCTTATTCAAGGTGCTTAACTCCTGAAACCAAATAGTTGCACATGTAGTAGGATGAGTGGAACTAGAAAAAAATAGCTAGACTACTAGTTCGTGGTATCCATGTCCTCCCTTTCTCTTCCTCTCATGGATCACCTAGAAAAGACAACTAGCTTGTGATATCCATGTCTCCTCTTTCTTCTTTGCATGAGCTCATAGCTTTGCTATTTTTGGTTCATGGTTTGATGCATGTTCTTTCTCTTTTAATGTGATCACTTGTGTTCTTGTGATAGCATTCCGAGAAGTATATTAGTGGCTGAGACATTTGGTGATCGAGGTATCTTCAACTAGTTGACTTGAAGCCTTTTTATTAGTACTAACCCCTTGTGTTGTGCATCCTTGCATATGATTGTGTGAGTTAAGATCCTAAGATTGGGGCTTTGGTTCCTCAAAATTAGTGTTGTCTTATCTCCTTGTGTTCTTTCTCCTAGTTGCTCCTCTCTCTCATCATTCTACTTTAACGCGAGTATTTGTGTAAGCTCACACTCTCATTAAAGTGGGGGCTAAATGTAGCATCGTAAATTGTGACCGATACAATTTACACCTCATGCTTATGCCCCTACTTTAGTAGGTCCTATCTCTCCACCCTTTCTAAGGTCCATTTGGCCTCATTTTCTAGCTTTGATGTAGTGTACAACTGTTTGTGGATCCTATTGTGGGACCCCCTTCCCCTTGGAACCTTATCTTGGCCCTATTTTCAAAGGGACTCGGGCGTGGAACACCCTAGTCTAGACCATGGTGCCCTAAAATGCCATGGTCATCCTCAATGGGGCCCAAATTTGAATTGGGGTAAGTGTTGTATCTCCTTGCCAGAAATTGGTCCATGTGGCTACACATGACCATTGGAGGTTAGCCTAATCATAAATTTACCTAGAAACCCCTATATAAAGACATCTTATCAATTCATTTTGACATCCATTATCTACCCCTAATATTTGTGCATCTGTGAAGCATTCATCATCAAACATTTTCATAAATATTCAAGGATGCATATTCATCATTCAAGTATTATGGAGCAAAAGTACATTAATCTTGTGCAAAAGCATGTGTGTGTGATTAGGGGTTTTCATGTCCATGTGTTTGTCATGCCATTACATTCAACATTTGTGATTACATTCAAAGAGAATTGCATCATCATCAATAATTGTAGATCTGAGGTATATCTTTTCAGTATTTGCATTATTTCATTCAAGGTTAATTCCTAAACCAAGGTTTGACTTAGGCGAACCCCTATCCCCAACATCTTTCCCTTTCCTTCTGTGTGCAAGAAATAGGTGCAAAGTTGTACTCAGGAGGATCAACAAATTTCATAAAGATGAACATGTTCAACTTTTGACAATGGAAAATCCAGAGGACCATGGTAAATCGATATTACCAGGTCCTAAAAAACTAGGCCAGACTTTTGGGAACATATCTGATACATCTTATTTTTCTCAAATCTAGGTTGGTGGCTCTGTGGGACATTTGTAGCTTATTGTTTCTTTCTATTTACATCAAAAATTCCCTATTTTACCCTAATTTCAACATTTCACAAATACACCCTTCAATATAGAAAGAGGGGCAAACAAACCAAGTGAACCTAATTAGAATTTCAGTATTTTCCCCCTTGGGATTAAGCCTAGATCTATTAGGTCCATCCCTCTTTCAATGTGGTGGTCTCTCAAGTAAAATTGTTGATTTTGTTACCTTAATTGTTGAAACCCTAATTTTCACCATTATACCTATAAAAGCCTCAATCATGTTCTTAATTAAAGACAAATTCCTATAGTATTCAACCACATAAAAAGACTCCAGAAATAAATAAATAAATTTGTGACCATTGAAAGAATACACATTTACTAAGAAAGAGAACCCATAATAAATATTAGAGATATAAATATTTTCTCACAAAATTTTAAAAACCTAAAAGAGTGAAAAGAGGACTCTAAAATAATATCTAGGGAAGCCAAGAACTAGTGGAAGTATCCAATAGAGTCACTAAGAAGGATACCAAGTCAATGGGACTAAACAAATGATCTATTGTGTAAGAAAATAAAAAAGCATCAAAGATGGTATTTGACTTGAAAAGATAGACCCAAAACCATATATGTCCCTAACATGGTGAAAATCAAATCATGTAGCCCAAAGGGAAGTCTATAAACAAAAAGTGATAAATGTGGGAAGATAAGAATAAGTTAGTTGTAAGGATAAATCCATCCAGATATTGAGTATGATAGTTCAAAAAAATTCATTAAAAAATGCAAGAGAATCAACACACAAGAGTGATTCACCATGAGGGAGATAAGCATTCTTGTAACTTCATATAAGAGAGATATACTAAAATTATTTTGATGACAATAAAACTATTATTCATGTGTGCAACATAGGAGATACATAGCACAATCAATTTCCAATATAACCTAGTGTAGCTAAGGCTCACACACAATGTGATATATAGGCCATCCATTGATCAAGTAGCTAATTGGTTCATGATGATATTTCATTTACTTGTCAACCTAAGGATGTATCTTTTGACATGGTATTGGTACTATGTGTACAACATCAAGTTCTAAGAAGATTGAAACTCTAATATTATGTACAAGGGAAAGAAATGAAGATTATAAAACAAAAAAATAAATGCTATTGTAGAATGAAATTTTAATCTAAAAGTCAAAATCTCTTCTAAAACAAATCAAAGATCAAATGATAGAAGCTACAAGTTAATGTAGTTTCTACGAGTCGATACACATGTTGTATATTATTAAACTTCACTAAGATACTAAAACAAAATATTCTTATACTAAAAATGTAAGAATATATGTCAGCTATAGTCCACCTCAAGTGGGACCATATTTGGGTAAAATTACCCCTTTCTGTCTTCCTTTGAATAAACTCAACACTAAATTAGAATCCCTGTAATAATTATGACAAATTGATGATGAAAGAAATCATAGAACAAAAATATCAATCTTCTATTAACTTGATAGAATCTACTACATGCTCTTAAATCTATTAATTTATGCATATTATATATTTCCTTTCTAAATATTTTATTTTTGGAATTTTTAACATTTTTTATATCTATTTTTTTATTCTACTAAATATCTATTGATACATTCATCTGATCACTCTCAACCATATGTGAGAAGGATATCTTGGTTTAGAAACAACAATAAAATCGGGAAACTA
This sequence comes from Cryptomeria japonica, assembly GCF_030272615.1. NCBI lineage: Eukaryota > Viridiplantae > Streptophyta > Pinopsida > Cupressales > Cupressaceae > Cryptomeria > Cryptomeria japonica. Next base: position 166,855,789 of record NC_081407.1, on the reverse strand, counting down.
AATTTTAGGTAGGTAGGAAGAACATTCCCATTAGGAAAATACATCATTCTCATAAGAAGTTTGTAGATAAAAATAAGCATGAATGGATTATGTTATTCAATTATATTCAAACTCTATTTGTTTGATGGAAGAGTCAAAGCTCTACAAGCTCTACCACCTATCTAGGGACTATTCTTTGTTGTATTTGTACTACATCCCTAACAACATGGAAGTTGTTTTTATGGCTATAAGCGTGCCAGAATAATGGTTTTAGACATGCTAAGTTCATGATTGCAAGTTGTAGATTGTAGTTGTTGCAAGCAATGGTTAACTCTACTAAAATCCCTTTTGTTGCATTTCAAATACTTGCAGTAATGTCAATCATTGAGATGAATTAGAATATAAGATGTGGATTGTATATCTAAGTTAAAATGAACTAGGGGTGGGAGAAAAGTATGCACAACATAGGGGTCAAGAGGCACAAGAAAATAAAAAAATAAAATAATATTGCGACATAATATCCAAGTCAAATATAAATGAGACAATGGAATAAATTGCAAAATTGAGAATGTTGAGATATTACAAACCATAATGCTATTGAGCTTGTTCTAATTATCAAATATTTGTGAGGGGAGAATTAAAATTATTAATATAAGATAATAAATAATTTATTATTATAAAGTTTGCTCAATTATCAAGGTTAAAATTTTAAACAACCTAAAATTAATGATATGGTAATTAATAAAAAAGGGGGAGGGGAATTCATGCTAGAAATGACAAAGGTGATCACTATGAGGAGAAACAAAACAAATTAGCTTAGGTAAAAAATAAATTTTGGATACAATCTATTGAAATACATGTAATGAGAATCAACAATAGATTATGAAGATGAAAAGGAAGGAAGATTAATAAGATAAAGGTTGGAATAAAGAAAGACAAAACTTACAACAAAGAAGAAGAAAACAAGAGAACAATTGGAGGTGAAAAAATAGCATAATATTAGGGGAAAGGAAAATGATTGCCTCTAAAGAATTAGAAAAAATGAAGAGAGAGATGGAAGGAAGGAAATTGTCGTTTCCCCTCATCTTTTTTCCTTTCGTCTATCTCACTTCTTTGCTTTATCTAATTCTTTATTCTCAATCCCTTTTCTTTTCCCCTATCTTGTGCTAGCTTTCTAGCTTCAATTTTCATCCTCTTTTTTTTTTTTTGTTGTTGTATATTTTCTCTTTTTTTTTTCCAACCTTTATCTTATTAATCTTCCATGATCTATCATTGATTCTCATTATATTTCTTTCAATTTTATATCCAAAAAATTCTTTCAATTTTATATCAAAAAAAATCTTTCAATTTTATATCAAAAAAGTTATTTTCCCATCTAGATTAATTTGTTTACTTTCTCCTCATACCTTGTTTTTTTTTTTGGTCGGTAATTTTTGTTATATATTGATTTCCAAGAAAAAGAGCTACGATAATCCGAGGCCATACAGATTTCAACATCGACCCAAAAAACTAACAGTCCTAGCCTACTATGAAGAGCGTTCAAGCTAAAACGGAAATAAAACCAGTACTGTGCGTTTTTGCACTAGATATTACAGTCATCCATAAAATATTGTTTTATTTTTTTTAAAACTAGCAAATAGTAGAAAGCAAAACGGATTTTTAGCATCGTATCCACTCAATCGATATCACTCTAGTTCGTCTACTTCTCCTCCTCATCTGCAATGTCTGCCAGAGCTTTTCCTTTGGCTGCTTCGGTCTTCATCTTAGGGATGCAATCCAAATTCCCAAAGTCTGGGTCTCCCTCTAGACTTTCTAAGAACTTGACCGCCCACCCTTCCTCAAACCGGTCTCGCAATTCTCTCCCCACCTCCATGCACACCACCACCTTGAGGGCTTTCAGTACCTCATCTGTTCTTATTAGTTTGATGCAAAGCTTCATGGCTTCCCAGCCTATGCGAGCTCGCTCTTTGCATTGCTCCTTTATTCGATTCTCCGGCCCTCGAACAAAGGGTATTATCCTCCTCGACATCTCCTTCTCAAATGCGAATTCCAGTCTGAGGGATCACCCACTCCAAAATGGAGTCGAGGTTGATCAAATAGTCCCCATCAATTAGCTTTGTCATTGTGAGCTTAATTTTTTCCACCTCAGGTTCAAATTCGCAAGCCCAGGCCATAATCAAGGAATAAACCTCCATATTCGTCCTGTACCTGAAGTGAATGTGCACCAACTCCTCCCCCAGCATTAGACGTGTTGCACTCCACAGTTTCTCTTCCTTGTATTTGAAGAGTCCTTGCATTCTTTTGTCTGACACCATTCCCAAAAAAGGAACTAGTTTCTTCTTTGTTCTTAGGGCAAAATTTGCCTCCATTGAACCTGCTCAAAAACTGTTAACTCCACACACTACACTGCAAAAGACATAAAAATCCTCATTAATTCGATTCTTTAATGATACGTTGCTCATAAACCAAAATAGTAATTCCTCCGTCGTCATTTGCGACGGGTCATAAATGCATAATCAATGATATAAATGGAAAAAGATTTCACGACAGATTTACTATCCTCCGCCATTATCTCGAACAGATACTTTGCGCTCAGTAACTACCTCATTAATTGCAGTGCCTTTGAAAAAGCATACTTGTCCTTACGGGCTGTCTTGCGTGCTTATTGTTTTTTTCATGCTTCTAGGACTACATTAATTCCACTTCCACACACTGCCATCTCCCTTCCACCACTTGGCCATTTGGCTTGTCATGTCACATCCGATGTTGGAGAGGAGGTCCGCCACTGCATTGGCACCTCGCCTGACATGGGAGACTCGAAACTCCTCAAAGGAGTTGAGTTTTTCTTGGATGATCTCCACCCAATGGGATAATTTCCATGAAGGGGTGTTACCCTTTGCTATTGCGTTGATAATCACTTGGGAGTCTCCTTCCAGGTGCAATTTTGGGATTTTCATATTTATAGCCAATTCAGTGGCCATTAGTGTCGCCTGTGCCTCTGCTTCGTTATTTTTTCTATCCTGCAATCGTCTTGCACCCTTGAAAAGGATGACCCCTTTATCATTTCTTGTGACTACTCCCACTCCTGAGGTTCCTGGATTTCCCCTAGATGCCCCATCAAATTTTATTTTTATCCACTCCTTAGTTGGCGGTTCTCATTTAACCTCTTCTTTTTCTAAAGGGGGGTTAACCCTCAGAGACCCATTAATGGGTTTTTTTAAAAGGGTTCGAACCAAGGATGTAAGCACTACAGGCAAGAAGCCCCACTATTTCTCCAAGGTTCTCCCTAGGGTAAGAGTACTCCATTTTTTACACGGTAGAGACGAACCCGTGGGGATTTGAACCTAGGTTGTAGGCACTACAGGCAAGAAGCCCCACCATTTCACCAAAGGGTCATCCCCCTCCTCATACCTTTATTATTTTCACATTAAAACTCCTTTTTATTTATTACCATCTTATTAACTTTAGATTGTTTAATACCTTTTAACCTTAATAATCCCACTTTTTATAATAATAATCTATTTATTACATTTTATTAATGATTACCTCAATTAAAATTAAAATTCTCAATTTTCAAACATTTTATATTTGAAAATATTAATAACATTATGGAAAAAATCTTAATATTCTAAATTTAACAAATTTTGGCATCCTCTTATTTATATTTCTCTTTTCAAATTTGAATTTTAATAATGAACAAATAAAAAAACACTCATAATTCCATAGCTTCAATTTTTTTAGTTTTATATTCTTATATATTCTCTTCATTTTTTAATTAAAATTTTAGAGGATACCTTTGCCGTTTTTCTAAATAAATAAATTATATTTAGATGTGACAAAAAATATTTTATCGCAATGTTTGTTTTTTGTACTTAAATTTTTCGTGGAGGTGGTTATAAAAATATTTTATTTGTTTGTTATTATAATGAGCATGATATGCATGCTCACTAGTGGGATGCTTTCTTTCACCACTAATTATTATGATTTTAAAATTTGAAATTTAAAATCAAACAAGAGGAGCAAAATAAATGCACGGTGTGGGTCATTGGAATATTTAGTGTCATTCTTTTTTAAAAGCCAATTTAAAAACATACAAATGAATCTTGAGTAAATCTAAATTAGGGGTCAAAAGAGGCCACACTATCTGGTTTATTATTTGTTTATTTGTGTTATATATTTTATTAATATTATAGAAATTTTAAAATTTATCTATATTTATTGTAGAAGTTTTAAATTTTATTTTATTTTATTTTTATAATAGCATTAAAGTTTTTTTATTGTTAATTTTAAAATGATGGGATTGAAGTAAGTAATGACACAGTTTATAAAAAGTCTCAAAAGTTTTATCTTAGGACATTTGCTTCACGGGTAATAGACTTTGAAAAATTTCTAAATGTTGTTCTTTTGGTTCTAGAATTTCATAATGCCTATAAGTGGTTAGAGGAATTTATTCTTATTATTTACTTTATATGCTATATAGCATTTGAAACTATGCTATCTGGCTAGGTTAGGACTATTAAGGTTCCTTAGTAAGTTTTTGATTATGTAAAGTAGGTTTCGAAGGGGCCTCAAACCCTTTACAAGTAGATTTTACAGGGATCTAGAACCCACAAGTGAAACGTTGCCATAAGATTAGCAAAGACCAATAACAACCTAGCAACAAGAGAATAAAAACATAGGAACATCAAAGATGCATCTACAAAAGAACAAGGTTGAAGCCACCAACAAACTTAACTCATGAATACAACCATCATGGGTTTTAAGAAGGCTCCCATAACCTTGAGACAAACAACAACAAGTAAAACACAAGTTACTTGTCGCCTACAATTAGCAAAACAACAACAAATGAACAAGAGAAACTCTACTGAAATAATAAGTCTCCCACCATCTCCTACAAACCAAGTCTCCACCTTAATTGAAGACATCTCCACCTCTATAGGATAGATTTGTAGAAGACAAAAGAGAAACACCCTCAATATCCACCTCAATAGGATAAGAAGAGAGCCCACCAAAGGAAGGGCAACCACAAATCCCTAACAACATCTTCCACCTTTACTAATAGAATATAGATAAACAAAGGCATACAACAACTCAAGAACTCAAAGCCAAGGGTAGCCAAAACCCCCAAACAACATCTTTGCACATATCCTGCAAACCATGTCTCCACCTTCATACAAGACAACTCCACCTCAATAGGAGGTTCCAAGAGAAAACAAACAAGGAGAAGTTGAAAACCACCACAACCCAGCACCACCCCCTCCACCTCAAAAGGAGAAACGAAGTAATGGGACCCAAAAAGGGCAAAAAGAGCCCCCTTGAAGCACAGTCAAGCCAAAACAACAAAAAACACCAACAAAAAACAAACAACTAGAACGTGCCCTTGAAAACTAGCAACAACTAACTAGCCAACACATAGCATCGAGAGGTCAGAAAATAGGGAAAGAAACACTCACCCACAGAGGCAAAACCCCAAACAATGAAACATCCTCCAAGACCCAATTGAGGGCCAACAAAATTCAAAACCTCAGACACAAGGGCTACAGGCTTAGAAAGGCAGAGCCCAAGAAAAAACCTTTCCACCAAATAGCAAAGAAGGGAAAACAACCTCCACCAAATTATCCCTATGCAACACCTAGGAAAGAGGAAACCACCACCAAAAACTGAAGCAAGACGTAACTCCACGCCAGAAGCCAAAGGAGAAGAGCAGGCCTCCTCCACTAAGAAGCACCTGCAACCACAACTGACCTTTACAAAAACCAAGGTCACTGCAAACACAACACACTAGGAGATCAAACCAAGCGATGGCAACAACATCAACATCAACATCAATGCCTCCCAAAACTAGCACTAGAGACACCACTCCCATCAACACTGCATTGTCAAAAAATAGAGCCCAAATTTTGCCACACACCAAGAGATCCAACTAGGCTACAACAATAGCTTCAACGCCATCATTGCCAACAACAACATCAAAACCATCATCTTCATCTTTGTTAGATACTGACTCCCCATCACCAGCAACACATTCACCACCTCCAAAAATCCTAGCCCCTTCAAAACTCTCGCTCTCACCCATCTTCTTGCAACAATCCTTAGGCTTGCAAAGTTAAAATTCTTAAGTTAGTGTTATCTAGAATTTACCCAAAACTTTTTTTTCTTCTTCATTTTTGTCGATGCTAACAATGAGGACACACTCCTTCAATATGGCCCTTTCTCTAGCCATAGCTTGCCTTTAGTTTTTCTCCATAGAGTAGGGACTTTGTTGTGTATAAACACCATGATCTTAAAGTGCCTAGGTAGATTGAATTTCTTGATTTTCCTTTTCCTTGATGGTTTTTTTAAAATTATGTCAACTTATTCCTTGGGAGGACAATTTGTATAAAATTGGATTATTTTTATTCTTCCCATGACAAACTAAAATAGTTTATGTCAAGCTAGACCTTTAGCACAATTTAAAGGAAACTATTGATATAAAAATTGGCATGCACCATGCATAATATGTCCTATATATTAATTTTCCTAACAATTATTTTCCACGTCAAACCTTTAATCATAAAAATAAATAGTGTCCTCTCAACACCCACAAACCAAACTAGCATCCAAGCCAGTGAGTGATTCTAACAAAAATAAGGACAATTGGATGAATTTTGGCACTTGTAAAGGTTGTTGTAATGGGGCCAATAAAGTATCTCAACCAACAATATTGGAGCTGAAATTAATTTGACTTCCAAAGCCTTGACTCCAGCAATTCCTAGTGAGCCACATTCCAATGATAAAGAAAATATGATGGTGGTAGTGTAGCCAAATCAACCTCATCATTTTAGTTTGATTTCCAACAAGGTTAGTAAATCTTGTTATTATATAACTTCAGTTGTTGTGAGTGTTTTATCATGTACAAATCTAGTGGTTCAAGCTCCTTCTCCACTTGAGGGTATTAAGAACTCATGTAACCATTCTCATAAGATTAAAGACAGGGAAAATATTAATGAAAAATGACATGTGGAATTTGGTGAGTTTTCTTTATGTAATCAAACTTTGTTGAGACAAAACAAATTCTCTACACCATGATTGTTGAACTCTAAGGATAAATCCTTTGATCCTTGTTCTTCATGAAGTGTATCTCATAGAATGTTAGTCATCTTATGGACTTGAGCCACAAGTTCACATTGTGGGATAAATTTACTCCTATAATGAAGGAAAATGGGTGTTCACAAGTTTATGCATGCAAACAAGAAACTGGGTCTATTTCCCAAACATTGCATTAAAGGAGAAGGGTGAATCCACTTGGTTTAATCACAAATCTAATTAAAAGGGATTGAGCACAAGGTGGATTTAGGTCTCCTTTGTTTGAGTTGAAAATGAGCTATAAAAAGATGTAAATTGAATGCTAGATCTAGGGCTAAAGGTACAAAATTGACATAAATTAACATGAACAAGTAATTTCAGATTTGATAAGCAACCATAAACACAAATCTAGAATCAAGGAGTAGAGAGGATCCTATGTCTGGAATTTGAGCCTGAAAGTGTGAGACAAGGATGCTATGAGTGACCGTACCCTCAAAATGCCAAATGCATAGTACAAATATCTTTTTGGGATCAAAATGTAGTCTAGATGATCTCCTAAAGATTTGCCAAAAATTCATTAGACATAGGTGTGTGGGGCGACCTTGTCCTCTTCTTTTTGCTTCTACAAAAGCTAGATCTAAATTATGTCTTTGTCTACTCTGCCTGATTTCACAATTCTATCTTTTGGACCTATAACTTGTACATAGAAGAAGAGAAATTGTGTTGTTGATACGGGTTTTCCTAGGTAAAATCCCTGGTTTGGAATTAACCCTATAATTCAAATTGAAATAAAAATGGAAGTGCAAAGTGTACCTTTTGAAGGCAGAGGCTAGCTCTAAATTGAAATGCTAAAATTGGAATGTGATACCTTGATGAATTTTTCCTTGAATTACCCACGTAAAGGTTGATATTGTTATGTAGGATGTCTTTCATAATGTCTTGATCATGGATGTCATCTTGAGTGCTTGAAATCTAAATACTTGACTTCTCTTCCACTACCTTGATAATGCTTGATTGCTTGCTCACTTGAATTTTCTTGATAGGAATTGAATTTGAAATGGAGATGTGATGGACTTGTAGAAGGATGTCTCAAATGAGGGGGTGAGGCTTGCTTTCATACCTCACCTCATGAAATGTGTGAAATATTGAAGTAGGTTGACATAGGAAGGGGATTCCTACCCAAATTTTATGACCATTATCAAGTTCAAAATTGGGCCCCTTTAAGAGGGACAATGGCACTTGGGGCGCCTTTATCCAAGGACAAGGGTGCTCATGGCACCTTTGTCCAAGGATGAGGGTTCCTAGGGTGTCCTTGTCTAGCCTATCGGGGATAAACCCAAGACCACAAACCAGATGATAGGTTAAGATTGAAATTTGAAGTCGGTGTGAGCATCTATCAAACATGATCAAAGCACGAAAGGCCAGAACATTAAAGTGAGGCCTAAGTGAGGATGAAAATATATAGGGATACAATTTATGATGCTACAACTCCTTTGAGTATTCTATGTCTTAAAGAGATTAAGATCTTGGTTTTTTTTTATAGCCTTTTGTCATGTCATATGACCAAATGGTATCTACTTCAAAATTAATCAAGAATAAAGACAAGAAGATGTGATGACCTCTATAGATTCCAAGTGGTAATCCTACTATGTTACAACCCATTCAACAAGTCTTTATGTGTACTTGTTAGCATCAACTATGAAGCCTTTGGCATTGTTAGTATTTATGCATCAACAATGCGATTGAAGAACTTTGTGGTATTGGTGGCTTATAAATATATTATTTGAACACCTATCTCTCTTCCATGGTGAATTTAACATGGTAGAGACAATGTTAGATAAACAAGGTCATTTGCCTATGCATGGTTTGGTATGTGTAATACACTAAGCCTTTATGATGTTGATAAACAAAGTGAGTTATTGTAGCAATACCATCAAACTAAGCTTATATATTTCAATATCCTTTTTATGGGATCCTAAATCCTCCCCTTCCCCTAGTTGATCACTTTAAAGCTACGTTGATTCTACCTTTGGAAGGCTCATGAAAATTAACATTTGTCCATGTGTCTTTAAGAACTTTGAACTTGTATGATGTAGGGTCTTTCATTAATTATTATCTGATAAAATTGATCAAACTACTGGCTAAAAATTTGAAATTGAGAACAAGTGATGAAGTTGAGGCTAAAACATTTCTTCTTGGATTACAATTGGTCAAATATGGTAACCATGGTAATATTAGTATCAAGAGGAATCTGATGGTTTTCACCCTTTGTATAATGAATAGATATTCGACAAATTGGAAGGAGTCTATGGATACATTAGATAGCATCACATTATTCTATATAAACTATTGGTACATAAAAGGTAATAATTTGGCTAATTACATTTCAAAGGCATTGATCAATTGGAATAAATAATTTTTGATGATAATATCATGCAATGGTTAGATCTCCAAAGGATGCTACAAATTATAATGAAGAAAATCCTAATTAATTTTAGGTTTGGTGATGGTGAAAATGATACCATCATTACTCTATATGGGAAGTACTACCACTTAATTCCACTTGTTTGACTTTGACAGTGAAATGACTTGAGGTTTATTTTATTTGTATTCTCAAAGTTCCTCTCTCCCATATACATCATGTCATGGAGAAATTATTATGCCCAAAGTCCTTTATTAGGTAGATTACATTTAAAGGTGAGGTGATGGTGGCCAAAATGAGAAAAGTTTTCTTTTTTTAGGAGGATGAAGTCTTGGAAGTAATAAAGGAAATTCTAGGTTAGTATTTTGTCAAAGGGTCTATCATGTACTATTTTGATTTTAAATTTTATTAGTGTTTGTGGAAATGTGCTTTTGCTAATAGGTTACAAAGTAATTACCAAAGCTTTGCAGAAATATTTCATATGGGATAAATTCAACGTTTGGTTGGATGAAGTTGTATCATCCCATGAGCATGTGTTCTCATAAGATGGCCAGATATGAATGCCAAAGTATTAGTATATCGATGCTAAAATGTAAGAGTCCACATCCTTGAGATATTAATATTAATAAAAAGAAGCTAAAGCCTCTAAATATATATTAGGAACCATAGAAGGCCAAGAATCAATGAATATCTTTGGACAAGGAGAAGAATAATTAGGAGATGCCTCAATTCCATTACACCTACCATTACTTTCCAAATGATCAAGTTGTTCTTCAGTATCATCATATGGTAGGTTATCACAATCAACAAGAGGCAAGATATTATACATAACAAGATCTACAAGGAATGTAAACTGATGTGGATCTGCGTGGGAATTCAATTTTGAAGATGACATATGAGATCTTCCAAAAAGTGTCACCATCAATAGTTAAACCAATTAATAAAAAATGATCATTCTTGATACCTCATGTTAGCTTTTAGTCAGGTGCACCTAGTATATGGACAATATCATAGAGATGAGGTAAGAGATAAAGCCATTGGATATTTTTTAAGATGTTATCTTGCCAAAACTCAGATTTCCCTTTATAAAGAGTGATTATAGGAGGATGAATTGAAAAAATCATGATTGTGCAATGATAGAATTCTAATATACATATTAGGGATCAAAACATGTTGAATTGAAACCCCTACAATATAAAATACTGTAAAGCGGAAAAATCGAACCCTAGTTGTTCTCCCCTCCCCAACTCCAAGGAGAGAGAAGGGAGAGTCACTAGGGTTGATGGTTTTCACTTAGGAGAGACTTTACATTCAAAAGAGGGGTTGAAACCCACAAGATCCAATCCCACGCAATGCAAGATTGGATTCTAAATGAGTTTCAAGGGTTGTGACATCAAGGATACCCTCTTTTGTAAAGAATGTAGATAGAAAGATTGAACTAGGAATGCATGTAAAGTAGGAAAGATTCGCTTATAAACAGAGATAGGGATATGGGATGAAGCTGTGGACCTGGAATTAGCAGTAAAATGTCGAGACGGTGCTGTTCTGCAAATTTGAGCGAAAGTTGACGGGACGATGGCGCCCGGCATGCACACGGTCCTCCGAAAAATCCGCGAAACGAAGGGGGATCTGTTCGTCTCTGCACAAGGATTCCAGATCTTCAATTACAGTCGCGTACCTGCAACCTACACACAGAAAAGAGAGGATGATTGGGGGGTTAGGGATGAGGGGTTTGCCTTTAGGTCAAACCCCGATTTTGGAATTAACCAAGAAATGAGAATGCTGTAAATGTAAATGTTTGTAATGTAAACAAGTACTGATACCTTGTTGTAAGAATGTTTGTATTCTTACATGCGAAGGTGTAATGTATGTAGTATGTTGTATGTTGTAAGTGATCTCCTCTTCAATGGTTGAATCCTTGTCCTGAATGCAACACTTAGCCTTGAATGGAGACTTAGAATGCTCAATTGCTTGAAGGAATGCTTGAATGCTTGAATGCTTGAGTGTTTGAATATCGTTTCCGTGTCTTGTACACATATGTCCTTCCTTTTTTTCTAGGAGAGGAAAAGTAGTTTATATACTTGTCAATTAGGGCTAATAGACTGATTTTCCCGACCTTAGGCCGACCAGGAAACATTATTTTCCAATTTGCAAACTTAAAGACCCGAAGCCCCATAAGAGACCGGGCCCAAAATAGGGCCAGGGACCAGGGCGCTGGGCGCCATGGTCCCACCTTTCGGGACAGCAGGGTGCAAGGAGGGATCAGGCCAGGTGCAGAAAAATGCAGTTTTTGGTGTCATAAGCAGGTTTCGGGGTCTCCATTCAGGTTCAATGTTGCACCGCCATCATGAAGACCCAAATGCAGTCGAAATTGCAAGTGTCGCAATTTTAGGACGCTACAAATACAACCCCATAATTTGCAAAAAATGACTTGAAACAATAATAACAAATTCTTGGGGTAAAATTAGGAAAAAATAGACGGATGGATGCATATATAGTCAATGAAACCATCTTTTTGACACCTATTTATTTATAAAGAGATGATATTATACACCTAAGTTATGATATATGAAAAAATATCCCCCCTTTCTGCCTTAAAAAAAGGCCCTAGCATTATTTGAGTAGCCCACTATGTTGTGTCACCTAGGTAAGTGGGTTTGTGGCTATTAGAGGGTGGTGTAAAATTTGTGAGGTGATATTTGATCAATGAATCAACCAATACACCCACAATGATAGGAAATTGGAAATGACAATGATCCCTACACCACCCACTTAGATAAATCCTTTGAGATTGGTAAGAATGTAATGCTTTAGCCTAGTATGACCAAGGTTTATAAACCCATAATTTTATAGATGACATCAATCTCCTACAAAATTATACCTATATACAAATAAAAATCCTACCAAATAAAATTTCACATAGGTGCAAAAATGTACTTGTGAATATGTTGAATTTATTTATTGACTAGGTCTAGTTTATTCTTTTAGTAAGACTATAGTCAAGAAATAAAAACTAACGCAATAGTCAAAATAAAATAGAGATTGTTAGCAAAAATGAAGGAAAACACTATGAAATAAGACAAATGCTAAAACATAGAGTGCAAATTGTAGGAGTTAATCGTGAACTCCCAACACCATAGGAACACCTACAAAACCAAAATATCTTCCACAAGAGAGAAAAATGCAATAATAGCTTGCTTGATTATGGATATAAATTGAAAGACCTTTCTTATGAAGATAAGGTTGAGGGATATGATTAGACAAGATTGTAGCATGTGTCTTAATTATATGTTATGAGACAACTAGCTAAATCAATTATTAAAAGACCTCTAAGGTAACTAGAATTAAATAAAAGTTGTAAAGATAAGATATGATAAGATATAATCTAGACAACTAAGACTTATAAAAAGAACACCTAGGGCCTAAGTAAAATTAACATGTGAATACTTTCCCTAGTAAGAACTAGCTAGGTACAAGACCTTATTCACACCAAAATAAATGTTGAAACATTTTATTGTAGATTCTCTTGACTAGAGTGTAGATACTAAAATATCATATACCAAAAAAAAGTAAGAAAAAAGAAAACAAACAAGTAAATATACAAAATAGATAGTAGATTTAATTTTTATTTCTAATTAATCCCACAAAAGAGAAACCTTGCAAGAAATAAAGTTAGCTGATGCCAGAATGGGATAAGGCTACAAAGAAACACAAATTCTTAGGTAGGCAATGCAAATTTTGATGTTAAGGAACATATATTATTCTACAAATCACAAGTGATACAACATACATGAGTATGACATGGCTCCAACCACTACATAGGGGTGCATGAAGCAAATAGTTTTGTGCAGTTTTATTACATGGTTCATAATATTGTGCATATGGTGCATGATATAGGGAGATAAGTCAACTCATCTATGACACTTGTCATGTTAAATTATTCATTCTATAGTTTATATATTATTAGTCCATTTCCTTTGATTTCAATTTAATAGATGCATGTATTGGAATATCATTATTCTCCTTTGTTTGCATTTGGATTTATGTCATCATTATTGTTTATATTTCTAGACGAGATTTAATTATTGCATCTTATAATTTGTTAAATATAAAATTTTAGTATATATATTATGATGTTTTATTAGGATACAAATGCATAGTTTTTTATTCAAATTCATTGACCCATATTTCTTTAGTAACTTGGTTTAAGTAAATGCATCTCTCATACGCATGAATGCTCCACTTAGCACTCATTGCATATACGTGATTCTCATAAGGGTGAAGTATTAGGAGCTTTGGGGAGGTCATGTATCATATTACTACACTAACTCAAATGCATGCATAACCATGAAGTCTCCCTCAAGAATAACCCAATTTTTTTTTTATCCCATTTACAAAACTATTAATAAATAGTGTGCCTTATGAACCATTCATTACATAGCCATTGTAGCTCATCCAATAAAAAGTAGGAGGTATAGGTTTTTGTATTGTATTAATTTTTTTTTTATTAGGATTCAATTGTGTAGTTTTAAAGTGAACTCATTTTCTCGTATTTCATGAGTAGTGGTTTACATGAAGCCATCTTGATGCAGGAGCATCCCTGGTCGATGAAAAATCTTGCATTAACCAAAAATATTTGTTCCTGTTCAGTTCTATATTGCATCTTTTGTGTTTCTTTCAGCATTCTTCGGTAGTTGTTCATTTTTTTTTGTTGCGGATCATATTTTTGGCTTCCAAACTTGTTCTCATTCCTTGTTCTAGATTTTTAGTTCATTTGGACCCTTTTTTGGCAAGTTGTCGCTTTTGGATTGTCTGTTTCTTGATACCTAGAACATTTTGAGCTTAGCAGCTAGTTGGAGATTTATTCCCTTGAGTGTTTTCTTGGCTTGTGGATCTAATTGGCACCACACACGATGTTCCCGAGTCCTTGGTTGACCTTCCTTTGTGGGCCACACTTCATTTTTGTCCTTGGTGGAGGAGATCTTCACACTTTGGGCCCGACTTATTTTACACATTTCATTTTCCTGTCTAAGAGAATGTAATCTTTTGTGGTCGATGCAGATGTGTTCCAGATGCTATATATATTGTTGTATTTGATTCTTTGGGGGATAGCAGAGAGATGTAATGATATCGATTCATGATCTGTAATTAGAACACCTCTTGGAGGTTCGGATGGATTGTAATCTAGAATGTATTTTGTAACTAGTCCTGTAAGCTTGTGTGTTTTCCTGCATATTGCCGACTAATTTATGATGAATCCATGATATTGTGGATGTTTGATCTTGCATTTTCTCTACTCTGTGTTGGTGCTTTTGTGGTGTTACTCTTGTTGCATGATCTGGATTGTTCTCCTTGAGGATCCTCTAGACCATGGTTGCATCAGATGGTATCAGAGTTGGTTGTGAACCTTGAGGCATTCCTTTGGGTGAATAGATCGTTGATTTGAGGCAGGTTGCAAGCAAGTTCAATAGATCGCTGACTATGAGGCAATTGGAACTTTGTACTCAGAGCTAAGGCAGTTGCACTAGATCAAAGGAGGAGATGTCGCCGAGAAGGATGAACCCTAGAAGGGTAGAGCAAATGATGGATGATTTCATAAATGAGATGAGGAATGAGATCCAAAATGCATTGGCTAGTTTGCAGAGGAATCCAAAATCATAGGAAGAGTATGAAGAGGCAGGGGAAGAGATAGAGTTCAAAGAGGTTGAAGGACTGACAGATGAGGGAGAAGATAGATTTCTTAGAGCAGTGACACAAGTGAGTAAAATTCATAAAGTTGAGGTTTCTAACTTTTTAGGTACATTGAATCCGAAAGAATTGATAGATTGGATTGGATAGTTGGAGGACTACTTGGAGTTTGAAGATATTAAAGATCCACAGAGGGTTAGGTTAGCACAAACTAAGTTGAAGGGGCATGCTGCTTTATGGTGGAAAGAGTTGCAGAGGGATAGAATGGAGAATGGTGAGATGAAAATCAGCTGGTGGAGGCAGATGGTTGCAAGATTGAAGGCTAATTTTATTCTGGGAGACTATGAGTTGGAATTGTTCAAGAAATTGTAGAACTTGAAGCAAAAGGACATGAATGTGAAAGAGTATACTGAGGAATTCTACAGGATGATGATTAGATATGGACATCAAGAGATGGATAGGGAGAAGGTGGATACATACATAAATAGACTTGGATTTAACATTCAGGATGAGATGAGTATGTTGAAGATTTATATAGTTGAGGAGACTTACCAATATGTTATGAAGGCAGAAGATAAAGTGAAAAGAAGACAATAGAATAACCCTAGGGGAAGAGAGAGATATGCAACAAATAGAGGGCAGATGAGTGGTAGTATGGAGAAGCATACTACTGAAGAAGAATCAAAATCTAAATAGAGTAAAGAACCAGATCAGAAGACTCAAAGAAAAGGAAATGGCAATAGCAGTAGGGGATTCTTCAATAAATGCTTCGAGTGTGGAGAAACTGGACATAGATCTTATGAGTATTCTTAGGGAACTAGTAAGAATGGAATGAAAAGGAATTTGATGGCACGTGAGGACTAGGAAATTGGAGCTACAGATGAGAGTGTGGTAGAATTGAAACAAGGAGAAGCCCTTATGTTTAGAAGAGTCTTGGTGGAGCAGAGTAGAGAGGAGACTGAACCTACACAAAGGAAGAATCTTTTCTAGACTGTATGTGAATCAGAAGGTAAGTGTTGTAAGGTTATTGTGGATAGTCGAAGTACTGATAATCTGGTATTTGAGGAGATGATAGAAAAGCTTGGTTTGAAGAGGATTGCACATCCTTGTCCTTATAAGGTGAGTTGGTTGAAAGATGATCACATGAAAGAGGTGAGAGAGTATTGTTGGGTGAATTTTAATATTGGACCTTACAAACATAAGTCTTGTGTGATGTTGTGTCTATGAGTGCTTATCATGTTTTGTTGGGTAGAACATGGGAGTTTGATAGAGGAGCTATCTATGATTGTAGAAGAAACCTGGTCACTATTGAGAAGGATGGGCAAAATTTTACTTTGGCTTCTTTTAAGGAGAAGGAGAAGGAAGTGAAGAACCCGAGTCTTGTGAAGAGTTGTTATTCTGAGAAGTAGGATGCAGAGGATGACATGGATTTGAAGAAGGACCTTGTGGATGGGTCTGATAGCAAGGTGGTACCGAATGACAATAAAGTTAGTTATGATGGAAGATAAGATGAATTCCTATGGACGAAATAAATCAGATTTGCAGAAGGAGAGTGGTGGTAAGAGACAATGTGCAGGTATGAAGCAAGGAAATAGAGGAGAAGAGAAGAAGAAGTTGGAGAATCTAGCTGGGGTACAGGAAGAGGTAAGGAGAAAGAAATTTGTAAACAAAGAAGACATTTGGATCAAAAATAAGCATTGGGGTCTATATTTCAAATCCTTTTCAATGTTCATGAGCTTCCTCTCATTGAACAACTTTTCCTACCTAGGATGTCTGATGCTAGAGCATCCCTAGTCGATGAGAAATCCTGCATCAACCAAAAATATTTGTTCCTATTTAGTTATGTGTTGTAGCTTCTATGTTTCTTTCAACATTCTTCTATAGTTGTTCATTTTTTGTTGTGGATTAGATTTTTGGCTTCCAGACTTGTTCTCCTTCTTCTAGATTTTTAGTTCATTTGGACCCTTTTCTGGCAAGTTGTCACTTCCAGATTGTTTGTTTCTTGGTACCCGAAACAGTTTGAGCTTAGCGGCTAGTTGGATATTTCTTCGCTTGTGGATCTAATTGGCACCACACACGATGTTCCTGGGCCCTTAGACGACCTTCCTTTGTGGACCACACTTCATTTTTGTCGTTGGTAGATGAGATCTTCACACTTTGGGTCCGACCTATTTTACACATTTCATTTTCCTATCTTGGAGAATGTAATCTTTTGTGGCCGACCTGGATGTGTTCCAAATGCTATATATATTATTGTATTTGATTCTTTTGGGGATAA
The DNA here is from genome assembly GCF_030272615.1 of Cryptomeria japonica. Taxonomy (NCBI): domain Eukaryota; kingdom Viridiplantae; phylum Streptophyta; class Pinopsida; order Cupressales; family Cupressaceae; genus Cryptomeria; species Cryptomeria japonica. Next base: position 166,838,357 of record NC_081407.1, on the reverse strand, counting down.
CAAAGAGATATGATGATATTGATTCATGATCTATAATTAGAACACCTCTTGGAGGTCCGGATGGATTGTAATCTGGAATGTATTATGTAACTAGGCCTGTAAGCCTACATGTTTGCCCTCATATTGTTGGCTAATTTATGATAAATCCATGATATTACAGATGTCTGATCTTGTAGTTTATCTGTTATGTGTTGGTGCTTCTGTAATTTTACTCTTGCTGCATGATCTGGATTGTTCTTGTTGAGGACCCTCCGGACCATGGTTGCATCACATCTATGAGCTTAAATGGGCCACTTAATATTCATTGCATCTAGGTGATGGTCACATGGAGGAAACATTAAGAATTCTTATGAGGTCATCCATCATAGTACTACTTTGAATCAAGTGCATTTAACCATATAGTTTCATTTAAGTTTCATGTAATATTGATCCCAACTAACTTTCTACCCTATTCACAAAGCCTGTAGTAAGTGTTGTGCCTTATGAACCTTCATTGTAGATCCCCTTTAGCTCATCCTATAATGTATACAATTTTACTCTTACAAAGGAAGATCAATTTTGGGTGAATCAATAGTTCTAATCCAACGAAAACTATTATGATTTTTTTATATAGAAAAGATAATATTAATGGAAATTTAAAAATTGCAATGATAAATGTTCAATTACAATAGTCTACTGAAAATATCTTTTCTCAACAAAGTATTACTTGACTTCATACTAATGAAAACAAAAACACAAAGGGCTTATGGATCTTATATAAATCCTCTAACACTAGAATGTTGTGTAGACTATCAATACAAGGCACTGTCATGTCCAAAAAAACCATGTACACACAAATTGCAAGAAAATAATTTTAAAGTATGAATAATTATAGAAATAAAAAAATAGTTCAACCAAACTTAAATAAATGAATATTTCAGTGAAATGAAATAAAAAATGCAACAAAAGGCATAGGGAAAGGTATTGCTAGGGAGCTCTTTCCTTCTCATGAAAAATTTGAAAATAAGAAGGGAAAAAGTGTTTTTGTTGGTTGTTTGAGGGTCTTCCCTCAATCAAACCACCATTTTAGTATTTCTATCTCCATGCTAGTCAATGTTTTGATAATATTTGAAATATTGATTGAAAATATTTTAAACTAAAATGCAAAGTGAAAATAGAAAATCACAAGTACAATATTTTAGGACTTGAAATTATACAAATAAGAAACTAGAAATGAAAACAAAGAGAAAGAGAACGATATTATTGAAATAAAATCACCTATAAGCTTGTAAAAACCACAAAGAAAATGTTGTTTCTTGATGCAGAGGGTGGAGTTCCAATCAACACTTCACTACCACGCTCCACAAACTTCGAGTTACGCTTCACCATAACACTATGCTTCATAGGCTACAAACACCAATTTTTTTTCTTCAAGGCTTCAAATGCTTGAAAAGACCATGGAGAAATATCATCAAGTAAAAACAACATGAATGTACTAAAAAAACTCTCCAATACTTCTGGCCACTCCAATTTGTATACTTTTTACATAAACTATCCTAATACTAGTAGCCCTCACAAATGACAAAACTGGGCATAACCTTTGATGTCGATAATAAACTCACAAATTGTTTACATATTTAGATACCCTTTTGGGGATTAAAAATCATATCAAAAACTTGGATATGATTGTTATGAAACACATCAATAAAAAATGGACCGGTAATCTACCCTTTAGGTCTAATTACAACAACAAATCAGGTTTTTTAGATATAACTTTCACTCTAGGATCCATACCACAAATATTCAACCATTTTTAGATACCCATTTTTAATTTATACAACATTTATAAAAATTGGATAGGGTTTCTTTGGAAAATAATCCTAAAAAATGGATTGTTACGTTAGAAAAACTTAGTTTCTGAACAAGGTGACTGAAAAGATTCAACCATTAGACAATTTAAATGACATTTTATTTTGACCTAATAAGAATGAAAAAGTTCTGTAATTAAATTATCTTTCCAACCATATAAAATTCAAGCCCTCATCCTGTTTGTACAGGCTGTACTGAGCAAAAGAGCATCAAATCTATGGGAAAAAACAAAGAAAAATGAGGTTTCTTATTCATTTCATCCTCAAAAGCATCCTCACATATTCCTCCACACTCAACCATGTACAAATGATTCAAAAGGGCCTATTTATAAATTCCTACACCCTTTCTAACTTCTCCAACTACCCCTTTACAACTTTGTCTCTTCAACTTCGCACTTTGTGCTTTTGCAACTTTACATTTTTTTCATGGCAACATTTTTTTACAATATTACATGAAATATGATACTATGAACTAAAATGAATCCTATTACATTATAAATGGTTTATTATGACCTTATTACAATGCCATAATGACTCAAAATATCAAAACTAATTAATTGACCATTTTTAACAAGCATGGCTAGGTGCCCCTGCACCATACTCCCCATGGAAATAAAACTCAAGTCCCTTGAGTGAGGACCTGCAACAAAATCATGTTTGATCTCCTCCTTCTTTGATCCCCAAATGCTTCTTTCACTAGGTGTACCTTTGCAATGAACTAGGTATTGAAAACATGCATCATCTCTTGAACTTGCACTGACATTTCGCTTCATCTTCACTCTTGGTCTATCCACTTTATTGCTTCAGTATTTGGACCCGTCAAAGGTAAATTGTTGCCTTTTCCAATCTGCTTCTCTTGATACCTGCACTGGAGCAAATACAATGACAACATCATTTACAAAAACAATTTGATTATTATCAATTCCATACATGAAATCTTTGTTTTTCTTCTCAAATATCCTTACAAATACCTCTTCAACAAATCCATTCCTTCAAGAAAGTCTCTTTAACCTTGCTTCCACTTTGCCTTTGCCTCACCTAGGTCTCTTCTCCTCTTTACCTAGTCTTTTGGCAACTAGGTTCTCTTCTCAACCTGCACAAACACACAACACTCTCTTTTCCCAGACCTTTTGAGATCTGATACCAATTGATGCAGAAGGTGGAATTCCAATCAACACTTTACTACCATGCTTCACAAACTTCAGTTACCCTTCACCATAACACTATGCTTCATAGGCTACAAACACCATTTTTTTTGCTTCAAGGCTTCAAATTCTTGAACAAACCATAGAGACATATCAGACCAAGTAAAAACAACATGAATGTACTAACAAAACCCTCCAATACTTCTGGTCACTCCAATTTGTATACTTTTTACATAAACTATCCTAATACTAGTAGCCCTCACAAATGACAAAACCGGGCATAACCTTTGATGTCGATAAGATATTCGAAAATTGTTTACATATTTAGATACCCTTTTGGGGATTAAAAAACAAATTAAAAAAATGGCTATGATTGTTTTGAAACACATCAATAAAAAATGGACTGGTAATATGTCCTTTAGGTCTAATTACAATAGCATATTAGGTTTTTTAGATATAAATTTAGCTATAGGATACATATCAGAAATAAAAAACCATTTTTAGATACCCATTTGGAAGTTATACAACATACATACAAATTGGATAGGGTTTCTTTGGAACGTAATCCTAAAAAATGGATTGTTACGCTGTAAAAACCTAGTTTCTGAACAGGGTGACTAGAAAGATTCAACCATTAGACAATTTAAAAGATTTATTTTGAATTGATAAGAATTAAAAAGTTCTTTAATTCAATTATATTTCCATCCATATAAGATTAAAATCCTCATCACATTTGTACAGGTTGTACTGAGCAAAAGAGCAGCATTTTTTTGGAAAAAAATAGAGAAAAATGAGGTTTCTTATTCATTTCATTTTCAAAATCATCCTCACACATTCCTCCACACTTAAACATGTACAAATGATTCAAAAGGGCCTATTTATAAATTCCTACACCCTTTCTAACTTCTCCAACTACCCCTTTACAACTTTGTCTCTTCAACTTTCCACTTTGTGCTTTTGCAACTTTATATTTTTTCCATGGCAACATTTTTTTTTACAATATTACAAAATATGACACTATCAACTAAAATGACTCCTATTACATTATGAATGGTATATTATGACCTTATTACAATTCCACAATGGCTCAAAATATCAAAACTCATTAATTGATCATTTTTGACAAGCATGACTAGGTGCCCCTGCACCATTTCTCTAATTTATTGATCTTCACAATCTCATTAAAATGTCATTTAAAAAAGTTCAAGAAGATAAAATAAATGCTAGTATAGCTTGTTGGTTACAAAAATGATAGATCCTATGTTCAAGGTTGCAAGAATGAGAGTTAGAATGAAAAATACATAATTCAGAGAAAAAGGGAAAGTTCACATTATTTTGGCAACTGATGTTGCATGCAGGCCAATTACTTCCAAAACTATCAGTGGGAAGGTAATGCTCTAACAACTAGTAGAATCATGAAATTTATAGGGATGCTAGCATGTGATGTGCATGTTTGTGTTTTGTGCTCCCATCTTAGAGAATTCAAATTCAAAAATCCTAAATTGTCATAAAAATGATAGAAATATATATGTCAAATGTTGATGTATTGTAATTAATATGTTCTATATTAGAGGATTAAATTGAAGTCATAATGCAATGTGAAAAATCAAGGGTGTACAATTTTTGACATTGTATTTTCCCCCATTTAGCAAGCATATGAGCTATAAACTAAATATGAATGCTAAAACAAATACATAAATCATAAAAATTTACCAAAGGATACTCTAGAGGATACATAATCTTCATATGAGGTGGATATGACCCTCGAAAGAAGACATACAAAACAACTAACATATCTTGCATAAGACATGAATGGTATATAAGGATTTCAAAAACAAACATGTTAGATGGAAAATCTAGACTAACTAACAAATATACAACACAAATACAAAATGAACATGCATGCATAATGAATTTATAGAAACAAACAATCAATAAAAAGGAAGATAAAAGGAAAAGAGGGATATGACTAGCAAGCTCTGTTATGGTAGAGTCCATACAATGTTTTTGATTGACTATAGTTACTACAAGTTGTGGTGTATGATAACTATGAAAAGAGGTGGATATATGAAGACCCATAGGCTAGAAATTTGTATTATGCTAGGTGGCTCATATGCTATTGAGACTAAAAAGAATGCAAAGATTAGCAATGCTCTATATATTATAAAAGTGAGGTGTATGCGATGAGATCCCCCCTTAAAATAATTGTATGATACTAATAATGTAAATTAATTTAAGGAGAGAGAAGAAAAATAGAAAGATTAATTAACATATAAAACATCAATAAGGTGTTTTAGCACGAAACACTTAAAATAATGCTCACGAAATGATATTGCATGATGTAGGGATGTCACATGAAACATACATCGCTTGAAACACATGATTTTTAATGTTTATTAGTAGAGGAAGAAGCTAAAAATTGACGATTCCCCATTTAGTGGAGCTATGAGTACAAAGGAAGAAAGACACATGAAAATAAACAATAATTTCAAGTCAATATGGAAGAGACATAGATGCCATGATGCTTTGCATCATCCCCAAATATCAAAAAGAGGTATATGAAAAATATGATAATGTAGATAAAATATAGGAATTTACAACATTTCATCTACCTTGTATTCATGTACATACAAGGGTTTCATGATTCATTTAAGAGACACTAACAAACATAAACAAGAAAACACTTGACAATCACAAAATACATAGGTAATCAACTAAAATATGAATATTTGAAGGTACTACTCTAAGGATCTTTCTCAAACATATCATCCATCTCCTAATCTTAATCATAAGGAGAGGGAGGTTGATCCTACAAAGGAAGACTATTAGGGCAGTACTAGGCATATCACTTATAGTAAGATCCAATTACAATGCACCCTAAACCTTGTGTGAGGAAAGTGTAAAATGATCTTGTCCATATCATGGCCAATGCCAAAATATCCAAGTATTCAAATGAGTGGTCCTTGAGGAAGGAGGTGGTTGAATCATTATCAAAATAAGTTACAATAGGGATATCACTCCTAATCTCTTAAATAAAAGTATCAATATGAGCATAATAATTTGGAGCATTTTCTATAGATAGAACAAATGTAGAATGGTCTGGAAGTTACCATATTCACCATATCATTGAATGGAGCAAGAGGCTTAGAAGAAAAAGGAGAGGATCAAGCCCAATATAGTTAGCAAATTTTGTATAGAGAAATGATTAGTGTAAATTTATTAGTTTTAGTTTATATTCATAATAGACTTGTTGGACCTATTAGGTCCATCGAGAAGCTAGATAGAACTTTAGTTAATGTGGTCTTATACTAAGTGTCAAAGACAAATACATCTCTCGGTATTGTATCCAAGGATTCGATGAAATTGATAGAGTCTTTGGGTCATACAAATTAGGAAGAGATTGCATAGGAGAAATTTTGATTAAATTATTTTTCAACAATTTTTTTTTATAATGCTACATAAAGATTCAAATATTTTAGCAAACTATATGTGCTTCTGAGGCACTACAATAGGTACATCAAAATTTTGAGCATCATTAATAAAATTTGAGTTTTATTAAAAATATTTGTTTTTTCTTATAAGTTCGTGAGGAAGCATCGCCTTGGGTATCTGTGGGAATTGATGAGGTAGAGCCCCCATATAGACTACCACATTGTTGATAATCTCACAAGGCCATGCAAAGATGTACAAAAGATTTGTATTTCGTTAAATAAATTTTATGGTGTAATGCAAGCTACATTTTTTTATGAACAAATGTACACCAAATTTTGGTAGCAAATATGATATTTTTGAGAAAAGAGATTGAAAATGGAAAATAAAATTGGCTACCTTTTTATTGTATCCTTGTTGGTAGTGGATGAGATTAGTAAATGTGACCTATGGTCCAATGTTTGATTGGAATTGTTGGAGGAAATTATTTAGTAGTTGCTCAAAAGTAAATATGAAAATTTTAAGAATTAAGCAAAATCAATCTAGCACAATGACTTTTAATTACCATAGGAAAACATTTGCTAGCAAAGCATCTTAAAAGAGCATATCATTGCAAAGAGTAGTGATGGGAGAGACATGAGTTTGGGCCCTAGGGTTCTCCTTTTTCATTATACTTTTGAATCCACAACACTTCAAATAATGTGGGTAATGGAGTAGAAAGAATTTGTAAAGATAAAGGTCTATGCCTATAATATGTAGGAATAAGAGGTTGAGCAGAGGTGGTAGTGATAGAAATAAGTTGGCTTTGCAATTGGCCAAGAACTTGTAAAAGTTGGTTAATGATAGTATTTGTGGTATGTGTGTGAGTTGTATAGTTTTGTGAAGTGGAAAAGTTTAAAGCAATTGATTATATAATGGGAAAAGAAGTGAAAATAGTTTTTCCATGAAACCCTAAGGATAACACAGTAGAAGGAGGTGCAAAAATTGTGACTGGAAGTTTTTTGTCACCATGCATGGTTGGAACTGAAACCAACATTGAAATTTGTATGCTAATTATGTTTAAATGATAATCTATCGTGTCTCTAAAAAAATAAGTAGGATGGGACATTTTCCTTGGATAATGTAAACTAAGCTTCGAATAAATTCGGAAGATTTAGGTTTGGTTATCAAAATGTTCCTTATACATCAATGATACACATTCCTTGCTAAGAACTCTTTTTATCAAAGTAAATGTTGATCTAGGTTTTATATTTGAGAATTAGAGGTCCAAAGAGAAGCCTCATGATCAAAACCTACATCTACATGAGGAGAAGTGTTGGGTAGGGAAGTAGGTTCTAATGTTATAGTAGGAGGCAATTAAGGACCAACATGGATTGGTGTTGTGACTGTCCATGATTGTGTCATGTTATAAGTGTGAAAACTTCTCTAGACTACATTACTTGAATGGAGATATTGGTTGTAAAAATCTTAAAAGAGTTTACATTAGACAACCTAATCTACCACATAGATAATGACAAAAAAAGGTACTTCAAATTTTTTCAATTTTTATTTTGAAAATATAAAAAGATTTTTGTATTAAAGTGGCATGCTACCAAAATATAGTGTACAAAACTTGACTATTATAAAGAAAGATCAATTTTCCTTGAGAATAATCCCATACGTTACATTGGGATGAACCATTAGCTCTAATCCAACTAAAACTGTTATGATTATCCATTTTTATATAAAAATGATGATAATAAAAGAAATTTACAAATTACAATGAGAACTCTTCAATTACAATAGATTGATGAAATATCTTTCATTGAAAAATTATTATTACTTTATGTTGATGGAAATAGAAAATACTAATCACAAAGTACTTATAGATTTTTTTTGGAATCCTTTGCCCTGGAACTAGTGCATTGCATATATGTCCTTGTGTCACATTGTTGTCTAACCCAAACACATAATGAAAGGTATTGTCTAGTCCTAAAAAATTCCTATGTGTATAGATAACAAGAAAATAATTTTGAAGTAAAAAATATATATAAATAACAACAAAACTTAACTATTTAGATATTGCAGTAAAAATAAATAAAAATTACAATGAAAGGGATAGGAAAAGATACCATCGGGAAGTTCTTTTTTCACACCAAAAACCTACAAACAAGAAGAAGAGAAAATTTATTTTTGGTAGCTGTTTGAGGAGCTTGCCTCAATCAAACCTCCATTTCAGTCTTCTAACCTCCATTAAAGACAATATTTTGATAATATTTAAAAATTTGACCGAAAACATTTTAAACCAAAATGCAAAGAATTGAATATAGAAAATCACAAGTACAATATTCTAGCACTCGATATTATACAAATAAGAAGCTAGGAATATAAATAGAGAGAAAGAAACAATATTATTGAAACAAAATCTCTTGGAAGCTTAAATTTTTTTTTCAAGAAAATTATATTGCTTTGATTTTATTGTTCTTCACAATTTCATGAAAATGTCATTTGAAAAAGCTCAAGAATATGACATGTAGAATGTTGATATAGCTTACTAGTTGCAAAAAAATATAGATTTTTTTCAAGGTTTCAAGAATGCTTCAATATTTAGATTGAAAAATCTAAAATTGAGAGCAAAAGAGAAAGTTTGAATACTTTTGACAGTTGGTGTTGCATGCAAGAGCATTACTTTACAAATTGTTAGTGAGAAGTAATGCTCTAAAAACCACTAGAACCACAAATTTTTATAGGACACTAATACATCATGTGTTGCACTTCCATCCTAGAAAATTTGGATTCATAAAGCCTATATTGCGACAAAAATGTGAGAAATATATAATTCAAGTGGTAATGTATTGTAATTAAGATGTTCTATCTCAGAGGGCTAAACTGAAGGTACAATTTAGTGTGAAATAGAAAGGGTGTATATTTTTTGACATTACATCCAATGACAAGTAGGAGTTATTTTTCATAGTGTATCAAATTATGATGTTAAATGAGGATTTAATTGTATAAACTTTTGCTCATGAGAGATGGGTTTGTGTGAACCATTACTAATAAAATATGAGCTCTGTGATGGTGAAATTAGACCAAAAGGGAGTAAAACAGAACAAAATAATCACTTAATTAAAACAAAAACACACCTCCAATTGAAGCATAAATGAAAGCAAAAAATATAACTCATCCAAAACAAAAGGCAATGGTTATGCCTTCGATTGTTGTGTGAGATTCCTCTAAAATGTGGATGTGATGATTGAATTATGTGTTGGTTTCTCTTTGTTTCTAAGTTGCACAAATATATAACATGTTGTTTGGATGAACACTTTGCATACTTTGTTTTCCTTTGGAGAAGGCTTGTTAAATACACTTCTATCCATGAGGATGAAGGGTGAAGATTTGTTTGGGAGATAAAACGGCATATATTCGTTTGTTGATTGCATAAGCCCATTGTGACAAGCAAAGGGAGATGATAAGATAAGGGTGACAATAGAGAACTCACACATGTGTGAGAGTAGAGAGTGAAGATTTGCTTAGGATCTAGGATGGATGGTTAGGTGATGCAGGGACTTCGCGAGGTCATAACTTTTGATTCAGTTGTCTGATTGGGCTGAAATTTGACGTGGTGGTGTATCTTGAGGATTTGTTTGGATTACTATTTAAATCTAGTCTGGTAGGGCCTCAAAAAAATCAAATTTTTGGGGCCTGATTCTTTCATCCGAGGCCTCAAAATTGGCTTTTACTGTTTTTCGGGTTTTTAGAAAGTTGGTTTTTTAGTTAATTTTGAACTCGTAATATTTATGGGTTTAGAAAATTGGAAATTTGTGCCATAGGAATTTTTTTATATTTCTAGAAGATTTCATGATTTTTGGGATAGATTTGAAAATTTCTATAAAAGACAAATTTCAGATTTTGTAAAAATCTACCCAAAAAGGAAATTTTTAGTTTGCTGTTAAAATAGGCCCCTTTTCATTGTAATCGGAGAATGGTTGGAGTTTGCAGAGGAAGAATAATGAAGAGAATTTGATCCAAACTTGTGTCAATTTGTATAATTTTATTTAGTGTATTGATTATGTTTTAACTAGCTACATCATTAGGATTCACACATGTAGAGAGCTATGAGGGAATGTGTGTGGAAGTGACAAATATAAGCTCTCACAAATGTGAAGGAATATGCTAGTTATCGTGATAGTGAAAAGTGAGAGATCTTCCACATATGTGGAGATGTAGGGATTTGTAATACATTGCAAGTGGAAGATCTTACACATGCGAGAATAGATGGTGTAGACATTCTTGAAACAAGGAACAATGGATATTAAAATGTGAGAAAAAGTGATTTCATAGATGAAAAATTAGGAGGCATTAGGGGGATGGGTTAGCTTAATTAATTAATTGTACAAAGTTCAATTAAAATAATCAAAATAAAGGTTATGTTAGGCTGACTAAATAAGCAAGTTTTATTTATTTAATTAATGATAAGAACTAATTAAATATGATTTAATTAATTGATGATGGGGACTAGCTTAATTAATTAAACAAATAAAAATATTTAATTAATTATTCATTAGAAGAAAGATGGTAGGGTTAATGATGTAGATTGATGGAAGCATGGTGATTTTAAGTGTCTAGAAGATTGACTAAAAAACTACACAACTAAACCCTTATAAAACATCATAATTTGATATATTGCAAAAAATATCTCCTACTTGTCATTAGTTTATATACATCTTTTATAAAATAAGGCATACCTTATTATTCGAAGAGCAAATTCAGATAAATATCAATATGAAAATTTTGTTTGACAACCATGATTGATCATCAAACGTAGGCCCTATATGTCTCGTCCATTAATTCCACAATGTACAATACAAGCATAGCCAATCAAACAAACTTTAAGTCCATCCAAAATATTCATAGCGAAATTATAAAATTGGGAAATAAAGTCGTAAATATCAATATTATTACTCCCATCATTAAAAATGATTACTAATTGATCATACTTTGTACTCTTCATTCATGTAATATTGATTTATCACCCAAAAGTTTGTGTCTTGATTCAGAAGTGTATCACTATACTTATACATCAATAATCCAATGATCAAATGATTTACAATGAAATAATGTACAAATTTTTTTATACCTCATCTACATCTACAACTAATAAAGACCTAATCCACTTTCATTAATAAACTCTTTAATATTGTAAGTATCGATACACTCCCATCATTACTACTGATTATTAATTGATCATACTTTGTACTCTTCGATCATGTAATATTGATTTATCACCCAAAAGCTCGTGTCTCGATTCAAAAGTGTATCACTACACTTATACATCAAATAATTCAACGATCAAATGATTTACAATGAAATAATGTACGATAAATTTTACACCTCATCTATATCTAAAACTAATAAAGAACTAATCCACTTTTATTAATACTCTTTTAAACTGTAAGTATCGATACACTCTCATCATTACAAATGATTACTAATTGATCATACTCTGTACTTTATGTTGATGTTATATTCTGCTTATCCCTAAAAGATTCATGCCTTGATTCAAAAGCATGTCACTATACTTATTCATCAAACAATCCAACGATCAAATGATTTACAATAAAGTAATGTACGATAAATTTTACAACTCATCTACATCTAAAATTAATAAACAACTAATCCACTTTCATTAGTAAACTCTTTAAAAATTCAATGTAAGCCTATTAAATGAAAAATGAAGCATGGTGTGACATCCCTCCAAGAGATGACCACTCAAGGCATGCAAATTCTTAAATAAATCATTAAAAAATAAAAAAGACACATGTCGGTGGCATGAAAGCAATGCTACTCTTCAACCCAAATCATTTTTTTATGGTGAGAATAACATGTTTCTCCTATCATTTGCACATTTTCCAAGGAAAATATCCCCTCCGTTCAAACCTTTGTTTTATGTGGTGGGGATAATTAATATTTAAAAAATAAATCAATTAAAAAATCGCCCCCAGGTGACCGGTCCCCCCGGTTCCTCGTAGTCGTGATCATTTATTGCCGTTCTGATGACCGGGTGCAGATATACGTTCTTGTCAATCGTTTTCCTTCTCTATTTTCATGGTGTCAGTTAATGACGGGGTACTTGTAGAAATAGTCACTTGACAGCTGTCGGGAGCCAAAAAAAAATCAGATATTATGAGTTTGGTGGGCCCATCACGAGGCACCGCCAACTTTGACAGTAAAGTCTGTATTTTGTAACTGTCCTTTTCTTGTTGCGTTGTCATGCCTCTTGCCCCTTCACTTGTATATATCCCTCACAGCCACATATATATTGGTTTATTTTAAATTTTAAGAAAATATTTTAGGTTTGGATGAATTTGGTAAAATGGATGATCTTTTGTCTTTTCAAATGAAGTTGATTATATATGAGAATATACGTAGATAGTTTTTCAATATGTATTCGAATAAAGTTGATGACTTTTGTAGCTATTTGGTGAAATGGACATACTTTTGTCCTTTGACATTGGCGTAAAGAAAACCAATTATTCATGCACTCAAACATGAATACTAAAATATCACAAAAAATTAGAGTCTAACTAATCTCTAGAGGGCTTGTTAATATTGGAATTAAGAGTCGGGGGTCAATAGGAATTGGGCATGTGGTAGATTTGAACTTATTTAATATGTAAACTTAGTGAATGGAAATGATAGGTAGTGGGTAATCTCCACACAAAATGGCACTGTAAAAAAACTCACAAATCTATAAAACATAGTGTTTTTTCGTCTGATTTTTTGTGGTTTAACAACAATGGAGACGGGGATCATGAAGATTTAGCTGTAGAAAGTTTCACGAAAATCTTTTGTGTTTTGCAGATTTTAGAAACTGTACGGAGTGTTGTTTTGTGTGTTTAGTCGCTTCCAAAATGATATTTGAAGGGGCCCACAATATACAAGTTTGATGTGTTCTCTTCTATGATTAGTATTGTATATTATACATTTTACTGAATTTATTTTGAGGGCCTCTAAAATATTGTTTTGCTAATAAATTTGGATTGGGCACCTAATGACCACAAAAAATAACATCAAAACATGAGATTTCGGTACTAATGAGCCCATTAGATCTATCAAAATTGATTTATCCATCCATCAATTAATTACCGAAAGGAATGGGTGATGACATAGTAGTGTGTTTCACTTGTGGGACAAGGCACAAAAATGACACCTAGATGCCAAAATTTTGACAAAACCTTCAAATGAATAACTTTCTATCAAACTTATACATCATCAAGACGATCAATTAGTTGTGCAACTTTCAGTCTATGTTATCTGTTTATTGATTTGCAATAAAATCACAAATCAAATCCATGGGCCCAATTTTTTGCATGATCATGCTTTCAAACGAAGATTGCACCTAATCAATCGTAATTAAAGACATTGAATCTAAAAAGAAATGAATGACATTCTCTATTGAGGAGTTTTATAGTTGTTAGGGGTGCAATTGAAGGGAATTTTTCAACTTATTTTTCCATGTATTTTGCATTTTCTAATAATTTTTAAATTAGGTTAATGAAAGTATTATTTTTTCCCATTTTACTTTCTTTTTCCTCTATTTTGCCCTACTATTTTGCCATACAATCACTTTATTTATTAAAAACATAGAAATAAAAAAAGAACCCTAGACCTAAACCCATTCGTGGATAACAACAAAAGAATTAAATTATCACAAACATTCTTTATAATTTTTTATAGACTATCAAAACACTCCCCTTTCATATGATACAATCTGTAGTCACACAAATTTGTCCAGCTTAATTAAATAAATAAACGCTATTTATTTGATTAAAAATCCACTAGCCATCAATTAATTAAAATTAATATTTTATTAATTCATCCCCAAACATTCTTCTATTAATTAAATAAATTATTCAATTTATTTTAATTAATTCATTAAATCAAATTCAAATCAATTAAATAAATTAAATCTATTTATTTAATTAAATCCCCTTTTTCCTCTTTTTAAATAAATTAAATAAAACATTTATTTAAATCATTATCCCCACCCCACTTGCATTTTCCTACAAATGCAACTTGCACACATTTATTGAAATAAATGAATTTTTATTTTAATAAAATCCTATTTTCCCTCACCCACCAAATCCAATTGCAAAATCTAATCCCCTTCTAGATTCTTCTAACCCCTTCCTAATTAGCTTAATCCATCCCCTAATTATTGTCACATTCCTAAGCAAAATTGAGTCACTTCTCAAAGACTCCAAAGTCTTTGAAAAGCATTTAAATGCTTGATATGACTTTGGGAGTTAAAGTCAAGGTTGGTTGAATAAATAAACTCTTTATTCAAAGAATAAAGCTTTTATCCAATGGATAAACTCTTGTGCAAATGTGAAATGGATGAATATGGTCAAAACAATAAATGTTTGGGGGGACAAGTTTGAAATAACCATAAATGGTTATGTAAGAGCCATAAATGGTTATGAGACATCCCTGTTTACGGAGAAGCACAGATAAAGACCACTTGGGTTCCTGAACTGGAAACATATTCCATAGACCCTATGTCTCATCCTATGCCTGATTCTGACAGGGAGAGTACCATCAACGACCTTCACCATAAAGTCTTAAACCTCACTAATACATCTAGCGCACTTAACCTAATCGATGAAGTAATGCCCATTATCCACCCTGAACTCATCGAATGGAACCAACCAAATTCCCCATGCCTTGACTTTTTCCAAAACGATGAGGCCATCATTGACTTTTTGGAATTAAAGGATAACCTACCAAGCAGGGATCACAAAGCTGGATTCGCCATTGAACTTAATAGCGCAACATACTTCGGGGCAGGTGCCAAACCTTTCAGTTGCAAAAATATAACAATCAAACATGGATCTTCCAGTGAAAACCACACTGTGGCACTGTTTGATCCGACAAAAGTAAAAAGAAAGAGCGTATCCAATGGTGAAAACCTCTCTGAGGCGCCTGAGGATGAAGGGTTTGACATTCTCCCTTATAGTACACAACAGGAACGATCAACGATTCTCATCGAAGAAACCAAAGAATACAATGTGGGGACTCCTGAAAATCCTCACCTCGTACATCTGGCATCTCTTCTCACTCCAGAAGAATAGCCTAAGTTTATAGAGTTCTTCCAGAAGCGTCAGATCAACTTTGCATGGTCATATGCAGACATGCCTGGGCTTGATCCTGATTTAGTCATGCATCACCTTACCGTAGCAGAAGGAGCCAAACCTGTCAAACAAAAGTTTCGTAAGATGCATCCTCAGATTGCAGTGCTAGTCAAAACAGAACTCAAGAAACTCCTAGATGTTGGTTTCATTAGACCAATTGATTATGCAGAATGGATCTCCAATATTGTGCTTGTCGGCAAACCAAAAGGGGGCATCCGCATTTGTACTGACTTCAGAGATCTGAATAAGGCCTATCCTAAGGATGACTTCCCCCTTCCAAATATCGACATCATAGTGGATTTGACAGCAGGACATGCCATGCTTTCACTCATAGATGGCTTTTCAGGATACAATCAAATAAAGATCGCACCAGAAGATCAACATAAGATAGCCTTCACATGTCCATGGGGCACATATTGCTGGAATGTAATGCCTTTCGGTCTCAAAAATGCAGGAGCAACCTATCAAAGAGCAATGACCACCATCTTCCATGACATGATGCATACTATGATGGAAGATTATGTTGATGACTTACTAACAAAATCACTCACTAGAGAAGGGCATCTCCACATCTTAGATAAAATCTTTGATAGACTTGAACAATACCATGTTTGACTTAACCCAAAGAAATGTGTCTTTGGAGTAACCTTCGGGAAGCTTCTAGGATACATCGTCTCAAGAAAAGGTATTGAGGTTGACCCAACAAAGGTAAAAGCAATTATGGATATGCCACCACCAAAGAATATCAGTCAGCTAAGGACATTACAAGGGCGACTTCAATCCATTCGAAGATTCATTGCACAATTGGCTGATAAGTGTCACCCATTCACACACCTGCTACATAAGAACATCCACTTTCAGTGGGATGCCTGATGCTAGCAAGCATTTCAGACGCTTAAAGACTATCTCATGAATCTGCCATTGCTGATGCCACCAGATCCAAGTAGACCTTTGTTACTCTATATCTCAGCAACAAGTACAGCCTTGGGTGTACTACTGGCACAACATAATACAGAAGGCAAAGAGTGTGCTGTTTACTACATCTCTCGCACACTGGTGGGCTATGAACTCAATTACATGCCTATTGAGCGAACTTGCCTAGCAGTAATCTTAGCAGCTACTAAACTAAGGCACTATCTGTTAACACACAAAGTTCAACTCATTGCAAAGATTGATCCACTCAAGTATTTACTTAGCAAAGCAACATTGACAGGTCGCTTGGCCAAATGGGTGATGATTCTAAGTGAATTTGACATCGAGTATGTAGACCGTAAATCTGTCAAAGGGCAGGTTATTGCAAATCAGTTGACCGATGCACCCCTCATAGGCGATCATCCTCTCATTTCCAATTTTCCAGATGAAGAGATATTCATGATCACAACAACACAAACATGGAAGCTATACTTTGATGGTTCATACACTAGACATGGCTCGGGGGCAGGCATTTTGTTTATCACACCTCAAGGTGACAGCATCCCAAAGTCTTACAGGCTCACATTTCCATGCACAAACAACATAGCAGAGTATAAGGCCTTGATCACAGGACTCAGGCTAGCCATACAATGGAAATTACAAGAACTACAAGTATATGGTGACTACCAACTGGTCATTCGACAAGCAACAGATGAATATCAGACCAAGGATGATAAACTCATGCCATATAAGCAAATGGTGGACAATCTAAAGGCATCATTTACCACAATTACCTTTGAGTAGATACCCAGAGATCAGAATCGAGCTGCTGACGCTATGGCTACTATTGCATCTCTCATAGATCTTCCACATAATTCAACACGCTACGAGTTCTTGGTAGAACAACTTTGGATTCCCGCTTATGATATCCCCGAATCCGAAATGATATGTCACCTTGTCGGTTCTGAATCCCCATGGTATGGTGAATTCTACACCTATCTCCACGATCACACCCTTCCTCCCAACCAATCGAATAACCAACGTAAAACCTTCATTCGCCAAACTACTCGATATACCATTATTACCGAAACCCTATATTGACGCGGTCTTGATGGTACTCTCCTTCAATGTCTGGAACAAGGTGAGATAACAAAGGCTTTGGAAGAAGTCCATGAGGGAATTTGTGGGACTCACTCGAGTGGTCCGTCACTAGCCAAGAAACTCCTGCGCAATGGATACTATTGGCCATCTATGGAAAAAGATTCCTACTACTTTGTCAGAAAATGCAAGAAATGTCAAGTTCATGGCGACCTGATACATGCACCAGCCCAGGAACTGTAACCAATCACAACACCATGGCCTTCTTGTCAATGGGGTCTTGACCTTGTGGGTAAGATTCATCCATCTTCATCTAATGGCCATAAATTCATTATTACCGCCACCAAATATTTCCCAAAGTGGATCGAAGCTGTTCCACTTACCCAAGTCACCGACAAGCAGATTGCCTCATTCATCCTCAACTACATCATCTGCCGGTATGGTGTGCCCATGTCCATCATCACAGATGACGGTCTTCCTTTCAAAAATCAGGATGTCCACGAACTTTGTGAGAAATTTCATATCCAACACCGCTTTTCCACTCCCTATTTCCCACAAGGCAATGGTAGGCTGAAGCATCGAATAAAAATATATTGCGGATCCTAAAGAAGACAGTTAATGATGCCGGTTGTGATTGGCACGTTCAATTGAATCCAACACTATGGGCATATCGAACTAGCATTCGAATTCCTACAGGCGCAACTCCCTACTCATTGGTCTATGGTGCCGAAGCTATCTTACCTGTTGAGGTTGAGATACCATCCCTACGGGTTTCCTTGCACAATCTAATAGATGATGAAGCGTACAGAGTCTCACGCCTCCAAGACTTAGAGTTACTCGATGAGAAGCGACAAGCTGCATACAATCACCTCAAAGCCTATCAGCAACGCATGAGTAGAAGCTACAATCACCGAGTTAGATCTCGTACATTTGAGGTAGGTGATCTTGTTCTTTGAGAGAATCCTCGTAATCAACCAAACAGAGAACATCAGGGCAAGTTTGAATCAAACTAGCTAGGCCCATATGTTGTCACTGCTGTATTCGGGTCTGGGGCATATCAGTTGGCTACATTAGAAGGAGAATCGCTTGCAGATCCAATCAACAACATGCACCTCAAACAATTTTATACCTAAGCTGTACAGTGCATCAGGCTCCCCTGCATACCAGAAAATACCAAAAACATTCAGAAAAATGTCCTGAAGAAATACAAAAACATTCAAAAAGTAAAGAAAAATCATGCATCCAAATGGTGAACAACCACTCCGGTGGCACCTTGGGTAAGTGCGATAGTGAAAACCTGGCAAATAGGCGCCACTCGTAAAAACAATGGCTCCAGTATCTTTCAGGCTCATTGCGATCACATTCATACACACATCCAATCATCTAAAACCATGGCTTGTTATTTGATCTGTAATCAAAGAAAGTACTTCATGCATCTAGCATCCCACTTTATCATAGTCATGTCTACACTTGGGGGCAATACCTCTCAATCTAGTTGATGGAAGTGGATTCTACATTACTGGTGATTCATTTGGGTAAAACATTCAAAACTGTTTCACAAAATCCAAAAACATTCAAAAAATGTTTCACAAAATCCAAAAACATTCAAAAATGTCTCACAAAATCCAAAAACATTCAAAACAATTCAAAATCCAAAAACATCGAAAATCACATAAAAACATGGCAACACTTTGTACATACTCATCTGCGCAGATACAAAACAAACATTGACATAATACTCACATGATGACCATTTACCAATCAAACCACACAATCAACATCAACAAAATCGGAAACTGTCTTCAACAAGGATGCATCCTTCCTTACCAAAACAAAGACAAAATTGACATTTTCTTTGACAAGAAAATTATGTTAAGCTATCAAATACTTGGTTGATTTGTGAGTACAATCATTCATTTATCTGTATCAGGATCTTTCAGCATTGTTTTGTATCGTTTGCGCATTATTTCCGATGAAGTTCTAGGGCATGTACTAATGGTTTCTACGTGGGAAGTTCACCAAGCTACGTGATCTTATGCCAAATACAATCATAGATCATTACGGCTTGCTGACTACAGCGTATACCTCGACCATATGAGCATGAACCATTACCAAGGATCCTTATTCTTTATTCTTTATGTATATACTGTTTGTTTGCAGGTACAATGCTCATTCTTTGGTTCCTCCTCATCCAAATTGGATAAAGGTTTTATCTCTTAGTACGGTATGCACTTGTCTCAGGATATGATCAGCCTAAGATCAAGGAGGACGATCCAAGTCATGCATGAACGGAGATAATCCTTGTCTATTCCGCAAGCAATACTCTAGTCGACTTGACCCTTATATCAAGTCGTTTGTATTAACTTGCTATATAAAATCCATGTAAGGAATACTCAGGTCATCTTGAATCATTATGTCAAGATGCTTGTATTCTCTTCCAACATTTTAAAGCTCAATGATGAAAATAGAGCACCATGGATCGTCATTTCATCTCATCTGTTTATATCTTGCATTCTATTGCATATCACCCATCCATTCATTCATTCATATGTAGGCTTTTTATGCAAAAAGTGACCATTAAAACTAGTCTTGGATACAATCATGACCGAGTACTCTGATACATCATCAATGCATCATGCAAAGTCTTACAAACCTTGCATTCCTCATGGTCATATCATCATCGCATTTCGTTACATCTTGCATTAAGTACATTCATATCATTTTTAACTTAAACATTGCATAGAGTTCATTTTTGACATTAGTTTTCATTAATCATTTGCATCATTGCATCAATCATAAATAATTAGATTCATTCGTGGGATCAAATTGTCTTTGATTGTTTTAAATCATTTGCTAGACATTCATTTAGTGTCAATTATCCATCATCATTTCATTATCCTTTATCATTTAATATTGCATACATTCATTTATAGTTATAAAGTGCATTCATTCATCCATTTATTAAAGTATCTTATTATGCTCATTTTAGGATTCATTTCACATTGCATTCATTATCCTCTCTTTTAATTGCATTAAGGTGTCGTTATTAAAACTATAAGTTGTAGTATCATCACATTATCATTTTTACTTAAATCATATTTAAAGCATTTAGAATCATAAAATCCATTTGTTTCCGAACATTGGTTCATACCATTATATATATCCATTTTACATATGCATTCATTTAGGCATTATCATATAAACATTTGTACTTTACATTTTGTTTATCCATATTACATTCATCTAAAAACATCTAGATGCATATCCATACATAAAATCATTCATTCAACCATTACATTAACATCATCGCATAAATCATCTCATCATTATATTGCAATAGGAAGCACCAAAATCCTGTTCATAAATCATCATAAGCATACATCATCATCATGGCATTACATACAAAAAGCATTACATCAAAAATCAAACAAATCATACATATATAAACCTGCATTCATATGTCAGTATCCTACATCATAAATCATCATAAAAACATGCATATAAGAAACATCTCATCAAATGCATACATATACACACATCCATCTAAGCAATAACTCATCATCCTGCATAAACATCCATACATATCAACTGCATATCATCAAAATATGGGATCTCCTCATATATATCATCTCATATATCAGAGTACAATGAAGTCTACAAAATCGGCTACCAAGAGCCATCCAAGATACAGTCCAAAAAATAGACAATGATACAATCCATATATGCAAAAATTCTCTCTCAAATGCCACTCTGACCAGATGCTGTACCACCACCATCGCCACATGCTCTCCCACTGGTACCCGCACCACCTGATCCATCTCTCCGTGGAGGCCTCATCGAACCACCACTCCCTCCTGCATCCCCTGATCTCTCCCTCCGCAAAGGACCCATCACACCCCCACTGCTCTGCACCCTCTGCGATCGCTCTGATCTAGCCTGCCACATTTGCGAATAGCTTAGAGCTCGCTGACTAACTGGCACCACCTGCTCATATAAACCCCGCCAGTAGTCTATCTCCGCCTGTGCTCGCCGCATCTCCCTCATCACCTCCCCCGTAGGCCCCTGTGCTCCTACTCCAACCTGCACTCTCTCCTGCAGCTCTGCCAATCTCTCCACTGCACTATCCCTCTCCCGCAGCACCACCTCCAGCTCTGACTCCCGTGCAAATAGCTGCACATCCCTAGCTGCCACCTCCACCTCCAAATCCTCTATCCAAGTCTGCAAACGTACTATCATATGATCTCGCAGATCTCCAGTGGCTCCCTCCCCGGTATCCATAGTTGCCTCCCCTGCACCACCCTCTCCAGTAGTCCCCTCCCCTCTATCCATCGGGATCTCCCTCTCCATCCCCCTCCCACTCAGCTGAACTCCTCCCTATATCAATGGTCCCTGTGATATCTGTAGCGGCAGTCCACCTCTCCCTCTCCGCTGACTCTGCATCCCCAACCCACCACCTCCTCCACCTCCTCCTCCACCTCCATCTCCTCCACCTACCCTCGGTCCTCAACCTCCTGCCCTCCTCCGTCTCCATCCCCTCTCATCCTCAAAATATGGGATCGGCTCTACTAGATTAGAGATCCGTAAGATCGGGTGCGCTGCCCAGTACTGCATGTACTCATCTATAACACCTGCATCCATGACCCTCGGTCGTATATCCCACGGTCTCGCCTGTAGTGTTTAGAACTCTGTTAGTGCTTGATCATAGGGTAGCGCTGGCCCCCATGCGTACCTCTCCCGAATAACTCGAGCATACTCTCCTAATCCACTAGGCAGTCTCTGCTGCTGTCCAAACTGTCTCAGCACTCTCCCGGGCACCTGTCTCTCCACATGGTATGAGGTCCTCCCAATGAGGAATCAAGTCATAAAAACATAAGGTAGTGCCTTTGCATCATCATCCCATGGCTCACACTCCAAGTATGGCCGCCATATAACTGCATCCAGATCGTCCAACGCTCGCCGCCACCACTCTAACTTCCCCAGGTGGGGCTGACTCATCATGCCGCTATACATGAACATGTATGGCTGATCCACTGCCCAGAATCTCAGACTCACTGGTAGATGCTCCCAGGCCCAAATATGCAGCAGCGTCATGCCCATTGCTAGGGAACCCCTCTCCCGGTAAACCACCTCATGGAGCTCCTGGTACAGGTGCGCCAGCACGCACGACCCCCACGCAAATCGGGTCCCCTTGGTCATCATCATCTCTATCACCTGTCCCCATCCGATGGCTAGACCATGTGATCGCCTGTCAGGACACAGTAATCCTCCCACAATGCTGGACAAAACTGCTGGAAGAGGCTCATATAACGCCGCTATCTCCTCCCAGGAAATGGATCCATCATCAATGAAAACGTCCTCATAAAAAATCCTTTGCACTGCAAGAGTCCCCCAGGATCTGTCATATGTTACTAGCTCCCCCCAAATCGAAATCTGCAAGATGCGCCACACATCCTCTAGGGTCACTGTCATCTCCCCCTGTGTCAGATGGAAGGTGCACGTCTCACTGTGCCACCGCTCTGCTAATACTGTGATCAATCTGTTGGGAAAAATGGTGTCTCAACCTTGCATTTATGCGAGGTTACTATTTATAGTAAGTTTTTATTTGAGCACGAAATGCTGTGAAACTCTCCCTGAAGCTTCTGGTTGGCTAGATAAGCATTCCGGTAAAGTTTCGTCGCAAGGTCACAGCTAGTTTTGAAGATATTAAAGTTTTCATCTTGGAGGGGTGCAATAAAATGTTTAAACTTAATTTTGGGGACTTTAGAGGCTCCGAAACGCCCTGAAAAGTTGCCGTAACCGGCGAAGCGGGTTACGAGGTGATAGAGCACTTCACGAGCTTTCCGGCGCTTCAAACGGTTCGTCAATCGGACACCCGGTTCTCAAGTTATGGCCTCCGGAAGTTTGTACTCCTGAAATAGGAAAAATAATTTGTATCGAATACATAAATGAGCTGTAAAAGGGAGCGACACGTGTTGATGTGTGCTTTAACATGTCATAGAAGGGAGATAAGGTCGGCTACACCTTATTGGGTGGTTTTAGCCCATGGTTTTGTAATACCGTTTGACGGTTTCTTGTATTGTATCTCCTATTTATGAGGTGTGTGAGATAGAGGTTGTGTGTATGAGTCTTATGGCTATTGAGTTGCCTCTGAATCTCTGTTTAGTGCTACTCCTGCGAAGAGCTTGCTCTGCAAGTATTTTGTAATCTGTTTTTGATTGCTGAATAAAATATTGAGCTGCTTTTGGAGGGTGGGGTTTTTCTCCCGAAAGGGTTTTCCCCACGTAAATCATTGTGTTGTGGTATGATTGCTATTATATCTATTTCTATTTTCTGTAACTGTTGTAATGATCTGAAAAAGTTTTGCATTACCCTCCTCTCAAGGTTAGTGTAGGAAGTTGTTTCCGCTACTTAACTTCCTTACACAATCCGTGATTCATACGAATCATGGGCATGTGCATCACCTCATATAGTCCCATCACGGCAATGCAGTCTATCTCCGCTTGTGTCAATCAATCCCGCAACCCTTGTGTCGCAGGATGTCGCTCACGTAACTGCAACACGCCCAGCTCCTCCTACACATGGACATTCATCAATCACCATCAGTTGTTTTGTTTTCAAACTTTCTTAAGTTTAAACCTAGACTATCAACAGATACTTTGATCAAGTATCTTCAGGTCTCAACAGGTAAGCAATCATGGCAACCTAGACTTCAACAGGCATTTATCCTAATGACCTAAGTCTCATCAGACTACTATGGTTCAAAACAAGTCCCACTTCACATTGCCATCCATCCATCATTGGCATCAGGAGATTTTCTTCATCCAAACTAGGGCATCTCTTTATCCTAAAGCAAAAGCGCTATTTTACCATTAACAACGTTAGTTTCCCAACAATAGCGCTACAACCCTAACAAAAGCATTCAGTAAGCTATCCAACAACGCTCAAACTACAAAAGCGCTAAAACAACTACACAGTAGCGCTAATAAAGATCAATAGCGCTTATTTATCAATAGCGCTACAACAAAACAAAAGCGCTCAAACAATGGGGCAATAGCGCCATTGCGACACAGTAGCGCTAGTTCATGGAGCAAAAGCACTAAAACCATAGTTCCAGCGCTCTTGCTCCGACTTGACCTAGACTCAGCTAAAAACCTATCAAAAATGCATAAAAATTAAATTTTTGAATTTGTGTACTGCTGGTCCGTAGTCGTCTGGGTGATGGAACCGTCGGACTCGCTCAAATCTATGCTTTGCAATCGGTATCGGCATCCTGATTGCTGCTCACTTCTCCAAATTTCACTCTCAGAGCTCTGGTTTCACACTGGTCGCGGTCACAAATGATCATATTTTCACCCCTTTCACCCATTTATACCCTTCGCCGTCACCGTAACTTCCCCCCGCTCATAGCCGTGGTCCCCGTGAACTTCCCGAGCCCCCCATTTCTCCATTTTTCCTTCGTTTTCTTCTATTTTTCACCCATATGGCTAACTCCTCTTCTACCACCCTGCCAATTTTCATTCTTTTTCGAGAGATCGCCCGATTTTTCAAAATTTTGCGGCCCATCTCTCAAGGGGGCATACCACCCATTAAATTTACATTTTATGGGGCATTTCTTCACACCAGTTTTTCTTTCTTTGAAAATGACGCGATAAACCACACCGTCTCAAAGAGGGGCAAATGTAGTCACACAAATTTGTCCAACTTAATTAAATAAATAAACGCTATTTATTTGATTAAAAATCTACTAGCCATCAATTAATTAAAATTAATATTTAATTAATTCATCCCCAAACATTCTTCTATTAATTAAATAAATTATTCAATTTATTTTAATTAATTCATTAAATCAAATTCAAATCAATTAAATAAATAAAATCTGTTTATTTAATTAAATCCCCTTTTTTCTCTTTTTAAGTAAATTAAATAAAACATTTATTTAAATCATTATCCCCACCCCACTTGCATTTTCCTACAAATGCAACTTGCACACATTTATTGAAATAAATAAATTTTTATTTTAATAAAATCTTATTTTCCCTCACCCACCAAATCCAATTGCAAAATCTAATCCCCTTCTAGATTCTTCTAACCCCTTCCTAATTAGCCTAATCCATCCCCTAATTATTGTCACATTCCTAAGCAAAATGGAGTCACTTCTCAAAGACTCCGTCACTTCTCAAAGACTCCAAAGTCTTTGAAAAGCATTTAATGCTTTGTGTGTTCAACAAATTAACCCCCAAAGTCTTCCATGACCACTAATGGCTCTTACATAACCATTTATGGCTCTTACATAACCATTTATGGTTATTTCAAACTTGTCCCCCCAAACATTTATTGTTTTGACCATATTCATCCATTTCACATTTGCACAAGAGTTTATCCATTGGATAAAAGCTTTATTCTTTGAATAAAGAGTTTATTCATTCAACCAACCTTGACTTTAACTCCCAAAGTCATATCAAACATTTAATGTTTATTCCCTCTCCTCTCAACCTATCTCACATTGACACTTGTTATTCTGGGATTGGGTTGAAAGCCCTCACATGGATTTGAAATCATTCAATCCTAACCCTTGTTGAGATTACTCAATCTCAACCATCCATTGCTCCATTTTTCTTATAAATAGAGCCCATTTCTTCATAATCCAGATCTTGGAAACTTGTATGCATTTAACCTATAGGCATTTTAGAGAGCATTTAGCATAGCAAACTCATGTATTGTCATTTTGGTTAAAACAAATCATTTTAGCATCAATAGCTTAATATTAGCTTCTTTATTAACATTTAGAGCAATATTTCAATCTCAATCCTCCATAAGCATCCATAGTGCAAAAAGCTGTTGAGAGCTACACTATTTTGGAACTTGGAGAGGAGAGGAACAAGGGAGAAGGAGCTAAGAACATGCTAAGAGGTATTTGGAGATGTCTCATTATCTTTGTTTCATTAGTTAGATATATTAGCATGATTTTAGTGTCTCTCTTGATATGCCTGTTTAGATTAGTTTTTGATTGAATAACACTAACGGTTTCTTGTGTGTTTTGTGTTGTTTCTCTTAGACTAACCTTGTCCACTTTGCAGGGCATCACAATCTTTCTATAATATCTAATTGTATTTTATGATAAAAATATAACCATCAAATTTAAGCTTTGATTATGGATTGTCCTATATAATAAATGTAGAGAGAGGAAGTAAAGAAATTCCAATCATGAACTGGCTAATCCAACTTGAGAATAATAATAATACATGATTCAAATTCAATCATTACACCCAAAATAAATGGACTAAAAAATTTAGACTCAAGACCAACTCCTCATCACTAATCTTCTTAATGACTATCATGCACACATCACTAAATTAATTGTTTTCCTCCAAGATAATTCAATAATTGACACCATGCATGATGAATTTGTTAGCAACAACCAAGAAGGAAGACTGAGAGGGGAGGGGGTGTGAATCAGTCTTCACTAGATTACCAAATTTAACTACAAAGCAAATCTGATAAACTATAGTAATAAGATAGATAAGCATATTGAAAGCACAACACACAACACCAAGATTTTGACGTGGAAAACCCAGTTAAGGGAAAAACCACAGTGGGAACCTGCCCTTAGTAAGATGATACTCTATAGTAGTATGTGAAAATATTACAATAGGAATGCACATGCATTAAGACACACTGCCTAGAGCTCACTGCTCAAAAGATAATGGCTCAGAAGGCTACAACCCTCAGGGAAGTCTCATGACTTACAACAATATTCAGACTACAATCCGAAAGAAATGAACTGAAAGAATAACATCTCCAAATGCCTGATTATAGTTCCAATTAAGCATAGATGTCTTCTCTGCAACACCAATCTCTCCTCAATTTCAACACCGAAGGATAAATCTCTTATTTGCACATAAACTCTCTCTGATAATGTAGACATAGAATCGACACCTAAATTACATGAGCATATCACCTATATATACAAATCATCAACCTTGACAACAAGGTTGACTAAACCCTCAGCCCTCAATTACAAAATTACATCACACGATACAAATATCGACCACCAGACCAATATAATGATTTACATGATATAAAATTGACCTAAATCAAATTCTCAAATGCTCAACTCCACCGAAAATCACGCCAAGATCAACTGCAACACGCTACACCACCAGGAAAACCACATAACATGAAAATCATCACCGATTGATAGAAACCATAAAAAACTCACACAACAATCAATGCAGATCACCAAAATAAATAGGACACAACTAGGAAACACCAGCAAGCACGTTAGAATCATTAGGAACAACTACACCAACACCACTTATCAAATCTTCATCTATCAACATCAGAAAGCTCAAGTACACAACCAATCAACAACTATCACAAAGAAAGATAACTTGCGGAGCACCAAATCACGATTCATCTGAAATGAAGATACATAAGACCATCCCATGCAATATCCCAAAATGTAATGCCCCGCCAGGAAACCCCGAAGGGATAAGCCAAAACACAAGAATAGAGTGCAATAATTTTTTTTTAAAAATTACACCACATTAAGATACAACAAGATATCAAAGATTCAAATTACATAGCGGAAGACATCAACTAACACCTAAAGAGTTTCCCAACGAGATTACTTAAATTTCGCAATTCACTTAACTCACACAATTAATCCAATAAGCTGATTATCTTAATAACGAGATGATTCTTAATCAAGATAATTTCTTTCACAAGATGGAAACATTAATCACATGCAAAGATTCAACCATTAAGATCTATTCATAATCTTCATTCAAGCTTTTCATAAAAATACAAGCCATACATCTAATATTCTAACACACTAGAATTTCATCATAAACATATGAGATCTTTTCAAGCATACTTAATTTCCTTAACAACAATTGAATATATTCCATTACTCTAAGTTACATTCTTTCATATTCCCATTTATTGCATTAGAAAAGACGATTGCATACATGCATCTACGATAAATCTCATCTAAACCACTTATGCATTCAATCAGAATGGCATTCAAGAAAGAACTACATATAAACATTTAAAGTTAATTCCATCTTACCCACTTATACATTCTAACATAAGCTAATCATACATGATAAAGCTGAATAAAGGAAACATAAGAGAATAACATCACATAACACCATAATGATCTCGGAGTTCACCCCTAAAGGGCTACATCTCTGGGTCTGCTCAACTGCAAGACCCCTCTGATAATTAATAAAGTTAGGAATACAAGAGGTTACACCATTACAATCTGGCCATCAAGGCGAAACATAAACAATATACAAACGACCGCATCGGTCAATAATACATAAACGATCCCTGAAAAGAAAAGGATCCAGCTAAACATAATCAAAGCTAAAACAAAAGTCCATTGGAGCATCCACAAAACGGAGTCATCACCACCCAAGGTCTAACATGAAAATGATACTCACAAGGGCATAGACAAAAGGATGACCCACAAAGGTACTCCTAACAGGACAAAACGACAACACACTAGCGAACGTAGGGACAAGTGTCATCACACAACCTGGTATGGTTACCATGGCAGGTCTTCATAGGTCCCGACCCCATACACTGGGTTACCCTGACAACCTAATCCGAGCCTCCGGTCCATCCAAGCTTCACGTGGACCCACACATCCTCTCGTGAAGATAAGGATGATGGTTTGCCATTTCAGGCCTTCTCACAGCATGTCGAGTCTATGATAGCACCCGTCCCATGTGTGAGTCACATTTATCTTACTTAGAGATTACATTCTAATCTACTGATAGGTTATCACTTATTAGACTCACTTTCGACGGGTTACCCAGCAGCCACTTTGGGCGCGACCCCCAATCGAAAGTCACTTTCCCATACGACACTAGACTAAACTCGAACGAACTCAAAAAAAAAACCAAGGAATACACATGGTCAGACGAACGAAGTTCAAGAAGGAGAGGACAACCATCTGGTCAAACACGAATCATCATTCAACACCCACACAAAGGATATGACCAAACATGACACAACCACAAAACAATAGTCAACTCAAAACCGAGGACAGAAACAGGTACCCAAATCAACCATACGACAGGGTCCTATCAAACAAGCACGACTTGCCATTACATAAGCAAAAGCGAATACAGGAATTAAACTCGCATAAGTAATATTCAGCAGATACAATCTTTTCCGAATTGATCTAAACATTAAAAGTCGATCAAGTTTTCTACATGATCTATAATAGATTGCAGTTATCTACCTCATTTAAATATAGGTTGCCCTTGGTTTTCTAACTCTCTAAGGTTCATTGCATCGAACACACAAAAATACGTCATAACGAGTTCTTTAACCAATTTCACAAGAATATAATTTAAACAACCATTAACCAATTAATTAAGATATTTAATCTTCCATTAACATCATCATTGACGTACTGGTTCAAAATAAATCCTACATGTTTGTCTTTTCCAGAACCAATTTACACTATACAGATCAAGGAAATATACATATTTAGTGAAGCCAAATAAAGAAAATCCATTCCCAGATTAACACATTGTTTCCTTGAGCATATAAAGAAAATTACAAAAATTAACTATTAATTAATGAATATATTTAATAATCCGCGATTAATTAAATATAACAAATTAATAATTAATAACGAAATTAACAAATTAAGTATTTAATTACAAAAAAATATGCATTAATAATAAGATAAGATTTGAATATTAATTATTGTATATTTAACCTTATACAATTAATTAATAACAAATTATCCTTGAATTATTAATTAATGCCAATATTTAATCATAAATAAAAAAAAACTTAATTAAAATATCAACCATAATTAACAACTTAATTTAAAATTAGATTTAATAATATTAAACTATAATATATTTTTATTTTTATTTTTTATTTTTTTAAAAACATTAAAAAAAACGTTTCTTTTTTTCTATACTAAAAAAAACATAAGTATGGGGGAGGGTACCCACATGGACCCCCATGTGGCCCCCCCCTTGGGAGCACACGCTGCATCCCATTGGGAGCACGCAGCCCCCATGGGAGCGCTGCTGTTCCCAAAGGGAGCATGCAGCTTCCCATGGGAAGCGCTGCTGCCCAATGGGCACGCAACACCCCTCCACGTGGTGGGGTACTCTCCCACGTGGTTGGGGTTTCCCATTTTTTAATTTTATTTTATTTAAAAAAAAAAAAAAGATCACTGTGCAACACACAGTTAAAAAAAAACAGTCTCCCAGAGACTAAAGAAAAATATATTTTTATTTTTATTCACCCATTTGCAATCTTTTAAAAAAATACCCAGATCAGGAAAGGGAAAAATTCCTCCAAAACCAACAGCATACTGGTCAAACAAGATTGATCTTCACAAATTTAACATCTAATCTGCCAAAACCCCCAACTAAATTTCAATTTTATTTAATTTTAAATCATTCTTAGCAAACCAGAAATTGATTTGAAAACAAGGAATGAAATCAAGGAGGGATAATTCAAGATCTTATTTCCATTCTACTCTATTAATCAATCAAACCGATTCTTCAATAACAAATTCATTTCTTTCAACCAGAACAGTAAATTCTTTTGGCAACAAGAAAACAATTTAGAATCCTACCTTCATACGCAATCCTGGAAGAGATTTACTGAAGAGCCCAACCTACAAGCTCAAGAATTCCTCCTCCTTCCAAAACCCCCAAATTTCATCCCAACCATATTTTTCCAACAAAACATTTTTCCAAAAATATCCCTCCTCAAAATTTCCAAAAGTCTAGGTTATAAAGAAGAGTTGACCAAAATTTCATTTTTTTGGAATTAAAATTTTTATTTAAAATAAATCACAAAAATACTTATTTCCCAACTATATCAACAAATTAAATTGCTTTTCCCAATTAAAATTGATTTTCTCACTCAACTGAAATTTAACCTTTCTATTTCAAAAATGCCAAAAGATTAAATTAATTCTATTGCAATTAAATACAAAACTTTCCTTTTTCAACAGCATAAACAAAATGCATTTAATATTCAAAATCAACTATTTAATTGAACTTACTCCCAATTTAAAACGAGCAATCCAATATCAACGAAAATCGCATAACGAAATCCCGATTAATCTAGTCCATTAATCTTTAATGCACGGACACGTATTTAGTCAAATAAAATACTAAGGACTCATTAATCAATTTAACCATTCACACCACGCACGCAAACCAAGAAAGTCAACCAGACAGATGACTCGCAAACCCAAACAAAAAGGGAATACCGACGACGACTGACGATGCTCGCCTGAGCACGACTATGGTCAACTAGGGTCTTACGACCACCTAATCCAACTCTAAGGATTAAAGAGGTACACTCAAACCTGCAAATCCAGGTGAAGACGAACCTCACACTCATGCGGCATTGTACCTGAAATCTCCTGCAACCAAGAGTCATACATGCATACATATATAAACTTAATGAAAGCATTAGCCCGATATTAATACCACGAAATAGGAACACTAAACAACTTGCATACAACTAGTGTGGAAACCACATCAACAACTATGCATTAAATCAAACATCTGAATATAACATTATATTATGATAAACTAACTAAGATAAAACTGAGATTAGAAATTGATTAGGGCAGGGGTACTACACAAAATGTTAGCACAAGATATGATCACACCAAAATATACCGGAGGATATACCGAACTTTGCAAAAAATGATCAACAAAACAACAGTACAAACCAGATCATAAGATCTTCCCAATTTACAATCACAGAAGCAAAACATAGGAATATGTTGACATTAATGACAACAACATATCCTAGCAATAGCAATGACCAATAATATCCAACAACATCCCCCTTTGGCATTGATGACAACATATGAATATGAAAAATAGTCAATGTAAAGCAAGAAGATTGTTGGATATTGTTGGTCATTGTTGCTGCTAGGATATGTTGTTGTCATTGATGTCAACATATTTCTGTGATTTGCTCCGGTGATTGCAGATTGGGAAGATCTTATGATCTGGTTTGTAGTGTTGGTTTGTTGATCACTGTTTTGTAGAGTTCAGTATATCCTCCGGTATTTCTGGTGTGATCAGATCTTGTGTTGAGCTTTTGGGATATTTATTGGGATGGTCTTGTGTATCTTCATTTCAGATGGATCGTGATTTGGTGCTCCACAAGTTATCTTTCTTCGCGACAGTTGATGATTGGTTGTGTTCTTGCACTTTCAGATGTTGACCGACGAAGATTTGAAAAGTAGTGTTGATGCAGTTGTTCCCGATGATTATAACGTGCTTGCTAATGTTTCTTAGTCATGTCCTATTTGTTTTGGTGATCTGCATTGATCGTTGTGCAAGTTTTTGGTGGTTTCTATCAACCGGTGATGATTTTCGTGTTATGCGGTTTTCCTGGTGGTGTAGCGTGTTGCAGTTGATCTTGGCATAATTTCGGTGATGTTATGCATTTGGGAATTTGGTTTAGAACCATGTTATGCTATGTAAACCATTATATTGGTCCGGTGGTCGATCTTTGTATCGTTTGATGTTATTTTGTAATTAAGGGTTGAGGGTTTAGTTGACCTTGTTATCAAGGTTGATGAATTGTATATATAGATGATATAGTCATGTAATTTGGGTGTCAATGTTGTGTTTGCATTATGAGAGAGAGGTTTGTGTGCAAACAAGTGATTTATCCTTTGGTGTTGAGTTTGTGGTGAGATTGGTATTGTAGGGAAGACGTATGTGCTTAACCGGAACTATAATCAGGCATTTGAAGATGCTATTCTTTTAGTTCATTTCTTCCGGATTGTAGTTTGAATCTTATTGTAACTCAGTGAGACTTCCCTGAGGGTTGTAGCCTTCTGGGCCATTATATTTGAGCAGTGAGCTCTAGGAAGTGTGCTTGAATGCATGTGCATTCCCCATTGTAACATTTTCACATACTACTACAAAGTATCATCTTACTGTGGGTAGGTTCCCACCGTGGTTTTTCCCTTAACCGGGTTTTCCATGTCAAAATCTTGGTGTTGTGTGTTGTGCTGTTAATTTGCTTATCCATCTTATTATTGCAATTTATCAGATCTGTGTTTTGTGATTAAGTTTATGATTTTGGTGAAGACTGATTCACCCCCCCTCTTAGTCTTCCTTCTTGATTGCTGCTAAAAAATGATATCTCCAACAAACTCCCCCTAAGATGAGGACATACAAAAAAGTTTTTCACATGATCTATCTCCCCCTTTAACAACAATGCCAAAGATCTCAAAATAGAAAACCAAAACTCACTCCCCGAAACAGAAACATGAATCTCAAGAATCTCTCCCCCTAAACACAAACTACTCCACCAGAGGAGCAACGCCAACTCATCAATCTCGATAAAAGGATAAGACTGTGAAGTCCATCGGATTGATGCAACTCAATGCATATAGTTCTCATTAGGAGGGGTGGATACCCCTAACTTGTCTCTCAAGTAGATAAATGTATTTGCAGGCAGAGGCTTTGTGAAAATATCAACTATTTATTCCTTTGTAGATACACACCCCAGTCTCACCTTCTCTTCACTAACTTGCTCCCTCAAGTAATGATATTTGATTGACACGTGCTTAGTCTTTGAATGTTGCACCAGATTATTTGACATGTTAATAGCACTGGAATTATCATAGTATATGACAGTAGGCTCATCATAAATAGCTTTGATATCCTACAACATTTGCTTCATCCAGACTACCTGAGTGCAATTACTAGCAACAACAATGCACTCATCTTCAACAGTAGATAAGGACATTGAATCTTGTTTCTTACTAGCCCATGAAACCAACTTCTTACCCAAAAAGAATGCTCCACTGATAATGCTCTTCCAGTCATCAACATCACTAGCCCACTCTGCATCAGTGTAGGCACATAGCATAAAATCATCATTCCTCCGATACCATAAACCATAATTCATAGTTCTTTTCAAGTATTTGAATATCCTCTTCAGAGTAGGGACATTCTTTCAAATCAGCTTGATATCTAGAAGCCATGCACACAACATGCATAATTTTCAACCTAGTCTGAGTAAGATATAACAGTCCACCAACCATAGATCTGTACAAACTCTGAGTAGCTTTCGAAGATTCATCATTCTTAGACAATTTAAAACTAGTCACCATAGGAGTTCCAACTAGTTTGGAGTCATCTAACCCAAACTTCTTTAGCAATTCCTTCACATACTTAGTTTGAGATATGAATATACCTTTTTTAGTCTATGAAATCTGCAAACCTAAGAAAATTTTCATCTCACCAATCATAGACATCTTAAATTATTTCTGCATATCACCAACAAACTTCATGCTCAAGTAATCATCACCTTCAAAGATAATATCATCAACAAAGACTTCAACAACCAGGATGTTATCATTTTCTATCTTAAAGTACAAATTACTATTAGCAGCACCTTTACTAAATCCCAATTTCAACAAATATTTATCTAGTCTAGCATACTGGGCTCTAGGGGCTTGCTTCAGTCCATGAAGATCTTTCTTCAGTCTACATACCATGTCTCCATCATCTGACAATGAAAATCCATCAAGTTGCTCAATGTAGACTTCTTCCTCAAGATCACCATTCAAAAAGGCAGATTTGACATTCACCTGATATACCTTGAAATCTTTATAAGCAACATAAGCAAGCAACAATCTAACAACATAACCGATAGCAGCATAAAATATCTATCACCCTGCACACTTCTAACATTTGTAGGTCCACATAGGTCAGTATGTTCAAGATCTAGCAATACATCTGATGTATATTGTTTGCTTTTGAAAGAAATCTTTGTTTGTTTACCCAACTGACATTCCTTACATGTCGGATTAGCAGGCTTAACAATCTTAGGAAGATTGCTAACAACTTGTGTAGAACTGATTTTAATCATTGCATCAAAATTTACATGACACATTCTCCTATGCCACAACCAACTCTCATCAATCTGAGCAATCAAACAACTTTTCTCACCAACATTCAAATAATTTTTTTTACCTTCTGTCTTAGTTCCAGATGCAATCTCTATACCGAAGGCATTTAAGATCTTGCATTTTCCATTCTTGAATTTTAGATCATAACCTTTATCAACAATTTATCCAACACTCAAAATATTATGCTTCAAACCTTCAACATACAAGACATCATCAGTGTTATGCTTACCATCAAAACAAATAGAACCTCTCCCACGGATCACACAAGCTTTGCCATCTCTAACTATTACTATTCCACTATCATACCTTTCCATACTCACAAATTTGCTTTTATCACTGGTCATATGATGTGAACAACCATGGTCAATCACCCATTCATTTTTCTCTTCAACCTTAGCAGCTAAATCTTTCTCCTCAATAGTACAGCTAGTGAAATAAATAGCTACATGTCCATCTTCCTTAATGACAAGGAATGCAACTTCACCTCCTTCTTATTCTTCATCTGTAATACCTTCATCAACAACATAATAACAGTTATTTTGATTCCTATACTTCCAGTTAGGCTTGTAAGGCTTATCACACTTCTCATCCTTTCCATATCTATCATTCTTATCATGCTTATCAAACTTATCATGCCTGTCATACTTTGACATTCTCTCCGGGCATATAGAAGCAAAATGTCCTATCTTATTACAAGAGAAAAATTTCAAAGGCAACTTTCCATCATACTTATCGGCTCCTTTAGGCAATCTCTGGGAAATTAGTGCTTCACGTTCATCCAACTCTCTTTCTTGCTCTTTCATCTCTCTTCTCTCTCTCATATCTAGATATTCTGCACTCATTAGGATCATATTTTTTCTTATCAGATACAGATGCAGATGATCTAAATGCAGTCTTTCCATGCAATTATCCAAACTCACTCAGCTCAAATGCAACAATCTTTCCAACCAGCATATCTCTTGTTATTGTAGTCACACTCCAGATCTCAACATAAGAAGTAACCTTATATTTATAAGTAGGAGGCAAAGATCTCAGCACCTTAACAACAATTTCATCTTTCTCAATGGTTCCACCGGCACATCTGATACCTAGGACAAGATCATTCACCTTAGCCATGAAAGAGTGCATGTTCTCATCATCTCCCATATTCAACATCTCATATTTTCCTTTTAA
Source organism: Cryptomeria japonica (assembly GCF_030272615.1). Lineage (NCBI taxonomy): Eukaryota > Viridiplantae > Streptophyta > Pinopsida > Cupressales > Cupressaceae > Cryptomeria > Cryptomeria japonica. The sequence goes on along the minus strand of NC_081407.1, from coordinate 166,801,636 downwards.
ACTCTGTAACTTAGCAACCTTCACCTGTTTATCACCTTCATACAAAATCTCAAGCTTCACCCATACCTCATGTGCGGTCTGAAGTCCCATTACATTTGTCATCTTAGAATCAGTCAAGGCACTAAGCAATGCTTCCTTCGCTCTAATATTATGTTCATCCTCCTTGATCTCATCAGGAGTAGACGGTCCATTCAAAAGAACAATATAGGCATTCTTTGTAATCTTCCAATAATCTTCACCAAGAAATTTCAAGTGTACTTCCATCCGGTCATTCCATATAGCATAGTTACTCCCATCAAATATCAGACTGTCCTTCTTAAAGATAACACCTTGAGCTGCCATCTCGGATCTCCTCAAGTGATTAAGCTTCTACCGAAGGATTTGGCTCTGATACCAATTGTTAGCAACAACTAAGAAGGAAGACTAAGAAGGGGGGGGGGTGGTGGATCAGTCTTCACCGGATTAGGAAATTTAACTACAAAAATAAATCTGATAAACCATAGTAATAAGACAGATAAGAAAATTGAAAGCACAACACACAAGACCGAGATTTTGACGTGGAAAACACAGTTAAGGGAAAAACCATGGTGGGAACCTACCCACAATAAGATGATACTCTGCAGTAGTATGTGAAAATATTACAATGGGAATGCACATACATTCAAGAACACTACCTAGCTGATTGCTCAAAACATAATGGCCCGGAAAGCTACAACCCTCACAAAAGTCTCACTGACTTACAACAAGATTCAGATTACAATCCAGAAGAAATGAACTGAAAGAATAGCATCTCCAAATGCTTGATTACATTTTGGTTAAGCACAAATGTCTGCTTTGCAACACCAATCTCTCCTCAAGCTCAACACCGAAGGATAAATCTCTTGTTCACACATAAAAATCTCTCTGATAATGCATACATAGCATCAACACCTAAATTACATGAGCATATCACCTATATATAAAAATCATCAACCTTGACAACAAGATCGGCTAAACCCTCAACCCTCAATTACAAAATTACATCACACGATACAAAGATCAACCACCAAACCAATATAATAATTTATATGATATAACATGTACCTGAATCAAATTCCCAAACACTCAACTCCACCGAAAATTACGACAAGATCAACCGCAACAGGCTACACCACTAGGAAAACCGCATAACACAGAAATCATTGCCGGTTGACAAAAACTATCAAAAAATAGCACAACTATCAATGCGGATCACCAAAACAAATAGGACACAACTAGGAAACACCATCAAGAACATTAGAGTCATCAGGAACAGTTGCACCAACACAACTTATCAAATCTTCATCGATCAACATCAGAAAGCTCAAGTACACAACCAATCAGCAACTGTCATGCAGAAAGATAACTTGCTAAGCACCAAATCATGATCCATATGAAATGAAGATACACAAGACCATCCCATGCAATATCCCAAAATATCAGCGCAAGATATTATCACACTGGAATATACCAGAAGATATACCGAACTCTGCAAAACAGTGATCAACAAAACAACCCTATAAACCAGATCATAAGATCTTCCCAATCTGCAATCACCGGAGAAAAAACATAGGAGTATTTTGACATCAATGACAACAACATATCCTAGCAACAACAATGACCAATAATATCCAGCATAATTTTTAAAGGAGTTATATCATCATTGCCAAAATGCCTTCATCTTATAGTAGTATCTAAATGTTAATTTATGCATCATTAACTCAACCCATAGGCCTTAGTCTCCTCAAACATTTCACCATACACACTAAATGCCTCATAAAATTCAGCTTCTTTTACAATTATTAACTAGAGTATAATTTCCACACCACCTTACCAAACAACTTGTAGTGTATAACTTAATCTAATATACATCCCATCAGACTACTTGTCTTGGTTTGTCATGTCCCTTTATGACCTAAATTAGAGCCCTCTTAAATATGTAGTCAAAAAAATTAACAACTTTAATCTAAGACTTAAAACATGTATACCTTAACCAATGATTAATTATTCCACTCTATTGCAACATGCTCTTAGCAAGTATTTGATGTATATATTTGTCATATAATTTATCTCTCTTTGAACACAACCTCCAAAGCATTATTATTCACACTCATATGATCTAATCTCGAACTTGGTGGAATTCTCAATTTTTTTTAATGATCAAGGTTTCCCATCTAATAATAAATTCAAAAGAAATGTATATGTTTTATTTATAAAATATTCTAAGACTAAGAAAAGTCATCAAATGAATTTCAAGATGCATCTCTCTTAAAATAGTTATATTATTTATAGTGTATATGTATTATGAATAAATGTTAAATCTATATTCCAAGGAATGCCTAGCCCTTATTGAAATTTATTGGTGATATTTTTTAAGGAACATACATCTCTCACACCTTTGGAGAGAGAAATAGAATTGATAGGTTGTGGACCATATTTAGAAGACCCATAAATTGTAATCTTCTTAACTTTAGGTGTCATGATCTCTCATATCATTTGAGAACCTCTTCATTTGCTCAATTGACAAATAAATTACCTCCTATTCAAAAAATATATCAAAACTTGATAAAATTTTAACCTTAACATTCTTATCAAGTGTACCAACTACAATTCTACTTGAAACTAATTTACAATATATTTCGCCACACCTACAGGAATCCAAAACTCAACTTTCTTCTTTTCAAGTACGAGTTTGGAATACAAATATAGAGTTTCCATTCAAATAAGTAAAATGTAAAACCTCCTAGATAAACCCATTGCCCAACATAATAATTACTCCAATTTTCTTGTATTAGTATCCCATTCTTAGTACTAAATCATGTTATAACTTGCTAGAGAAAGTAACCTTCTAGATATTGTCTTCAATTCATAATGGTCCATCCTTGCTACCCTTTTTGGCGTCTCTTTCTGAAACATTGTATCTTTGTTCAATCTTTCTTGTAATATATGATAGTGCAAAACATATCAAATGTATGCTAATTTCAGCTAAGGATAATTCTATGTGTTTATTGGATTTTGAAGTACATTCTAATAAAATTTTGAGATGAAAAATAATGTGAAAGATGTATGCCTATGCAAGTCTTCTCACAATAACAATCATGCCCTTTAATCTAGAGTTCCAAGTTTATGTGAATGGTTGAAACAATTGGGGCTTGAAGATGGTTTTTATGATTTATAAGTGTGTGCATTTTTACCTTCATACAAGTCTATTCAATTCAATCTTCTATTTTTCAAACTTCACACATTGAGTTCATGCATTTCATGAATCTAGGTTCTTAGTCTAGCTTATAAGAAAGATACATTTCAATACCTTCTTAAAACCATATTAAATATTTTATTTGAGTTTTCAACATTCTAATTTGTATACGAAGTATATATTGAACCTTTTAGGTATCGCTTGATTACTTAAAGCTACCCTTTAAGAATGGTAATATTTTCTCTATTAAACTAAACTAAAACAAATTCTTGTTTTTAAAAATTTATGACTTTCCACTCCATTAAATTAATTATTATTTGATATTTTTAAAAGTGTGATGCTTTTGTTAGTTGAATATTCCCATCTTTATAAATTCTTAGTTAAATTGAAAAAATTATTCATATCATTATAAATCCATTAGCTTAGAAAGGGGTAGATGAACATTGCTTGTAATTTAACTTGCTATTATGTTATGTGTACCATTCTCACAAGGCATAAATTTATTCATCAACACTTTAGAGGAAAATGTGGTATGATACATTTCCATGGTTTTAAATGATGGTCATTTATGTATTTCCAATCTACCATATTTGATAAACTATTTAGGATTTTGTCAAACCTTATATCTAAATTTATTATATGTCTTAAGAAGTACCATTCATTTTTTTTACCTTCTTTGTTTTCAAGCTTCCCTTCTAATCCCATTATTCACATCATCTCCATAGTTCACCAATCATCAATCATGGAGGGACAATTGTGATTTGGTAGGGCTAGTCCAAATATATCATGTGTTTTCATGAAACCTAAATAAAATATTTATCACATGTTCATGTAGTAAGAGAGATTGACATGTTGTCTATTTATTTATGGGCAATGTCTATGCAGGTATCAAAAGGGTCCGTGATAAGACAATTTTTTGAGTTTAATAAATAAATTAAAAATCAGAAAGTAACTGTATTCTGTTTTTTATTTAATTATTGAATTAAAAAAATTGTCTTATTATAGGCCCTTTTGGTGCTGCATAGATATTTTGATATTTATTTAGCATAAACGTGTCAATTTTTTTGTTAAAATAAAAAAGTATATGTATTAGAGATGTTTTTTAAATTATGAAAAATAATAATTATACATATTTTTGTCAAGTTTGAATTCAACATAGTTTATTATTAGAATTCATTTAAACATTTTTCTATTATTATCTAAAACCTATTTAATATATCTATATGAGTAATGAAAATATCATTTTTTTAATTATTAAAGATATGATAATTCCACAACCTGACATAAATTGTAAAACTTTTGGTGAAAAAGTGCATATAGAGTTTTTGCATCAACATTTCAAATCATACTCCATGATTCATCATTAGAAAGAGGATGAAAACAATTGTGTCCTGAAACATCAATGCAAAAAAGTAGTTGTTTACCAAAAGATTTACATTTTTAAATTATAATTTATTTATAATGTAAATCAATTTGTACATATCTCATTCATGGGTTTTCTATTCATCTAGCATCATAAATTGATTGCTTGAAGATTAAATTTGTTCCTTCCTCAAAAGGTTCTTGGAAATTAATTTTTGATGATGTATGCTAGGGAAATTTAAGACCATATGTGGTAGGTTGTATCATTCAAGATTCTTCAATAGATTTAATCAATCAAAAATTCAAATAAATTAAGAATCAATAATGATGTGGATGCTTTGCTAATTGGTTTACACTGGTTAAATTGTTTAACCTAGACAATATTATTGTCAAAGGTGATTCCTAATTGGAAGATGAGGAATATCCTAAGAATTGCTTCAAAATTTTGGATAGTAGGCCTACTTACCAAATCAATTATTGTGAAAATGAAATATGCTGGAAATTTTTAATTGAACCAAGGTATAAATTAAGTAGAGATATTGATTATGAATGACAACATCCATAATGAGAGGAAAGATTTCAAGGTGTACATTAATTGTAATAAAACTTATTTTCATTCATTTTTTTTAATATTTATGAAATGATAGTAGGCCTCACCCATCCACATTAAAAAAAATTCACCTCTCCTATTTAATGTGTTTCATGGAGTTGTGGTTGCAACTAGGTTCTATTACGAGATAGATGAATTTCATCAATGAAATAATGATAAATTATATGAGGAAATTTTTTCTTGTTCATGACTTGATGAGATCTTAGATTCCATAGAGGAGATATAGTGTCAAGATTATAATTAAGGGGATTCAAGAACCATGTCAAATCTAATATTTAATCAATATTATTTAGTTGAATGGAGATAAGAAGGTAGCCAAACATTTGGGGAAATGATTCATATGGGAGAAGTTTAATAATGGTCTAGATGACATAGTCGATAATGTTGAAGTGGAAAAATTCTTCTCTCCCCTAGTGTTTGGTTATGATTTATGTGGGTAGCATCAATCCATACCATTAAATGCACGGAGAAAAGGTTTCCCTTAGTGTAGAAAGGAAAATATGTTTATTTTCTTGCTCTAAATATTTTGCAATTAATTCATCTAAAAAAGTCCTCCTCTTTAGTGTTAGGGAAAAAAATGGGTTGATAAAACAATTTCCCTCATAACCTTATGAAATAAAATCATGTATACAAGATTACAAAATAACCATATTTTGATGATCAAAGAAATATCACAAGGTTAAACACATATACCTTTGGAAAATCTTCATGAGAGAAAAACCTAGCCTTGAAAATGAATCATACTTAAAAAAATATTGATGGGGAATGGGATCCTAGCCTAGAGATATTGTTGAACCTAAGGCAAGACTAAGAGAGGGGGCAGCTAATCAATGTAGATATTCAAAACAAATTAATTATAAACAAAATTTAACCATTCTACAACAATATTGAAAACACATCAACCATCAACACATGAACACCAGATTTACATGGAAAACCCAAACAGGGAAAAACCATGGCGAGAATCAAACTCACAATATGAATAAAAATGATTACAATATTTTAGGCTTACTGCCAAGGAGAAACATGCACCTGAAAGACTTGCAAGACTAACACATACTACCTTAGGGAAAGATAGATGGACTTGTACAACTGTGGAACACTCCTTCAAGGCAAGATACAAGGAGTTGTTGATGCCACTGTCAATCAAGAATATAGAAAATAGTAGACTTGATATGAGAAGGATCTGTTGATCATGAAATGTCCTTGAACATTTGTATCAAGTGAATAACATCATGACAAACATCTCTGATAATTATCACTGTCTTCACACATTGTCTCACAAAATATATCAGCTTCAAAGCTCTTTACAAACTAACTTTTGCACATATATAGTCTCAAATCTACTTTCATAACATTCAAATTTTCTTGTCATCAATTCACACACAATCCCATACACAACCCATACATCTACACTCCTTAAATATAAGACATGTCATCAAAAACCTAATTAAGGGTCGACCACAACTAGAATAAACATTATTGCACAAAATATGCCACCTGAACAAAAAATACTCAAGACGGTCCACTCCAAGTTAAAGAGGGGACCTAAATAAATCATGACACATCATTCCAAGATGAATCCCATGATCCACACATGCCAACACGTCCTCCAAATTCACCACTAAACGTAACGTGTAGATAGGCAATAGAACTCGTCAATAAGTCGACCAAAAGACATCTTCTAATACAAATTATTCTTTGCAGATCTCCATACATCATGATGAGACCCATAAAAAAATTATAACTCATTCTCCAATGTATATTCATACCAAAGAGCATGATTGAAACAAGATAATCCAATTTGGCACACCAAACCATAAAACAACTAAATATACCAAACACAAATCAACATAACTCACTTGCAAAACATAAACACCATTAGAGAAACAAACTAAAAATATTACATGAACCACATAATCATGTCCACTGAACTACAACATATAATTCAACATATCTAGAGGCCACCAAAGACTTTTTGGACCAGTCTGACAAACACCCTTATTGTCAGAGAACAGTAACAACTAACTTCTGCAATCCATGAACTAGAAAACCAATGGATGTGAGACATTAAAAACTCTTTCTTGCATATTTCCACAACCAAGACCAAAAAATCAAACTCAATTGCGACACCAAACACAAGACAAAACAAGAACTTATCCAGACCATAATCCATTTGGACAACCAAGTTTGACATCAATGTCAAAAATACAAACTCATATTTCCACCAATCTCCCCCTTTATCATTGATGGCAACACTTGAAGACAACAAATCATCTCACCCTTTATCAACAAGTTCTCTCTCCCTTTGAAATCAAAGACAAAGGGAAAAACACAATATATTTATCATCCAACACATATTCCACGGCTCTCACTAAGAGAAAAAACAACATCAATCCAAGAGATAAAGGATAAACTTTGAGTCTTCCCCTGTAAAGATGCACCTCTATTATACATCTAGTTAGAGACAAGAGGGCTAATAACCCCTAGTTTCTGCTTGAGATACTCAAAAGTATTTTTTTCCAATGCCTTAGTGAAAATATCTACAACCTTCTCCCTTAAGAAATGATACTAAATTGAGATATGTTTAGTTCTTGAATGCATTATTGGATTCTTTGAAATGCTTATAGCACTAGTTTTATCACACGTAATGGGACAAATTCATCATATACCACCTTGATATCTTTAAGAGTGGTTCATCCACATAATTTGAGTACAACAAGATGTTGTTGCAATGTATTTTGTTTTTGTAGTAGATATAGATACTAAATCCTGATTCTTACCTAACCAAGAAACCAACTTATCTCCCAAGAAAAAGGTACCACCTATTAATACTTTTTCTATCATCAATACTTTCACCCAATCAACATTTGTGTATGCTTTCAATATGAAATCTCCATTCTTCTTATACCAAAGACCAAAATCTGGAGTCCCTTTCAAATACCTGAAAATCCTCTTCACTGCTTGCTCATGTGAATGTTTCATATTAGCCTGAAATATTGCAACTAAACAGATGGTTTGCATGATATCCAATCTAGAGGTATTTAAATATAACAATCCTCCAATCATAGATCTATACTTCTTTTGATCAAATTTGGAGATATATCATCTTTTCTCAATTTGCAACTATTGGTGTATATTATGTCTCATAATTACACTTTACTTAAGTTGACTTAGGATAATGCATGTATTGTAGTTTTCATATGAGACACTTAGGGAGGTGTGCATCTAGGGAAGATGGTTGTAGGAGAAATTGCACCTTTTGTGGTGGTATCTTATTGTCACATTCCACCTTTGGTGGGTGATCCACCTTTAGTGGAATATTCTATTATTTCTCATACCTATCTCTGCCTACCCTTGTATCTCATTGGGCCACATGTCATGATCGTGTGCTCTCATTTTCATATGGCCTTGCCTTTATAAGCAGACTCTCTCCATTGTATGGTTTATCCAATTGATCATTTTTTTGCATCTTGATGAGAATACAATTTTCTCTTACCAATTAACAATCTTTGTCTCTTGTGTTGTGCTCTTCATTGGGCTCTAGATCTTGGTTATTATTGGCAAATTCTTATATGGTATCAAAGGCATTGGGGCTTCATCAGGTAGTCATTTTGGAGAGATCTTGGTGCATTTGAGGTTCAGATCTGAGGAGCAACATCAATTGAGAGCATCCCTATGTGAAATCCGACATCACAATTGAGTCTAGGAGGCCATTTTTATAAATTTTGACTACAAATTTACCTATATTGGACAAAAAACAATTTTGGGGCATCAGAAAAAAATTCACCATCTTGGTGATACGGTATAGATTTTTCAAAAAAAATAATAAAAAATTCTATGAAGTTTTTAAATTCTCATTTTTTTATTTCGTAGTTTTTAATATATTATATTGTAATACTTTTTTTAAATAACCTATATATATATATATATATTTTGGGGGGGGAGGGGGTCACCATTCACCCCCCCACCTTAACTTTTCCTTACCTCGCAGGTTTTGCAAGGCCCGTACCATGCCTTTCACCCTGTACTTTCTATGACACCCTTGGACTGCCATTTGTGATTCTTGTATCACTGAAGTTCTCAGCCTCTCAACTCGAAGTGCTCAACCACCGCTCCTCCTGCCTCTAAACTATCGCTAACAACCACTCATCCCTGCTGCTCTGTATCGCCCTGGTCAACTAGCTGGGCACTGCTCCCAGCACACCACTCTTATATGCTCGATGACACAGTCTCCCTTGTTGTCCTCCATCATGGGCCTTCCTCCTCATCTAGCCACTGCCACCACGTGATAATTTTTTTTTTTCCACACAAGTGATACATGGCATCACATCATTCGTCGAAGCTACACAGTCATCAATTGAGTCATTGCATAGTCAGTGCCCACATGGCCAACATGTCAGAAGAATTTGTATGCCATGTGGCACCCAATCAAATTCCACATCATCTACCTAGTCACCATATGGATCGCCACATCATGTGCTTCCCCCGTGATGTGTTGCTTGATATGTTTTTGTGTTATGTTAGGTTCTCTTTGGATGACCCTTGTTACTCTATTTGTGCAAGGTAATAAAGAGGTTGAAACCATTGTGACATTATTATATTTATATCTCCTTTTTTCTATATGTTGTACCTAGTATTTGTTATGATAAGCGGTGAACAACTGAGGGGGGGGGGGGTGAATCAGTTGTTAATAGATTATAACTTTTAATCCACAATACAACCTTAACCAAATCAAGTACCTGTAAAACATATACAGATGCCGGTAGGAACAGATACCGGTAAACAATACAACTTAACAATTAACCAGATAATCAATCCAAAGCAACCATACCACATAACACCATGATTTGTACGTGGAAAACCTGGAAAGAGAAAAACCACGGTGGAAAGCCTACCCACAGTCAGATGATACTTCTGCAGAAAGTATGTGTTACAATGAGGGGCCTGCACTTGCAGGAAGGCACACTGCCTAGAGCGTACTGCTCATTAAAAAAGAGTCTCACTGAATATAGAGAGGCTACAACCATCTCAATATAAATGAACAACAATCCAATAGAGTGAACTGCTAGAAATAACATCTATCACGCCTGATTATAGTCTCAGTTAAGCTTAGTGTTAGAGGACTAAATCCTCTTCTGAATCCAATTTGATCACCAATGATCGACCAACTCCTTTGCCTGAATGATATTATAATATTCGCACTTTACATTCCTTGACCATGACCTTTCCAATAACCATGATACTTTACAAAGAGTTTCTACCTCTTATTTATACAAACCCTAAGGCCTAAACTGATTAGGTCGGCCACCTAAATATATTACAATAAGATCATTACATAATTCCATATTACAATGATATGCCATGTCGGCTTAAGACCAAAACAATAATAACAAATCCATAAATCATCTCGAGTCATCCTGGTAACGTATAGAGTACATGTTAGCATGATATCGGTCCATAACCTAGATAGGTACCAGACCTATTCTGGGTCCACCATGCCAAAGCAATGTCTTCAACTAGTTGAAGCATGATCAAAGAACATCTTCAGCATCCTGAAATCCATGAAGAAGCTGCACCAACACCAACTATGCATCCTGTCATGATTCCTTAATGAAAGCTTTGTTGGTAAAGCCTTAAACCAGTACCAATGAGGTTTTACTTGAGTGTATGATAGCATCCAATTACCAAGCTAATACCAACTGACCAAAACATGCTCATGGAGCATATAACACATGAAATCTTCACTGATCCAAACATGTCGAAAGTGTCCAACATATAGTCTCTTCTACCAATAACACTAGATCTTCTACCGGTAAGTAAAACTTGTCTGTCGGAAATCAACCATAAAATCAAGTGTTGACATCAATGACAAAATATCAATGCAACACATAATCAATTCACCCATAATGCCAATAGTATTGTCTACTTGGGGACGATGAAAAGTGTTGAGATCTCTTTTTGGTCTCTTCCATGTTGACCCAAAAAGACACTTGTGCTCTTCTTCCATTGTGTTTGTAGTTCCACTAACTTTGGGGGATGAGGTCAATTCAATACAAATATTTTTGATATACATTATTTATTATAAGAGCATACTGACCCCATAGTTAGTGGATCCCTTATGTGTTTTTTCCTATATGTTTTGTGACCATTATCCTTTGATTTGTCCTTTCTTGGGGGCATTTCATTGTGGTAATGTGCTTGTCTTTTGGATGCATGCTACCTTAAGATTATTCTCTCGATAAGGTGTTCGCAATCTTCTTAATGATACACTCTGCTCAATGTTACACTTTTTGCACACACCATGACATATTTTCGATACTCAAGTTTGCAAACTGAGCATGTTTCTCTTTTTTTCTTTTCATGACTCATAGTAAGAAATGTTGGAATCCAAGAACACTGAGAGGGGGGGGGGTGAATCAATGTTCTACTAGAATATAAGATTTTAGCCTTATCAAAGCATTCATTCATCAACCGATAAACATAAATACATGTAACTAAAACAAATAATGCAATCACATAACTGAGAACCATAACACAGAGAGTTTATATGTGGAAAATCTCAATGAGGAAAAACCATGGTGGGATTTGTGACCCACAATATCAGTTCACTAGCCATATGAAGAGATATTACATATAATAAGGGCTTGCACATGCAAGAAGGCACATTGCTCATCACCAAGAGTCTCACTAACTACAATCACTTTATGATATAAAACTACAAAATTGAACTCATATAATGCATCTACTATGCCTGATTGAGTTCTGGTTAAGGCTCTGACTATTCCAGTTCTTAAACCCTAAACACTTGCCAGAATAACATACACCTTATAAGTACCTTAGAAATCATCTATAGATCATTACGGAATATTTCTTTCGCATACAAATGATCTCACATACAAAACTTCGCATTTCAAATCTTATCACGAATGTTATATATTAAATGAGCTAATAGACTGACTTATACACCCTTACAAACATTTATGTCATATGTCGGCTTACATACAAAATGATAATATATGTCGGCTCATTACAAATATATATGAATTATAAAATGCTTTGCTAGATACTACCCTTTGCCGGATCTCCAAGTGATGTCGGCTTCCCATACCGGTACCTAGTTTGTCTGTTACCTTTGAAATCCTTGATGCCGGTAAAGTGTCTACCAGATGCCAGTTAACCAAAGTATGTTGCCAATGTTTCCATCAATGACAACATAAGAAACCGAATGAGTGTCAGTTGCCAACAATCTCACCCTTTGGCATTGATGGCAACACTCATGTGAAAAATGGTTTCAATTTGCTTTGTCAATCCTGGAATGTGATTCTAGTCCCCCTGAGGTATATATACCATCTGAAATCTGATCCATACATATTTCTCCTTCCTATTTTTCACATACATCACTCCCCCTTTGGCATCAATACCAAAAACCAGTACAAAGAATGAATAAATTAATGAAATCCTATACAGGGGAATGTCTCCCAAAATACTTACTGGAGTTGAATGAGCTTGAAGATTTATGGGTAAGCATTCTTCAAAAACTCCAAGTATGTGTCCCAACTAGATTTGAATGTCCCTGAAATTGATGCAAGTCCATTTAGGGCATATGCATGAGATTCTTGCTCCTTGAGTTCTTCCAGTGTGGGCTTTCCCATCATATCTGTAGACTCTTTCTTATGTACATATAGTGTGTCCAACTAGGGACTCACTAACCCTCTGAGCTCCTTAGCTCTCCATATGATTTTATCCCCGTCTCTTTCAAGAGCTGAAATCTGGACTTCTAACAACAAAATTTGACCATCTACAGATGTGGTTAAAGAATTTACTCCATCAAAGTTATTTGCAATGCCTGCAATTGTATTTTGAATATCTTTAATTCTTTTGTCTATACCTTCTACGAGTAAGCTTGAATTACAACATACCCGGTAAATATTTGCACATTGGCTCAAAGCATTATCTATCATTTTCAATCTATTTGCTATTTGTACATTGTCTAATTCAATCTCAATCAACTGATCAAAAGTGGCCCTCTTGGCCTGAGCAAACTGGTCCAGAGCATGTCGGTTAAAGACCTATTGTAGTGATTGAAATGCCTTTGCAATATGCTCAGTCAACATCTTGAGCTTGCCGGATGAGCTTTCTCCCTCATCAATTTGGCATTTCGGGTCTAATTGGTGCAAGATTGGAATGGAATGATCAATTATTTGCTTTTCTTCAATCCCTTCCTTGATCATTTTCTGAGCTGCAATCATCATGAGTTTGGTTGAACTCATCTTTGTTCTGCTCTTCTACTCAGCATTTGTAGTGGTAATTGCCAACAATGTAGTTCTAGTCATCGGGTCTCTTCTAGATTCCTCTCCCTTTTTCTCTGATGATTGTGCATAAACACTTATCTCATTTTGAAGTACCTTTTCCTTCTCTCCTTCCTGATTTTTCTCTTTATCTTTCTCCTCTAGTTTATTTTCTCCAATATCATCTTCTTTTGCACTAGTGGCTTTGCCACTTGGTGCAGCATCTGTTACTATCAGTTCCACATTTGTTGTATCCAGAACTTGTTCATTTTGATCTAGAGGACTATTGTCCTCAACATCTATAACCTGTTCATTTTGTACACTAGCCTTTTCTTCTTGTATCTCCTCTTTATTAAGTACATTTTCTTATGCCGAAGATTCTGCATTTAATTCTTTGGCATCTTTCAAAATTGTGGATGAGCTATCCACTACACCTTTGCCTTTGCCATCAACCGGGATGTCTGAAGTGTCAGATTTAGGATTAGCTTCCAGTGATGTAAATAAATCAAGGTTGTCAATAAATAATTTAACCCATGCCTCATTGGTTTCACTGATTATTTCTTTAACTCTACCCGCCATAAGGCTAACTGTCCTGTGCCTACTTCTGAAAATCGTTCTATTAGTAGTTTCAAAGCACCTATCCATCTCCTCCAGGGTAATTGAACCATAATTAGTTAATAATGCTTGAATCTTTATGTGGCGATCTTCCTCCATAGCAGATAATCTTATATCATTTAGATTATTATATAATTGTGCTGGTATTTGCTTTGCAATCTCTAATAAAGCCTTTTTTATATATGTCCAAGTGTAACAAAACTGCTTCCTCAATTTATTTTTTCCCATCATCATCCAAATGTTCATAATAATGTTGAATGTTCTTTGACATACCATCCTTGGTTATCTCATCTATTAAATCAATACAAGACATTGGTAGAATAATAGTTAGATCGTTAGTTTCAATACCTTCATCTATGTCTTCCTTCTTCTTCTTCTTGCCAGATGATGAAGGAGTATCTTTTACTGGCCTTTTCTTCTGAGTAGGCTTCCTTTCAGCCGGCTGACTAACCGATACCTTAAAGGTTACCTTCCTTTCTGACTGCTTCCTTGTCTTCTCATCTTTCTCCTTTGGATCTTCTACTTTCTTTCTCTACACCCTCTTGAAAGATAGAGGAATTTCATCCTCATTCTCAGTATCTGAAGTAACTGGTGCAATGAGAGCTTCACGTTGTTTCCTCTTCTTGACTTCTTTGGCTGATGAGGTATCAATAATAGTCTGAATATCTTTTGAGACCTTTTTCAGCAAATTGACTTACTTTACCCTCCTGGCTCTCTCTCTTCTTCTGATTAAATTTTGTTTTAACTTCAAGTTCTTTTTGCTTTGCAGTTCCAAAATATTTTTCAGATTCATCTGTCGGTGCATCAATAAGCATCTTAGCATATGCATCCAGAATGGTTGCATCTACCTCATAACCTATTTCCTCAATCCATATCTTCTGGGGTATCACAACTTCCATAAGAGTTTCATCCCTTTTCACCATGAAACAGATTTCAGTTGAGTATTTCTCAACTATGTGCTTTGGAATTCTTTCCCTTGACTTCATGGCTTTCTGAAATGATTTGAAGTACCCCCAAACTTTGTCATCTCTTAGATTTCCCAAACCGGTGATAGCACCCTTAATCTTCCTACCTACTGGTATATCGAGGCCCATTGCCATTTTCCCAAACCCAATATCTCATTCAAGAAGAAAAGCATTAGGTACACTATTAGATTTCCATATTGGAAAGCTCCTTTTTTTCTCCTTTGAACTTGCCTAAGTTCATAATCAACTCCTCTTTCATCCATTCACACACATCATACTTTTCATCCTTCTTCAACATTTGATATGTAGAAAAAATGCAAGAGCTAGAAACAGAGTTAAGTCGGGTAGATTGAGTCACCTTGTAACCTATAATCATGCTGACTAATTTGACATCTTTTTCAGTAGTGGTACTAACTCTCATTGACCAATTATCAGAGGTTGCACCTGTGAGCTTGTTGATTTGATCATTTGATATCTTCTTCTCTAGTTTCTGACCTATCTTAGGTAAGTCGGTGATAGACCTAATTACTTCCTTGGTGATCTTATGGGGTCTATCCAACCAAATAATTTAACCATGAACTCTTCTCAACATGTACCAGATTATTTCGTCCTCAAACTCAGGAATATCCAAGATTCTGATTAACCCTAGGTCTGCAATATGCTTGAATTCGGGCTTGATAATTTCAGAGTCATTCAACAATTCAAATATAAACATTGATTTGATCTCAGCTATTCCTAAATCATCTAGATTGCAATGGATGTAAGCTCTGACATCCTCAACGTTAACAACGCCTTCAAGAACCCTCAAAAAAGTGCCAACCGAATCATCCAGAGTTGCAATATGTGGACATCTTTTCAATATTGGTCTCAGACAGTCCTTAACCTCTACTACAATGGGATTTGCAATGAAAATGGGGACATAAGAAGAACCAACCTCCATTTCGAATGATTGAATTGCAAAAAATATGTGGAAATAGTCGTCAGTGACAAGTCGTAGATATCTCTTTTGAATGCAGTTGAAATCACTGATGGTTGCTTTTGATCACTTTGAATCGCCTCTGACTGGCTTTGTATCACTCTGAATGCAAGGTGAACATATTGAAGTGAATTCTTCCTTTTATCCTTCAAAAAAATCCTAATTCGCCATTGACATAAATGCCTTCTAGTGAGACATACTGGATCTCGATTCAACATATATATGCCGGAAATTTTTTTCAAATGTCTGAAAATTCCTTCCAGATCTCTTTCCCGGGGAATATGCAAGATTTTCATGAAATTTGCCTACCCCTAAGGCATCTGCCTCAGTTGCCGGATGAGCTTCCTGCCAGTGCAGGAACATTCTACTCTGTCGGTTGAGTAACCAGAGTAGTTTCACCTCCCTATTGATCATCTGACTTCCTGACCCATCTCTTGGTATGATCATGCCAGATCTCATTGATCTTTTGCTTTCCTTTATCATATGATCCATCATTGCTAACCGGTGGATTTTTGCTCCCACAAAACTTGTCTATGTGTCCAATCTTGTAGCATGCATAACATGTAACATTGTTCATTTAAATTTCTTTACGATATCCAGAATAATTGCTTGACCTGCGCCAATTAGGCATGTGTCCAAACTTTCCACATGCATGACATTTTACATTCATTCTGCAATCTTCTGTCTTATGACCATACTTATTGCATTTGGAACATTGACCGGGGACAGAGTTATAATTCTGATTTTCTCTACTTCTACATTGTCTAGCCATATGACCAAATTTATTACAAACAAAGCATCTACCATTAAATTTGTTAGCATTGAGTTGTCTTACCGGTGTCCTCTGCTTTCAGTTGTTCTGATCATTATGCATACCAGATGTATGATCTTCATTTGCAGTATCGGAACTCTGACCGTGTTCAAATCCAAGTCCTCTGGAGTCTTTATTCTGCCTTTGGCTCTCTAATAATTCATTAAGATGTGCTGAGCTATTCTTGGATTTGTCCTTATACTCATTTGCAATAGTCAGATCATCTCTTATGATTGTCACCTGTCTTTCAAGTTCTTGTTCATTGTTTTGGAATTGCACTAATTTTGTTCTCAACACATCATTTTCATGAGCCAACCTGATGCATTCTTCAGATCTGTCCTTTAGTGATCTAGCAAGGTCTACTTTCTTTTTCTTTCTATCTTCAATTTCTTTTGCCATCCTCATAGTTAGGGCTTGTGTTTCATTCTTCATAACTTCATTTTCTTGACTCAACTTCTGACATAGGTTCTTTAGAGTGTCCTTTTCTTCATCATTTTGATCTTGCAATTGTTCACACAGTTTCTTCTTTTTGTCTTGAGCATTAGATAGCTTTTCTTGCAGAGATAATGAGTTCTGTTGTATATCTAAGTTCATCTTCCAGCTTTATGTTCTTAACTTTTTTCAGCTTCAAAATCTTCAAGAGAAACTTCAAGTTGCTTCCTTAAACACATCTTTATGGATTCTGGATTCAGGATCTCCCTCAAGTTGTTAGGCTTCCTTTGAGGCACAAGGCTCTGATACCAATTGTTGGAATCCAAGAACACTGAGAGGGGAGGTGAATCAGTGTTCTACTGGAATATAATATTTTAGCCTTATCAAAGCATTCATTCATCAACCGGTAAACATAAATACATGTAACTGAAAAAAATAATGCAATCACATAAATGAACACCATAACACAAAGAGTTTATACATGGAAAACCTCAATGAGGAAAAACCACGGTGGGATTTGTGACCCACAATATCAGTTCACTGGCCATATGAAGAGATATTACATATAATAGGGGCTTACATATGTAGGAAGGCACACTGCCTAGAGCACACTATTCATCACCAAGAGTCTCACTAACTACAACCACTTTCTAATACAAAACTGCAAAATTGAACTCATATAATGCATCTGCTATGCCTGATTGAGTTCTGGTTAAGGCTTCGACTGTTCCGGTTCTTAAACCCTAAACCCTTGTCGGAATAACACAAACCTTATGAGTACCTTAGAAATCATCTATAGATCATTACAAAATATTGCTTCCACATACAAATGATCTCGCATACAAAAACTTCGCATTTCAGATCTTATCACGAATGTTATATCTTAAATGACCTAATAGACTGACTTATATACCCTTACAAACATTTATGCCATATGTTGGCTTACATACAAAATGATAATACATGTCATATAATTACAAATATATATGAATTATAAAATGCTTTTCCGGATACTACCCTTTGTTGGATCTTGAGTGATGTCGGCTTCCCATACCGGTACCTAGTTTGTCGGTTACCTTTGAAATCCTTGATGCCAGTTAACCAAAATATGTTGCCAATGTTTCCATTAATGACAAAATAAGAAACTGAATGAGTGTCAATTTCCAACAAGAAAATCTTACTAGGTTAGTACAATCATGCTCTCTCTTTCTCTTTCTTATCTTGTCCCTTTTATCTTGATATTAGAGTAGTAAGATCCTAAAGTCCTTGGGGGCTTAGCGTATCTTGTCTCTTTCATATCTTGGTGAAAGTTTTTCAATGCATCTTTGTTGTTTACCATGAGTATTCTTAGTCTTATACTCCCACTAAAGTGAGGGCTAAATGTAGCATCATAAATTGTACTCACTTACAATTTTGTCCCCACTTAGGCCTCACTTTGGGGTTCCAACTTTTGATGCTTAATAACAATGTTGATTCTGCTCAAACCACCTATCAACCTTTGATTTTAATCATTTCCCCCATCTCACCTCATGTTGAGTCCTATTTTTTCAAGACCCAGGCATTGGGTGCCCTACTCCTTCTACTTAAGACCCATTTTTTGGCCCTACAATGGTCATCTCAAATGAGCAGGAAATTGGATCCTATGTCGACCTAGTTCAAAAATTTAATTTTTTTTCAAGAAGACAAGTATAAAAGGAGGTCTACCCATCACTTTTGAAACTTAATCAATCACCTAATCAAAATCAAGATCTCAATTACATTCAAGTGAGAAAGCAATTAGGCATTCATCAAGCATTAGAGTAGAAGTGAAGTCAAGCTCAAGTATTGAAGATGGCATCCATGATCAATAATTTATGAAGACATTCTACATGAAACCCTAAAAACTTTGTGTGAAGGTCAAACAAAACTTCATCAAGGTATACATTGTTGTTTAAAATATTTCATCATTTCCCTTAAAAGGAAATTATTATATCATAGTCTTTCATTATATTTATCAATTCAATTTGATGATTAATTCCAAAACCAGAGTTTTACCTAAGACAAACCCCTATTTCCAACCTATTTCCTATCTTTTTGTGTGCAGGGAACAATTACAAGAGTTGTAGTTGGGAATTATGGTAGAGTCGATAGTGACGAACAAGTTCACCTTTCAACAATGAAAAATTTGGAGGACCAAGGCACATCTGTGCTACCTGGTCCCAGAAAATTAGGCCAAATTTCTAGGAATGGGTTCTAAACATCTTCTTTTGACCAAATCTTAGTTTGTGGCTCTGTGGGATATTTGTAGCAGTTTGTTTGCAAAGATTTACTTCAATTATTTATTGTTTTGTCCTGATTTCACAAATACATTCCACATTCAACTAATAAATAGGATAACCATTCCTAATTAAGGTGAATCCAATCAAAATATTAGTCCTTTCCTTGTTTGGATTGAGACTAGATCTATTGGGTTCAATCCTCTTTCAATTGTTTTGGTTAATTCTGATTATCAGCGGTTTTATTATCTTAATTGACCCTAATTCCAAATTACACCATTACAATAACATCATCTTGTCTTAAAATATGTTGATGAATAAGATAAGCTCTAGGGGAATAAGGAGGGTCCAGAGGAACAAACATGCAAAGATTAACATGTTTACATTTCCCCTCTTCCACCAAAGTATCTGACTCAATGTTACTCTTCAATGTTGCATCTCCATTGGAGTGATCATTAATAGGAGCATTGATTCTTTCCTCATGGACAAAAGATACTCTAGGAGAGGTACAATTGTGATTCATTTCAATGTCATCTCCATGATTAGCTAGGGTTTCATTTGAAACATCTACCAAAGCTTTCATGAAATCGATATTTTTTGTTACTTTATTTAAAAACATCATATAGAAATATGAATATGTTTTGAGAAATGATTTAAATGAAGGAAAAATGTTTGAAACCCTTATAATGCAATAAATTAAAGTTGCATGAATGAATGCAAGCAACATGAAATGAAAGAAGCTATTATCCAATACATGATTTTGATAAAAATAACTAATAGGTAACGTAATCATATGTGAAATATGAAAGGAAATACAAGAGCAAGGAAAGAAAAATAAAATCCAAGAAAGTTTATTGATGAAGTAATTGTTACCAAGAGAAAAGCAAAAACCTTGGAGCATCACCCAAATGTGAAGAAGGAGGCACAAGAACTTTTGAAAGGGGAAAAGCAAAGAAAAACCCCTTGTGATATTATGAATGAGGCAATGCCTAAAATGAGAGAGAGAGAGAGAGAGAGAGAGAGAGAGAGAGAGAGAGAGAGAGAGAGAGAGAGAGAGAGAGAGAGAGAGAGAGAGAGAGAAGCTCTTTACAATATTGTCATTAAGAAGAAATGAGAGAGGAGACATCTCTTAAATAGAGATGAGGAGAGGAGTTACAAAGTAACCCCCAAATCTATGAATGCCACCATTCATAAAATGTGTGTGCCATGTGTCCACATCCTCTTATGGAGGAAATCTAATATTCCTTAATAAAGGAAAATAAAAGAAATGACTTGTCCTCACATATGTACTAGAGGACAAATTACATGTAGGAATTCCAAAGGAATATCCTAAACTAAATACAAATAAACCTAAGCTAAGTAAAGATTAAATATTCTAACACCCCCCCTTAAGCTTTACTTGGGGAGCTTACATCAAACCCTTCAATGGGTTGTAATCCAAGATTTTTACAATGAAATTGGAACTTTTCTTTACAAAGTGGCTTGGTCAAAATATCTGCAACTTGGTCTTCCCCCTTGCAATAGAGGAGTGAAACTTGCTTGTCTTCAATTTGTTCTCTAATAAAGTGGTGTTGGAGAGAAATGTGTTTTGTCCTTGCATGGAAAACTGGATTTTTAGCCAAGGCAATGGCACTTTGGTTGTCACAATACAATTGAGTTGGTTCGTGTCGAGGTAGACCCAAATCTTCAAGTAGTCTTCTAAGCCACAAGACTTCTTTGGAAGCATTAGTGCATCTTTTGTACTCAGCTTCAGTGGATTCAAGAGAGGTAGATTGTTGCTTTTTACTATTCCAAGAAATTGCTCCTGAACCAACAAAAAAACAATAACCACAAGTAGATTTCCCATCATTGGGATCTCCACCTAGATCGGAATCAGTAAAACCTTTTAAAGTAAAGTCAGAATTTGCATCATAAAACAAACCTACATTAAAAGTTCCTTTAAAATATCTTAAAATTCTTTTAGCAACTTTAAAGTGTGTTTGTTGAGGCTTAGACATGAATCTTGAAACCAAACCAACACTATAAGCAATATCTGGCCTAGTAAGAGTTAAATAATTTAAACTTCCAACTAATTGTCTATACAAAGTAGGATCAACAAGAGGAGTTTGCATATCAAGCATTAACTTAGTGCCTAATTCAATAGGAATTGAAACATGATGAGCATCATTCATTTTAAACTTATCTATGAGATCTTGAGCATATTTACTTTGAGATAAGAAAAATCCTTTAGAGGTTTGCCAAATTTGCATTCCTAAGAAATAATGTAAAAGACCTAAATCGGTCATTTGAAATTTTTGATTAAGTTGAAACTTAATATCAGAAATCAAAGTATTGGAACTTGAAGTAAGAATCAAATCATCTACATACAAGATAATAATTATAATATCATCTTCACTATGTTTAATATACAAGTTAGGATCATTTTTACTTCTAATAAAGCCTTGAGAAAGAAAGAATTCATTAATCTTTGAATACCACTCCCTAGGAGATTGCTTTAATCCATAAATTGATTTCTTTAATTTACAAACTAAGTGTGCATTACCTTCTTTAATAAAACCAGGAGGTTGAGACATATAAATTTCCTCATGTAAATCACCATTAAGAAAAGCACTTTTAACATCCATTTGGTGAATAGGCCAATTCATTCTAGAAGCTAAAGCAAGCACAAGTTTAATTGTAGGCATTTTAGCAACAGGAGCAAAAGTTTCTGTATAATCTAAGCCTTCAATTTGAGAAAAACCTCTAGCAACTAATCTAGCTTTAAATTTACTAACTTGATTATTAGCATTCAATTTAGTTTTATAAAGCCACTTGCAAGAAACAAGATTTTTACCATGAGGCAAGGGAACTAAATCCCAAGTTTGGTTAGAAGTTAAAGTATCATATTCTTCCTTCATTGCTTTTTGCCAATGCGGTTGATTTTTAGCTTGATCAAATGTTTTAGGATCATTAGAATTCATAATAGTAGTCATTAAAGCATAATTACAATAATTAACTCTTCTAGCTTGAAGTCTATCCAATCTAGCTAAATATTCATCACTATCTTGAATTAAAGATTTAAACCATTTAGGTCTTCTTTTAGAAGTAATGGATTCATCACTAGAAGAAGAGTCATGAGGAGTAGAGTTATTATTATCATCATCACTATCACTAGAAGGAATAGAAAGAGATGCATTAGGAGTAGGGTTAAGAGAAGGAGGTTGGTCCTCCACAAGCACAACTTTGGTTTGACCAAGTTCATCATCCTCCACTTTAGAACAATCATGAATGCCTTTTTCTGCAATACAAACATCTCTTGCAACTTTTACCTTGTTAGTAATAGGATTGTAAACTCTATAACCTTTAGTATTTTCATCATAACCAACAAAAATAAAAGGAGAAGATTTAGCATCTAATTTTTTTCGTTTCTCCTTAGGTTTGTGAACATAAGCTATGGAACCAAAAATTCTTAAATTTTGCAAATTAGGCTTTCTACCAGACCAAGCTTCTTCAGGAGTTTTATCCTTTAAGGCTTTGGTAGGTGTTCTATTAATTAAATAAGTTGCACAAGCCATAGCCTCAACCCAAAACTTGTAATCCATATTTTTAGCATGCAATAAACATCTAGCGATTTCAACAATTGTCCTATGCTTCCGTTCTACCACACCATTTTGTTGTGGTGTATAAGGAACGGTAAGCTCATGTTTAATTCCAAAAGATTTCAAATAAGCATTAAATGCATTATTGACATATTCTCTTCCATTGTCAGTACGAAGAATCTTAATTTTAGAACCAGATTGTCTTTCTACAAACATATGAAATTCAGTAAACACATCAAGCACTTGATCCTTACTATGAAGGAAATATATCCATGTTCTCCTTGAAAAATCATCAACAAAGGTAACTGCATACCTTGAACCTTGGATGGAGGGATTCTCCATGGGACCCAAGAGATCACTATGAACTAGATGCAATTTAGTATATGCCCTCCAAGATTGACCATGAGGAAAGGGTTCCCTATGCATCTTACCACTCATGCAACCATTGCAAACAATTTGAGAAGGAACAATACTAGGCAATCCATCAACCATATTTGCTTTTTGCATCAATGAAATATAATCAGAATTGAGATGGCCAAGGCTTTCATGCCATATAGTAAAATCAACAGTAGTGAGCAAAGAATACTTTGGAGGAGCAAATTCATAGAACTTGAATAAGTTATCACTATCCATTTTAGCAGTAGCAATAACATGATTAGTGTTTGGATCAATGATATAACATATGCCCCTATAAAAGTTAATCTTATAATCTTGACAAAGTTTAGGAACTGAAATCAAATTTGATTTTAATTCAGGAACATAAGAACATCATGTAATTTCCCATTAGGAACATTCACATCACAAATAGCTTCAACTTTACAACTATGATTATTAGCTAATTGAACAGGAATATTAGAAGTATCGGGATGCAAAGATTCAAAACATTCTTTATGAGAAGTAACATGTTGAGATGCACCAGAATCAATAATCCACTCAAGTGGTTGAGAAACATTATAAGTACATGTAAATGCATGACGAGATGAATTACCATTATTATTACCTTTCTTATAATGAGGTTTATGTTGATTATTTTGATGATTTTGATTCATGGGCTTTTTACCATTTTGTTTCTTAAAACAATTATTAGTAATATGTCCATCTTTCCCACAATATGTGCAATGGGGTCTTGTTTGAGAATTATTCCTTTGATTATTGTACGTATTATTATGATTATTATTATGAGAATTGTTATGATAAGATTTAGAATGAGATTGATAATTAGAAGATTTGTGATTATTATTATGATTATGATTATGTTTATTATTATTGGATCTAAAATTATTATTATGATTTTGATTTTTAGACATAAAAGCATGTTCACTACTTTTAAGAGTACCAAATTGAATTAATTTAGCTTCCTCTTGATGCAATAAATTACGAAAAATATCATATGTTAATTGAGTAGCTAAGCTAGGAATAGCAAGTTGAGCATGAATATTCGTAATAAATTGTTGAAATTGACGAGGAAGACATTTTTTAAGAATAAGATGAATTAAACGTAAATCAGCTAGAGTAACTCCTAAACCAGTTAATTGACTATTAACAGAATCAAACTTTAATAAGAATTCATCCATAGTTTTAAAATCCGTATACCTTAGATCTTCAAGTTGATCTTGAAGTTGAATTTTTCGGGATTCATTTGAGCTATCATAAGTTGTTTTTAAAATTTCCCAAGCTTCATGCGCTTTTGTACAATTTCCAATTAAAACATACAAATCAGGAACCATTGAAATAACAATTAAACCAAGTGCTTCCTCATTTTGAGCCTTCCATCTATCTAGGTCAGCTTGAGGAGCAGTTGTAGCGGGTTCAAAGGTTTTATCAGTCGCAACATCCAAAAGGTGTTTGAAACGAAAAATAAACGAGATATGTGTTTTCCAAGAATGATAATTGGAACTATTTAATTTAATTTCCGGAATTAATGTAGACATGATAAAAAAAATAATGATTAAATTATGCTTAATATTGAAAAAAAAATGGCCTCTTGGATTAAAATGAAAAAATTTTTTAACCTCCTTGATTAAAAACTAACCAAATTTGATTAATTTTTTTTTTTTTTTTAAAATATTTATGAAAAAGTTTTCAAAACTTTATGATTATCTAAAAAATGTTATATTAAAAAACTTTAATTAAAAAAAAACTATTAAATTACTTTAATTATAAAAAAAATAAAAAACTTGTTAACTTTATTATGTGAAAGAGTCTTAAAATAAACTAAAGGAAACTTTCATATATGTTAGAGAATCTTAAAAATAAATTTAACTTTTTAATCTATATAAACCTGTATAACTTTGGAAAGAAACCTTCAATTAAACTTTATACTAGTTAAATGTTATAATATAGACAAAACTTTTTAAGATTCGAATGAATGATAATGAAAAGAAAAGAAACGGTTATGCACTGGGTTCTATAGTCTACTTCTGAATTCGGTAGAAGAGAACAGATACGTTACTGCACAGGTGACAGAAAGGAGCAGAAACTCAACGGGTGTAACTGGAGAATCTAATCTAGGTTGGTTTACAGAAAATAACAGATTGCAAGCTTTGAGCACCTTAACGCAGGTTGGAAGTTGAATGTCAAAAATGAATACAAAATGCAGGTGCAGAGAAAGGCCAAGGTTTTACTGAGTGCCTTACAAATCTGAGAAACTCATTTGGTAGGCAGTGAACAATATGGGGAAAGGAAGGAACAGGAAGAGATCTAAGAGCGATTAGCAAACACCTGGGAGTGTTGAAAAAAGTACAGTAACCCCCAACACAGGTGGTTCAAAAGCAAAAAATGAACCGGTAACCCCCAAGCCTGAGGCTAAGGTTGCAACCGAGACTCCTGCAACAAAAAATGTGAGTCAAAATAACAAGAAAAATGTTCCTCAACAAGGAAAGAAAGAAGAAGACAGTGGTAAGGATAAGCTAGTTGGGCTGATTTTTATGTGCAACTCTAAAACCAAGCAGGATTGATTTCGATATCGTGTCTTCGGCTTGCCTCCAAGTAAGAAAGATCTTGTGGAAAAGGTTAAGCCAGGGATGAAACTATTTTTGTTTGATTTTGATCTGAGAATGATGTATGGTATATACAAGGCTTCATCTACTGGATCTATGAACTTGGAGCCAGATGCTTTTAGAGGGTTCAAATTTCCTGCTCAGGTTCGCTTTCGTATTCATAAAGACTGCTTACCATTGGGTGAAGATATTTTCAAGAAAGCAATCAAAGATAACTACAATGAGAAGAACAAATTTAAGTTTGAGCTTAATCCTCAACAGGTGAAGAGACGATGAAGTTTTAGATAAAGTATCTCTAAAAAAATATAAACAGAAAGTTACAGATTAGATTTGAAAGTTACAGATTAGATTTGAAATCAAAAGATAACTAAGGAGAGAAAGTTACAGATTAGATTTGAAATATAAACAGAAGAGGCAAAATATAATAGAGATATAAGAATACACAGATATCAAAACTAAAGATAATGGTTATTCTAATAAGAACAACTATTAAAAACTTCAATTTTTCCTCTCAAAGAAACAAATTATGAGAACTAATGCAATGTAATAATAAATCAGATTTGGCGGCAAGCCGACCAAATAGATTAAGGAGGCTGAGTTTGGCGGTAAACCTTCCAAACTATTCACACTAAAAAAAACCAGAAACTTTGGCGGCAAGCCTTCCAAAGACACAAATTTAAACCAGCAAGAAGGAACTTTGGCGGCAAGCCTTCCAAAGCCTTTTTTTTTTTTTTTAATAAAAAAAAACTAGAATGGAAGATTAAACCTGCAGGCAAACTTGTTAACAAGTTTGAAAAAAAAGTTAAAAATCTGAAACCAAAACCTGCACAATAGAAAATATTAGAAAAAGAACTTCTTCTCCTCTCAAGAATGCCTCCAACAAGGTGAACTCCACAGGATGGTAACCTTCATCAATGTCAACTTAAAACAAGGATTAGAAGCCTGCTCTGATACCATGAAAGGAAATACAAGAGCAAGGAAAGAAAAATAAAATCCAAGAAAGTTTATTGATGAAGTAATTGTTACCAAGAGAAAAGAAAAAACCTTGGAGCATCACCCAAATGTGAAGAAGGAGGCACAAGAACTTTTGAAAGGGGAAAAGCAAAGAAAAACCCTTTGTGATATTATGAATGAGGCAATGCCGAAAATGAGAGAGACAGAGAGAGCAAGAAGCTCTTTACAATATTGTCATTAAGAAGAAATGAGAGAGGAGACATCTCTTAAATAGAGATGAGGAGAGGAGTTACAAAGTAACTCCCAAATCTATGAATGCCACCATTCATAAAATGTGTGTGCCATGTGTCCACATCCTCTTATGGAGGAAATCTAATATTCCTTAATAAAGGAAAATAAAAGAAATGACTTGTCCTCACACATGTACTAGAGGACAAATTACATGTAGGAATTCCAAAGGAATATCCTAAACTAAATACAAATAAACCTAAGCTAAGTAAAGATTAAATATTCTAACAAAATAGAAAAACAATAAGATTTATTAATTTCATTATGAAAAATAAGATCTAAAAACAAACAATTAGAAATATGCAAAAGCATTGGGTTCACCAAAATGTAAGGTGGTGAAAAAGGGATTGACTAGTTTAAATATGCAAACAAGGAATAAGCATATTGTTGACACATCACAAGACTAAGAGAGGAGGGGGGGGGGGGGGGGGGTAAATCAGTCCGAACCTGAAAACACTTTACTTTTGATCTTTTAAACTTTAAACCACAATTTGCTTATCACTAAAATCATGAAACATGAAAGAACATAACCCATCAAACACATGAACACTAGATTTCCGTGGAAAACCCTAAAGAGGAAAAAACCACTATGAAAATTATACTCACAATATGAATAAATGATTACAATTTTACACTCAAGGCCAAGGAGCTCATCTCAGTTAGTTGAAACCTAGACCAACTGACAACACTGACTTACAACATCATTACTTCATTTTTGAGTTGAACCATCACTAGAAAATTGAATTGGAATAGTACAAAAATCAAATAAACATCTCCTCCAAGCCATGATACTGAAAACCACATAGTAGAGAACCACCAAGCATTCTCCAACCTGAATCTGGCAAACATTCCACTTTTAGAAATAACAACAATTGACTCAACCATTTGAGCAATAGTGGACCTATAAACTTGATAGTACAATATACATATATCATAAACATTATATCCAAAACTCCACTCCATAGCATTCTTCCACTAGGACATTAAATACTCTTTCGTGCATAAAAATTATTTTCTGCATATTGAACCTTCTACTACACCAACTTTTTAAAAACACCTCATACTTACTTAATGTCATTATCAGACAACTCAAAAATGTTAGACCATATTTTTTTCGAACATCTACAACACATAGTGACATTAATGATTACACAAGATAACACAACAACTCTTCCACAAAACGAGATAGGTTGACATCAATGACAACACAAGATAGGCTGAAATCAATGACAACACAATAACTCAAGTTTCTAACATTCTCCCCCATTGTCATTGATGGAAACACTTGTGTACCACCAACAACAAAGACAACTGAACTCAAATTGTATATCTCTCCCCTTTTGACATCAAGGACAAAGGACATTATGCTGAATTATCTCCCCCTTTGACACCAAGGAAAATGAACACAAATTTGAATAACTCTTCCTTTTATTGAAATTATTTTTCCCAATGAGTACACCACTACAGATCGTAACCTTATTCTGATTCTCTCTTTTCCTTCCAAAAATATCATAAACAACTGCAATGCTCCCCCTAACGGGGATATCATTATTCTGTAACTATTTTCTTGCAATTAGAAAGCTTCATCCTTACCCACTCCCTCGAGAGTAGCAACTACATCAATCCAAAAATCAAGAGAAGAGATTTGAAAGCTCTCCCTAGATAGATGTTTTTGGCAACAACAATGAAGGAAAATTGAGAGGGGGGGGGGGGGGTGAATCAGTTTTCACTAGATTAAACAAATTAAGCACAAACTCAGATCTATCAACTGCACCAAGAGTAAAGATAAACACAATAACAACAACACACATAACACCAATATTTTGACGTGGAAAACCCGGTTAAGGGAAAAACCACGGTGGGAACCTACCCACAATGAGAATACTTTGTAGTAGTATGTGTAAATATTACAATGGGGAATGCACATGCATTCAGCCACACTACCTAGAGCCCACTGCTCAAAATATAATGACCCAGAAGGCTACAACCCTCAGGGAGGGTTCACTACCTTACAATAATATTCAAACTACAATTTGGATTACATGAACTACAAAGATAACATCTGCTAATGCCTGATGACAGTTCTGGTTAAGCTCATTTGTCTGCCCTGCAACAATCTTTGCTCAATACACCATACCGAAGGATAAATTCTCTTATGCGCACATAAACCACTCTTTGATAATGCATACACAACATCAACCCCCAAAATACATGAATATAACTATGAGATTTTGCCAAGATCAAGAGCTCAATGAAAAGTACAATAGAGAGACAAAATATAGGATAAGAATAAACTGTATTCTCATCAATAGATAAATGATCAATTGTTCCATTTACATACAATGTAGATGAGCTTGCTTATATAGGCAAGGCTAGGGATATGTGAGCACATAAACATGACATGTGGCTCAATCAGAAACAAGGGTAGGTAGGAAATAGGTGTGGGTAGGTAGGAGAAACAATATAATAGTCCACATGAGGTGGATCACCCACTGAATGTGGAGTGTAACAACAAGATCAACACCATAAAAGGTGGAAATTCTCCTACACACACTATCCCAATGTGGCATAAACACCCAAGTGTTTCATACCCAAACTACTATGAAATGAATTTCCTAAGTAAACTTAAGTAAAGTGTAATAATATCCATGATGAATAATTATTTACACCAACACCCCCCTTAAGTGCAACTTAGGGGAATGCACTTAAGTCTACAATGCAGCTAAGCACTGTAAGATGGGTCCCGACTACTAGGCCATGTTAGGTACCCATGTACAAATGCAAATGCATGAAAACCAATGGAAGGAAATCTCTCACAAAGCGGGGAAAGAGAGAAAACCCAATGGGAAAAAACCCTCCCCCAAAAGAGAGATAAAAACTAGATATGAAGAACTCTCATAGAAGTATGTGAAGGACAAAACCCCATGTGAGGAAAAAGTCCCCCCCATATGAGAGAAGAAGAAGAGAGACTAGGAAGACCCCCCTCAATCTGGAATCCGCACCAATGATAGAAGCTCGATGTATGAAGAAACTGCTCCACGAACGTCGAACAATATTCCTCCCCTTAGGAAGAAACAAAACCAAAGGTGTATCCATGAAGCCTCCCCAATCATGAGGGGAAGATGTATGAAGAAAACTCACGATGAAAGGAATCTCTGAAAATTGCTCAAGTGTCCCCATGTTGATGTTGAAAGATACCCCCTCCAAAGGTGGTAAACTGTGCTACAATGCTGAAAAAGGCACTCCAAGATCTAGTGGAGATGGATGTAGAACATGTCCCAAAGAATCACATGTCTCCTCAAAAAATAAAGAGACCTCCTCCAACTGTTGTACATAAGCATCCACAATCATGTCAACCTCGAAAGAATGATCATGTAGAGAATGAGCAAGAGGGCCAGAGTGTTCCCTCGCAACAATTGAAGAAGGATCACCTTCATCAAAGAGAAGATGAATTTCATTAATGATGTCTCCCAAATCTGCAATGTAGGACTCGACAAACAAACCTGCAATGTCTGTCAAGTAGGCATCCCAATCAACTAAAGCTGGAAGACATGAAACATCCTGCTGAATTGAATCACAAGAAGGAAAAACTGTCGCACTACCTGCACCATCAGGTGCAATAGGTGGTGTGATATCAATAGAAGGAGATGATATGCAAGGCTCAAGAACAGGGTCACATGTGAGAATCCCCAAGTTCAAATGCCCAAAGTTCTCCTCAAAATCTGAATCATAAACATAGGAAGAATCAACCTCATCAATAGGACCAAAATCTGAAAAAGAGTACAATCAAGATGCATGATCAACCACCCCAGTCGCAATGATAGCTCCACTCTCCAAGTCTCTAATGATAACTGAATCAGGTGTGAACTCCATAGTTTTCCTAGTTGCCCCATGTGTGATTTGATAGATGGAAAGAAGATTATTTGTCAAGTGGGGTACACACAACACATCATTGAAGGAGTTATCCCCAATGGCAATAGATCCTTTCCCAATCACATCCATGTATGTATGATTGCCCATCAAAATCTGCGGCATGGTGCAAGGCTCAAATGTAGGGAACATAGACTGCGAAGATGCCATATGATGAGAAGCCCCTGAATCTAGAATCCATCTCTCTGAATCATGACTGATAGTAGCACATAAAGCTTTTCCTTTTCTTGTCCCAAAAGAGTGAGTCTTCCCACTTGTAGAAGCCATGAATGCTTGCCCTTTTCCTTTTGAATGTGAGGAAGTGGAAGTTGATGAATCATCCTTCTTGTAGACATTAGGCAAATCAATGTTATGCTTTTTGATGATATGTGTGAGCTCATCAATCTTCTTAGAATGGCAATGACTCTCCTCATGACCAAACTTTTTACAATAGGCACAAGTAGGTCTCTCCCTCTTTGGTGAGTTATCCCTTTTGGAAGAGGATGAATCTCCTTGTTGTGGAGAAGATGGTGCTTTTTCCTTAGGCTTTGATTGACATTTCTTCTTGTTTGAGTTGTCCTTTCCTTGATTTCCTTTGTCCCCTTGATTTGCCACTAATGCTTGAGACTTAGAAGCCTTAAGAATGCCCATGCTTATCAACTTAGTTTGTTCCATCATCAACATTTCATTGAAAGCATCAAATGTAGGCATTGTGTAGCTTGAACCCATTGTCATCCTGTGGGTTTGGAAACTAGAAACAAATGCTGCATATTCTTGTGGAAGCTTTCCTATCAACTTGAAGATCAATTGAGTATCCTTCTTATCAATGCCACAATCTTTGAGTTGTGCCCTCAACTCATTTGCCTTAGTGACATAATCTTGTATAGTATCAAAGTTCTTGGGATCCAACATGGTGAAATCACTATCAATCTGATATCCCCTAATCTCATCAACTTGACCATACAAGTCTTGAAACTTTTGCCAAGCATCCTTGATTAGAGTACACTTCTCAATATGAAAAATGAGATCCTTTGATACATACTTTCTTAAGGTACCAATGGCCATGATATTTTTAGTGAGCCAATCCAAGTGACCAACTGGATCAACCTTAGGATCAGCGGGAGCAACAATAGTTCCATCAATGTAATGAGAGAGTCCTTTTTCCATAAGTTTACTCCATGCATCAATTTTCCAAGTAGCATAATTATGAGGAGTTAAGAGAGGAAACTTAGAAGAAATCATAGTAGTAGAAAGGAAGGAACACAAGAGCACAAAAGAACAAGAGGCACCCCCCCAAATTCACTCAATCAAAGTACCCCCCCCAAAAATGATGATTTTGGCACTTTATATGTAATGTGTGTACAATAGGCCACTTGCAAACAATGGCAAGGTGGAATTCTGATTTTATTTTATAACTGCCCCAATAGGCTGAGAACTTCAAAGCAAAATATCAGAAAGATAGATCTATGCAATACAAATGCCAAATTGGCCAAATAAGACCATATGATGAAAGTACAATTTCTACCCACAATTGTTGCAAACTGATAGCATATTCTGAGAGTAGACAAAAAATAATGCACTTTCACAAAAAACAACACCTGAAAAGGAGTTTGTATGAGCTCGAATGGAGACATGAAAGTTGCAGAAAAGGGGATTAGACAGGTACAATCACCAAAAACTAAGAATTCTAAAAAATCTGTCCATCAAAATAAGAAAATAATTACACCACGTGAAAGTACACGAAATTCTAGCCCATTTCAAAAAAAATTGCACCAAAAAGGAGCAAAAATGAGCAAGATATGGCCATTTGAATTTGAACTGCAAAATCAAAAAGCTCAATGAGAGGGGCCTGCAAATTTTTGAAAAAATGATGACGTCAGCAGACTGAGAGGTTAAATTTGATGGTCGTATGACCGTCGCCCAAACTTCATGGCTGACTTGGCACTGACTGTGTAAGTGATTTGGCAGGTGATGTGGCAGCCAACTGGGCTGCTGACATGGCAGGGTGATTTGGCAGCCAACTGGACTGTTGACGTGGCACTGCTGACTGGACAGAAGGTACGGATCCAAAAAAATAATTTCCAAATTTTTATTTTTTTTATTTTTCAAAAAAAAAAATTCAAACTGGAAAATAATTTTCGGAAAAAAAAAATTATCTTTTTTTTGAAAAAAAATCCAAAAATTCCATACCATACCATCCAAATTGGGCAAAAAATTTCCTCCACACCCAAAAATCGATTTTCGCCAAAATAGGTTGAATTTATACTTGATTTTTATGGAAATGGCCTCCCGAACGCAATGGTGAGGTCGAAAACACTCTAAGATGCCTCCAAAAAATGCAATCCCTCATATCCGAAAATAGAAGCCTTCCACAATGTCTCCAAAAACCAATCAATGAAGCCCCAATGGCTCTGATACCATGTGAGATTTTACCAAGATCAAGAGCTCAATGAAAAGTACAATAGAAAGATAAAATATAGGATAAGAATAAATTGTATTCTCATCAATAGATAAATGATCAATTGTTCCATTTACATACAATGTAGATGAGCCTACTTATATAGGCAAGGCTAGGGATATGTGAGCACACAAACATGACATGTGGCTCAATAAGAAACAAGGGTAGGTAGGAAATAGGTGTGGGTAGGTAGGAGAAACAATATAATAGTCCACATGAGTTGGATCACCCACTGAATGTGGAGTGTAACAATAAGATCAACACCATAAAAGGTGGAAATTCTCCTACACACACTATCCCAATGTGGCACAAACACCCAAGTGTCTCATACCCAAACTAATATGAAATGCATTTCCTAAGTAAACTTAAGTAAAGTGTAATAATATCCATGATGAACAATTATTTACACCAACAATAACACCTATTTATACAATTCATCAACCTTGACTACAAGGTCAGCCAAACCCTCAACCTTCAACTACAAAATTTCATCACACAATACATAAATCATCCACCAGAACAATATAATATCATAAACAATATAGCATGGACCTAAATCAACTCCTTGAAGATGCATCATCACCAGAAATCTCACCAAGGTCAACCACATGTTACACCTCCAAAAATACCGCATAACACGAAGAATGTCACCAGAGCTAAAAGATCTTTAAGAATGCACACACGGATCAATGTGGACCATAAAAAAAATAGGACATGATTAGGAAACACCAACAAGCATGTTAGAACCATCCGCAATAGCTGCACCGATACCACTTAATCAAATCTTCATCGATCAACTCGCTAGCACTCAAGACCACTTAAGAACAACAATTCAGACTAGAAAGATAACTTGCAGAGCACCAAATCATGAACCATCTAAAATGAAGATACACATGAACATCTAAAAAACTCTCCCAAATCTGCAACCAAATATATAGGCATACCCAAGTACAATGAATCAAATACCAAACTCTGCCAACTACAAAGCACAAAAGAATAGTCTTCATATCGGAATCCACAACTTGATCAAATCACCACATAGCATCATGAAATCAATAAAGAAAGAAGTATCTCTAGTTGATTCAACATCTCAAAATAGATAAACCAACCAGATTAACTCTCTACACAAACACTGGATCACTAAACAACTCTCTGCAATACCAAAACACAAGAGTACACGTTGACATCAATGACAACAACATATCCTAGAAGCGACAATATTCAACAATCTCCCCCTTTTGCATTGATGACAACATATGAATGTGAAAAAAAATCAATGCAAAGAAATGAATCAAGACCAGCAAAATCCAACAAACTCCCCCTCAGATCATACACACAAAGCTCCAAAGATAAAGCAATTTTTCATATGGTTCTCTCCCCCTTTGACAACAATACCAAAGACAAAATACAAATCATGCTTCTCTCCCCTTTTACAGGATAATCTCTCCCTCTAAGAAGGAAAATCTCTCCTCCTTAGGATAAAATCACAACTGATCATTTGAATCACTGTCTGATTACTTCGGCTAAGTAGTAGCATCGACTCATCAATCTGAATTAGAAGATAAGACATTGAAGTCCATCGGATTGATGCAACACCATGCATCTAGTTCTCATCAGGAGGGACAAGGAACTGTAACTTGTCTCTCAAAGAGACAAATTTATTTGTAGGCAAAGGATTAGTGAAATATCTGCAATTTGATCCTTTGTAGATACATATTCCAATCCAACTTCTTCATTACTGATTTTCTCCCTCAAGAAATGATACTTTATTGATACATGCTTTGTTTTAGAATGCAGTACCAGATTCTTGGAAATATTGATAGCACTTGAATTATCACAATATATAATAGTAGGCTCATGATAAAAAACTCTAATATCCTTCAACATCTGCTTCATCCAAACTACCTGAGTACAATTGCTAGCAACAACAATGTATTAAGCTTCAACAGTAGATAGAGATACACCATCTTGCTTTTTACTGGACCATGAAATCAACTTCATCCCCAAATCCTCAACCAAAACTTGTTCTTCTCCCTTTTCAATGATCACATTCTCCTTAGTTATCTCCTCTATAACCTTATCAGGACCCTCCTCAGACGTGATCTTCAGATCTATGTCCTTGGCCTCAAGGTTTTGATCACCATGAATACTTTCTCTATTATCTTCCTCCTGGCCTATTTCTTTCGCCTCGTTGTTCTGGCCATGTTGAACAACATTTTTCTTATTGGTTTCATGGCTCCCATCAAGCCCTTTCTGGTGCACAAAATCACCCTTCTTATTCTGGATTTCTGCGTCCACAAGTTTGGGTTTCCAGATGATAGGTCCTTTATTAGGATCTATCTTGGTGTTCTGAGGGCATTTCTTTGCCCAATGGCCCACCTTTTTACACAAGAAGCAAACAAAAGGTAACAATTCAAACTCAATAGTTTGAACTAGCATTCCCAACTTTGACACCAGCTCCACCAATGAAGGAATATCCTTAGATCTAGACACCCCCACACAAATCCTAGCATAGACCATTATTTTCCTAGCAGCCATCATAGGATCAATGGATAGAAGTTCACCAAACACTCCAGCAATGCCCTTAAAAATATCTCCATGCCAATATTCCAGAGGAAACCTTGATAGCTTGACCCAGACAGGAATGGTTTCAAAAAAGGTATCAGACATATCCATATTCAAACTCCACTTCTTAAGGGTTAAGGAGGTCCTCCCCATAATCCATGGGCCACCACAAAGAGTAGTCATGATATCATCAGTGCATGAGAATGCAAAGGAGAAAAAAATATGAGGGAGAGCCAAAACCTCAACTTGCCCTTTGATCTTCCACCTTCGACTAACAAAGACCTTCATTGAGTCAATGTTGGGTCTAGGTCTAATGAACTTTCCAACAAGGGTGAGTGCCATAACAACAACGTTGTGGTCAATCACCTAGTCAGGGATAGACAAATCAACTGTTCCACTAGCCTTATCACAAGTAATAGATACATGTGGGAAAGAGGACTTTCTAGTCGGCTTAACCCCAAACAAAGAAGCACAACGACTATTCGTGGCTCCTGTTAAAAAAGCCCATTCTGTGGCCCCCGTGGTAGGAACCCGAGAAGCCCGTGATGAAGACAAATCACACGGACTATCCACTGGGGAAACCCTTGATGAATCCCCGTCCCCTGGGTCCACCTGAAAACCCATTTTTGGGTCCCCGCCATCTTCAGAATCTGCATCAACTTGGTTGTCCTTACTGCCAGTAGATCCTAGGGATCTCGAACCAACTCCCTATGAACCTGGAAGGGATCTGCCAAGGACTGTAGGAGAATCACCTGAAACCCTACCCTAAGCGCCATTTCTCTAAGACATGTTAAGGACCCACAATGTTGACACTCAAGCATTTCCAAATAAACCATAAGAATCATCATTTAAATATTATAACACCGTTGATTACAAAAGATCACAATAAACAATACATTGTCATGAGAATAAACATATGATCGTCAATTACATTACATTGTATCCATAAGGATATAATATTCAAAGGTACAATAATGAAATGAATACATATATTTGGATCATTATGAAAGTCTTCAATCTTCACTCAAGCCATCACTAACTTGATGAAGGATGAACAAGACCCAATGGGTGCAAAAAATACTCCTCCCAACCATGTGGTACCATTAGGTCCACCCCCCTGTGCTAGGAGATATTAACCAGGCCCAAAAATGGAAGTAAGCATAAGAAGGTACACAATGACTCAGAAGAGACTCGCAATACTACTAACACAAAGACTCGTCAAAGAACCAACCAATTCCAGAGGCCCAAAACAAACCATGGAAAAATAAGTAACAAAAAGAGACCACTAGGTATGTAATAGGGAAGAGTGTCATCACTAGGTTGTCATGAGTTACCCTGGCGAATCTTCACTAGGTCTTGGCCCCCATCCTGGGTTACCCTAGTGACCTCTACCGACCCCCAACCCCCATACAAACACTAGTGGACCACATCAACCTTTCAAAGGGACAAGATTGGTGGACGCCATTTCAGGCCTTCTCCACTTACTCCAAACCTAAGCAAGCATCTAAGAGTAAGAGAGGCGACAATCAAACTTTTTATTGTGTTCTAGCTACCCACCCAGGTTCTTTATTTTAAATTTCCACTTGATTACAAAACCCTCACTGGGTTACCCTGGCGACCTCTTTGGGCCCCGACCTCCAATGAGAGTCACTCTCCCTTGACTTGCACCTAGGAATCCAAAATACATCACAAGACCTATGACACCCAAAAACATGAGATGACAAGGTCCCAACCATAGCAAGACTTGACTTACTTGCTAGGTACAAGGTTACAAAACAAGAAGTGCATTGAAGACAAGGAACGAACAACTAGTATAAAAGGCATGCAAGACACTAATCACATTACATTAGGAATGAAGAATATCCATACGCTATAAAGGAATCAAACATTCCCTTAGCCTTTGGAACCATAAAAACATAAAACAACATTCACGTGATTCCAACTATGATAGCTAATTTTCACATCGCACAAAATATACAAAAGCAAATACAAGGAATACTTCATGTCACACATTCGAACTAATTCTTAATTTTTTTTAGACTATTAATAAATATTATTACTCAATCTTCAATAACCCTTTTGATACCTCAAAATTCACATGATATAACTAGTATTTAGCCATAATAACATCACGAGAAACTATAATTCATTTACTCAATCCGGGATCTTCAAATGTTTAAGAGCATACAAGAGATTTAATAAAAAACATGCGTAATCTATAAGTATATATATATATATATATAGTATATGTGTATATGTATGTACATATAAATATATGTATAT
Source organism: Cryptomeria japonica (assembly GCF_030272615.1). NCBI lineage: Eukaryota > Viridiplantae > Streptophyta > Pinopsida > Cupressales > Cupressaceae > Cryptomeria > Cryptomeria japonica. The sequence continues at coordinate 166,763,071 of NC_081407.1, read as the reverse complement.
ATGCATATATACACATATACATATACATATACATATACATACACACACACATATATATATACAATCGATATATATATATATATATATATATCTCGCCACTCACAAAATAATTAAATCACATTACTTACTAAGGGCGTTGTCGAAGGAAGAATCATATCATTGCATAGACCCTTGCGAGTCGGTGCCACATAAAAATAATTCGATACAGTTAGAATAATGCATAGACATTGATTTTATAACAATCAGTTAGAAGGGATAACATACCAGCAGTAATTGATTGGAAAGGAAAAGACCCTCCAGTTTTAACATCGATTGCGAAAGAATACTTAACAGAGAGAAATAAGATAACTACTACTCATCAAGATGCAAAATGACTGGAGAGTATCAACAATGCTAATATGACACTCAGACGATACAAGGGAGGGGGTCGACACCGATAATGAAGGCAAATCAGAGTATTAAATAAGGCATACCGATTTAATAATCGGTTAGAATGAAATTGCACTCCGATAAAGAAAACAATGAACAACTAGATAACATGAACCCAAACGATATTAATCATCGGTTTACAAATGAGAGACACTTATTATATATTAATTGGTTAGAAGATCAAGAAAAAACAATACTAACTATCAAATGATTACAGAGGGGAGAAGCAAAAAAGAAAGATAAACTTATCGATATTCAATTAACAAATTACAATGCACACTTCACTAAATACTGTGAAGAATCCAGGTACCAATTTGGTTTAGAAATGAGGTAAACAGACACTATATAGAACGTACATGTGTGCCTGAATTCAAATTTGTAATGGAGATCAAAACCCTATTGGACATGTGATGGTATAATCTTTGTGATTTCATGTGATTTGCATTGTCTTAGGTAATCTTCATAGGTTATGGTGGATCTTTGTTAATTGTTAGGCTAGGGTTTGGTGGTTGAATTCATTTAGCCTTTCAATATTGTTATTATTGTTATCCATTTTCATCATACACATTTTGGCACCTCGGAGGGTCTCTTGTCCCTATGCATTTAACCCTTTTGTTGCAGATTTTGCGTTTTTGAAGTTGCAGATCGGACATTTTTCGACGACATTTTAGGTATTTCCGCATCTGTGATCGGTCGGATCGCATCTCTAAGTTTCAGGAGCGTCTGCGGAGGTGGGAATCGTGTTTGTGTTTTCAACAATTTTTGTTTTGCAGGTCTCAGACAGGGGCGTCTGTGTTACATAATCGCATCTGCGTTACTTCTGATCACGTCTGTGTCCGAGAAGGGCGTCTGTGATTTTTGCCCACGTCTGTGTCATACAGAAGCGTCTGTGTCTGGGGTAAAAGCATCTGTGTTTTACTGTTTCAAAATTTTCAAATTTTCTTTGATTCAATTTTCGGATTTCGTACTTAGGGTTTCAGATCTGGTTTATTTTTGGACTAACCCTTTCAGATCTAGCTAACTAAGTTTGTGCAGCTTGTTTTGGGAAGCAAAAACGTTTTGGTTGAAGGCCCCTCTTTCACAAAGTCTTTTGGGTTTCTAAAATTGACCTAACTTGTGTGCTTGCAGGAAGGGGTGATCATTTGAAACAACCCAAACTACTAACAAATTTTGTTGCAGGTCCTTGGCTAGGGTTTTTGAGATTTTGTTGTGTGCCTTGTTTTCATAGATTAGCAAACACTTCCATTGGTGTACTAAAATTGAATCATTGTCTTTTGTGTCTTGAGCAATAGGCTCTTCTTGTTTTTAGAGGGCTTGTCTTCCCGTGTGGTCATTAGGACTACTAGTGAGAAGAGAACGACCCAAGTGGTAGCGAGGAAAACCCACCTCATCCGAACCACTATAATCAAATGTATTCATGGTGAAAACTATGAATAACATGTGCTGATTAGTTCATACCGACATTATGTCTCCCCATAAACCCGTTTGATCAAATTTATTTGATCATTTGTAGGGCGTAACCCCTACCGACTGGGAGCCTTCTGTATTTACAGAGCTGAAAGTGCCGCATGTATGGCCACACGAGCGGATGCCCTTACTAGCACCTTTTTGTTTTAGAAGCCCAAATCCTTCTAGTTGTTGAGGCAGGAGGTTGGACCTCTAGTAGCGGCCCACACACATACAGTTCTTAGTAGAGATACAAAGTTCGCCATGGGGAGTTTTCATGTGGACTGATGCTTGGCTGACCCGAGAAGTGAGTGCCGAGGGTGGAGCCAGTGAGGTCAAGCATCTAAGTATCCGCTCTGAATAGCGTAGCCTCGGGGGTAAAACCCTATGTGGGATCAACAACTATTGTCTTGGCTAGTCATAAGAATTGTGCTTGTCTTATGTTAAGCATTCAAACATTCAAGACCAAACAATTAAACATTGTGTCTTTTGTGTCTTCAAGTGTATGCAAAACAACTTTACATCAAACAACACACTTTTGGAGTCTAAACACTTGCAAACATTGAGTCCTCATTAACATTGTGTCGTCTTGTCATGAAAAACAGTCAAACAGTCGGATTTGGTCACAACAAAACAACTTCACAGATTGGAAAAATTACACGAAGTTTACAGAAACGCGTCTGTGTCTATTCTAACCGCGTCTGAGTAATCTAAGCGCGTCTATGAAGGGTAGAATAGCGTCTGTGTTTGTAACAGCGTCTGTGTCAAACAGAGACACGTCTGTGTCTGGGAATCGTGTCTGTGAAGTATATAGAAGCGTCTATGTCCAGAATTGAAAATTTTTACAATCTGGCAAACAGGAGAAATCAGTTTCGGAATACTTGAGCTTCCTAGGTTGTTTCTTCAGGTTTCATCTAGCATTCAACCTGTCCTTGGGTCTCATACAGTCCATCATTGCTTCACATCTCATTTTACATTCATACTTGTCTAAACTTGAGTCAAAAGGTCACTTGCTTGTCCTCATCATACTTTGTCAACACACTACATACAACTACACTTTGCTAAGTGGTCCCTCATCAAGGTTTCTTACCTTTGGGTCTCATTTGGTCTTACTTAGAGTCAAGGTTAGCTTACCTCATCAAGAGAAACAATCATCTCTTTGGAAGTCACACTTACTCTACTACTTACATACTTGGTCTTACACTTTGGACATTGCAAGTACACCTCAAGATTCATTTACACTCCATACAACTCTTGGTCTTCCATACTCTTTTCATTTTTCATATAGTCTCTCACATCTTGGTCAAACACCTAGTTCATGGTTGAAACCCGTCTTCAAAAATCTAGGAGAAAAGCTAAAGAAGCTCAAGAGTCCGCAAACATGAGTTCTTATGAGTATGACAATGATTTATTTTTCAATCCTGAGCACACTACATTGCCTGACATGGATGTTTATAGACACATTCCAAATGTGGAAAACACAGACACTACAAACAAAAATGCTACACACAATGACAATGTGGACAACTTTTCAATACAATCAGCAGATGTAGAAGAATCCATAATGAATCCTCATTTCAATAGATTGGTTGAAGAGATAATGAAGAGGGATAGACAATACTTCTTACACATGATGGCACAAAGTGGAGCTAAAATACCTCATGACTTTGACATGTCTCAACTTATGGAAAACCGACCCTCGCAACAAACTCACTCCAACATGGATCAAAGGAGACCCAATAGTGGAGGAAATAGAGGACCGCATATGGTACCTGAATCACCATCAGCTTTGCTTCAAAAACCAGAAATCCCACATACACACGGTCAAACATATGATACTTACCTTCGAAGACCATTATGGAAGTCTTATGCAGATAGATATGCTCAATCACATGCTCAAGCTATGGATCAATCAAAACAAGTGGACATTCAAAGGCATGCTCAAAATTTGGACACAAGGAAACCTCATGTCAAATTTGGGGGCAACACAATAGAACATGAAGTGCCTATAGAATATGGTATATATGCACAAAATAGATATGGGGTTCCTCAACATGAAGCTATACCAAGTGCTCCCTATATGCCGCATCAATATAGACCTCCTCCATACGAACATGTCTATGATCAATATCATCCATACATGCAACAAGCTCCTCCTCAAATTGGTGTCTCAAACATGGGGTATGCTACAAGAAATCGATCGCCACCTAAGAATAATTTGGAGCAACAAATCAGAGATATACAAAAGAAAATGGAGGACATGAGTACACCAAAACCAACATACACTATTAGAGACATATGTCCTTATCCATTTGATAAGAGCATCCCAATGCCTCCATTTCCTGCACACTTTGTGACGCCAAAATTTGACAAGTATAGAGGAAAAGGAGACCCCAAGGCACACATAAGACAATTTTTCACAGCTTGCATTGAGGTAGCAGCAGAAGAAACATATTTGATGAGGTTGTTCCCGCAAAGCTTAGGCGATCAAGCTATGGAATGGTTCTCTCAATTACCTCCTGGTATTAAGTCATGGGGTGACTTAGCAGAGGCATTTATTCAGCATTTCTCTTACAATATAGAAATAGATATCTCAGTCACTACTTTGTGTAATACTAAGCAAAAGGAGGGAGAATCTTTTGCGTCATTTTTACAAAGATGGAGAAATCTAGCTAGCAGATGCTCTTGCGAAATCCCACAGAGACAAATGGTAGAAATGTTCACTCAAAACGTTAACAAGGACATTGGCTATGATCTAAGGAAAGCTTGTTTGTCCACCTTCAAGGATGTTATTGAAAAGGGCTTAGCAACATAAAAGGTCTTAATTGAGCAAGGAATCATTAAGATATTCAAGGAAAACAAAGATGACTTTAAAGGAAAAGACAAGCCAAGATTTTGGAATAAAAACAAGAACACAGTCAATGATGGTGTTGTTGATGCCAATACAGTGAGACCCAAGTTCATCTTTTCGGGATCAAGTTCTACAAACAATCAAGTGAATACTCAAACAACTTCTAGATCACGAAGGAAGTACACCCCATTGGGAGAACCACTTGAATTAGTATTCAAAAAGCTTGTGGCAAACAAAGTGATCACAGTTCCAGATTTTCTACCTCACAAACGCGCCTATAGACTGCACAAGCGCGCCTAAACAACACAGACGCGCCTGTTTGACATAAACGTGCCTAAATCATTCACAAACGCGAATTTGGCACACAAACGCCCCTTCAGGACGTAGACGTGCCCACATCAAGCACAAACGCGGTTCCAGACACAGACGTGCCTGGCACCGACACAGACGCACCTGTTGGACACAGACGCGCCTGGCACCGACGCAGACGCGGTTGCACGTTTTTGCACATTTTTGTGCCCTATTCCTAAGCGCATTTATTGCTAACTAGCATGCATTAATGACAAAATTGAATGCGTCAAAGTATGAGGAGGTTTGGTGGTACTTACCAGCTCTCCTGCCTTTGCTGGTCTTTGAAATCGGCGAACGCAGTTGAATCTGTGTACGAAAGCCATCGCTGCTGACTGCTGCTGCTCTTTTTCTTGCTCTGCACTGTGATCTCGTGAAGGTATAGATGACAATGAGGATGTCTTTTGCCCGTGGTCTATCTTATAGCCTACCCTGGCCCTTGCCTTCATTTCCCGAGTCAGTCTTCTTCATCCCGTGACTCTGTCACTTTATCCGGTCTATCCATTCTAGCCTTTCTTTCTTATCGAGAGATTGTCTGCAATCTTTTCAGACATTTTCATCCAATCTCTCGAGGGGGCATATTATTCCCATCTTGGGGCAACTCTGTATCAGTTCATCTTATCTTCTTTGAAACAAAGCGACAAGCCGCATTGTCTCAAAGAGGGGCAAAATGTAGACACCTAAAATTGTCCAGTCTAATTAAATAAATATTTTATTTATTTAATTATCTAAGCCTAATTCTTCTATTAATTAAATAAATCTTTATTTATTTAATTAATTCATTTATCCTCTTCTAGCCTTATTTCTCATTTAAATAAATACATTTATTTATTTAAATTATCCCTTTCCTAAATTAAATAAATATTTTATTTATTTAATTATCCTACTTCTTCTATTAATTAAATAAATATTTATTTATTTAATCAATTCATTAGCTTTTTCTACACATGACACATGTCATTCATCTCTTAATTCATACACTACCTACCTCTTTCATTATTTTGGTATTTCTTTTACCTACCCTCTAATCCTAGCCGACCTCCTTTTACACCTCTCAATTTTATCCCTCCATTTCATATTGTGTCTTCTATTTAAGGAGATGCTTTCTTCATTATCAAACCCTAATCATTCTATGCATTCTAATCAAGCATTCTAATGACCTAATCTTGAAGACTTGGCTACACTATGATCCTACTTGCAACCACATTCCATTCTTTGTTGAGCTCTTGTGCATATAAAATCTGAGAGCAAGTATATCAAGCAAGATCAATGGAGATAGGAAGAATGGAGATCAAAACCCTATTGGACATGTGATGGTATAATCTTTGTGATTTCATGTGATTTGCATTGTCTTAGGTAATCTTCATATGTTATGGTGGATCTTTGTTAATTGTTAGGCTAGGGTTTGGTGGTTGAATTCATTTAGCCTTTCAATATTGTTATTATTGTTATCCATTTTCACCATACACAATAGCAAATGCATGCAAAAAAAGAGCGGAAACAAGAACCAACAACAATCGAACCATGCATAATTTAACCACATATGTATATAAATGTATATTTTCAACCCGACAAAGACAAAGAATTTGGGGAAAAACAATTACAGATAACGAATAACAAAAACTCAGTTTCATAATTTTATTGAAGCATTAACATGATAAATTACGAAAAGTAGACAAAGACAAAAGCATTTCCAACCTGAAGTCCAACGCCTGATGGAGAAGTTCCTAGCACTGCAAGGGATCCACAGATTTCTTCAGGAAACTAGATTCAAGAGTCCCTTCCACCTTTTTATCGGCACCAGATCCAAGATTCAGAAACCCCAAAGAAAAATCACAACTCGAATTCCCCAAAAACCCATACGCAAAAATTCACAGGAAAATTTCTTCACGTGAACTAAAAATTCTTCTCCCTTGTTTTTTCGAAAATGCATGAGATATCCTCTTTTGCAAGTTTTTTCCACTAACTCCAAAATTAACTATTATTCATAACTCCCCTCCCCACTTCTCACAAATTTAATTTTATTATATTTTATTCCTTCATTAATTTCGTGAGCATATTTAAATTACCAAATTAATTATTTAATTCCCTTTTTTAATTAATTTTCAAAATGGTAAGAAATTAATTCATTTAACTAATTAAATTAGTTTAATTTAATGTTGCACAAGTTTTCAATTTGTTAACTCACATTAATACATAAACACCATTAATATATTAATATTAATTATCTCTTAATAACAATATTAAATAACATTAAACTATACTCAAAAAATAACAAACTCCAAACTAACCAAACACAAGGACCCACAAGACAAACAATTGACATGGCTGAGCAACCACATGCCTAACGACAATACAAAGATACCTAACTAGAAACTCGTTCCCATAGGAACGATGGTCACGTCAAGGGTCTGACTGATAACTCCAATTTTCAACATTACCATTGGGTCATAGAGCATGCTCAGAATTGAAGATTCAGGTGGAGTCGATGCTCTGTACCTACAACTGCATAAACAAATTGTCGAGCATATACATATAATCCATATAATATCATACCATGAAAAAGGGAATGGAAGCGACACAACTTACTCATAAAGAGTAGTGTGACGCTTTTCACTTTCACCCAAGCACATCAAAGATAGGAAGTAATGTACATCAGATTAGTCAACATCGATAAGCATAAAGAAAAATCATGAATAATCCATCTCAAATAATCATCTCACTAACTGAACATAAATAACATCATAGTCAACATCATGAAATTCATCATCCAATGATCCATAGATCTAAAACATGATTACCATATATAATATCCATGAGACATAAAGTGCATCAAATCTAATGTCAAAATCGACCAACACCAAATAGGTTCTAAACCACACGAAAATACAAGACCATAAAATCTGGAAAGCCAAAAGGAGAGTGGGCACTAGATACATACATACATACATACATGCATGCATGTATATATATATATATATATATATACACATGTATATATATATATATACACATGTATATATATATATATACATGTATATATATACACATATACACACATACGTACACACACACACATATACATATACATCATATATTTCATCTTTTTAATACTCAAAATATCACATTGATTGCATATTCATTCATCAAATTTCTAATCAAGTAAAATATATTCAAAGAATAATCATGTGCTAAAGTATTTTATCTAAACAAGACAACAATAAATAAGTAATATCGCAATGGGGTGTAACAAAATTTATCTTTAATAATGTCCTTCTTTGTCGGATTCCATTGATATCCTCATTAATATTCTTCCTTTGACACATCTACACCATCAGTAATTCACTTCCAGACCTGCTCCAGTACAACAACTTCTAGAAGCACCTATATTCGGACCGCCTCTCCTACAATTTTAACATCTTCATCTACTTTCTTGATTAATCCTTTGTAATCTTTTGTATCCTCTGTTGGCATTATGTGAACCGGTATGAGAACATAATGACATTGTATGTTGTCATTGATGTCAATATGCTAAAGAGGTGAGAACCAACATATGAGAGAACCGGTATAACACTGTGAACCGGCATGTGTGCCAAAGTGAAGCGGTGTGCTTGTTCAAGGTGAACCGACATATGGTTATGGGAACTGACACATGGAAGCATTGTATGACTACTGGTTGGTAGTCTCAACCTTAGGGTTTCCGGTTGAAGTGCTTCAAGCCTATGTGGCTCAACTGATGACTTTGTGTGATGAGTTAGCATGATAACGAAGAACAGATCATGTTGCCACGTCAACCTTGTGCGTGTGAAGGATCTTGCATGAAGGAGATTGTTCCTATCTACCTCGGGAATGTGCAAAGTTTGTAAAATAGTGATAACGTGTGATGGGTTATCAGCTGCCATGAAATCGGTGAAAATGGACAATGGAGAATGTCTTGAGATTGGATCAAGACTGTAGCAATTAATGGAGTGTTCTCAATGGTCAGGATTGAACCGTTTGAATTCCTTAACCTAACAGGTTTAGGGTTTAGGGTTTATGCTACCAACCTATCTGTTTTCCTATAAGGTTGATGTTGTGTCTCTTTCTGAGGTTGTTGGAAAAAGTTGTGTGTGTGTATCCAAGAGAAGGGATACGTGATTCTTGCCAGACCAAAAGGAGAGAAGTGATACCTGCAGAGTGTAAGTGCAGAAGGTGAAGAGGAGCTTAAGAGGATCTGCATTGGCATTAAGTGATGTTACCAGATCATTGTAATACATGTTGATCTCTAACCACCTCAACAGTTGGAAAATCCCTTAATAGGGTAGCCTTAACTGGCTTGCTGTAAATCCTTTAACAGGGTAATTCAAAGCTATTAAGTTTGAAATCCTTTAGCTATTGAGTTCTTGAAATCCTCTAACAAGGTAACCTTTAACAGGGTTTAACCCTTAACCGGGTATTGTAGCCATCCCTTAACCGGGTGATCCCTAACAGGATCGGTTCCTAGCAGAACCTATTGTAATGTCTCTAACAGGACAAGGCTCCTAATAGAGCGGACTTCTAAAGAGTTCAAAAACTCTGTTTCAAACCGGTGTCATTGTTTGCCAGTCATTTGAAATGTCTAATGTCAAACTAGTTTAGGACTGTATTTTTTCCTGTACTGATTCACCCCCCCTCTCAGTACCAGGTTAGTACTATCCGTTCATCATTGAGTTATCAATTGGTATTAGAGCATCCTTCAGGTCCTCTGTGCTATAAGCTTAACCGCTAGAGGTAAAGATCCCAGTCTAATGATGAAGAGGGAAGGTCCAAAGTTTAACAGAGAAAATTTCAATATATGGAGCTATGTTGAGACTGCCTATGTTACTCCTACCGGTACCCTTACCGATGACCAAAAGAGAGAGATGCAGGAGAATGGGCAAGTCATGGAAGCCCTAATTAGTAGTTTATCTGACATTGAGTTTATTGATGTTCAGGATAAGGTAAATCCCAAAGAGGTATGGGATACTCTTGAAAATATCTATGGCGGTGATGAGCATGTAAAACAAGCTAAGGAAGAAAGCCTTAGAGGGAAGTTTGAAGATATGCGGATGGTTGAAGGTGAGACCATTCAACAATATGGAATAAGAATTAAAACCGTTGTTCAAGATATCAAGAGTGCAGGTGGTAAAATAGAAGATGCCACTGTGGTAAGCAAAGTCCTGAGATCCCTATTGTCGGTCTATGCAATAAGGGTTGCTGCTATTCAAGAGCTAAGATCAATTGACAAGACTAAGGTATCCCTAGACTCCATCATTGCAAAGTTGATAGCCTATGAGCTAAATAGTTTCGATGACAGTGTTCAAAAGACTGAATCAACTTTTAAAGCTTTTGTAGTACCATCCAGAAAAAGAAAAGAAGCTAGCACTAGTGGTGAACCAAGACAGGGCAGAGAAATGGATGATGAGGAGATTCTGATGGCATTTGAAGCTCTCCTTTCCAGGAAACTTCCTAAAGGAACCGGAAAATACAGAGGTAAGCTACTTTGAAATGCTTTTCTTGTAACTGGATAGGACATATTGTTGTAAACTATCCTAATGGCGACAACAAGGACAAACCGAAAAGGTTCAAGAAATTCAAAGGAGGAAACCGGAGAAACTATTTTGTGGTAGTTGATGAAGGTGTCACAGATGAAGAATCAGAGGATGAAGAAAATGAAGATATTGTGTTTGTTGTTGTCAAGGAAGATGTGTCAGACAAGAAGACTCTTGTCTCCCAGTTTGATAATTCCAATGAGTGGATCATTGACTATGGTTGTTCTCACCATATGACTGGTGACCGGAGCAAGTTTCTATCATTGGAGGAGTATGATGGTGGTGTGGTTCACTTTGGCAATGATGCACCATGCATGGTCAAAGGCAGAGGGTCCATCTCTCTGAATGGAAAGAGTAGTGCTGACAATGTGTATTGGGTGATGGTCTTAGACACAACCTTCTGAGTGTTGCCCAGCTAAATGACAGTGGCCTCACTCTAGAATTCAAGAATGGAGTTTGCAGAATCAAAGGAAATAATGGTGAATTGGTGGCCACCAGCATGCAGACCAAAGGTAACCTATTTCAACTGAATGCAAATATAAGTACATGTCATATGGATAAATTTGATGATTGCTGGATATGGCATAGGAGACTCTGCCATGTAAACTTTGATAACATTGTGAAGGCTAGTAAGATCAAGGCAGTTAGAAAGTTGTCAGTGCTAAGCAAACCAGATAATACCTTGTGCAGAGAGTGTCAATTGGGGAAAATGTCTTCCTCAACCTTTAAAGGTAAATCTTTCACTACTGACAACTTGCTTGATCTTGTGCATACTGATTTGTGTGGTCCTATGAAAACTAGAAGTGTGCAGGGTGATAGGTACTTCATGATTCTCACTGATGACTGCTCAAGAATGATGTGGGTCACATTCTTGAAAGACAAGTCTGAAGCCTTTGTAAAGTTCAAAGCTTTCAAAGCATTAGTGGAGAAGGAAAGTGGTAAAAGGATCAAGTGCCCGAGAACTGATCAAGGAGGGGAATTCACTTCTGGTGAATTCACCAAGTTCTATGAAGAACATGGCATCAAGAGGCAACTGTCTGCCCCCCGGACTCCATAGCAGAATGGCCTAGTAGAGAGGAATAACTAGACTGTGGTTGAAGCAGCTAGAACCATGTTGATTCAAGGAAAGGTAGCTCACACCTTTTGGAGAGAAGTGGTGAGCACTGCAGTCTACACAATGAACCGGGTACTCATCAAGAAAGGTAAGGATAAAACCCTTTATGAGTATTGGACCGGTAAGACACCTGTTGTCAGCTACTTTAGAGTGTTTGGTAGCAAATGTTACATCAAGAGGAGTGAACACCAGAGCAAATTTGATGCGAAATGTGATGAGGGAATATTCCTAGGATATTCCACCAAGAGAAAAGCTCTCAAGTGTTTCAACAATAGGACTCAGAGAATTATGGAAAGCATCAATGTAAGAGTTGATGAAACCTTTGAGAAAACTGAGGAAACCGATAGTGAGCAAGTGGTAAACGAACCGGTTGCAACCTTCTGGGAACTAGTTGACTGCCAACCGAGTACCAGTAACAATGTTCCTACACTGACAAATGTAGATGCTGATACTGATGGAGATGAGGATGAAGAAGAAAAGAAAGAGGAATCTATCAAGACCATTCCTCAGTATGTCAAGCTGAATCATGATCCTAAGCAAATCATAGGAGATAAGGATGCAGGAATCCTTACAAGAAGAAAGGTCAGAGAAAACTCTTATATGATCTCTTAATTTGAGCCTAAATTATTCAAAGAGGCACATAAGGATGAAGACTGGATCAAGGCAATGGAAGAGGAACTTGACCAGATAGAGAAAAATGATACATGGTCTTTGGTACCCAGATAGGAGCACAAAAATGTCATTCGTACTAAATGGGTTTTCAAAAATAAGCTAAATGAGGATGGCATAGTGATTAGGAAAAAAGCTAGATTAGTGTGCAAAGGATATGCTCAAGAAGAAGGAAAAGACTATGGAGAAACCTTTGCTCCTATAGCCAGATTGGAAGGAGTCTGTATGCTTCTTGCATATGCAGCTTTTAAAGGTTTCAAAGTATATCAAATGGATGTAAAATCTGCATTCCTAAATGGTGTACTTGAAGAGGAGGTGTATATTGAGCAACCAGATGGGTTTGCCCTATCTGAAGACAGTGACATGGTATGTACGCAACATAAAGCCTTATATGGACTAAAGCAGGCACCTAGGGCATGGTATGAACGTCTGCATTCTCATCTTGTGAAGATTGGATTTGAGAGAACAAGTGAAGATAGTAATATCTACTTGAAGTTTGAAGGAGATCAGATCCTGATCATTGAGGTATTTGTTGATGACATTATCTTTCGTGGAGATGACAAGATGAGTCATGAGTTTGCAGATGAGACGAAGAAAGAGTTTGAAATGTCACTCATAGGGGAGATTAAATTCTTCATTGGACTGCACATCTAGCAGATGAAGGATGTAATCTTTATCACTCAGTCCAAGTATGTCAAAGAGGTGTTGAAGACCTTTGGCATGGAAGATAGCAAACCAGTTGGTACTCCAATGGTGACCGGTTGTAAACTATCTAAAGAAGATGACTCAGAATTGGTTGATGAGAAGGAATACCGATCAATGATTGGTAAGTTGCATTATGTAGTGCATAGCAGACCGGATATTGCACATGCAGTTGGCATTACTACAAGATTCCAGAAAAGCCCAAGAGAATCTCACTTGGTTGCAGTCAAGCGGATTCTTAGGTATCTGAAGGGAACTGTTGACTATGGATTGTGGTATCCTTATAGCAAGGATTTCAACCTGAAAGTATACACAAATGCTGATTGGGCAGGCAATATAGATGACCGGAAAAGAACAATCCGTGGTGCATTCTTTCTTGGTGGTAGACTGGTCTCATGGATGAGTAAGAAGAAGAGTTGTATCTCTCGATCTACAGTGGAAGCAGAGTATGTTGCAGCTTTCATGAACTGCACTCAGACGATTTGGATGAAGCATGCATTAAATGGCTTCAAATTTCCTGTATTTGAACCGGTAAGTATATTTTGTGACAATACTAGTGCAATTAATATCTCCAAGAATCCGGTTTTACATTCTAGAACCAAGCACTTTGAGCTTAAGTATCATTTCTTAAGGGAAAAGGTTTAGAACAAAGAGATTACACTGGAACATGTTTCCAGTAAGGAGCAGTTAGTAGACATATTCACCAAGCCTCTCCCAAAGACTACATTTATGTACTTAAGAGGTGAATTAGGGGTGTTGCCTCTTCAGGAGGTAAACTAAAAGCATATGCTCCACATCAGTCAGGTTTTGCATTGTCAAATTTATTTTTGGATTGATGTGTTGAAGGATGCTACTCCTCAGGGGGAGCAGCATAGTGGAACAGGGAAGCTTGTGCCTCCACTTTGACATTGTTGTCAAAGGGGGAGAAGATGTGAAGCAGAGAAGATATCTACAAAAATTGGGGGAGAAGATGTGAAGCGGAGAGATATCTTTGTGTATTGCCATCAATGCCAAAGGGAGAGATTGTTGGCATTATGTGAACCGGTATGAGGACATAATGACATTGTATGTTGTCATTGATGTCAATATGTTGAAGAGGTGAGAATTGGCATATGAGAGAACCGGTATAACACTATGAACCGACATTTGTGCCAAAGTGAAGCGGTGTGCTTGTTCAAGGTGAACTGGCATATGGTTATGGGAACCGACACATGGAAGCGTTGTATGACTACCAACCTTAGGGTTTCTGGTTGAAGTGCTTCAAGCCTATGTTTCTCAACCAGTGACTTTGTGTGATGAGTTAGCATGATAACGAAGAACAGATCATGTTGCCATGTCAGCCTTGTGTGCATGAAGGATCTTGCATGAAGGAGATTGTTCCTATCTACCTCGAGAATGTGCGAAGTCTGTAAAATGGTGATAACGTGTGATGGGTTATCAGCCACCATGAAATCAGTGAAAATGGATGATGGAGAATGTCTTGAGATTGGATCAAGACTGTTGCAATTAATGGAGTGTTCTCAACGGTTAGGATTGAACCGTTTGAATTCCTTAACCTAACAGGTTTAGGGTTTAGGGTTTATGCTACTGACCTATCTGTTTTCCTATAAGGTCGATGTTGTGTCTCTTTCTGAGGTTGTTGGCAAAATTTGTGTGTGTGTATCCAAGAGAAGGGATACGTGATTCTTGCCAGACCAAAAGGAGAGAAGTGATACCTACAGAGTGTAAGTGCAGAAGGTGAAGAGGAGCTTAAGCGGATCTACATTGGCATTGAGTGTTGTTACTAGATCATTGTAATACCTATTGATCTCTAACCACCTCAACAGTTGGAAAATCTCTTAACAAGGTAGCCTTAACCGACTTGTTGTAAATCCTTTAACAAGGTAATTCAAAGCTATTGAGTTCGAAATCCTTTAGCTATTGAGTTCTTGAAATCCTCTAACAAGGTAACCTTTAACAGGGTTTAACCCTTAACCGGGTATTGTAGCCATCCCTTAACTGGGTGATCCCTAACAGGATCGGTTCCTAGCAGAACCTATTGTAATGTCTCTAACAGGACAAGGCTCCTAACAGAGCGGACTTCTAAAGAGTTCAAGAACAACTTGTGGGTATTCATCCCCACCGTGGCTTTTCCCAGTTGGGTTTCCACGTGAAAAATATGTGTGTCATGTGTGATGCTTTTATCTTGTGATGCTTTCCTATTATCTGTCAAGCATATGATGGTTCTATGTTTTATGCCTATTAATAAAACATGTTGAACTAGCTGTTATTGTGATCTGATGATAGATTACCTATTTATGCATAAGGGTGAAATGGTAGTGTAGTCTTGAGTTGAGTGAAAAGCTAAGTAAGTAACCGGTTAATGCTTGTCTTAGTCATTCTTAGCTTTATCGGTTGCACTTTGTTTCAAACCGGTGTCACTGTTTGCTAGTCATTTGAAATGTCTGTTGTCAAACCGGTTTGGGACTGTATTTTTGCCTGTATTGATTCACCCCCCTCTCAGTACTGGGTTAGTACTATCCATTCATCATTGAGTTACCATCCTCACCTATGATGAGGCTGACTCCATCCTTCAATAAAGAACCTGTATTGCGAGCCCAAATAATCTCTATCCTTTCTGAGAAACATACATCTTACACCAACTGTTCAAGTTTCAAGACAAAGTTGCTACACTAATCCACTAGACTTAAACAACCAATAAAACTATCTAGAAACCTCTAGAGACACTTTCAAAATTGCTGCTATGTGAAATCAACAAAGCATCCAAATTGCAAGCGAGGTCGTAAGATCTTCATTTTGTTCTCCCCCTCAGACAATGCATACTGTCGAGTTACTGGAAGAGGAATGGGCATCACTAGAGGGTTTGGACCCATCCTCACTCTTTTCTTCCACATTTTCTTTTGATTCCTTCACACATGTCATATTCATCTTTTCTTTTTCTTTGTTAACATCATTCTTCTTTAGTGGACTAGCAAACATCTCATTTCTCCTTCCGCAAAATCTAGCAATGTGTCCAATTTTACTGCAATTGCAACAAATTGGACCTTGTTCTAGATCATTTCCATTCCTTTTGATATTTCTCTCTCTTCTGATACTTCCACTCATTTTGATAATACTTTTGCACTCAGCAATCTTATGACCAAAATTTTGCAAGCATAACAATATCCATTAAAATACTGAACATTCATACCATTCAAATTCCACATCATCCTACTTTTGCACTCATTATCCTTATGACCAGCCTTGTTGCAAGCATAACATTGTCCACTAAATGAGTGAGATATCATCTAACTTCTACATTCACTTCTTCTATGTCCAATCTTGTTGCATCGAAAACAATTACCATTAAAAAATGGGAAATACCTAATTTGAGTAGGAGGAGCATGAGACCTCCTGAAAACCTCCTTGTTTCATAACTGAGGGAAACCAATTTAATTAGAGTTCTTCACTTCATCCTTAACCTTTTCTTTACCATCTTTATTTAGCTTGTTCATGAATGCCCATTTGTCTTTTGCTACATTCTTGTCTACTGAGCTAGGTACTGGTTCTAATGTCCAACTTTCCTCTGTTAGATTCAACTCTTCTTCTACCATCTTTACCAAAATTTTATCTTCTAGAGCATCCTTCTCTTCTACGACAGTAAGGATAGACTCAATCATAGGTACAACCTCAATTTGATTACAAACTTGTGCCAATAAACAATCGCATCCATTGTTGTCCTTCACATAGTAAACATTGCCATTAGTCCTTGTACCTTCTACAACTAATCTTTCAAAACTTTCTTTTTTTTTTTTTTTCTGATTTCACATCTAAACCCATGAAATATGACCTTATATCATTTTTTCCACATCTAACTCACACTCAAGAGATTATGTCTCAAACCCTTAACATAATAAAAATAATCAGTCTTATGCTTACCATTAATTGAAATAGTACCTTTAGCACAAATAGTTGTAGCTTCCTCTGCAGCAAATTTTACAGATCCACCATAAAAATTCTGAAGATTAATGAGCTTTCCTTTATCTCATGGCATATGATCTGAACATCCAGAATCAATTCTCCATGCCTTAGGCTCAAATTTTGCATGTAGTGCAGTCTTCACATTCAATGGTTTTTCACTATTCTCCACTCCTTCCAAATTATCAGATCTTTCATCACTCTTTTCTTTTATAGATAGAAACAATGCTTCTTCATTTGAGTCAATCTCATCCTCCTCTTCAGATGAATGAGTCTCCATTGAAAAAAAATTCTTCTTAGATTTGTCTATGTTATCGATTCTCCTATTTCCATTGGTCCATCTATGATTTTCTCTTGCCTTATCATCATCATCAGATCTTCTAACATGGTCTTCCTTATAAGTACATCTAGAAGCCTAATGCCCAATTCTTCCACAATTGAAACATTTAAAGGGTAACTTATCTTTGTACTTTTTAGATCCTTTTTGTAGTCTTGTTACAAAGTATTCTTCTATCTCATCCATTGCTTGATTCAGGTTCATCTTCAATCTTCCTACTAGCTTTGAATGCAACATATTTCTTCTCTTTTTGTAAGTCATCTAGCTCAACAATCTCAAAGGTAGAGAGTGAGAGATACAAGTGATTCAAAGTGTACTTGTCCATATCATGGCTTTCTTCAATAGAATACTTCTTAGGCTTGTAGCATTTAGGCAATGTCAACTTTAGTTTCTTCTTATTTACCATCAATGCCCTTGATAACACTGACAATCTCATTTACCTAGTGTATATAGCTTTTAATGTTCTCATCATCAAACATTCTTAAGTTCTAAATCTCGTGCTTCAAATATGTCAAATTGTCTTGCTTTGTCTTCCCATTACCTTCACATACATTGCTAAGTTTTTTCCAAAATTCTTTGGCAGACTTCAACCCAACAACTTTTGAAAATACTGCATCACTTAAAAAATTAATAATAAAAACTTTAGCCTTCACATTTTTCTAATGTGCCTTAACCTTATCTAGAGTTTGAGGTGTATTTTCTATAGAACTATACCCATTCTTAATACTTTTCCATATTCCAATTAGTAGGGATTCTAAATGACATTCCATTCTATCCTTCCAATAAGAGTAACTTGTGCCATCAAATCTTGGTGCTTTAAAGTTCTTCCTATGCCATTCCGGATCTTCCTCAAATGGTTAAACTTTTTCAAAGTGGAACCAAGCTTTGGTACCAATTATTGAACACACCACAGGACCGAGAGGGGGGTGAATTAGTCCAAACCTCAAAATATTTCAATTATGATCTATTAAACTATAAACCACAATTAGCTTAATGAAACATGAAAACACATAACACAACAAACACATGAACACCAGATTTACATGGAAAACTGTAAACAAGGAAAAATCATGGTGAGAATTACACTCACAATATGAATAAATGATTACAATGTTTAGGCTCAAGGCCAAGGAGCTCATTGCCCCTGAAAAGACTTACCAGACTAAGGTGTACAACCTTAGGGAAAGATACAAGGGTTGCACAAACTACCAAAAGGAACACACCTTCTTTTAGTAGGTGCAAAGGACCAATGAACTAAAATGAATAAGATCTCTTGATCATGAAAGTGTCCTTGAACTGTTGTGTCAAGCGAACAATATCATAGCAAACATATCTGATCACAAACACTATCAACTCTCTTCCCAACTGTCTTTCACACTTTTGAAATATCAAAGTTGCTTCCACATTAGTAATGTACACTTCATATCAATTCGCATCCATACCATACAAAATTCATACATCCACATGGTGGGCGAGGTCGTTGATGTCACAACTCGCATCATTTAATTCTTTCAATATCGAACCGGGTGTGTCTCAGAGCCATATGCGATAAGGTTGAGTCTAAGTTGGGGGTTCTTGCACTGAGAACAATGACTTTTTCTTCGGTCATGCTCTGTCAAGAGCTATCAAGATCTCTCTCTTAGAACTGAATCCTATGATAAAGACACTTGCCTAAAACCGAACTAAATATACTAAATTTATTCTGAGGACTTTGGTGCTTCCAATGCAACTTAGACAAAACTTTAATTATAGCTGAATCATGGAATTCTCTAATTAAGGCTACAACATATCTAAACTACAATACAAATTCAAATCCTATTTTACTTGTTGGAATTTGAAATCTATTCTACGCTTGCAAAAATATGGAATCCATTTTACGCTTGCATGAAATTTGAGATCTATTCTACAAAACATTCAAATCAAACTAAATTCCATGAATAATTCTAACAAAGTTCTTGTCTTAATCACAATTTTAATCACTATTGTCATCTATTCTAATAAGATTAATGCTAAACTGAAATGCAACATTCAATCAATTTGAACTGAACTAAGAAAACACAAAGCTGAACTTATTGTGAATTAATTATCGTATCTCAAAAACTATTGAATTAACTTGTAAATGGAAACTACAAATTGCAATTGATTTTCAAATTTTAAAATTACCATGAATCATGCAGAAAATAATGTAACTAAATTGATCATACAATATCTCATCAAATCAAAGAATTAACTTAGGATCACCTCCCTCAGTTGAGTGGGCCCTGCTCTTCCTTTGGTGGGATCCATGAACACAAATATCTCAGATCAACTACAAATGTTCATTGCAATTGGCTCCCATGAGGGAGTAAAACAAGTTTTGCAATTATAGAAATAAAAATTTGAATTGACGACTAATTTATGATCTAGCTAACTAGATTTCTATGAAAAAGATAGGATATATCTATACATATCCTTATTCAAATTCAAAATCAACGTTACCCACCTAGAGGAGTAACAACAACTATCCTAAACTACAAAAGACTTTACAATGCATTAATTATTCAAAACAAAACTTAAAGTTTCATAAAACAGTTGATGAAACAGACTTGGAGAGAAATACAAGTATCATTCAACTAGAGCGATCAGGGGTGACCAAGCATTCCACGTTGTTTGAGCAAGAAGTTCAAGATTCCACATCTACAACAACTTCTCAACATATCTGAAACATATCTGAGAAAGATAGTACGAGATATAACAACAAAAATCCATAAGTTCAGTTGTTTTCATCATTGATCAGTCATAAAGTAATCCAGTTCCACAAAATACTATTTCTAATATATATCATCTAATTAGCAGAGTATATAAGTAAAAGTAAAAAACATGCATGTATAAAGTCTGTCGCTAGGCACATTAATTAACAAAGTATTAAAAGTCTTTAAGCATAAATTATCATAAAAACATGACATATTCAGGCACTCATAACCACACACCTATATATACAAGATAATTCATTGAAACCCTAAACTACGTTGGCCACCGACAAAATATACAATATTACACAAATTGAGCCACCTAGACCTATAAAACAAAATATGGTCCACTCTAGGAGATAGAGAGGACCCAAACACATCATAACACAACCTTTCCAACCGATTCCAACTAACCATGCATGCTAACACATCCTCCAAGGTTGGCATCAAGTGAAATGTGTAGATAAGCAATGTAGCACCCCAACCAATCCGTCTAAAAGCATTTTCCAATGCACACAACTTAATGCGGATCAACGCATGTCATGGTGAGACCCATATCAAAATCAAAACTTAGTCACCAAAATATGTTCGGGCCAAAAAAGGACTCATCCAAATAGAACACATCATCTCAATCAGCCAAAACCCAAACCAATTGACAACACTAAACTCAAAACATCATAACTAACAACAAGTTCAATGTTCCCTTCTAGTTTTAGTAGAGTGGGATGAGTACTTGCTAGATATTGCAGGGTTGTTAAAAATCTCACACTCCAAATATTAGGGACATCATTAAGGATATTCTATTCTTCTTTGATGGCAACTTGAGCATTCTTGTCATCCCATCTTTAGTGCCTTCATATGTTATTCATCAACTATCTTCACAGTTATTTGGATTTTCTTTAATTGATTTGGCATCTTTTGATTCAAACATGTGGACAGTTTTTTGGTCTTCCATTGCACACATCATGAAACATTTCCTTCCATCTCCTTTCATGGAGTTGCTTCTTCCTTGGCCATTGGATTTGCTTCATCCCAAGGGGAGGAACGTGGCTTGCCATTCTTGGACCTTCATCAACATTCATCCTCGAGCATTCATCTTCAACATTGGAGCCTCTCTTAAGGGGTGGATACATCATCTCTTTCTTTCCCTCTTATGGGGGGGATATTGATTGTACTTTTCTTATTGATTCAATACTTGGGGACACATCTTGAGTCCTTCATGCTTGTCACGTGTACTCTCTTTTTCATTTCTTTTTCTCTCTTTTGGAGAGAGGTTTTTTCACACAGGGGTTTTCTCATTTTCTCTATTTGTGAGAGTTGCATTGGTTTGTAAATGAGTATCTAGTCAGGCCTTTGTTGTCAGGATTCATTCATGCATGCAATTTACATTCAATTTTAACTTTTTAACTACTCTATAAGTTAATCTTAAGGGTGGGTGTTAGAGTGATTAGGACACTTTATATAATTATTTAATAATTAGGTACTTTAATCACTTTAACTTAAGCTAAACTTAGGTGCATTTTGTTTTTATTAAATTAGGCTAATAATATCTTAAGTTGTCTCATTCATTATGATTGTGACACTTGGCACATGATAGTCTAATCTAGCATTAAGGTTTTGATTCTAGGATTTCATTCATCTTTTTATGTGGATTCATTCATTCATTGTAATTGTATACCCAATATTCTTGTATGGAATCAATATAGAATTCTTAGGTGTGAAAATATTATCTTTGCTTGATCTCTTTTGTATGATAGGTGATTCTTGGCTCTTGTGGTTGTATCATAAACTTCTACACTTAATAACTCGCTTTTTAATCCTAATCCACTTTTTAGTTGATGTCTTCAACAATTGCTAGTTTTTTTCTCCAGTTTGGAGTTATTTTTAGAAAGGATAACAGTTTATTCATGGCACTTTATTCCTTATGGCTAGTTGTATTTGCTCAGATTTGTATTAACAGTTATGTTCTTATGTTTATGTAGCAGTCCACTCTTGTTGTGGTAGCACCTACTTTTTTTGGCAAACTGATGGTTACCGTTCGATTGGCGTCTTGACTGTGTGGAGCTAAACATCAATCCTAGATTGGCGTTTATTGCAAGATAGTTTAATAGATCTTGTCATGCGTTTAAGGTTGTCGTCCTTTGTGTTGGTATTATGGTGTTGATCAGCTTTAAGGTGGTCAAACTGTGTGAAGTTTAATTGGCTTGATGGCCCATTTTGTGATTGCATGGAGGCAATTTTCTTTGATCGAGTGACATGTTTTATTTAAAGGTCGTGTCATTTATTTGCGAAGACCTCTGTTTGCGGCTCAGCGTCCTCTCTAGACGAGTTCAGTAGCCATAGTTATTTCCACTTGGCAAAGGTTCTTTGCAGTCAAGATTCGTCTTGTAGTCAAATCACCTACACAATTATTTGACATCAATGGTGTGAAGACATTTTTCCATTGGTTCTTTATTGGCCAAAATTTATTGATCAAAGAGTTCAAAATTTTCTATTTTAGGGTTTGGTGTTCACATTAGAAGCTCGTACAAGGGGCCCACAACTCGTAGGCAAGAGGTAGGGCATTGAGAATCAATCCCACATTGCCCATGGAGCCACCTTTTATCTTTTATATACCTTAGGGTTCGATGCTAAGTTTTGATTGTGTAGCTTGTATGGGGCGTAGTGGAGTTTATGATGGGGCAGGCCACTTGTCAGCCCCTTGCATATTACTTCTCTCTTTGCTTCGTAGCACTTGCTCTGTTATGTATTAAGCCCACTGATGCTTTGAAAGTGCCTCATATAAGCCTTTTTGAATAAATTTTGTAAACAAAGGCCATTTTTCGTAAACTAGATGTCAACTAAAAGCTTTTTTTTGTCAACTTCACAATGGAATAGGTACTTTTTGTGATTTTGTTGTTTGATACTCAAAATTTTCAATCAAAATTAAATCTTGGTTTTGCTTAATTTCTTGCGAACATAGGGGTTGATTGATTATTTTGTGAGGCATATTTTGTTGCATTCTCTTATTCATCATGGATTTGTCTAAAGTAGAACTTCTAACTCTGTACAATTATCATAAATGGAAATTTGATATGGAGATTTTGTTGTTGAAATTACAATTGAAGAAAATCACATTTGGCTAAGATCCAAAACTCATAGATACTACAAAAAAGAGGAAATGGTTTGATCGAAGAGATGAAGCTTTTGGTTCTCTCATTATGTCTATTTCTCATGATTTGAGATATGATGTTGTATCTTATAAAAGTCCTAATGAAATTGGGACCACCTTAGAGAGTCTCTTTCGTAAGCCAAATAAGATGAGGAAATTTCGATTGGAGAATAAACTAATGAGTCTTGATCCTAGACATTTTGACAATATCTAGGATTTCTTCAAAAAATTCAATTCTCTTAGATTGCAGTTGACAGAATTTACTAAAGAGGATGCACAATTGATTCTATCTATTCTCTCTAAGTCAGGTCTTCATTATTTAGTATTTGTTTCTACATTTTATGCTACTATGGATTCTTTAGGAAGTGCAAACAAAATGCCTTATCTTGATGTTTTATAGCTCAACTCACAAGGGAACAAGCAATGTTGGTACAAATCAACACATTTATGCCTTTGAAGTCTCAAGAACTTCTTGCAAAAGATCCACATCCAAAGGCTTGAAGTGGCAAGAACAAGAAACAACATGAGTCTAATGAGAGAATTAAGGATTATCCTTCACATCATACCCCTAAGTCCAAGACCTCTTCTAAAGAGGAATCATCACAAAAGAAGAAGATGAAATGTGCTTATTGCAAGAGATTAGGACATGATGAGCATAGGTGTTATACTAAGAAGATTGATGAGCTTAAACACCTTCTTTATAAGAACAACATCCCATTACCCTCATTAGTGTCTCCTTCTTCTTCTTTAGCTTCTCATTCGGAAGCATCTTCATCAACATAGTCAGGGAATATAAGATTTGTTAATGGGATGAAAGGTAAAGCACCCTTAGCCTCCACTATTCTTGAAAATGGGAGATGGCATCTTGATTCAGGTGCATCCCATCATATGGAATCTTCTATGGATATGTTCTCTTCTTTTCAACTTTGTAGTTCTCCTAATAATTTGATGGGTAACAATACATATATGAAGGTTTGTGGGAAAATTTATATTGATATGGTCGAGGGATCATTTAAAGATGTTCTTTATTTACCCTCCTTGACCACTAATCTCCTTTCAATTTAATAAATTACTAATGGTGCACAAGGTAAGATAATTGAGTTCACTCCCGATCATGTATACATTAGAGACAGGAAACTATAGATATCATTTCTACATGTGTGGTGGATCATGCATCATGGTTGTATTTTTTTTTCACATTTTGTTCTTGATGATGATGTTTCGCTGGCTGATGTTTGCACCCTTGCATCAAGGGTGAATCATGTTTGTGAGGACAAGTTTGGTCACTCAAATCAAGGTGTTCTTGAGATCAGTGTTGAGCTTCCTATTCCTCCACCTCTTTCATCTTCATATTTGAGTTCTTCTATTGAGCATGTTGATCGTAGTTTTTTTCATATCTTGCTTTGTGGGATGAGTATTTGGGAGGTATGTCAAACTTATTTGTGGAGTCTCATCTTACATATTTGGGAGACATACTTGAGGGGATTTCTCTCCTCTTTGATGACAGTTTCAACACGTTTGATGATACATCTACGTTGTCTTTGGAGAATGACATCGATGAGTTCTCTCTTTCACTTGATTTGTCACATTTCTTGGTTGAGATTGATCATGATTATGTAGTGGCTTATTCAAGCTTGGAGACTCCTTCTCAGTTTTCAAAAAAAATTATTTGGAGACTTCCTTCCTCCCTTCAGTTAGACATGAAGTGGCTTCTTCATCATTCAGTGGACCTATTTCTTCATAAGGAGAGATATGTGGCTTGTGGGAGGTGGATCATGTTTTGTTTTCAGGTAGACTTCATCAACATTGGAGATTCTTCATTATGAGGGGGATATCATGGCTCTCTTTTTCCTTCTTAAAGGGGTTACTTGATTGTATATACATGATGTATGTAGTCCTTGGGGGGTGTTAGTGAGTCCATGCATCGTCTTGTTTGTTTCTTTTCTCTCTTTTGGAGAGGAGTTTTGTCCCATTGGGTTTTCTCCTTTTCTTTGATTTGTGAGAGATTTCATTTCATTGCATTGCATTTGCATTGTACATGGATACCTAATATGGCCTAGTTGTCAGAACCCATATTGCATCTTGCATCTCATATTGCATAATAATCTCCCTAAGTTGCACTTAAGGAGGGTGTTGGAGTAAATGTAGTTTTATGCATTTACTTAGGCTTAAATTTTACTTAGGACCGACATAACACTTCATTAGATATTAGTTGCACATTATTTAATAATGTTTAAGGTGCATTTAATATTTGTTGCTTGTAGTTGGATGTTAGTTATCTCTACTAGCTATCTACTTACCTTTATAAGCAAGGCATATGTACAAATTTTATCATCTCATCTCATTCTCAATTCATTTATCTCATTGGTGAAATAGCCTTGTGCTTCTCTCGTGTATGTGAATGTGTGTTTCCAATTTGTGCTCCTAGATTTGGTTGCCATCACCAACAATATAAATGACATAAATGAAGTTGTTGCTATTTTTTTAAATAGTTTCTTAAACATAAAGTAATAAAAGGTGTTTACTTTCTTTGACATTTGTTCAAATGGCATTGGATTTCCCTCAGCCTCTAATTGGTAGTTACTTCTTAGTCAGATCTAGTTGCCCATGTTTTGGCTTCGGTTAAACTCTTTTAGGTCCACAATTCTACGATGCTTAGTTAGTTCTTTGCTTTTGAGACTTTGTCAAAGGTTAGAATTAATTTTTTATTATAGTGATCATATATATATATATATTTTTAGTGTGGAAATTCTATTGAAGAGATTTTATAATTTTTCCAAATTTTTAAAATCAAAGTATCACGCATGTTGTTTTGTGAATGATACTCTGATCTTAGTAATGGTATGTTTTATTTTTCTTTTCTAGATTGAATAACTTGGTCAAATCAATTGTTTTTGTGCATTTACATCAAGTTGTCTCAAATCTACACATGAAATATGGTAATTTGATTTATCCCACTTGAAAAATCTTGCATTCTATTTCCTAATGATTGCATCAATGTTGCATGTGATTGTGTGCATATTGATAATTGGTTTCTTGATTTCATCTAATCATTTAGATTTGGCATGTGGAATGGAATGTGCTATTATCCATTTGATTTAAGTTTATTTCATCTTACTATAACCATCTTTTGATATTTCTTTTAATCAAGCAATTCAAAACAAAATTATATCTTTGAAGCAATTGAATGTGTGGATAAACGTTTACAAATCTGAGTTGTGAAAGTTTGAATGATGCATACAAGAATAGATGTATTCTATGAAGACATTGACTAACCTATTTTCAGTTGGATTTGAATTGTAAGCATTTAAGAACTTAGTTTACCAACAAATGCCTCTCGGTAAACTGATCACATAGACCACTAGGCTATCTCGGTAAACTGGTCACATAGACCACTAGGCTATCTGACATGATTAATACCTCACTACAAAGGAACCTTGGAGTAGGGATTCCTACTTTTTCTAGAGAAGTGATTTGTTATTTATAGAGAGTTTGTTGTGCTAACACCACCATCAACACATAAGATTTAGAATTTTGCATACATTTGATAATATTTATTATTTTAAATTTATATATCTAGTAATGTTGTCTCTTTCAATTAAAAATTAGAATTTTTAAAAATTCATGATTGATGTACACTTATGTGTATCGTCAAAATGGCTTCTATTTGATTATTTTATTGTCTTTGAAATTTGTTTATCAATGGGTGTATGAAACAAGTTTTTTATCCTTAAAAATCTTTATATTTCATGGTTTTTAAAATTTGTGGAGTATTTTCCAATTTTGGATGCCAAGTTCATGTCCAAGTCAAAAATTAGATCATTGAGTTCAAGGTAAGTCTGATTACAAGATTATGCATTGATCATGCTTGCACTCCTACAAATACTTGCTGATTGTAGTATCTTGTAACAACTTTTGATAATGATCTACAATAGAAGATTCAATATAAAAAAGGGTTTGTAAATTTAATAGACTAACTAGGTGGTCCTTGTGTCTTGTGGTTGTACTTCATCAAACCTAATCTCCCAATATCGTGTTCTTGAGCATTAAGTTGAAGATATCCATCCCCGTTGTTAACTTGTTGAACACCCCACACATTTGTTGGAAGATTTCATAATAAGTCAATGTTGGTTCTCTTTAATGAGCTCACATATGGAGGACCATTTTTCTACTTACTACAAGATGTTATTGTAGTCTCCATCTTTTATATACTTTTTTGCTCAATTAACCTACTGTAGCTTTTTTCTTTTCTCAATGAGTATCAATGTTAATTTCATTGCTAAACCTTTTTGAGTGTGAGGATTCTTATTTAAGTAAATATCAATTTTGTCAATATCTCTTTCAACAAAACATTATTTGGGTACTAGTTGTGCCTCCTCTTAGAAAGTTTGTAGGAACATGTTGATTAATAAATATATGTGCATTGATAGTTATGTTATGCTTACCAGTGAAATCCATGTGTCCAACCTTTAAACTTATCTTAAATGAAAACAATTAAGCATTGTTGCTACTCCAGCTGTAAAGGGAATCAGTGGGAAACCCAAATGTTAAGTTGTTAGATGTTCTTTGAATTCCCAAATATAAAGATTGTTACCCACTTACAATATTATTAAACAAGAAGACTGATGATTTTTCTTCATTGCTTCTTTGCTTAGCTTTGTCAAATGTAGTGAAATTTGCTTTCAATTATAATAATACATAGACATGTTGTAGATATCATGAATTTGCCTTCCCAAATTGAAGGTTGGAGAACCT
The DNA here is from genome assembly GCF_030272615.1 of Cryptomeria japonica. Taxonomy (NCBI): domain Eukaryota; kingdom Viridiplantae; phylum Streptophyta; class Pinopsida; order Cupressales; family Cupressaceae; genus Cryptomeria; species Cryptomeria japonica. The sequence continues at coordinate 166,735,034 of NC_081407.1, read as the reverse complement.
TTCACTTGAGCGAATGCCAACATAGAATAAATTTAATTGGTTTCTTTGGCTTTTTCCAAGAGGGGATCTAGATCTAATAAGTTGTACAATGAAACCCCCTCGCCTTAAGCATCATGTAGTGAAAACATGCATGTGACATCATTTATTACTATTGAGACCATAGGTGTTCTTGAGTGACTCATTCCATTTTCAAAGTTGTTAATTGAAGGGTGCAAGTCTATACACAAACCTATAAATGTTTATGCCTTATTGAATTACCTTCTTTTGAATGTTCTTAATTTGTGTGCTAGATTTAAAAATGTTTTATCCCCATGTTTATATATTGTATATATAATTTGATTGATTGAATTTCTAGTTGTCAAGTGTCTCATCATACATATGGGCATCAATTTTGTCATATAAATCCATTCCTTGTGATTGAGAAAGTTACCAAGCTATATGCTATAGTTACTTCTCATTTATTACGCCACGCATAAAAGCCTAAGAAAAATCAATATCCACAATAGTCTTTTGTTAACTATCTTAACCTCTCTATCCCATTTATATTTGGACTTGTTTATATTACCTAGCCAAATTCTATAGCTTTTTGTTGTGATTATTTTCTTTGGAGAACTTATTATTGATTAGGAAGAAATATTTTTTGCTATCCAATTATTTTGCACAAGCTTATTATATTTGAAGCCTCATTTAAATTGTAGCGTTTTTCTATGCAAAGAATCATGACACGTTCATTTAGGACATAGAGCTTCCTACTTGCACTGGAAATGCAAGATTAAGCTCTCTTAATCATTGGTGTTTCCATGGAAAAAGACCGATAGCCTCTTGCAACTAATTCAAAATCTTAATTAAAAAACTCTTCTAGAAAAAAGTTGCTAAGAAACTCAATTCTTGAATAGTTACTGAAATTTGTACTTAAAAGACATTCCCTTGTGGTTCTAATAGCCTATTAAACTAAGAAGACGGAAACATGATTTCACTTTTATCCTACCAATCCACAGGTCACTTAACATGCTTGGAGCCAATAATTACATATCTAAATCTATTTGTATTTTGCAGATGCCACTATCCGGTGGAAAATTGTAATCATATGCTTAATGTCAAAAACAAAACTCATAGACATCCAAGGAGAATTGTTGATTTTTATATTCTCACTGCATATTCAAGAGTAACAACTCATATATCGACGAGTACAAACCTTTAGTTAAAGCAATTATTAATCATATCATCTAAAGCCTTAAATCAAACTGAGGCTCATAAAATGCTTTATTGTACTCATTTCCATGTCCTTTTGTTTTGCACTTGTTACACAGGACATATCTTCTAGTTTAGGACACAATTTGTAGAAAATATTTTGGAACTTTATATTGTACCACCAATAATTTAAGTAAAGATTGACATAATTATTCTATGTTGATGTGCCCATTTCAGAATCACAATTTGCATCCTCGTAAAAATAAAAAATAAAAAATCAGTCCAATAATACAAGTAATTCACTATTCCTAGTTGCTTCCAAACTGGTCAAGGAATTTCCCTTTGTTTCACAGAAATTATCAGGATTGCTTTCCTAAGAATAGAGGGATTCCTTTCAGTTTCTATTTTGATAGTATGTGCCAATGTTGGTAGAACACTCGAATGTCTTGCCTTCAAACTCTCACATTTTCTCCCTGCATGAACAGAAATTCTTCCACAAACATAGACTATGGGATTTCTGAAATGAAATTGTTTTGCAGGTGAATTGGAAAACTTTGTTATGAAAAAAGTGCACCATACATATGCAAGGGCTTATACTCTGATTTTTCTTAGCGTATTGACATAAGTATAACTAGAGAAGATCACAAATAGTTTTCGGTACCTGCACAATAAAAACAAATTCCACAAAGAAAAAGCTGTGCTTGATAAGCTCAAAGTATATAATACAGCAGAAAACACAAATTGGATCAGTGGAGAAAATTATGATCAAAGGGCAACTAATAACACACTGCAAAAAATATAACTTTCAACAACAAAATACTATGAAATTTTTGACAGAAGAGGAACATACCAGATCCACTGACTCTTATGTTGTCCCATTGCTGAGAAGCATATATGAGGATATTTGTTGAATACACAATAGGATTGTTCTTTCTCGAGCCAGAATAAAAAAAGAATTGAAAACCAAATATCAAATGGGCCAGAGTACTTGCGCATGATATTGGTGCTTATCTGTCGAGCATAAGAAACATTACATAATGCCAGAAAAAATTTAGACAAGGAACATTTAAAGGGATGAAAAATTGATGCGTAAACCATGCAATGGTCATGAACATACAAATTTAAATGAAGGAAAGTGATGCTGTACATTTTGGCACTCATAACATAAATAAGATGGATAGGAAAAATAAGAGCAACGAGCATCACAAAAGAATACACAAGAATTTTACCCTGAAGAACCTGAACTCTGGAAGAAAATTCCAGCAAAATTTAAAAGTGAAGAAAAACACCTCCTTACTAACTTCATTGGAAAATAAAATCTTAGGCCTCTTGAGAATACAACCAATTTGAAACAACTAAGCTCAGTCCCTAGGATCACGCACAGGTCTCTTACGCACATCTGTTTCCGATTTTGCATAATACAGTCCATTGTTCACTTCCAACACTAGAATTCTGTTGGATTTCACTACTGATTCCTGCTATATTGCCTCTTGGGCATTTACAAATGGACTAATATGCTTTACTTAGACCTATTAGAAATCTCAGAAGTCACTAGAAGTTGAAAAGAAAGGAAAATTCAAAGAGTTTATGGGCATTATGAATTGTTTCGGGATCCATGGCAAAACCAATGCTTTTTGCAATGAGCCAACTTCCACGTCAATAAAAAACCTCCCGAGCATTTTTTATTTTTTCCAATCGCCTACAAAGTAATAGTTCTAGACTCTGACATAGAAACGTCCAACTTTCCATATTTTTCTCATTTTGGGTGCTTAACCCTACACAAATGTGTCTTCTAAACTATGCTACACTTCACAATGAAGTCTTTTGATACTTTTATAGATCACACCTCCCTAATATGGAGATTGTTGGTCCTCAAAAGCTATGAAGACTTAGAAATGAGGGATGGCCCTCTCAATAGATGACATGGCTACCACCTAACCTTGCACCACTGCAACCTGTTGATGTGTTTTTAGGACACCTCAAACACAAAATAAAATATCAAGTATTATATCCTCTCTTGAACAAAGAAACCTCATATGCTAAATAATATGATCAAATGAGACAACTCCAAGGTTTACGATGCAAACAATCGACCTTTAAGTTCTGGATAGACTCGATGTTGTGTGACGTAATAATGCTGGTAATCACAAAGGGACTTACGTTTATGAATTCCTTAATCAAGCCTTGCTTCGCCATGTGGGAACAACAACACAAAACTGATGCAATCTCCTAAGGGATAACGAAGGATTTTCATATCGTAAACCATTCAAATATTCAAGACTGGTGCAATTCAAGTGAACATTCACAATCGACCTTGTGCTTAATGAAGTCCAGACATGCACTGCAACTTACAATCAACAAATTACATTTGGTATGAACAGGGAATTCCAACAAGTATCATCTCATTTCTCTGTTATAATCAATGAACTTTATCTAAATTTGAGAAGTAACAAGAAACCATGCAAATTGTAGAAACAACACATAGAGATCCACCATGCTTCAGTGAAAATCATGTATTAATTTCAACAAGTCTTGGCAACAATTTCTTTTTTCCTCCTACTCTACTCTAACTGCTACTATGAACTATTGATCTACTATTGTCTATTAACTGTTAACCCTTACAAATGAGAGAGTTAAGCCTTATATAGAGATCTCATTTAAATTCAATGGCTCAGACTAATTCAAGATCAATGATCGAGATTACAAGATGAAACCCTAATTAGGGTTAATTACAACCAACTCCTCTTTGACCAATAAGATTATTACATCATTTAGGACACATGTCCTTTGAATTTGAACCAATAGGAAATGAGGTCAGGTGCATTGAACATGGACTTGCTGACTTGGAATCTCTAGATCATCACAAAGAAGTGTTTGTGTTGGAGCAATATCTTTTGATACTCAACATTTCCAATTGCTCGGTGTGATGATGATGAATCATACTCCCAAATCGTATCATCTTGGTGATCAAGTTTCTAACTTTGATTAACTCTTCTGAAACTACCTTTCACTCCTTGATCGCATTTCATCTTCATGTTTGAGAATTGACCTTCTTGTGATGTTTGTAATAGCATCTTTTCTTAATCTTTCTGAGTTTCATCATCATTCTCTTGATATTTCGAATGAAACTGACTTTGGTCTTGGATTTCCAAAGGAAATTCACAATTGTTGTAAAATTTCTTCTTCATTCTTGCACTGTCCTTGGATTACTTCTCCTTTATCATGTGGACAACTTTGTTTATTCCTCAAGTCTTGAGCTATATCCATAGTCTTTATTACCATTGTAAATTGACCGGGATCTTCTTGTTGTTGTTGGATGTGTCCTTTGTCTTGAGCATCCCAGTAGTTTTTTGTTCAACACCAACCTCTTTGAAATTATTCCTGAAAAAGAAAACATGAAAGTAAATGAAAATCTTTAATGAAATGCAAAACTTATTTAGATAACAAAATGAAAGCTTAGCCCTGCATTCTTAATTCATTCACGACAATCAACCTTCACATAAAATACCTATTTTGACTTCATGAATGTCAAGACCCTTATCAATTTGGAAATAAAGTTTTTAAACCTGGGAATGCACTATTTTAGGTCTGATCTGCATTTGTTTGATCTGAATTTGACTTCTCCTTGCATTTTTGAGGATAAAATATGCTTAAAATCTGGATAACTTCCTTCAGAATCTGATATTTCTTCTTCGATTTCAATTTCTTACGAAGTCTGATTTCTCCTCTTAAATTTGGATTTATATATCTGCTGCTCTTCTCCAGGTCTGCTCTGCCTTTTAAAATCAGAAGTACATTGAATTTGTGTTTGAATGTGGCAAATGAAAGATTGATCTCCTCTTAATATGGTTCTCATGATTTGCAGAGGGGATTGGCTATGGCAATACTTAATTATCTTGGAAGGGGGCCGACTTAAGAGACTTTGTCGGTTTGTCCTTTTGAATCCAAAATCCGCCTTGTTTAATGATTAAAACCTTAAGTGGAAAGGGGATCGGAATTTCAACTTTCATGTGGGATTTTTGCCATTGTTTGCTCAAGGAAATTCAATGCTTATAAGGACAATTTAGATGATTTAAATCCCTATATTGGGGTGTTTTCATTGGGAAATTGATTTGCATATGGATAATTGATGATGAAAATCCCAGTTTAAAGTAAAAAAATGAGGAAGTTTGAGATGATTTCAAATCCTAGTTTAGACCAAAACAAGGACAAAGTTGGAGCAGAATTAGAGCCTCTATCCGGATTTGCATAAAGGAATAAAGTAAAGTCGATCTTCATGTGGAATCCTTTTTTTTTTTAAATCCAAAAATTGCCCAAAAATAGGGATAAAAATCCCAGCAGAAATTCCTCTTGCATCTAGATTTTACACTTCTTAGTTGGGAATCCATGTTTCATGCAGATTTTTTAGTGATTTCTCAATTAAAATTTGCTCTTTGAAGGGAAAAACGACCTCCACAAGGATTTTGAGCAATTTTATTTCAAGAATTCCAAGTTTTTGATAAAAAATAAGGACAAAGTTGCAATTTTGGATAAGGAATTTGAAAAAATGAGGATTTTTTTGAATGGATTTTCATTTGAAAGCAAGGAAAATTGATCCCTATCGAAATTTGATCCTCATGTGGAATTGAAAAATAAAATCCAAGAATTTAAGGAATCAATTATCAAAATCCAGATTTTTAAGGACAATTAAGATAAGTCATTGATAACTTGGCCAAAAAGAAGGATTCCCTAAAATTTGAATTCAAGGATTTGGAAATCAACTTAAATCTTCAATGTGGATTAGGAAGATTGTTCCAAGTTTAAGAAGAAATCAAGAATTATTCAGGGATATGAAATAAAATCATCAAAAATTGAATCCATGAAATCTCAAAAACAATCTTCCATCTCACAAAAGCTTTGCATTCTTAATTGAAATCCATAAATCAGGAGTTCCATAACAAGATTTCATTATACATCATAAACTATGGAATCCCCAAAAAACTTCCAACCACGAATCCTGAATTCCACTCTCAAATGAGGATTTGTATTTATCACAAATTTTAGGAATTTCCAAAGAAATAAGGCCTTAGAATCAACAGTCCATATCAAAATGAGAATTAGATGTTCACTTTAATCATCCTTATGTGAACTCAAGACTCAACATTATAATTCCAATTTTTCACAAAGTTGAACTTTAATTCAGGCATTCCACATCTCAAATCCGGATTTTTACTTGGATTTCCAAAATTATAACCAGCACTTTGCATTTTTCACAATTCACCTGACTTGACTGAAAAGACATATCCCTCTCATTAGCAAAAGGCTAAAATTGTTGCCAAGCTAAGACAACTAACCTAAAACACTAAGCTAACTAGCGAAAAAGAGGGATCTCTATTTGCAAAGGGGCGATGTATGAAAACGTCACGACACAACCAATAAACTTGAAAATCTCTATCTTGTTGGTACCCCTATGAAATTTTACCTGCAATCACATCTTTCTTGTCATCTTATCAATGTCAACTGAATTCTTCTCTAGTCAAGTTGCAATGATGTCCAATCATTGTCTAGTTTTTCAATTAGCAACTCTTGCAGATTGTTCAAGGTTGCATTATGTCAAGTGAAAGACGAAGAATTCCTAACTATAGAGAAACGAGCAGTGAGAAGAAAAAGAAGAAAATGGCAAAGTTGTGGGCCTAAAATTACCAAAAATTGGCAAGATGGCTAAGCAAATTCCTTCAACATTCTATTCTCGTGACATTATGGCATACGGTAAAGCTGGGACAAATCTTAGTTTTGGTGCAGAATTTGAATGGCAATACGACAAGGAAAGGACCCCTAAGATGACAAAGACAACCACAAGTTCCACTAATACAAAGAAGTTAACTGAAGATTATGAGACCATGCAACTTTACCTTCACAATGCCAATCTAAAAACTCCAACAAAGCTGGCATAGTTATTGCAAAAGTGCACCAAGGAGTCACATTTTTTTTTGTTGGCAATGCTAGTCTAAAACTCCAATTTAGGTGAATATCACACTTTTCAGCAGCATGGCTAGGGCAAAAACATAACAAAGGTGGCAAAGACAACATGAAAACGCAACAATCAAGGCGGCAAGTGACTGACGTGATTAGTACCATTCTTGAGTGGCAAAGTCAATGAAAAAGTGTGATAGAAGGGTGGCAAGTGGACAAGTAAAATGCGCAGAGATGAAAAGAAATAATAAATAATGAAATCGAACTTTTGGAGTGGTAAGGCTGCTCAAAAGTTCTAACACAAGGTTTTAAAACTGAGAAAGTCAAGGAAGAAATGCAACCAGAAAGCTAGCAAAAAGAGATAAGTGAAATTTGAATTTCACACTTTTTGAGTGGTTGAGCCAATTATAAAGGTTGACCAAAGTGGCAATCATGTTATAAAACTATGCCAATCACTTATGTAATTGAAAAACATCTTTAGGGTACATTTTTTCAAGTCATAAGCCACTTAAAGTACCCAAGTACATTTTTCTCGGGCAAAGGCAACTCAAAAGCATGACAAAGGTGGTAATTGCCTCATTCAAGCACACCAAACATGAAAGGAGGTTTTAAGTGATAAGAAAATGACACTTTTGGAGCAGCAATGCCACTCAAAGTTCCAACAAGAGGTTACAAAAGTGGCAAACATGTTCGTGATCTGCGGCAACCTCTAGAATGATCAAACATAAGTGAATGCCACCCTTGAGTGGCATTACTGGTATAAAAGCATGACGAATAGGTGGCAAAGGGATGGAAAAACATGAGTGTTTAAAGTGAAAGAAGAAAAAGAAATTGCACCTTTTGAGTTGCATTCCAAATGCAAAAGCACAGGAAACATTTGAAGGAAAATAAACATAAATTGAGTTGTAAATTTTAGCTAGCATTGCCACCCAAAAGTTCTACAATTGCAATTTTTGGTTGGCATTGCCACCCAAAACTTCCTAAAATGGCAAAGCAACTCAAAGTTCTACAATCACACTTTTCAGCTAGCTTTGCCATGTCAAAACTCATCGAAGCATAGGAAAGTCCAAATTTGAGCATTGGTCATAAGCTCATGATCAAGGTTTTAATGTTCAATTAAAAGTTGTCCAGTTTTAGAAATTGCTATTTTTAGCAGGTATGGTTTTTCAAGAAATGGTGAGATAAAAATTCAAATTCTGTATGTTTTGAAAGTTGCTTTTTCAAAGGTAGTCATTGATTTCATATTCATGAATAGGGTTTCAACAATTTTCACAAGTTGCAAAAAAAGTTTGTCATATTTCAAAAACTTCAAAAGATTAACAAAGTTGCAAATCAATCATTTTAGATTTTTGAATGACTTAAGTGACACAAGTTCCATTTTTTAAAATAGGATAAAGAGCTTATTTTTAGGCCTTTGCATTTAATTATTTGTTATAGGATTAGGGTGTTTAGAAAGTTGTTTTATTTCCTCTTTTCAAAAGATAGGGATAGGGTTGCTTTAAAGCAGATCTTTTATGGGAATATTATTTTATTATTCTAACCCTACAAGCTTCTTCTTGAGAGCTTATAAATTAGTGTTTTTGAGCATATAATTGGTACTAATAGTGGAGTGTAGACTTATGCTACAAGAATTGTTAGCAAAATTGTATTTTCATTAAGTTCGTGAATATTGGTGGAAGTCACAATTATGTTGTAGAGGCTATTATTTAGTGATTGTTAAATATATGTTTGTAAGATCACACGTCCTCTCTATTTGTGGAGGGGAAAAAAGATCCCCAATACTGACTTATCAATATAAAAAAATGCAGAAATTTTCAAAAAATAGAGAAAAACTGCTGTGTTTTTTTTAAATTTCATGCCAAATAATGGAAAAAGCATTACTTTTTCATCTGGTTCACACATTCTTTTTCCCTTTCAAAACTAGAGTAGGGGGTTTGGGAGTGGGTGCCCCCAGCAAGGTTGAGGGGCAGCACCCCTCTAGAGGGTTTGGAGGCAGCACCACATTCATATTCCCTATCACAATATATAGCACTATCACCAAGACCAAACTAAGGCCTTCAAGGCCACATGGACCTTCATGGTGCCTACCATTTTTCATGAATTTATTAGTTAAGCCAAAGCTCACTCAAATGCAATCAAACTATGAAATTTCATTCAAAATTAATTGGAAAAATCACCAAATTTGCTGCAAAAAAATGAACAAAAAAACCCAAATTACAGATTTTATATGCTAACAAACCACAATTTGTTGACTGATTAAATGGAGGAAATATTTGCAGTTTTATGGGGAGATATCAACAACAGGGTCAATTCCTAACTATATGAGATTCTTCCCAATTTCTCCTATGTGGAGAACTAACTACTTGAAGGAAGTGAGCATGTGCACATGCATGTTTCATCAATGTCCACAAGCTTAGAGAGCAATATGAGCCTCCGACAATGGTTATTAAAGCCTCCAATGCATTTCATCAACATCTCATCGTGCACATCTTTGTCCATTTGGACAACCCTTCTTCAAAACTTACTAGTGTACTCTTCAATACTATATCCTTTTTGTTTGAAAAATTTCCGCTCCAGAAAGTTTTCCTCTCTATGCCATAATGGGTAAAATTGTGTCTTAATCAGTTTCTTAAATTGATCCCAAGAACTAATAGGAACTTACTTTCTTAAATCCATAGAATATAAGAGACTCTCAAACCATGTTAAGACATGTTTTGCAATCTCAATCTGATAAAGTAAATCTTTTGTTTCAAACCAGAAGAATGAATACTAAAGTATACCTCTGTTTGTGCCAATCAATGGTCAAGCTTCTCCTCATCTCCATGTCCTTTGAATAGCGGAATCTCAAACTGTGCTTCAGCCTTGAGGTGTCCTTGGTAGGTTTAATTCACTGTGGTATTGCTCCTCTTCTATGGAGTGAGCTTTCCCTTTCTCTTGGTGTCTTCCAAACAAAAAATTCCCCATGAGAGCATGATACTCTTCATAGTCTCCATTTATTGAGATATGCTTGCAACATCAACTTCTATCTTGAGGGACCTTTCTTTTTCATCAAGAGTTTCGGCATCTCTTGCCATGCTTCCTAGTTCTTTCTTGTACCTTTGAGATCTAATGTCTCTTTCCAAAAGGCAACGCTTCTTCCCCAGATGATCTTGTTTTGGGCATCTACTTATAAAATTATTCAACAACTTCCACAAAAGAAAAGAACTTGCTTTGATAATAATTTCATTTGTACACTAAGATGGTTATTATTCACCTAGGAGGGCTCACAAAAATTCAAAATGGGAATCTTTCTCCCAACTCACCATATCCATTCACTAGACCCAACACAATGGCAAATTTGACACACCCTTAGGACAGACTTCCAGATGATTCAAGCTTTCAAAAGCAGACTTGTAAGATGACTTAGGGCACCATAATAACACACATCATCTACTAGTTTAGACCCCATGACTTGCTTTGAGGGGGTTTGCTTCACAACTAGGCTAGACTCCTTGTAGCCCTACTCAGAAGGTTTTCCTACCATAAATTTCTGTACGGACAGTTTCAAGACAAAAGAAGAACATTTATGGATACCCTTTTGGCTGTTTTACAACATATCCAATTTTCCCTAGGGGTTGTTTTGGAGCAAGTACCTCTGTTTTTGACTGGTAAAGTGGCTTTTAGGCCTAATTAGGCCACTTTTCCAAAGCAAGTGTTAGGAATTCAATTACCAGACTTCAAATCACCACTCCTCAGGCTCAAACACATCACATAGGGTCCCAATAAGTGGTTTCTAGCCTCCATTTCCACTATCCAATTGCTCTCCAACAAAATCTCACTTCTACCCACACTCCTAAGCCTAACACATGAAGATGTTAAGCTAGGACTTTCTCAAAGAAGCCCCAAACTTCATCTCCTGCACAAATTCTTCAAAACCCATGTGGAGTACCCCTAGCCCAACCATTCTACCAACTTTGGCCAAATTTCAACAAAGGAATGGTCAGTTATTCACATATTTTCACTTCAAACCCTCAAAACAAGGGTTTCAGGGCAGTTTTCAATAAATTGATTATAAAGTGCACAAAATTCAATGAACTTCACAAAAGCGGTGCCAAATGAAAGTTGATTCACCCTACTTTCAATTTCATCCAGTCTCAAGTCATTACCCTTCTGTACCAGTAAGGAATAAACACTGCAACAGAAGGGAAACCAGTGGAACGCAGGAAACAAAGTAGTTTTTATTGCTCTTCTATCAAATTTTGCAACAACAACCTTTGCCTTGTGTCTGAAAGGCAAATATATAGGTTTAACAAACACCAACAGTTGGAAACCAACGATCCATAACCAACTTTCGAACTATTGACCGTTGGTCTTCCAAACAAACCAAAATTGCACAAAATGCAACATTGCAACTTTTACAACATTTTGACAAAGTTGACAAAACTCAACACCTGGACCCTAAATGACACAAATACATCAAAGATGGTCCCAATGGACCTTAAGACACCTAAATAATTGACCCCTTGTTTCAAATTTGAAACTTGACTCTTTACATTCCCTTACATGCAATTTGACAATATTTTGACAATTTTTGCAATATTGACATCCTTTACAATAATGAACCCAACATGACTCAATATGACTCCATTTGCATTTAACATGGTCTATTATGACCTTATTGGACTTAAACAAGACTCAACACACCAAAACCTAACAAATGACCTCAATTGACCAAACTTGCAAGATGAGCTTGGCGTCCCTGCACTAACATAGCCAGCCTGATACAGTTAATTTCAGCTCGGAAGATCACACACAACTCTCTTTCACACACTTCAATGAAGATGACGTAGTGGTGTCAAATCCAACTCATATTGAGGAGGGCATTTATCAAGCAGTATGGCACAAGAAAGTCTACTATGTAAATGATCAATTTTTAAGATTGTGCATGATTTAATAGGAGAGAAGTACTAGATCCATCTTGATGGTGCTTAGGTAGGGACTTTGACACAACAGCGTGTGACACATCAATTTTATATCATATATTCAACAGTGCTTGGGAGCATGAGACTCAAAGCCAATGACCAAAGAGAATCTTGTAGGTGCAGCATCAAAGACAACAAAGGAGGATGTTCTTGCATAATGGATGCATTTTTTAACAAAGGTGCAAAAAGAAAACAAATGCAAGATGGGGAGGTCACCTTTTAAATAAAATGGTTGCGCAAATTCTTAAGTTACCGATTCGGGTACGGATTCAGGTACAAAATCGTGGAATCGGGAAAAAAAATTCCCTTGGGTATGGGTATGGGTACATCCGTACACACACACATATATATGTTCAAACATCAAAATCATAAAATATAATTATATAAACTATCACTACCATTATTGATTATTACAATGATACAATCCATACAAATATGAAATATGCAATGTAACTTTCCAATTTCCATACATAAATGATAATTGATAAATGATAAATCATATGATAATTGTTAATTTTTTATTATTTTTGGCAGCTTTATTACCCATGGGCTCCGTTTTTGGGAACCCACGGGCCTTGGTCCATCTAGGTTCCTGGCAGGACCCATAGAGGACCCAGCCGCCTGGGATGAACCCAGACGGAATCCATGGGGAACCAAGCTCGGACCAGGACCCAAGGCTAATGGGGAAGAATCGGTAACTTAGTCAAATTCTATTGAGATAGGAAGGAAAACCCCATCTAATACTACATAACACATGAAACCATTTGGACAATCAATGAGAAAATCAGCAAAATATTTGGGCTCTAAGTGTATGGAAACCCTTTATTGATTTTTTTGTGCAACATACAAAAACTTATTTGAAATTTTAAAAAAGGTGATGAAAGATGTCTAAATAGAGTTCAAAGTGTTGTATGACGAAAAATATAATCATGGATTATGAAAAATGAAAACACGAGCATTATTACAATAACAACAAATAAGGAGAATGCTATTGTAGTTATGAATAGAATTGATTATGAGGCAAAAATGATTAACTGCCTCACAACAATCGGAGTTACAGAATTTTAGATTCTAACCATATTTGGGATTTTGAAAACAAAAATGAAAAAAACGATCACTATTTCTTCATTGAAAGATGATATCAAAAACATGTCTCGTCCCATACAAAGAGATCACCTCAAGGACCCCTAAGTTCTTAGGATGGGGTACCATTAAGATCCATAGTTGACATCATCAACTCTCCAACCTACAAACTTGCTTCTTTCCCAACAAAAAAAAACAGCTTGTGGGAAAATGAGTTCTTTCATTGAAGGTTCCTCCTATTTTGTTTATTTCATTAAAGGCAAAAGGGTAGGTGATGACGAAATTCTTGAGCGCTTTAATGTAGTGTCCTAGTTCACTGAAGTCCTTCTAATTTTGATGATTGATATAGTTGATTGGTACATAGATAGTGAGATTGCATCACTAATAAACCTTTTCTTAAAATTTTCACTTTTCAAGGTGTTTTTTATGAGCAATAAAATGGCATTGCCATGGAATTTCTCACTTTCTCCAATTGTGGTGAGTCTTTTCATAGAGTACTTTGAGATAAGCCCACAATCATTTCCATTTGAAATTGAAGTGGTGGAAGCATTATGTTGAAGATACAAATCTTCGTAGGCATCATGGTTTTGACAAGCTAGAGGAGATCCATGTCCATTGTTATCAATTTGAATATGCATGCTTGTTGAGCAATTACCTCAACTATTCAGTGATACATTGGATGATCCCTCAGGTTATGGGTCTTGAACCTTGAGATCAACCTCCAGATGAACAGCTGATTCCCTTTATGCTAACCTTTCCTATGACTGAAAATATTTTTAATTTGTTTTTGTTTTCAATATGAGAAAAGAGTAAAGAGTTTTAAAACAGAAAATGAAAATGTGTGGTGATGGACCAAATTTAGAGAGCTTCTCTATCAGTTCTACATACACAATATGATTTTAAATCACTGATAAGTTTCATGCACAGCACTTAAATCTTTTGCAGTTACAAGGAAAATAGTATTTCACAAGTTGATTATTCAAGTGATTCAACAACACAACACAAAAAGATAATGAAGGCCAAAAGAAATCAGTGTTTTATTGCTTAAAAAGGCTGTATAGCAGCTGATAAAAAGTATGTAACAGTTCTGTTCTCTTGAAAATCAGAGCTTAGATATATTACATAATTTGTTTCTTACATATCTTAAGAGTAAAAACATCATAGAAAAAATATAGGGCACATTTCCTTTGAGAATTAAATGGGAACTGCTTGCTGGGGTGTTGGAAAAGCATGTCCTAACCTGACCCCTTAAAATTCTCCTCAAACTCCATCATGCTAGTTGTACAAAATGAGATGTGCTGACTTCCCTAGAAAAAGACTAGCAAAAACATACTTGGAAAAGTTAAAAACTACCTCTAACAAGGCCTAACAGCTGTTCTTCACCCCCTAGATGCTTGCATGATGGTCAAAATGCTGTGACATGTATTCTTGAAGTGATAACTGTTCTCAAACTGATCTTTGCATAGATATAGGGCATGTGTGAAGCTTCAATAGAACAAGATGTCAGACCAATGGAGGCAGAAAGTGTGACACCTCTTGCCCATTACACCTCAACCCACCCTAGAAACGAGCTTTTCAGTTGATGTCGTTAGCTCTAAAAAGGAAGAGGAAGATGAGGAAGATTATGAAGAGGTTCAACAACCTGTAATTGAAAAGTACAATACTCCTAAGTATAGGAATGAGATTGTTATTGAAATTTCTGATCAACAGTCTGATGATGTCACACATCTTGCTAGCCAAACATTTGTTTCTGATGATACTTTTGTACATTCTCCTGAATTTCAAGCACCCATTCTTGAGTATAAACGAAAGCAAATAAGAGAACAGGTTGGAAACATTAGGCCAGAAATGCATCCACAAATATTCAAGGAATTGCAAGATAAGTGGATGAGGAAATGAGGGAGATGACCCCAGAAAAGGGAAGAAGATTATTGCAGGAAGCAGGAGTCACGATCTTACCTGGATGGGATATTAGCTCAGCTATAGCCTTTGACAACTTGAGAAGCAATCAGAACATGAAAGTCAAGTTGAGTGTTGAAGATGTAGATAAAATCTATACTGAATTAGGATTCCATCTTCATAATAAGTCTTTGTATACTTAGGCCTTGTATCCACCGGGAAAGAGGCCTCTCACCATCGAGGACCCAAGTCAAATATATGGACAGCTCATTGTTCATAGATTAGAAGACAAAGACCCAGTTGAGGCCACAGACTTAACAATTAATGTAGCAAAATTTACCAAAGCTCACATTGAAAAACTAGTGAAGGAAAACATGTGGTACAAGAAAGAGAATGAGCACTTGAGGGAAGAAAATGTGAGGTTTAGAGATAGATTGCCATCTTCAGAGACCGCTCCATTACCAATGATTGAGGCATCAGACTATGAGAAAAGACTGATGAAGGTCACTACAGAAAGGTCTTATGGGGAAAGAGAAGCAAGAAAGCTACAGAAAAGGGAGGAATGGTTAATTCAACAGTGGAAGGCTGCAAAAGCCAATGTTGTTACAGGGCTAGTAAATGACAGACTTGAAAAGTTATTATCACATGGTGATAGATTTTGGACTGTATTTGTTGGAACATACAAAGCCATTGAAGAGCATAAAAGTTTATAAGCAAGGTTAGAATCAAAGAGAGAAGAACTTGCACAAGACCCTATTCAAGAGAAGTCAAAGGATGTGGTGAAGCAAATTGATGAATGGGTGAACCATGAAAGTACACAATAAGTTTCATAGAAAGTTGATCAAGGAGCTTAATAAATATGATCATATGAAACACACTCTTTTCCCCTCATTCCTTAAGGACACTAACAGTAGTTTGAAAAGTCAAGAAGAATGGAACGTGGAAATTATCCAAATATTACCACAGGCCACGAATATTGTCACTAGTGATGAAGAAAAGGTTGTTGAAAATACAAGTGTTCAATTGAATAGAATGTTCTCACCAGAATTTTGTCATGAAGCACGTCAATAGTATCAATGGTATATATGCCAACCAGGAATACATTGAACACTTGTAACAACTAAATTTGTTTCTACCCAGCACAAAATGAAGGAGAAGGCATTTAAAAACCATACCCCACTTAAATAGAGCCTTGCTAGGCCCAATGGCCAAGGGTGTCTACCGAAGTATGAAGAAAATGGGGCGTCTTCAATTTGCATTCAAATATGCCAATCATTTAAATATCCTGTATGCTATGTTTCATTTTCATTGTTGCTAACATTCAGTTGAAAAGGTCCACATCAGCAAGTCGGTTGGAGGAAATCAGCGTCGGCAGGCTTTGCAGATTTGTTTTCAAATTCCCTCCAACACCAAGTAAATATTTTTGCTCTATAAGAAATGTAAAGATGCCTTTAGCATATTTTTAGTTACAAAGGCAATCAAATCAAATTTTGCCAAGTGTGCCAATCGATCTGAAGCTTGTTGCTCCCTAAATTTTATAAAAGGGAAATCAGGATCATTGGCAAAAAGGGGTTCTGAAATAGTCATTTGGGTGGGTAGCTTATATGTAGTCTGACTTTGCTATGGTAATGGAATGAAATTTGCAGAGAAGTTTGTGTCCATGTTATTGTATCAGCTATTTCGAACAATTAATGAGAATATGTTTCAGGATTGTCTCCGATTTGTGTCATCTTATTTACATGAACCAGTATGTTAAGGATGTATTGGTTTGTCTTTGCACTCTTTGTGTGAATGTGTAATGTGTTTCATAAGTTTCTTTCAAGGAGAGAATTAAAGTCTGTGAGCATATTGTAGTGAATATGAAGATATATCTTGTGATCAATAAGTAGAATCTTGGATGCATAACGAATTAACATTTGTGTAATGCATAAGTGTTGGGATTAAATAGTTCGATTTAAATCAATTCTAGATATAAATACATATGCTATTTGACTCCAATGCCCTAGGAATTAGGCACCGATCTATTCTTGTTCCAAATTTGTTTCACAAACATCTCAATGATAAAAATCTCTATTAATTTTCTGCTATATGAGTAGGTTTAGTTTAGGTTTTGCTTCCAATTGTTGAGTTGATGATGATAAACCATGAACACAGCCACATTCTGAAGTAATTAATCATCTCCTTGGTATATTTTCATTGGGAGATATCTGCTATATATGCAATATTTGCAAATCTATATTGAAACCTTAAATATTGCAAGGTTCACCCGCCATGGTCTAGCAGAGCCAGAAATGCAGGAGATTTTAGTCTTGTGACTAAATCTTGTTCAGAGGCCACTGATCTAAGAATCTATTGATAGAAATTGGCTACTTCTTAGGGATTCTTGGGCAATCAGTTGGAAACACCGACAAGGTGGAAAGTCTTGACATGCCTCAAAACCCTGACAGATATGCCTTGCACTAATGGTACTCTGCCCTATCCACGCTTCATATGGAAGGCATTAAATAAGTATTGAATAGATTCTTACTCTATTGTTTTCTATGGTGTTTCTCTGCTTGTACAATCCTCACGACTGCCCTCAGATGCATTTTTTTTCATACAAGTCTTCCATGGTTTAAAGAAAACCGAGCATGGACTGGCAAGACTCTTTAAGACTACTTCCATGATTCGACACCTAAGTTTAGAGCCTGAAATACTTTTTGACAGTCATATTTGTTTGACAGATATTGGTTTTTGACAGTCATCAAGACTATAACTATTCCATCTAGATTTGTAGGCATTTATGATCTCAAAACACTCCAAATAATGCCCTAAGACCTATGGACTGCTACACTTTCTTCATAGGAGTTTATGCAAAGGGTATACAAAGTTTTGATGGATATGCTAGGGTTTGGTAGGTTATTACTTAAGAAACTTCCACATGTGCCTTGGCATACACCAAAGTGTTTGACAGTCACAGACCCTAATACACTGTTTTGATAGTGACTCCATATAACATCACCTTACCACAGTGAGAGACACTGAGTATTTGACTCTCTCTTCAATTGACACTTGCTCACTGTGATTGTCATCCATAAACATTGTTTTGTTTACTACTCTCCTATAGACAATTCACTTGTAGACTGTCATTCCTTACTGCTAAGTGTCATTGAATGTTGCTCTGTAGAATGGCATTTGGCACTTGATTTCTTTGTCATTTGACTTGCTGCCTAGTCCATTGGAATTAACTAATACTCATAAGTGCCCACTATCATCACACCGCTCTTCTCATGACATTCCTTTGTGATCTCTAGCTCATGCAAAGAAACGAGAATTGCCAGAAATCGTTGAGTTTGGGCGATTTCCGAATTGAGTCAGGCTCAGCGAGTCCAGGGGGCTCGGACTTGGACTCAGCCGAGTGTGGGGCCCAAAATCACCCAAACTCGGACTCGGCGATTTTGGCAGCATGTAGCTTTAAGTTAAAAAAAACACTTCTAATATGTTTTGAATTGATTTTTTTTTGGTTTATATTATGCTTTGAGCCTAAAAGTGAAGTTGATTTCATTCATTTGGCAAAACAGGAGGAGAAAGGTGAGTTGTGAGGAGAAACAATAGAAACATATCACCCGACACATTTATAACATCCCCGCAAGGGGCACTGACCCTTGACCCCAACTTGGGGGCACCCCAACTTGGGGGCGCTACCCCCAAACCCCCGTCATAAAATTAGGGGGGAAACTACACTGATAAAAGTAGGGAAATTTTAACCTCCGAGTCTGATTAGGCTCCATATAAAAACATATGTTGTCATTTGATGCATCAAGAGTTGGAAAGGAAGAGTTTGCATCTCATTTGATCATATGATGACATGGATTTTTTATTCCACGAGTTTTGTAATATTGTATACATTTGACAATATTTATATATCTATGTTTGTTATTTTCTTTAGCTACAATTTGTGTTTATGCTTATGTGATTGATGTATACTTGTCTATGTAATCAAATTAGCTTCTATTTGATGATGTTATTGTGTCTTTAAGGTGTATTTAATAAAGGGTGCATGAAACAAGTTTTAAATCTTTAAAAATCTCTAAATTTCTTGAGTTTTTCACTTTGCCGAGTCTGAGCCAAGTTTTTTTTGCCGAGTCCGAGTCCTGAGTCAAGTCGGCCTCACCGAGTCCGAGCCGCGTCCGAGTCCTGTTTCTATGAGCTCATGTAAAGTTTGTCATTTCCTTGATAATGTTAGGACACACCTATAACATTTGTGGCTCACGAACTGTTGACTTGTGACTATCCTTTATTGACTGTCATAGTCTTCTAACATTTTTCATTGATATAGTAGTCCTCACTGCCTTTAACACTTGACATAGATTTTCATGTATACTTCAGCTTCCATATAACAATTAGCAAGCATTGCATGCCCAAGCTTGTTCATCTATGGACTACCTTTTGACACTTGATCTCATTGTCTTCAAGCATACTAACAATGTTATTTAACTGCCTTTTGCAAACAATTATCACTAAACTACTCATTGTCCACTTGCTTACTGTGATGCCCATTCTATTGGGACCTCCGAAATTTGCCAAATTTTGAGGGCCCATGTTGAGGAGATTTGCTTGAGGCACTCAGAAACACACCTACAAAGTCTGCCCAAGTAGCTCACTTTGGAAAGCTACATTTTGAAGCCAATTGAATGTTATGAGAAATGGCTCTAGGAATGTGTTCACCTGCTATCATTAAGTGCATATGATCACTTACAGCCTCCCATGATCAGATTAGACTCATTTTTGAAACACCTAGTTTGAGGGGTCAACAAAGGTTCACTATGTGCACATCTTCAGAATAATCCAAGTAGCCTACTTTGGAGGCTCACATTTCACATCCCATTGATTTTCATGACAAACCACTTGTTCCCCTGTATTGTCTGCATATTTGAGTACCCCTCTATCCGTTCTCAAATCCCCAGGACCTCATTTCACATGTTTGTCGGGCCCAAACCATTTGCAGTTTGCACAGTGAAATGTTTTTTTAGAGAGCTCACTTTGAGCATTCAAATTTCACATCTAGATGATTATTACATCAAGCTCATTTTTTTGTGATTCTCCATATCTTAATGAGCTTGCATGTCAGTTTGTAGAGCCCCCAGACTTCATTTGATGTCTTTTCCAGGTCAAAACCAAATGCAGATTATTCAGTTTTACTGACAAAACAGTGTTAAAGCTATTAAAGTAGCCCTGCATTTTGATTTTTATCTTTCAACCCAATGACCTGCGTGTCAAAACAATTGGTCCACTGAATTTTTTGTAGTTCAATGATCTCATATGCAAATTGTCAGGTCCTCGTGACACCATTTGCTATATTTTCAAAATGCATATGAAACAGGGTTTGGAAGGGTTCTGGCAAGTTCCAGTGTAGAAAATACTAAGTAGTCAACTTTGGTGATTAATATCTCGCACTCCAGGCAGCATCATGTAAATCCACTTTGCAGTGTGATTCCCAGCATATCAGGTCTGCATGCTTGTTAGTTGCCATGGTCTCATGTTGCCATTTGATCAGTTTTTGCAAGCGTTTCCAGAGGCCCCGAGTTCATTTTGGTCACTGAACAGGGGTCAAGAATCTAAAATATCTTGATTTTATTCTTCACATTTTTGACCCAAATGTGTATTGAAGTGGTTTCAGGTCAGTTTCAAGGCCCAGTTGTTTGCAAACGAAAAAAAATTTAGACAGGCCCGCATGGGGACCCGACTCACCTCATCGAGTTGCAGTCACTTCAAGATTGATGATAATATTTTATTATTTAAATTCTTTATGATTCAAATAATAATATATAGGTGAAGAATAAGGACACAAGATATTATCAAAGTCGTAATGAATCATGTTTATAAATTTAATGCATTTGTAAGGGCCAGGTCCAGAAGTATTTTATATGACTAGTCTCTTGGGCACATGAGGGAGAGAAAAGATTTACAATAAAGTTCTCGTTAAAATCATTATTCAATAATGATTTAGAAGGCATTGCAAGTGGGGCCCATGTTTTTCATATGTACGACATAGGGTTTCACTTAGAACTTGAAGAGAGGAAATATTCTTCAGCGAGTCCCGAGCTCAATGGGTATAATATAAAGGTTTAAACATTGGGTTTCACTCATACTCGGTGAGGCTGGAGTTACATTTCAACAAGCTCCCAAGTGAAACAAAAAGGGGCTCTGACAATGTGAAAATTGTGCCCTAATTTGCAAGGATGGAGGCATTTTTCAGCTGTTAGGGTTTACAACGCAGGTGAAAGACAACACAGTTTAGATCACTGTTTTGAGAGCCATACAGTGAGAAAACATGTTGAATTATAATACATCTACATCTATCAAAGCGTAAAAGGATAAGGTGTTGTAACTATAAGCGCCATGGGATATAAGCAAAATGGGGAGACATAGATAGGGCCCATGAACTGTTTGCGCCATGCCTCAAGGAGGTGTGGTCTTATGAACACGACATGGATCTGTTAAAAGGCTTTGGGCACTTCAAGCAAATGCTATCTGCTGGTGTGTAATTAAACACCACAACCTTTGTCGCCTCCTTGCCAGTGCCAACAAAGCACAGAGGGTCTATGTCAAATGTTGCAGTTGCAGCTGCCCTTGTGTGCGCGAAACGTGGAAGCACAAGGAAAATGCCTGGAAGAAATGTGTCTCATGGAACACCATGATTGTTGAATATGCACGAAATACATTTGTTGATGAGGCATTAGAAACTTTTTAGCAAATGCAATGGTTGGCGCAAAACCAAAGTTCACAACCTTTCTCAGCACAAAAACAAGGCATGTGAACTGTCTTTTTACACCTCAAAGAGACGTGGTCTCATGACAGTGATAGTTGCAGCATTTGCATAAAATGGATTTTTAAAAAGCATTAGAAAGTTTCAAGCAAAAGCATTTGGCAGGTATATCATCAAATTCCACGGCCTTCCCAGCATATTTCCACCTATACGCCAAAGGGGAGTTTTAAAACAGTGGGTTGATATTCATCAAAGCGTGAAGAATGAGGATTTTTATCAGACGATAAGGCTGGGAATGCTTTGGCAGAAATGTATGCAAAAATGGGGAACCGTAAACAAGGCTCGTGACTTGTTTCACGAATTGTCTTGTAAAGATGTCACCGCAGAAATGAAATACAATGATGGAGTTGATAAAACATTCAAGTTAATAGTGCATGCATCTTGGCATTATAAGTTGTGTTTGTATATGGATACTGTTGATGTGTCTTTTGTACACGACCAAACACAGAATAAAATACCTAAAGGTACCTTATCCTCTCTTGAATAAAGTTTCCCCGACTGCTGAAGATCTCGCCGAAGGATCAATCGAAGCAACTCCAAGGTTCTAATATGTAGGGTCTCTACGTGTGGATAAGCTCTTGCGGTATGATGTGATTTTGCTGGAATCACAAGGGGACTTACATTTGTTGACCTGAGCGTCTAATTTACTTTGGATATCACTAGAACATGAGTCTTCACTAATCCTTGATTTTTAAAGAAGGGAAAAAAGGACAATGGTTGGAGAGGAATCTAATTCTAACACTAAGAATGTAGGAGCAATGGATGACCTTTGATGAAACTCTAACTAAGTCTTGCTTTGACATGCTATGATCATCTGCACAAGGTTAGTGCGATCTTCTAAGGATAGCTTTATGATGTTCAGATCACCACTACAAGCATAGACACCGTCAGGTTGATGCATATCAATAAAGAAGCGATAATTGAAGTTAAGCTTAAGTTGAATGATTCCAGTTGACTACGCAAGGCAAGTTTGCAATCAACAAACCACTAGTAGTATGGGCATACAAATTTCTTACATTCATCTAATAACATGAAATTAAATTTGAGAAGTATAGAAACCATGCAAATTGTAGAATCGCCACATAGAATTCACCATTCCTTCAATGAAGTTTACGTGTCTTTTGCAACAATGTCTTGACAACAATCTTTGCCTTCTCTTTCTACTCTACTCTAAAATGCTATCTACTATTGAGCTACTAATTATTGATTGTCTCTCTAACTCCTAACTATTAACTATTCTCTGACTATGAACCTTTACAAATGAAGCCAGGGCTTTATATAGAGAGTCCCTTACAAATTGATGGCTCCGATTGACTTAGAATCAATGGCTAGGATTACAAGATAGAAACCCTAATTAGAGTTTGTTACAACAAACTCCTTTAGCCAATGAGAAAATTGCATTCAATGAGTGTGGACCAATAGGAAGCAAAGGTAGGTACACCAAAGTTAGTGCCATTCCCGATAAATTAGGTACATTGAATCTGGACATCCTGAGGTGGACCAATCCAACTGGAGGAAAAATGATAGGGATGCCACCTTGTCTGACGTTTGTATCTCGGTTGATCCTCCTCTGTCCTTTGACGCGATGAATGATGTACCTCCTTGACTCCCATGTGTTTGATGAGGCGGCCTCACTGTCAAGTTTTCTTTCCCTAGTAGCATATGGGTCTTTTGTGTGGTAGAATGGAGTCTTTTGAGGATAGCCTGGAACTCCTCGAACACTTGTAGCCTTCCAACACTTTAGAAGCATCTTGAGTCCTCCTCCATGCCTTTGGAACATCCTTGATGATGATGAGCTTAGAATAGGTCGTCCTTGTCCTAGCCTGATTTTCTTCCATCTGCAAAACAAACCAAAAGACGATTAAGCACACATGATATATTTATCCTGGTCATAGCACTTTTTACCTTAAATCATTAACAAAAAGGGATCAAAATGGAAATTGCTTTAGGATCCTCCCTAGGGACAGGCCCTATAAGAATTTCACTCTGGACCCTTTGGAAGGGTCAGGAGCAAAATTTGCTATTTTGCTCAATTTAGACCTCATTTCATCATTTCATAATCTTAGGCCTAGCCTTCAAACCTCTTCTCATCATGATCTCAAAATTAGCCCTTTTCCTAGCTCAAACAAGGTGAAAAATAGGAGTTTCAACGGATTTCACTCTGGACCCTCTAGAAGGGTCAGGAGCGAAATTCATGATTAAGACACAATTCCATCCCTTCCTTTCTCCAAATTGCTTCTCAAGGTAAGTATACATTAATCTTTGCCCCACCAATGCTTAGGAATTCACATTTTGGCCTTCATCATGAGCAAATTAGGTGATTTTGAGAATTTCGCTCTGGACCCTCTAGAAGGGTCAGGAGCAAAATCCAAGATTTACTTATTTTCCTTCACCTAGATTCATTCTTCATACCTTGCTTTCCTTTGACTCTCAACTTTGGATCCCCCTCTCACAAAGACAACACTTGTTTGACCTCAAAATGGCTTGAAAGGAGAAATTCGCTCAAAACCATGGCCAAGGACAGGACCTATCTAGGATTTCGCTCTGGACCCTTTGGAAGGGTCAGGGAGCAAAATTCAAGATTTAGCTCCAAAACCTTCATTTTTGGTGGTCACAAGCCATTCAAAGGCATGCTTAGGGGTATCTCCAAGCTCAATTCACCCTGATCCACACTTGGCTAGACACAAAATTGAGAGAAAAAGGAGATTTTAGGGATTTTGCTCTGGACCCTTTGGAAGGGTCAAGAGCGAAATTCACATTCTAGGCTTGACTCTTCATCTCTTGAACTCCAATCTCCATTGCAAAGTCAATATAAACCAATCCACCTTCAACCACGCCATAGAAACTACGGATTTGACCTTATCAAAGGGAAAAATAGGTGTTTTCAAGAATTTCGCTCTAGACCCTTTGGAAGGGTCAGGAGCGAAATTCATGATTTAGGACAAAGTCCTTCACTCCTTCACTTCTAACACTTCCTAAGGCAAAAACATGTCAATCCACTTCCAAATATGCACAAGGAACTAAGATATTGGTCTAAACAAGGAAGAAAATGAGGTTTATGGAGAATTTTGCTCTGGACCCTTTGGAAGGGTTAGGAGGGAAATTCCCAATCTTAGACAAAATCCTCATTTTTCAATGCTTTCATTCACTTCCTAAGGTAAGAACATGTCCATCTACCCCCACCATGTCCAAGGAACAAGGATGTTGGCCCAAACAAGGAAGATAATAGTGTTTATAGAGAGTTTCACTCTGGATGCTTTGGAGGGGTTAGAAGCGAAATTCACACTTTGGGTTGATTTCACACCTCTTCTCTCCTCAATTCACTTCAAACTTGATTTATCCAACCTCCTTTCACCATAATCAAGGCAATCCACCACCAAATTAGCTCAAAACAAGGTCCTTCTAGTGCTTAAGGCAAAATAGAGGGTCAAAATGAGGATTTCGCTCTAGACCCTTTGGAAGGGTCAGGAGCAAGATTCCTATCTTAGGTTGATTTTCACTATTCCATCACCTCAATCCACCTTTCAAAGGCAAGAGAACGTCAAAGTCCTTCAAATCATGCCTTAGGAGTCACAAATTTGGTCATATCAAAGAGAAAAATGGAGGATATGGAAATTTTGCTCTGGACCCTTTGGAAGGGTCGGAAGCAAAATTTTCATTTTAGGCTCATTTCTTACTTCCTTTCTCCTTTCCTTGGCTTGGATACAACTTGTTAGGCCTCCTTCCATCATCATCCAATTCAAATTGGCATTCTCTTCAAGATTTTGTGAAAAAATAGGGTCTTATATGAATTTTGCTTTGGACCCTTTGGAAGGGTCAGGAGCGAAATTCTTCCTTGGGCTCAAATCCTGACTTTATTTTCACATTTCTTCATCCAAACAAGTGAACTGCCTTCAATAATACCTGGGACATGGATTAGTTCATAGTTTTGGTCAATGTAGAGTGTCCTATAGAGGAATTCGCTCTGGACCCTTTGGAAGGGTCAAGAGCGAAATTCCTATTCTTGGCTCAATTTACCTTGAATTTGACTTGACTTTGCCCTAGACTCAACCCCTTGATGCATTTCTTTCATATCTTTGCAAATCAATCCAACCAACCAATGACTTAGGTGAAATCTTAGGTCCTTTTTGAAATTTCGCTCTGGACCCTTTGGAAGGGTCAAGAGCGAAATTGAAATTCGCTTTGGACCCTTTGGAAGGGTTATGAATGAAATTTGACATTTTAGCCTCTCCGTCAGGATTCATATATGGAATATAAGAGTGGTACCAAATGGAGACAAACTCTGAATACTAGAGATAAACAAGGGCCAGCCAGTGAGACGATGGGGGATAAGCTTCACTGTCGAGAGGGAAACAGCCTAGATCACCAGCTAAGGCCCCTAAATGATCGTTGAGTGATGAAGGAGGTAGGAGTGCAAAGACAGCCAAGAGGTTCGCCTAGAACCAGCGATCCTTGAAAGAGTGCGTAATAGCTTACTGCTCGAGCGCTCTTGCACCGAAGATGATTGGGACTAAGCGATCTGCCGAAGCTGTGGGATGTAATAAAAAATGCATCGGTAGGGGAGCGTTCCGCCTCTGAGGGAAGTGTCTGCGCAAGCAGATGTGGACGAAGCAGAAGCGAGAATGTCGGCTTGAGTAACACAAACATTGGTGAGAATCCAATGCCCCAAAAACCTAAGGATTCCTCCGCAAGGTTCGTCCACGAAGGGTGAGTCGGGGCCTAAGATGAGGCCGAAAGGCATAGTTGATGGACAACAGGTTAATATTCCTGTACTACCCTTTGTTGGTCCCGAGGGACGGAGTAGGCTAAGTTAGTCATCTTTCTAGTTTGCGGTTCAAGGTCAAAAGGTGACCCCAAAAAAGCGGGGTCAGAATAGGGTAGAGAAAATACCTCGAGCCAATGTCTAATGAATTCGGGAGGAAAGGGCATGATAGTGACGTGTATTTGTATAACGGGAGTATTAGTTACTCGTTCGCTCTATTCGGGGCATTTACCGTTAAGTAATTTGTATGAGTCATTCATGTTCCTTTCATGGACTTCCTCCATGATTCATATAGTTATAGAAGTACGGGGCTAGGATGCTTGGTGGTTAGGTGCAATCACCGCGCCAAGTGCTATGTTAACTCATGGTTTTGCTACTTTAGGTCTTCCAGATAAAATGCAGCAATCTGCAATGTTAGTACCCGCTTTACAATCTCATTGGTTAATGATGCATGTAAGTATGATATTGCTCAGTTATGCAACTCTTTTATGTGGATCCCTATCATCAATAGCTTTTTTGGTCATTACGTCCCAAATAAATCAAAAGATTTTTATTAATGTGAAGAATTCCTTTTTCTTCAATAAAAATGGGAATTCACACGACCAAGAAAAAAAGGAATTGAAGCATACTTTCGACCTTTCATTTATAAATTATCATAAATGGTTATTTACTAACCAATTAGACCAATTGAGTTATCGTGCCATTGGTCTAGGATTTTCCTTTTGTCGACATGAACCCATATCCGTATACCTCATCATAGTTGGGTCACAGTCAATACCTGCCTTTTTATGTTCGTTTAACACACGTGGAGGAACAAACCAAATAGCAAAACGCACGAGGTGCGGTATGACCACAAGTGGCTAGTGAGGATGCCCCTCACCTTCCTCCCTTACTAGTTCGAGTAAGCTGGTATGGGGCAGTTTGGGCTTACTTGTTGGGTAAACTCCCACCCAGTAGTGACAAGCAATGGCTGCTCTAGACAGGCAGGAGGACCCGTTAGGTTTTTAAATGGTGTTGAGAAGGAAGGATAGATCTCTCCTCCTTCCTTATTAGCTAAAAAAACTCTCGTTCCCAAAAGCCAATTCCAGCTGGTGGGCGCCCACTACCAACCAGAAGGGTAGGCGAGACCCGGAGCTAATGAAGAAGGCCCTACTCTGCTGGTCCTGGAAGAAAGGTCTTACCTTACCTGAGCTAGCTCTTCTTTCTTTCCTTGGCCACTTCTTTCTTTCCTGTGGATGGTGGTGTTGAAACGACTGAAGCAACAGAAACAACTGTCTCTCTTGGCTCTACTCTAGCTGCCTCCCTTGCTTCTCTAGCTACTACCTTTGCTTCTCCTACGACTGGTGCTGCTTACCTTGCTCCAGCTACCTTTGCCTCTCCTACCTTTGTCTCTGCTTCTGGGACCGCGTAACTAGCACCTAGCTCTGCTCTTGCCTATGCCTCTGTGTCCTATAATGCCTACGTTGGTGGATCTGGATCTTGACCTGGTGGTGGGTGCTACTAATCAACAGCATAATCTACTGAACTAACAACTGCTTCATCGACAACAAAAGAAACAACTGACTCTGCTTGATTTGGAAGGAATGCTAAGCAAGGTACTGGATAAGCTGGATGAGCTGGATATACTGCCGGTGTTGGATCACGCTCATGAAGGTCAGGCTCTTCCTCCCTATAACTAGGGTCAGAATCTAGCTCACGAATAGGCTATGCAATAAGCTCTGTCTTTGGTCCTTCCACCCTGCCTTTCTTTTGGTATTAGCCGCCCAGGTATTTGCAACTCATATCCGAGCGATGGGTGCCCAAAGAAACTATAGGCCCTGATGAACCCGTTTTTTTTCCAATTGACCGAAAAGTTTACCTAGCATCAGTGAATGACCGAACAGATCATCTAGTGGCATGGTTGAAGAACCGGGCTGACCTACCAATTTACTCAGTTGCCTGAGCGGATGAACCACCAGGAGTTGACTCAGTTGCTTTAGTAGATTCAGCAGTCACCAGCATGCCTCTACCTATGACCTGCGAATAAACCATCCCCGCCTAGCCGGTTATATTGCTTCAAACCCACCCCGGGTGGGTAGCATACTCCCTGGTTTACCACTCGGGTTGATGAAAAGCAAGAGAGACAAAGGCGGGTGCAGTCAAAGATCCAAAGCCTGGTGTAGGGAACAGGTCCAAGAACTAACTAGGTTGGTCTACGCTACCCATCCGGCCGATTCTAGTCCCAATCTAATAGCCTCCGGGTGCATATCTACTAGTAGTAAATGTTCTAGTCTCAGCGTTGCCGAGTGAAAGCAACAGGGGCAGGGTTCATCGGGTTGGGGAAACAACAGAGCAATTGGGGCCAGTAGGGTTCATCGGGGAACAGCAGCAGAGATAGTGGCTAGTAGGACAGGCAGAGAACATACGGAGGCAGGGGCTAAGGCAAAGGGCTAGGGCGGGTCGGTAAACATCTGCAGGATCCTTATTCTAGCAGGTTTATTAATTCACTGCAGTCAAGCCCTCAAATTCTATGGGACTGATTAATCAAGAGGTAGCTCGACCATATAATTGAGAGGGGGGGGCTCAAATAAGCTAGCCCTAATTGTAGGGCCATAGCCATAGCCATATAAATTGTAGGGGGTAGGGGTAGGGGCTTGCAATCTAAAATAGTGAGAGAATCGAGTATTAATCTAGCAGGCAATATAACCCCCCCACACATGCCCCCCACCCTGCTGCCCCACACACGCAAGATATAAATTAGTGCCGCCGGGGTCCCTACCATTTTATAGGCGTTGGGGAGGGAGAATTCGTTCACCAATTCATTATCTACCATACCCAAAATTCTATGGAATGTAGATATTACACATAGTAAAAAAAGAAAAAGAAAAATGACGAAAAAAAATTGGAACATCAATTTGAAACAGATGGTAAAAGTAGGAGTTCATTTTGGTCATGAGACCAGAAAATGGAATCCTAAAATGGCACCTTACATTTTTAAAGAACGTAAAGATAATCATATTATAAATTTAACTTACACCGCTTGTTTTTTATCAGAAGCCTGTGATTTTGTGTTTGATGGAGCAAAAAGAGGAAAACAATTTATGATAGTTGGTACAAAACATCAAACAGCTGATGCTGCTAAATTAGCTGCTTTAGCAGCTCGATGTCATTATGTAAATAAAATATGGCTCACGGTTATGTTAACTAATTGGTTTAATACAGAAGCAAGACTTGAAAAATTCAAAAATTTAACAAAAAAAAAAAATACGGGAGGATTTGATGGATTTACGAAAAAAGAAGCAGCAATACTCAAGAGAGAATTGAACAAATTGCAGGAAGATCTAGGGGGTATTAGATACATGACAAAATTGCCCGATATTGTAATAATTCTCGATCAAAAAGGAGAATATACTGCTATTCGGGAATGTAGAACTTTGGGTATTCCAACAATTTGCTTAGTTGATACAGATTGTGACCCAGATCTCGTGGATATCCCAATCCCAGCCAATGATGATGGTAGAGGACCAATCCCCCTGATCCTAAATAAATTAATTTTAGCAATTCGCGCGGGTAGAGAATTGTACTATAAAAAGTGAATTAAAAATAAAAAAGGAGAAGCTATATACTTTAAGTTATATTCCATATATATTGTCAAGATGTTTGAGAGTGGTTTCGGACCTCCAGGAGTTATAATGCAAAATCTAGTTTTTGGAGGATTCTTCAATTTTCCAGACAGTCAAATTTTAGGATTAGGATGACATTCCAGACAGCCAAATTTCAAGACATTTGAAGATCAGGATGACATTCCAGACTTGTCAAGGCGAATTCACTCTGCCCTTGATGTAAGGGATGGGACCTAGGAGGACATTATGCATTCAACCAAGGTTAGATTTAGCAACTTGAAGTGCGACCAGATAGTACACAAAAAACACCCTAGGAATGATCTAAATTACCCCTAATCACTCAATTGACCTGACCTCTTGAGTAGACCCACCTGACTCAAGCAGAGCCTGCTATCCTAATGAGGCCCCTGGCGACCCTCCAAATGCAAAAGGTCAATAGACAAGAACCTAGAAGATCAAGAAAACTAACCCTAGAAAGCAAAAGGTAGGGGTCCCCATTTGCAATGGGGCGATGTGTGAATACGTCACAACATGTACATATAACAGTGTCCAGGAATGCGGATCGACATATTTTTGCTGACCACGGAAGGATAGGGTTTCCTTCCATCACAGTTCCAACAAGACAAAGTGCCATTATATTTTTAAGTCACTTGATAATAGGGGAAATCTTGGCATAGCAAGGGAGATTTTTTAGGGACAGATAGTATTTATATCCCACTCATAATGGACTAAGGATGTTGTAGCTCCTTACTTATCACTGGAATTAATTCAATAGTAAATTTGCCAGTCATTGTGTCTGAAGAAATGAATACCTAAATTGTGAAGGTTAACTGAGCTCTTTTATGAATATTTACAAAATGGATGTGAAAACTCAAGGTGAAATGTTGAGTACTAAGTTTTCCTTGCCAACATAAAAGGTATCAAAGCTAACAATAGTATTTCAAATAATTAACAGTATCATTTCCAAACAGTGAATGGATATTTCTACAATACCACAATGTGTGTAAACGTGAAGGCAATCAAGGGTAGTATGCTTCAGTATAAGTATTTTCACCCATAAGTGAAATGTTCTTGAGAATGGTGTTTTTGAGGAAAGAACTTAGATAAACATTTTTTATTTGAGAATTTTCATTCACGGGAAAAATGGCCAAGGTAAATTAAGCAGGAAAAGGACAAATTCAGTTGCAAGTGCAAATAGAAAATGACAAATATTTGCAGCTGCAAGCAAGATAAAAGCGGGAATTACAATAAATGATTATCTTTACAAATTGGAAAGTACTGAAGCAATTTTACATTGCCAAGTGTCCCTTGGGAAATAAAACAAGAGGTGGAATGTTTTCAGTTAGAACAATGGGAAAGGTGCAGATCATAATATTGAAAAGGCAGGGTATTTTTTCAGTTGCAGGGAGATGAAAGAGGAGAGACAGGTGTTGTCAGCAGATCAGATTTGGGAAGAAGACATGTGGCAGCAATCAGACGAATCTGGAATTTTTTCCCTTTCGATATATTCTTCTTTTTTCTCATTTTCAAGGGTTCTGAAGTTGTCTTAAGTTTTTTGTATGTAGAAGCATTGCTGAATCTTAGAGTTAGGGATATGACTTGTTGATTGTAAATGGGTGGTTTCATGGGTAAATAATAACTAGTTTGGGCATTGGGTTGATAATATCACAAAATTGTCTCCATGATTGTACATTCAGTTTCATTTGAATGCAGTGCATTAAGGATGCCTTGAATTCATCTGTGTTAGTTGTTTCTTGCTTCCTTCTAAGGGAGGGATTAAATTGCTTTAAGCAACTTACAGTGATGTTGAGTGAACAATTTGGATCGGTAAGAAGAATTTTGTGATAACATGAGCAGATTTGTTGATGTCAGGCATTAACAAAATAAAATTTACTAGTTATATTGTGTTTACTAATGGGATTTTGTTTGCACTCTCTTGTTTGACTCCATGCGCTAGGATAAGCATTGATCTAAGCATGGCTTAATTAATTTTCAGAATACATTCATTATTCAAATCAATGTTACCTTTCATGTTTGTAGGAATAGAATAGGAGTAGGTTTTTTACTCTCTGATATGCATAAATGATATATAACCAGAATAGAGCCAATTCTGGATGAAGTTTTATGTATTCTAGCCAAACATGCTAAGAGTTATCGTTGAATGCAATATTTGTCTTAAATTGTGTTATATTCATAGATATTGCAAAGGGTCACCCCCTTAGGTCCTGCAGAGCCTGAAGTGTAGGGGAATTACTCATTTTTTGAGTAATTCTTGTCAATTGGCCAAGTCTGGTGTTAAATCTAGTCATTAAACCTGGCTAGTTTTTAGGTTTTAACATTTTGTTGATTTGGGAGCACACATATTCTTCATAAACTATAGACTATGATGCTGACTGAATTGTCCATGCATATGTTTGAGCTCTTCATGACCAATAACAGTGTGTTGGGTTGTTCAATGGCTCTTCCTTGTTGACTTCAATCGGTTTGTCATACTACAATAGTTCACTGACACCTAAAGACTCATAAATCACTTCCATACATTCTCCCAGCACTGTCTGTCTTCTCACTGTTTGGATTTAGGGATTCTTGGGGTTTAGAAATACTTTGACAGCATTTGAAATAAACTCCTATACTCCTTTGGGAAGAAAAAACAACATTCTACAGGTTCATGCATTCTATGAGAGGGGTTTAGGCTTTTCCTACACTGCTCAGGTATCTCTATAATAACCAGCCTCAAAAAAAAAAATTAAGCAATATGAAGCTTAACATAAACGTGCCCAATGATGATACACTACTGTCATAAGCACTGATATTGAAAAATAGCATTTATACAAAGTGCCAATATGAGTGCTTTGATAAAAGTTCACTCCAAAGAGTTGTTGAAACATAAACAAAATTATAAGATGCCCACAAGGAAATACCTTGAATGAATGATAGAGATAAGCTGGTACAGGTCTGCACACACTGGAAAAGAGCTACAGTGGGTCTGCTGCCCAGAATTTGCAGGTCAAAACAGCAATGGGAAAGCCTTCAATGTTTCAAACACCCTCCAAGCTTGTATAATACACCCCCCAAAGAAACCAATCAGCTCCACACACACCCAGCTCTACCAAACAGCCTCAAAATGGCAAAAAAATGACAATTACAAGTCTGATATACATTTCAGTCATACCCAACATTGATCTTGGTGCTGAAACAGGGGTCGCTAGCATTAAAATTTTGGAAAAGCTCCACATACACCCAGCACTAACAAACAGTCTCAAAATGGCAAAAAAAATGAAAATTACAGATCTGATATCCATTTCAGTCATACCCAGCAATGATCTTGGTGCTGAAACAGGGGCAGCTAGAATTAAAATTTTAGAAAAGTCTTATACCTCCATTTGTTCAGTGCCCAAACACCTGGAAATGATTGTCATGGTCTAGGCACCTCCAAGAATGGTGAAAAGACCCCAATAAACTAGGTGTTTCAACCTAGAAACCTCACGCCATGCCCTCCAAGAAGCCTGTACAGCAACAATGGAATTTGGTATGTCCTCCAGCACTGTGAATCTGCTCAATATCACCTTGTATGGCCAGAAAAAATACAAGAGAATTAGTGATTGACAAGACATAATATATGCAACCCTCGTACCTGCCAAAAAGTGTACAATCAGCCTTGGAAATGAATGGTACAGCCAGCAATGGTGCTTTCCAGTCACCCTGAAATGAATCATACAGCCAGCAATGGTGCTTTCCAATAACCCTCAACAACCCACATTCATCCCTTGCAAAAACTCTAATAATGGCTTCACCAAACCCTAGTAAATCTGTTACATCAGAACACTTCAAAAATCTTCATTTTGAAACCCCAAAACTTGAACTCAAACTGCACAATGGTGACTCCTGAATAAATCCACACCAGTCTAGCTAGGGATTATCTCTCAAATCCAAAACTAGAAATCTAATAAGGGTTTTCATCATCAGAAGATCATGGAAAAACTCACAGGTTCAATCTGACAATATAACAGTATAAGATATCTTCAGCATATGAGCAAATGAGACTCTCAACCTCCTTTTATAGCTTTGGAGGGAAAAAGAATAAAGCATTTTCCCACCCAAAGGCCTTTTTGAATATTAAAATGACTTTCATGTGCAAGTCCCCCTCACTTTTCCCTAGGTGTCCAATTTTGAGGGGACATAAAGCAACTTAATAAAATATAACACTTTAAAAAATAATTTACCATTAAACATTAGAAACTTAAATGTATATTTAATACTATACTCGAGTTGTAGAAAGCATTGCCAAGGCATCGGAATCCACTTCTGATAAAGCTTGATGTAACTAAAGTTGTGGGATGATGATAGGTGCCAACTCAAAGACTAACTAAAACTAGACGTATTCTTCAAGAAGTTTGGAGAACACCCCAAGAGTCCAAAAACGTTTCTGAAAACGTCAATGTGATCCATAACGCCAACTAAACTTGATGCCACAAATAAATACCAAGAAAAATTGAAGTTGTGCTCTCCAAGATCTTTGGAGTCCCCTTACCAATACCAATTAGCATATGGGAACTCAAGAAATAGGCTAATGATCACTAAATTGATTAAGCCCAAGAAGGGGACATTACAATCTCTTTAACTCTAAGTTACCGAATCGGAATCGGAATCGGAATCGGGTACGTGGGTACGGTACGCAGGTACGGCAAAAAAATTGAGGGAGCTGGGTACGTTTTGGGTACGTTGGTATAAAAAACATATAAAAATCATAAATATGTATATTAAAATTTAAATATATTAATTCTAAATTAAAAAAATATTTATATATATTAAAAATTACATATATTAAATATATACTTTATAAATTTAATATTATTTTAAACTTATAATTTTATTATATAACTATTAAGATATAGTTTTACGAACAATATACATATAATGTATAATAATTTTAAAATAAACTATTTTATATATTTCATTATTAAAAATTAAACATATTAATTATAAATTAATATTAAATATATCTTATAAAACTTATATTATTTTAAATTTGTAATCTAATTATATAACTACTAATATATAGGTTACGGGACAATATATTAAGATAATGTATAATACTTTTTAAAAATCTATTTTATATATTCCATTATTAACGATGACAGCATCCATAGATTCCATCGCCTGAGCAAACGAAGAAACTACTGCCGTCGCCCGAGCGTTGTGAGTTGTTGCCTGAACGTTGTGAGCCATGAGCCGTGAGCCGTTGTCGTGAGCCGAAGACAAACGAAGACAAGCGTTGCCGAAGACAAATCTAAAATGCATTTTCTATCTGCTCGTGCCGTCTTCTCTTTTTGTTTTAGGGTTTAAATAACCCATTTTCCTTCCGTGAAAGTAAACCTAGACGAATCCAAGACGAATCGTATCCGAATCCGAATCCAAGACAAATCCAAGATGAATTTGGGGGAAAACCTAGACGTACCGGTAACTTAGCTTTAACTCAATGTTTCAAAAAAAAGTACACAACTTTAAAGACTACATGCAGGCTCCTCGAATGTCTCTGCAATGTTTGAAGCTCCCAAAATAAATATCATAACTGGTGAAAACAAGGAATATAAATAAGTTACTGATTCGGGTACGGATACAGAATCGCGGAATTGGCAAAAAAGAATTTCCTTGGGTATGGGTACGGGTACATCCATACAAATGCAAGATGGGGAGGTCACCTTTTAAACAAAATGGTTGCTCAAATTCCTAAGTTACCGATTCGGGAACAGATTCAGGTACACAATCGTCAAATCGGGAAAAAAACAATTTAACTTTCCATACATAAATGATAAATGATAAATCATGCCAATGCCAATAAACATTCATATATC
The DNA here is from genome assembly GCF_030272615.1 of Cryptomeria japonica. NCBI lineage: Eukaryota > Viridiplantae > Streptophyta > Pinopsida > Cupressales > Cupressaceae > Cryptomeria > Cryptomeria japonica. Next base: position 166,698,921 of record NC_081407.1, on the reverse strand, counting down.
GTAAATGTAATGTCATATTCATAATTAGAAAAAAAGATAATATTCAAGTTTCAACTAATTCTAGTTTCAAAATGTGAAAATGTCATGACACGATAAAAATTCAAATTACAAGCCATCTATGGGATTTAAACTCCATATTCATCTTCATCTAAAGCATCCAACCTAAGCCCAAGGTCATCAATTGGTTCAAATTCAGCATCAATTGAACCACTATCAATTGGAATGCCACTCCCACTAGGCAAGACCCACAGAGGACCCAGCCGCCTAGGAGGAACCCAGGTGGAATCCACGGGGGACCAGGCTCGAACCAAGACCCGTAAGGAATCAGGACCCGATTCCAAGGCTGCAAAGGCGATTCCAGTAACTTAGGAATATAACCATGTAAAGCTTGCACCTGGACGCTTTTGAATATGTGGGTAGATGTGCACGAGTCCTTGAAACTTCACCTTCCTTCAATGTGCCATCAACCTCTTTACTAGCTCTGCAATGTTTCTTTGTTGTTGTTGAAATGGACCATTTGAATACCATGCTAGAAATGGTAAATTCCTTACTAGAATATTCAAATGCACATAGATATTGTAAGCTGTCATGAATTGCAAAAATGAAGATTCTAAACAAGCTACCAATGAATTCGCCAACGATGTTGCCAAGTGGAAGATACATCTCCTACAACCTAATATTTTTGTGATTTACCACCAAACTCACAAAATACGGACCAAATCAAATGAGATGTAGACCAAAGATTGACTTGTGTCCTACCCGGGCATTCCAAAACTATTGATGTTCAAATTCGTAGCTGTGTGCAAACCTACATCAACATAGGAAGTTTTGCAAGTGCACAACAACCTCCAAGATTTTAGAACTTGACTCTTTGTAGGATTTTTAAATTCAGTTTGTACTTGCAAGAAAAAAAAAACTTGAAATAAATCCTAACTAACAAGGTAAATTGCTGATCATCAAACCTTCTATTTATATATGGCTCAATGTGGACAGAATTTGAAATTGGCAAGCTAGAAAAGCACAAATGCAATAATGAAAAGCAATTATGGCATAATCACTAAATCGCATTAGGTTTGTGTTTGGATTGAAACCAATGTAAATAGATATTGCAAAGATAACATATTGTAGCAATGAGATAACAAAAAAGACTCTTCAAAACACAATATTCAGAAATACCCACAACCAAAATTAGTTGAAATTAGATATTAGAATTTTGTTTACAATACAAGCATACCCAATAATTCTAGAAATGCATGTCTGATTTTAAATTAAAATCTGCAAAGTGGAATCAATAAACTTGGAAGCGACTCCTCAAAATCTTCTCCACAAGCCACATCTTGGATATCTCTAAGTAGGAAGGCCCTAGACATATCCAAAACAGCAGTAAACCCTCTCCAAAACTAATCCACCACTCTCCACTACTCCCACACCACCTCCCAGCTTGTATGGCCAGCAAGGAAATTGGTACGACTGGGAAAAAGAAGCAAATGAACAATAAAATCTTCAATAACCTCTACTCCTCTTTCCCTTAGAAAATTGCACTTTCAAATCCTCTGAAGAAACCAACAAATAAATCTCAGATGAAGCCCGAATGTGATTCCTAACTGAAACCACCAATCAATCTTCCAGGTTAGATCTTTCACCAACGAAGATGTTCTCTACAAGGGTTTTTGTCCTCACAAAGCCATAGGATGAACAAGTTCAATCCAGCAAAGTTCTGTTTTCAGTATTAGGTCCATACATAATGAAAGATGAGCTCTAAAACCCAATATATGCTCCTCCAAAAACCTACGCCCTTTTTTGGGTTTCGCACCTTTTAATTTAATTTAATAGTACCTTATGAATCCCAACATTGGTGCCCACTTCTAAAAGAACATTTCATTTAATATTTGAAAAGGCTCCTTATATCACCTTGGTCGCCCACTTAGTCATTTTAATAAATTAAATAACATTAAAGTTAAATATTTAATTTAACGCTAATACTTTTAACGTTATTTAAAACAATCTCTCTAGACCACATTAACTGCCAAGATATTATCATGAAATGCATTTACCAACATTCCAAACATAGAAATGCTGCCAACTGACCAAGTCGGTGACCAACCTATCACTTACTAAAAATAGTAAATATGGACAAACCGTCTGAATTCTCTCCAGATTAGGTCATAATGCAAATCATAACCGACTGAGCTCAATACAACACTTGACATTGCCAAATAAACTGGATTGAACAGTCACCTTGAGTCCCCTAACCCTAACTCATTGGCCTATGGGAACCAATTGAATAGGCTAACGGTCACCAAGCTGATAGTGCTTCGGTAGAGGACATTATAGTTTGATAATTCTAACTTAATGAATAAAAGTTACATATACAAAAATGAGAAGAAAGGATCACAAAAGCACAATAAAACAAACATTCTAATTCATTTAACAAAGATAAATTATAACTTAATGTGAAAAACCAATATGCGTACTCACAATATTGTTTTAAAGCACAATGATTACAGAATGTTGGCTTCAAAGGCCTATGATTACAAACTGGCAAAGCTTTCCCAATTTTCCCACGTGCATTTCACCCTTCTTGTCCTCCTTAATGTTTTAAAAATATCATTTTGAATGATTTTGAAAAAGGTTCTTTTCAGGAGTGAGAAGGAAAAACTTATGTCTTATTTTTGCCTAGCCCCACATACTAAGCTGGAGTCAAAATAACCAATGGTGCACCATTTAATTTAAAGTAACTTTGCAATTCCAATATGCAATGAGGTTCAGATGGTTCCAGTGTACGAACCAATGGCACAATGTTTAGCAAAATCATTTCCAACGAGATCAACATTATGCACCAGCCATTGGATTAAGACTTCAATCCAACAGTCTAAATATTGCTGGGTGTTTGAAATTAGATGCTTTATTTTCTTGCTTCCTCTACTTCGTCCCAGGTTGACCTGCATTTGTTAGCTTTGTTTTCTTTCTGTCAAGCACAATACATCATATCTAGATTTTCTTTATAGCTAGATCATATCAGTTTTGCACAAGTTAGGAATATCACAAGCACTTTGAATTGTACCGTGCGATGTATTATGCTGCCTTTTTGATAGGTGTTGTTCTTTGTATGGCCTGAGCGATTTCTTTATCACTTGTGCGAAATGGCTGCTAGCTTTTGTAATGGGAGATGCCATCTTTCAACAATTGTGCTAGCTTTGACCTTGAACCATCCACTTTCCTAAGTGTGGCTGCCATGTATCATTCTCCCACAATTAAATTTTTTAATCAAAATTTAATAAATAGATTGCAAAGAAAGAGCACTATATTTACTCTGCCAGAATGTTGTCAGATTGAAGAGAGAAGTTGCTGTTTTGACACACTTATCATTTGAGATTAATACAATTTTTTTTTCTTTGGCGGTGAGGTTTCTGACCCAAGAGGATTTTCCCCATATCTATCAATGTTCCTTTGGTCTGCATTTTTTTGCTGCTCTTATTATTTCCATTTCATATTTCATTGGTAAGTGTTAAAAGTTTTTTGTGTGCCATTTACCTGTTTTCTCAACAAGATTAAGAATATGTATGACACTTCTGACCTAAACAAACCCACTCATAAATATGCTGTAAATGATTATACAAGTATTTCGGATTGACAAAAAATCAAGTTTTTGAAAGCTTCTTGCATCACATGGCAGATGGATAAGCATGCTGGGAAATATCATAAACTGAGATTTATTGCAATTTCTTTCTTTTGGAAATGAAGATATATCTCTACTTTTCTAAAAAATCACTTCCTTTTGCACCTAGAAATGCTTGACAATTTTAGGACTGGCTTAGCTGAGCATATTACACCTGGAATTGAGTCTAATAACAAAAATTTAAAATTATACTCTTTGCAAATTAATGCAAAAGAAGTGATGCTAGCTCTGCTTGACTTTGTGGGGGAGAGAATCTCTCGAACAGCATCTCATGGTAACTATTTGTTTTGTTGAGATTAATACAAAATCTATGCTATGTCTCCAGTAATAGAGATATGAGAATCCAATTGAACAACTCTAGGTCACAGAACCTCAAACTTGATCACGAAATCCATATGCTATCTATAATTGCATAATAGAAACTTCAATTGTAGATAAAGAATCATAAACAAGAAACAACATACAAGTTGCCAGGCATCAACTGTCTTCATTTCCGGTCCTTGAGATAGCTTCATGTTTTCCTTTAGAAATATACTGAATAAAGAATTTGAAAACCCAAAAAATTAGCAATGCAATGGAAAAGAGTAGTTCAAAATTAAATCAAATTTTCATGTGTTCTAGTTCATAATTTTTTGATAAAAAAACAATTTCAGAACGTATTGCATTTAGGTTTATTGCTATGCAAGCTAATTAAGGGAAAAGAATATGTCTATGCTAAGTCCAGGTTGACATTGATTGCATGCATCTCACAACTAATATAAGTGTTTGCTATGGAAGCATTAGAACTTTCAAGACTGCCTGCTTTCAGTAAACTATGACATAAATTACAGCAAATGATAAAATAACATACTGTTTAAGAATTTGATGATAATGATTGAGGTTTAACAGCATGAAGATGAAAGCAACCACTCTTTGCTGCAGTGGTACATGCCATCATTTTAGTTAAATACTGAATTGCAAGGCATACAAATGTTGCTCATCTCATGCAAGGTTAGTGATTGTAAAATTCCATAATCAGTTAAAAGTTAAAGGTAATCAATTATCCCTTTTGTAATGCATTAAGTTTAACTCGAAGTTGCCGGTTCGGGTTCAAGAACCCGGTATGCTGGTACAGCAAAATTTTGGAAAGGGGTTTGGGTTCGTTAGTACAAAAACAATGTAAAAATTATATATATATGCAGCCTAGAAGCATGAATTAAGATTAGAATCTCACATAGCATCATATAAACGACAAAACCAACATAAACTTGTAATCATAGCATCATATACATCAAGTTCAATATCAAAATGACAAGTATCATTGTTTCAACAATAGGAACTATAGTTTTAATTTTGAAAGTTTAATCATCAAATGGATTCTCTAATTCATCATCTTCATTCTCATCCTCCTCATCATTGACATTGACATTAGATGAACCAATACCAATGCCACTTGCACTATAAATTTGCTCGCTATCTGAGTCATCAAATGCAACAAGCTGAGAAGCAGAAGCATCCAAATCAGTATGCTCTAGTTCTATATCCCACGTCTTCATCTCCCCTTGCTTGTAGTCATGTTGCTTGTGTAAAAGAAGACGTAGGTTGGAATGCACATATACCAAATTCTCCGCTCTTTTTGATTGCAATCTATTGTGCTTTATTGAGGGGATGAAAGAGCATGTGCTCCAATTTCTTTCTGATGCAGATGAGCTAGCAACCTATGAAGACGAAGTAAACAATTAAAGATGAAAATTTATAAAATTAAAAATTAAGCAACCTATGAAGACAAAGTAAACTATAAATAAAACTTACTTGTGATAAATTTTAATTAATTAAACTTACTTCTAGTAAAACATTGACTGTAAGGAAGTATTCAAGGGCCCGAAGGAATGGCTGGAGCGGATGGCTGCCTAGGTGTGCGTTGGTCTGGCTAGGGCTGTGAGGCCTTAGAAGACCATTTTGTTCGCTGCTTTGGCTACAGACGTTGGCGTGGGGGGTACGTTTTTTATGCGCAGGGGTGTTGGGTGCGGAGATTGCTATATCAGTGGGGGGTGCGTGGACTGGGTGTGTGGGTTTGGCTTTGGTGGGGCTTTGGCTGGTTGTTTCTGGTGCTTGCAAGTTGCAGAAGGCTCTTGCTTGCTGTGGGCCACGACAACTAGTGTTTTCATTGTTCTGCGCTTCTCTTTAGTGTTTCGGGTTGTTTGCTTTTGTGGGATTTTTTCTCTAAGAGGCCTTGCATGGTGGTTCTCCAGTTACTCAGACTCTCCCTTTCAAGGATGTTGTAATTCGAGGGATTTCTTCTCCCATGGTTCAAGAAAATTCAATCCCTAGAATGGGTAAGCCTGGTTTCAAGGGGACTTCTTCTCAAAATGATGGTTTTCGACCTCAAAAAGGGAATGGTTGTCTTCCTAGGAGTGAGCAAAGGCCTATGTTTGTGATTCCACCGGACATAGTGGAGGAGAATGTTAATTATCTTTCTAATCATGCCTTAATTTGCAAGTTAATGGGTATTTGCCTTTTTTGGAGTCATGGGCACGACATACTTGGAATCCCAAGGGAGATATGGAGGTTTTGTTTGCTGCCAACAACTATTTCCTAGTGGTTTTCTCAAGCATCTTTGATAGAAACAAGGCCTTTGAAGGTGGTCCGTACTTTTATAATCAAGTAGGGCTTTTCATTAAGCCATGGCATGTTGGCTTCAATCCATCTGAGGAGCTTCCATCTAGAGTTCCTGTTTGGGTGTGTCTCCCTTGGTTCCCATTGGAGTTTTGGAGATGAGATATTTTTCACTCGGTGGTGCTATTGCTCGGCAAACCAATGGGTCCATTGCAGCAAACTATGGATAAAAAGGTAATCACTTATGCCCGTGTTTGCATTGAAGTTGATTTGAGCAAACCTTTACTAGATTCAAATGAAATTCGAGTTGGATCCTCCTCTTGGAAACAACAAATTGATTATGAAACCCTTCCCTTCCGATGTCGAGTTTGTCATGAATATGGCCACTTGCAACATATGTGTCCAAAATCTAGCCGTGCAAGAAATCTAAGCAATGAATCATCTCGCCCACCACCTAAGCAAGATAAAGGGAAATCTCCAATGGTGGAAGACAAGGAGGGATGTATATTTCAATTAATGCCCGCAATAAGGGTAGCGGACAAAAGAGAACTCTACAGGATAGGCAGATTGATGTGGTCTCTAACAAATTTGATTCTTTGGAGGACCTAGATCAGTTTGATGAAGTTCTTGGAGGGCTGCCTTTTGGTCAAGAACTTATGAACACAGATCAAGTAGGTGGAGTGGAGGATAGCATCATCCCAAATGTTGCTCAGGTTGGAGGTACTGAGGTCCATATGGATACTAAAACTCCCGTGCTTACTTCTGGGGTTCCAGAAACTTCTTGTTGCATGGTGGGGGAGGGATGCACCAAGGTAGCCAATGCTATGGTTGTTCTGGAAAAAAACCCTCGGGCTGTTAGTAAGAGTAAGGAAATCCCTCCTGCTCTTGGGCTTCAGCAAAAAACCCTCAAGAAAACTGCTCCAAAGAAGCCTCTTAAGGTGGCCAAGAAGAAGGATCACGAGAAAGTGAAATTAATTGGTGAGACATTGGTTGAGTCTGGTTCAATAAAAACCATTGATTCCCATTTCTCTCCATCCCAAAAATCATAGTTCTTTCTTGGAATGTGAAGGGTATGAATAGCATCCCTAGACAAAAGGCTATTCGGGATTTGATTCGTATGCATTCTCCTAATATTGTTTTTATTCAAGAGACTAAGCTTTCAGCTGAAGGTATGTTGAGTTTAGTGCCTGAAATTTGGTCTAGAGGTCAAGGTCAGTGCATTCGAGCTCTTGGCAGTTCTGGTGGTGTGGCTTGTCTTTGGGACCCTCGAAAGGTGGTCCCTTTGTAGTGGATCTCAACTAGATGTTTGATGTCTCTGGCTGCCTCAAGTATGGAAACTAGTGAGGTTGTTTATCTCACCAATGTATATGCTCCTATTGATCTCTCAAGAAAATCCCTTCTTTGCTCTCAAATCAGAATGGTTAGATCTCTTGCTCCATATCTCCCATGGATTCTGGCAAGGGATTTCAATGTTGTTGCTAGTCAGGAGGAAAAAGAGGAGGTGTCAATAGACTGGATCGATCCGTCAAGTTGCAAAGAGATAATATTGATCTTTTCAACTTAGTGGACATAAAACCCTCTAATGGTTTGTTTACTAGGAATACTAGAAGATGGGGTGTTGAGGCTATTTTTGTAAGAACCCACACCTGGTGGACTCTAACCAACCACAATTTTCTGCCTTTGTTTGATTTTTCAATGTTTTCAGTGTTTGGGTTTTGCTTGAGTTTTCAATGATGTTTCACCAAGGAATAAAGAAAGTGCAAATAACATATGCCAATGATCAAATATGATTGGTATGCTGATAGTACTATGAAGGTTGGAAAACAAATCCATAATATCCTTTACAAGGAACAAGTGACTTTAATACAGATTTGTCTTTTACATTTCATGAAATTATGAGTTCATACCGGAAGTATGCAAATCTGAACCCTTAACAACAATGACTGGAACAACAATTATTTCATGGATTTTTTGAGTGAAGGCATGACTGTCACAAACTAGATTAACCTAGAATTTGAACAGCATTTAAAAGACTCAGTCTAGAACATTATTCACACACAGCCATGGTAAGATAGCACCCAGAAATGTACACAGCAGTAATTCTGGACTTATTTCAGTCAATAATAGGCATGGTAACAAAAGGTAAATACCAGTTTATGATCTCCAACTGTGATTATGTGGTAACAACATATTATAATTGCAGAATAAAAGATTTCTGATGATATTTAGAAGCTACAACAGGTCAGAAATAAGCTACAGAATGTCTGAAACAGAGCGTCCATAACATGATCAAACTGGTCTTCAACCTTGCATTCATTCTGATTAGTAATAATGGCACTAATTCGATAGTATGATATCCTTAGAACTTACACAACAATCATTGAACATTTACTAAATTGATTACAAGTCTGAAACAAATTAAAGTAAGCAAACAGAGTGCATTGAGAACCTGATTTAATCCGCTAGGACTGGAGAATAACACCCAGAACTCCAATGCAGGTCAGAAAAGAGACTTTACATGGGAAAGAGTAAAACCAAGCATCTCACTGTAACAATCACTGTAGCGATTTTAGTATTCACGTATCACTGTAGCGTTTCACTATTCACGAGTTACTGTAGCACAGCACTATTCACGCGGGTACTATTCACGCGAGTACTGTAGCAGTGGATGAAAAAACTTGCAATCTGCTCTTAAAACCTTGAATAATTTGTTGATAATCTCTCCCAACAAGAATGATATAACTCCATGTGCCAAAGAAGGATGATTCACAACCAACTATAAATGTTCTTCAACAATAAACTTCAAACCCTTGTAGAAAACTTCACCAATTTGCACAAATGAAAGAACTGAAGTATTCTTTCCCACAACTGCAATAATTCAGGTGTTATTTCACACCTTCAAAATTGCTATCAATAGGAAGTTTTCGTTTCCTATGATCAAAGAAGAAAATTGCGAAAGCCCTAGGCTCCACAATAAAAATCAATCAAAATACTATTCATCAATTGGATGCCGAGAATGAACTCTTGCCTTTCCTTTTATTCTTTCCTTAAGAGAGCTCAAACACCTTCCTGGCCAATGTGGGATAAAAGATTTATTCCCACATTAAATTATTCACTTAACGCACTTTATTATATTAAAGTGACTTTATTATTATAAAGTTACTTTAGAACTTTATAATAATATTAAAATATTAAATAAATCACTTAAGTCACTTAAACTTTAATATCTCTTGATGTACTTGTCTGATTGCTAAGCCGTCTGAGCCAGGAGTTGACTCTCCCTGTTCTCCATGCGATTGGATGCCTGTCTAAAAATAGAAACCCTGAATAGTAACTTACTATAAATAGTAAGTGTGCCAATCTGAGTCAAAAAACTTGTGCAAAGGCCAAAACCTGAATCCAGCTGAAGAGTAATGTCTCTAATCACCAAGTAACTGCCACACGAGGCCCTCTATCAATAATTGTTAGCCTACGAGGGTCAAATGATAGGCTAATTCTTACAAACTCTGATGCTCGCAAAATGGGGACATTACATCAGAATGGTTAGATCTCACCAATGTATATGCTCCTATTGATCTCTCAAGAAAATCCCTTCTTTGCTCTCAAATCAGAATGGTTAGATCTCTTGCTCCATATCTCCCATGGATTCTGGCAAGGGATTTCAATGTTGTTGCTAGTCAGGAGGAAAAAGAGGAGGTGTCAATAGACTGGATCGATCCGCCAAGTTGCAAAGAGATAATATTGATCTTTTCAACTTAGTGGACATAAAACCCTCTAATGGTTTGTTTACTAGGAATACTAGAAGATGGGGTGTTAAGGCTATTTTAGAGAGGTTGGACAAGTTTCTTGTGTCTCAATTTTGGGTTGGGGGCAATTGGTCAACTTGCTCTAAGATTCTTGATTGGAAAGGTTCAGATCATTGGCCTATCAAATTCTCTGTTGCTTTCGTCAGATCCTCTAAAAATTATCCTTTCAAATTTCAACTTATATGGCTCAGGGATTCTTCTCTTCTGGAGGCTATATCTGATTGGTGGTCCAGAGGGAAGCCTACATTTGGGACTGCTATGTTCTCATTTGTTAAAAGGTTGCAGATTATTAAGTATATGTTGAAAAGATGGAATAGGCAATGTTTTCGCTGCTAAAGTGGCTGCCCAATCTCATATGGATGACATCACTCGTCAGATTCGAGACCATGGTCTAACTAAGGAATCTTTTAGTTTAGAAGTTGTTGTTGTGAAGGATCTGGAGGAGTGGGAGTTGCATGAAGAAATTTTTGGAAGCAAAAGGCTTGCATTGACTGGCTTCAAGAGGGAGATAAAAATACTGCTTTCTTTCATAACTCTATTCGAGATAGGAGACATGGAAATCTCATTACTTCTCTCAGATCTTCTAAAGGGATTCAACTCTCTTCTTTTAGAATGATCTCTAGAGAAATCACTCACTATTACTCATCTTTGTTTAAACAGGATACTCCCCTGGCTAGGGAAGAAGAAGATCTTGTTTTGGGGTGCGTTCCTTCTCTTGTTTCTAATGAAATGAATGAAGCTTTGAATAGGGGCATCACTTTGGAAGAGCTAGAAGGGGTGGTGTTCCAGATGAAGAAAGGAAAGGCCCTTGGGCCTAATGGCTTTCCTATTGATTTTTATTAGGAGTTTTGGGATATTATTAAACTTGACCTCCAAGAAGTGGTTTTGGGATCTCAAAGGAATAAGCATATGCTGAAAGCCTTGAATGCTACATTCCTTGCTCTTATCCCAAAACAAGAAGGGGCTGACTCCTTGGACATGTTTAGGCCTATAGCCTTGTGCAATGTTGTCTACAAGATTATTACTAAATTGATTGCTGAGGGCCTTAAGCCTTGGCTTAACTCAATTATATCTAAGGAGCAGGGGGGCTTTGTTGTTGGCAAACAAATCTTGGATGGGATTGTGATTGCAACAGAGGCTATTCATTCTATGGTAACCTCTAAAGAAAAGGCTATGTTTATCAAGCTCGACATGGCTAAAGCGTATGACCGAGTCAACTGGTCTTTTTTACAAAAAGTTCTTGTTTCTTTTGGGTTTGATAGTGGCTGGAACAATTGGGTCATGAGTTATGTTGCATCCTCCTCCTTTTTCTGTTATTATTAATGGGGAGTCTTCGAAGTTGTTTGGAGCTTCTCGGGGTCTAAGACAAGGGGATCCTCTATCTCCGTACTTGTTTATCATTATGGCTGAAGGTTTGAGGAGGTTTATTAAATCTCATGCCTAACAAGGCTTAAATTCAGGGCTAGAATTGGAAAGGCAAGGTTCCCCCCACCCTCATTTGCAGTTAGTGGATGATACTGCTTTGATGGGGCTAGCTAGAGTGGATGAGGCTGTTAGTATAAGGATTTTGGATATCTACTTGGCTTCTTTTGGACAAAAGATTAATGAGGGTAAATCGTCCATATTTTTCTTCAACACCCCTAAGCCTATTCAGATGAGGATTTCTCGTATTCTTAGATTCCAGATTGGTGTTCTTCCTTTTGTGTATCTTAGCATTCCCATTACTGTTGGTTCTCTATCTTACAAGTTTTGGGAGGATGTGTTGGATAAGATTTAGAGGAAAATTTCTTGTTGGACTTGCAGGTGGCTTTCTTCGACCAAGAGGGTGACTCTTCTTAAGTCTGTAATTCAGGCTCTTCCCTTGTATAGATTTTTTGTCTAGGCTGCTCCTGCTTGCTTTGTTCATGAGTTTGACACTATCTCTCGTCAGTTTTTATGGGCTGGTAACTTGCTCTCTAAGAAGTGGAGTTTTGTTAAGTGGGACTCTATTTGTAGACAGATGCAGGAAGGTGGTTTGGGGCTTCGCCCGACAAAACTTAATGGTCAGGTCTTGGCTGCTAAACTCTATTGGAGGTGGTGCAGTCAACAAGACCAAGAATGGGCTAGAATCCTCATCTTGAAATACCTCGGGGATGTGGAGAGTAGTGATGTGGAGCACTCTCAAGAGGGTGCTAATTTGATCAAGCAAGGATTATTCTGGATTTGCAATAGAGGATCTGAGGCTTTATTCTGGTTTAACTCCTGGGATGGGGCTCCTATCATCTCTCTGTATCCACACTTATAGGGTTTGTGTAATATTTTTATTGAGGTTGGTTGGAGTAAGGTGGAATCTTACAAAACTTCACAGAGAGTGGGTCAAATTGAAGTCTTTAGGTGGAAGGAACCACATGAGTGACCATCAGGGGGTTCAACTAAGGATCGTCAGGATCTAGGTAAGATTTTTGGCTGGAAAAGTTTGTAACACCTCGGGGGGAAAAGATATCCTAGCTTGGAGCCCGAATCCGAAAGGCAAATTCTCAGTTGCTTCAAGGTATCAGGAGTTGGACAAGCAAATTTATGGGAGATTTGGTCTTCGTTGGTGGAAGCAAGTTTGGAACAAGTTTGTGTGGCCTAAGTGCAACTTTTTTTTGTGGTTTGTGGTTCAAAATAGATACCTTACGTAGGATAATCTGCGGAAGAGCGGGTTTCAAGGCCCCTCGATGTGTGTTTTGTGTAAGAACTATGAGGAATCCTCTTCACATCTTTTCTTTCTATGCCCTTTTGCCAAAGAGATTTGGCACTGTCGGTGGGGGTTGTGGAATAGAGCCTGTTTCCATGCTTCCTCAAGTGAATTTTGGGAGCTTTTGGGTAATCCTCCAGCTATGACTCCTTTCTTGTGGATTTCTTGGGATATAGGCCCCTCATTTATTCTTTGGCAAATTTGGTTGGAAAGGAACAGGAGGATCTTTTAGGATAGGAGCATGATGAGCCATCAATTGTGGATGGGAATTATTAGTTTGCAGCAAGAAACTGTATCATCTAAATGTGATTTGACTATCACTGTGGACCCTGGAGATTTACTTGTTCAGAGGTTGGATTTGGTGGGAGGTCATGTGCAGCCTTCCTCTTCTAGGAAGAATCGCCATGATAAAAGGAAGGTTCGACGAGATGGTTTTTGGTCTTCCCCTCCTCATGATGTGTTGAAGATAAATACTAATGGTTTGTTGAGAGGTAATCCTAGGCATGCTAGAATCGGTGGAGTTGGAAGAGATAATTTGGGGGTTGTTCATTTCTTCTTTTCTTTGTATAAGGGACATCATTCTAGCAGCTTTATGGAAGCCCTTGCTATCCTTTATGCTTTGGAAAGAAGCTGCGTTGTTGGATGGAGAAAGATTATCTGTGAATCTGATTCTCAGATAGTGATTGATTTGATTAATAAGCAAGAGGTGGAGGGTTCAAACTAGCATTTGGTCTCGGTGATTGAACAAATCCAAAGAATTGGTAGATCGTTGGATTCTATTTCTTTTTGTTATGTTCCTCGGGAATGGAATAGGGTCGCTGACTGTTTGGCAAAATGGGCTTTTGAGGAGACGGAGGGGTGGAACATCAATGATTGGGGTCACTTGTCCACTGATTATTCTTGGGTTTTAGAAGACTTGGTCAAGGAGGACATGAGGAATTATTTGGGAGTCTTTAGTGAGCACTGATTTGGTGGATGTTCTTGGATGGGTTGTTTGGTCAGCTGCTTGGGCTGACTTGCTTTTGTTGCTTTGAATTGTTCTTGCTTGATTAATAAAATTTTCACCCCTTTTATTTAAAAAAAAAAACTGACTATGAGGGGTTGTAGGTTTTGGAAGCATGTGCCATGGAAGTACCACCAACTATGAGCATCCTTCTTGAATCTATGACAAAGAGCATCAACACTTAGACCATTCCCATTTGCAAATTCTATGAACTCATTTGTAATCACATCTCGCACATCATCTTCAAGGTAGAGTCTAAGGAATGCTGCCTTGTACCCATCAAACACTCTGAAATCTCTCCATGGTGCAAGCCTTTCTAGTTGATCAATAAATTGACTGCTATAGTACTTTGGTGTCAAGGCATAGGCAAGAAGATGCAACGAAGTGGTCATCTTATCCAACCTTTCTACAACAATTGCTTCCACTTGTTTGAAGAATTTCTCCTCGAGGTCTTGCTCTTTTTCATTTAGAATGCACTTCATTTTTCAAGCATTGAGTCAATGTCATCATAAATCTCTCCAATGCAAGGCCTATCCATGTCAATGTAGCCAATCATGCTCATAATGGGCTCAATGAAACTAAGGAGATATGTCACAAGATCCTACTATGACTCATCCAATATCTTGACCCTAATTCTTGCTGCCCTCTCAGTGTTGTTGTGCTTCCATATAGCCCAATTTTGGCTGATCACCATAGTGCAAAGTGCCACGTTAACTTTCACAAGTCGTCTCAAGACAATTGTGTTTGTTGCAAAACAGGTCTCAGCAAACACACAAATTAATGTCAAAATGATTAAAAAATAAAGCCAAATTTTAAAGAAGAATACACATTATAGCTTACACAATCAAATTATGAACATTGAAAATAAAAAAATAAGAAATGTAAAATTAAATTACTATTTCACTTACCTTCAATAACTCCAAACTCGAAAAAGATCTAAAAATCCCTTGAGACGTGGTGGTTTGTCATGAACATCTAGATGTCCTCAGCCTCAGCATACACTTGTTTGATCCAATCAATTTTATTCCCAATCTTTTGTAGCATAAGATTGAGTGAATGGACGACACAAGGTCTCCAAAAGATGTGATGATAGCATTCCTCAACCACAAACCAGCAGCTCTACATTTTTTTGCGTTGTCCGTTATGACTTGAACAACATTGCGGGGTTCCACTGTCTCAATGGTAGAGATGAGAATATCTGCAATAAATTGCCCATCTTTTACCTAGCCCTCACAATCCACAATGTTCAAAAACATTGTCCCTTTAGGAGACACTGCTATGACATTGATCAAGGGATGGTTTTTAAGAATCTTTCTACCCATCTAAAACAATTGATACACTTGTCTCAGCCCATGAATTCTTTATGGGCTTCAATGTGTCTTCAACCCCCTTCACCTCTCTTTCCAATAAGGTTCCACATACCTTCTGATAACCTAGGCCCTTATACCCTCTTGGAGCTCCATTAACACTTATTTACATTTTTGTCCAATATGACGAGCGAACAACATTGAAAGCCAACCTATTTGCATATATGCATCTACAACATCTTGGTCGGCAATGTCTCGACTCCCATTTTGAAATGCGGTTTCTAAAGGCCCCTTTGATCTTTTGCATGCAATGAGTGCTTCACTTTTAGGCTCAATTGTGGAAAAGAAGGGGTGGTTTTCTACTACAACATTGGGATTACATGCGAGTTGCATTCCCTTTGTTTTTTTTGGAACAGTTTGATTTAACCTACGGACTTCTCTCTCTTCTGCTTCTTCATGCTCCATAATATATTTCAACACCGTCTCTTGTGGTATAAGCACACCATTTTTTCCAGGGCATTTTTTGATGCCTCTTCTTGGTATTCCACACAAATAGCCTACCACCCGATAATATGAAATATTACGTTCGTTATCACATCCTTGGCATTTCCAACAGAATCCCCCACCTCTTGGAAGCAGCCCTATAATGTCAACATACTTCCATAGGGGAGAATTTGGATCTATTCTATTAGATTAATTAATTCTTTTAGTTGGTTACCTTTTTAGTGATTCTATTAATGGTCGTTTAGTTAGTCATTTAGCTTTTTAGTTCGTTTAGTCTTTAAGTGCAACTATTGCTTCTTTTAAAAGAACGCATAGTTTGCTTTTTAGTGTTGGCGTTTTAAGCATTTTAGCTTCATGTTGAAGCTTTAGATTAATGGTTCATTCTTTTTAGAACATCATCTTGTAATTCCTTTATATACGGTTGTATATTCGTAATTAATTCATCTGATTATTTTATATTCAACATCATTGGATTATTGATTATTTTTCATGGTATTAGAGCAGGTCAATGGGATTTTTTAGGATTCCGCAATTTTTTTAATAAAAAATTCATAAACCTCCCTACCTAGAAATAATTTCCAAGAACTTTTTTGTTCGTTTTTTAATAAAAAATTTGAGGTTTGTTCTTCTAAATCGCTAGGGTTTGTTTCTAGATCCCAGGATCAGTTTTTGGCGCTTAGGGTTATTGGCATTTTTTGGATTTGAGGGTTTTTGCTGAAAATCACAAGCCTGGTTGAGGGTTTTGATGGCACGATTTCCAAGTTTGAGCAAAAGTCTGAAATTTTTGTGGGCCTTTTCTGCTTGTGTGTGGACCTTTGTTTGTGTTTGGTTCGTTTTTGCTCTGCATCTTTTTCACAGGCTCGTTTTCGGTTTTTCAACACATGTAGGTTTGATTTCGCGCACCACGACGTCTCTGTTTCTCTACATCCTCTCTGTGTTTTGTATTCCTCTAGGCACAATTTTTGTGGCCGCTACTTCCATCAGTTTTTGCGTTTTTTTGGCATGTTGCAGTGGCAACGGTTTTTTTCAAAATCGCAATTTTTTGTTAATGATTTTCGCGATCTTCAGAATCCACGTTTGGGTTTTCGACTGCTTTCTCGTGATTTTCTGCACCCAAGGGTTTTTTCAACGTCCTTGACTACCGTTTGTGGTCGTGCTTTTGTGATCTGGGTGTTTTTTAGCATGTCGGGTCTGCTTCTTTTATTTTTGTGCATGCCTCGTGTATGTTTTTTTTTTCTAGGCTAAGGCTAGGGCTTTCTAGTCGCGATCTTCAATGACTTGGTTTTGGGGGGCATGCAGAAATTTTTCTGCAACAGTTTTGATAATTTTTTCCTTAAAAATTAATTTTTAGGCTTTTATGATTTTTTCCAAACAAAAAAAAAATCTTTTTGGGTTTTAATAGTTTTTACCTCAAAAATTATTTTGGGGGTTTATAATTTTTTCCCTAAAAAATTATTTTGGTTTTCTAGTTGTTCTCCACAAATAATCATGGGAGGGTTTTGCTTGAATTCTCTATTTTGATTGTTCATTTGTGCCTATGGAGGAAGAGGTGGATGCCATTCTAGTTCCTATGGCAAGAAATAGTATAAACACATTCAAAAACAAAAACTAAATAATGAAAAAAAAAGAGGTAAACTAAACAAATAAATTATGAAACAAAAATGGTTGAAAAAAATTAAAAATCTACAAAACCCTACCTCTATTAGCCAATGGAAGCTTGGAAATGTGTAGAAATGATGCTGCATCACTTGTTCAAGCTTCAAAAATCAACCTTCAACTCCTATTTGCTCAACTTGCAATGAAAAATTTGATGTTTGCAAAACAAATGAGGAGAAATGAACTAAATTTATGTTTTAAATGCAGTGTTCCACGGGGACGCGTCCCCCCCCTTTTTGGCCACGTCCCCCCATCAGAGATGTCTCGGGACGAGGGGACGGGGACGCGACGTCCCCCGCCGTCCCGCCACCACCACCCAAACGCCGTCGGGACGTGGAGACGTCCCCGCGTCTCTGTGTCTCCCAGGGAGACGTGGAGACGTGGAGACGTGGAGACGTCTCCTGGGAGACGCCCAGGCGTCTCCTACGTTCCCACGTGAATGAGGAGCGAAAAAGGCATTTTTTTTAAAACATGTGCCTTTTGGGGAGGTTAAGGGGTAACCCTAATTGGACGTGGGCCCCACCCTACCCCCCAAAACAACACAAAAGCATGTTTCTTTTAGATTTCACTCTCATTTTGGAAAACTGATTTTTTTTCCAGCAACCTAAAGAGGAGGAAATACTTGAAGAAGATTGATTGAAGGGGTGAGAAAAGTGATTGCAAGCGTGATAGGAGCTAGAAGAAGCAAGAAGAAGAGGAAGAAGAAGATTCTTCTACATTTTGGAGAGATTTTTCAAGCACAAGGTAGGGTTTTTCAACTTTTTCTTGTTTTTTTTTTGTTTTATTTTCTGATTTTCATTGTTCTCTGTCATTTTTGGTTTTTTTTTCCCTATTCATCTCAAGACTCAAAATGAGATTTGATGTTGAATCTTGAGGGCCCTCAAGATTCAACATCAAATCTCATTTTGAGTCTTGAGATGAATAGGAAAAAAATTTTAAAATATATTGTTAAACTAGGCTGATTTTATTTTTATTTTTATTTTGTGAAATGCAGTGTCAATTTCACAATGAGCTCCCAAGGCATGAGTGAAGATGACATGGAAATCCATTCTCATAGTGAGAATGATTCAGAATATGAACCTGAAAATGAGGGGGGTGACCATGGGGCTGATCCTGGAGCCCAATCTAGTTCTATGGCGAGTGCACCAGTTAGTACAGGTTGCCCTTCAGAGTTGTTGGCACCATATGCTAGGGGTCATTTTGATCCTAAGTCTCCTCTAAAACAGTTTGCTTCACGAATATCAATACAAGGCACATCACATTCAAGTGGGGGAACAAGGAAGTGGAAGTGCAATATTTGTGACAGAGAATGGTCTGGTAGCATTAGTAGGGTGAATGCACACTTTCTGTTTTGGAGAGGAAAAGGCGTGAAACATTGTAAGTTTTTGGAGGAACCCAAAAATATACAGTACAGAATTGAGTTTAACAGACTTTGGGGGGTTCCAAATGACACAAATATTTCAATGCCTACTACTTTGTCTCCTAGGCCATCACTTCACGACAACCAGAATGTGCCACATACTTCTCATGCTTCGCAGGCGGGAGGAATGATGTTTGGATCTCCATCCACTTCCACTTCTACTGCCGCCAGGGCTGGGAAACGTAGGTTGCAAACACCACAAAGCAATCCCATTGCTAATATGTTTAATGTGCAGCTAAGAGATGAGATAGATGAATCCATTGGCAAGTTCTTCTTTGCCAATGGTATTCCATTTCATGTTACACGGTCTCCTTATTATAGGGAGATGATGGCTATGGTGGCCAAGGGAGGACCATCTTATGTGCCACCAGGGGAGACGAAAATGAGGACCTCAATCTTGGATAAATGCTATACCAAGATCAATATTTTGATGGAGAAGATGAAGGCATGTTGGGTGGCATCGGGGTGCAGCATAGTTATGGATGGGTGGACGAACATTAGCCATCGTCCAGTCATCAACGTCATGGTCACATGTGCAGAGGGCCCATACTTCCTTAGAGCAGTTGATTGTACAGGGCATCGTTAAGATGCTGATTTCTAGTTTCAGGTCCTCAGGGAGGCTATTGAGGAGGTTGGGCCACAAAATGTGGTCCAAGTAGTGACAGATGCAACCTATGTGTGTAGAGCAGCAGGGAGACTCGTTGAGGCAGCCTATAGACACATTTGGTGGACCCCATATTGTGTGCATGCCATGAACAATGCACTCAAGGACATGGGGAAGATTGACTGGATTAGAGGAGTGGTCACCGATGCGAAAGATGTGCAGATGTTTATCTGCAACCACCACACTTCACATGCACTCTTCAGGTCCTTCGCGAAGAAGGAGTTCTTGAAAGCAGTTGAGACTAGATATGCATCCTATTTCATTCTCTTGGAGCGAATGATTGAGTTGCAAGAGGCATTGCAACTCATGGTTATGACTAATGAGTGGAATAGGTGGGCTGAGGCCAAGACAGAGCAGGGGAGAAGGACGAAGGAGATAGTGAAGAGTGATGTGTTTTGGATTGATGCGAAATACATTGTCTCCATCATTTCTCCAGTATTCCAGGTGATCAGATATGGGGACGGGGGATGCACCTAACCTTGGAGAGGTGTATGAGTGCATTGACTCTATGCTTGACCAGATGAGGGCTGCTGTGCGAGTGAAGGACCCCTCTCTAGCATTCTACAATGAGCAAATCCGGCCTATCATTTAGAGTAGATGGGACAAGTTGAACACTCCTTTGCATATGGCTGCCTTTGCCTTGAATCACAAGTGGTACAAGGCTAGACCGGGTAGAATGACACCGATTCAGGATGACGAGGTGAAGGCGAGTTTCTTTAGGTGCATAGAGAAGATGTTTGATTCCAGAGATGTCAGCACAATGCGCACTGAGTGGGGAAGATTTGCCACTCTTAGAGGTTATTCAGATGCGGCAAAGATGGATATAGACACTATGGCACAGGAGGACACACTTTTGTGGTGGAATTGTCATGGCCCGAAATCTTTGACCACCACTCTAGCCATCCGTCTACTATCCCAGGTTTCCAGTTCTTCAGCTGCTGAGAGGAACTGGTCTACATATAGCTTCATCCACTCTCTTAAGAGGAATAGACTTACCTCTAAGAGAGCAGAGAAGCTTGTGGTTGTACACAGTGCTTTGCGTCTCATAGACCGCAAGACACTCGTGTACAAGGAGAGTCCAGCGGCACGATGGGATGTAGAGCCAGAGGAGCCTTCACAGATTGATGAGGATGATCCTACCACTTCAGATACAGGGCTAGTTGGTGTGAGATTGAGGTACCTTGATCTTCAGGAGTCCAGCAGTTCTAGTGAGGAGGAGTTCGCAAATGATTAGAGGCCTCCATTAGCTACATTTTGAGTTTTGTCATTTTGTCTTTGACTCTAGTCTCTTTTGTAATGCTATTGCTACACGTATTTGTATTTGGCTACTCATTGTAATGATGAATCATGTAATCATCTTTATTATCATAGACTTTGCAATGGCATCAGATATTCGTATTTTCGTTTTCCTTTTTCGATATTCATATGATAGAAATGAGAAATCTCCAATTTGACAATTTCATTTGTCAAATTTTATTTAGCATTTAGCAATTAGTATTACTAATCTAAGTAATCTTGGTATTTCCTATAGTTTCATTTGAAATCTAATTCTTATACTATTATACATCTTTTCAAAACTAGTTTTTCAAGTGTTATATGTATATGTATAAGTATATGAGCACCACCACCCCGCCATCCCCAAATTTAGGCCCTTGGTCCCCCCATCCCGGAAACGCATCCCCCCCGTCCCCCCATCCCCAACGCCTATGGAATTTTATCATAGCATAAAACCTCAAGCTTCCTCTGGTAGGAGATTTCAAACACACATAACAATAGGAGGTTTCATGTGCCAAATTTTAGTCAAGGTTGAGAACTCCAAAGACGGTAATTGATATAGGAATACAATAGGGTGTAGCCCCTTGATGACCCGCCATCATCATGGATGGTAGAACACAATGATGGTTATAAGCCACGCCACCTACCTACTTTGCTAGCAACATCTTCCTCTAGGTGGTGCAACACTATCCTAGCATATTTCTATTGTTGAATCACTCATGAGCATATTCAAGAAGATTCCTAATAAAACCTAGATTTTAGCCTTAGGCAGTTTTCCACATCACAAAGACCATTTTTCTTCTGAAATCAATTGTTTCGAAACTAAAGGGCAGTTTTAGGAAAACCAATCAATAGTATTGGAATCTTAGATCGTATCAAGATATATTACATCAATGTGCAATTTTTTGGTAGATGATGTTAGCAATCGTTCCCTTCAATCTAGCCCCCTTCACAATAGTGGTTTTACTCTTAACAGTCCAACTTAGAGGCTCCATTCTCAGCTTTATGAGCTTTTTTTTGAGCCATTTTTTTATTTGGGCTATTTTTTCACACTTTGTGGTGTAGGCATTTTTTAATTTTATTTTATGGTTTGACTAGATTTTTTAGATTCTTACAAGCAACACTATTTATTTCTCATTTTTGGAACCTTTTGAGGTTTTGTTCATGCACATATTGTTAGACATTGTTAGATAAATAGACAGATTTGTATTTGTCATTGATGTCAAAAGGAGATATGTAGAGATGTCATTGCCTACAAATCATATAATAACAATGCCTCACAGATTTGATAGTCACCGAATTAATAATAATTCTGTCTTTATCAGCAGTTGCATCAATGTGTACTCTGGACTGCATTTTGTTTGGTGTTGAGATCTCTTAAGATTTTCTTATTTGTAGTCTCATGTTTCATGAGGATGAGTTATGTTGATGCAAGTACCTGAAGTTTTCAGAACGATGTTAATGATGCAAGTACCTGCAGTTTCAGAACGATGTTAATGATGAATGGTGATAAAAAATATACATTGAATATACAGAAAAAATGGTGTCTATCCTTACCTTCAATATGTTCTGATTGGTTGATTTGTTTATATCAAAACATGGTGTCTATCCTACTTCTTATCAGGGCACAGTGAACTTTATTATTGCTTATGTCTGCAGTTTATAAAGTTTGCATTAACTACTATACAGGTATAACTGTCTTGACAGTTAAAGCAGTTTCTAACTATCTTCTAACCATCCAATTGATGGTTACTTGTGTTTACAAAGAGCAAATAATTGGTGAAAAAGAGTTAGTATGTGTGACATAGAGAATGATCCTCCGAGATGGTTAGACAAGTTGTAACTAACCTCTACCTGTCATGATCAGTTATCATTAGTTAAAAGAACTATCATTTGGTTGTAACAGTTCTTTCTTATTTATATGGATGCACATTTTAGACATTTTTGAAGTGAGAGATAGGAAGGTGTGGTGATGTGTGGAGTGTTCTGAAAGAAAAGAATACGGGCCATTTGGTTTGAGAATTATTTTGGATATCTCTAAGCACTGATATGAGAAGTAGAAACTTGTGTTGAGAAGTTTCATTAAAACAATAATGAAGATGGGGTAGCACATCAAACCTCTGATATGTTCAGCATTCTGCAAATTATTTGGTGAGATTGTTTCATAATACTATTTCGAATTAATTACATTTGTTGATACAGGATTATTATCAGTTCCTATATATGATAATGACAGTTTGACAAAGTACAGATGAATATCTTTCTGAGTGTATTTACACGGGTAATAGATATTTACATTTAAAATTGGATTCTAAAGTTTTTGTTGAAACAAAGATGCTGAATTGTGCATTTGAAGACTGGGTTACAAGAGTTTGACTGCCAAGCTTCAGAACTTTATTCTTTTTCAGAATGTATCTTGCAGCAGTAAAGAGTCTTTGATTGTTTCTGATTGTGTTTTGCAGTGACACTAAGGGTTTTGTTTGTTATCTTCGGAATACAGTCTTCCAAATATACAGAGGCATTCAATGTCTGATAAAAACTTAAAGATACTCAGTATATAAATCAGTTTCTAGAGCTTACAGTTTCAGATCACTTAAAGAACATATTGCTATTAATCTGCATATTTGATTCTGATAATGATTTGTAAAACCTTGAGTTGGTGCTCAAAGGGTATGGAGTGAAAGTGTTGGTGACAAGGGTTTGAAGACTCCTTAGGGTCGGTGCCCTTAAAAGCATTGTAGTTGGAGTAGAGATTGTGAGGCCGGATTAGGACAGTAGATCCTAGCGGCATTTCTCACCGTGGTTTTCCCAAATTGGGTTTCCACATAAAATCTTGTGCATTGTGCTTTTGTTGTTGCATCTTTTTCAGTTTCAATTGCTAGAAATTTCAAATCTTTAAGTTTGGTAAAAGTTTTAAGTTGTAAAAAGGATTAGAGTTTTGTACTACTGATTCACACACACCCCCCCCTCCCCCCCCCGCTCCTCTCTCTGAGTAGTACTTCTGTGTTCTACACATGGACATTTTTCAGTGAAATTTTTTTTAAGAAAACATAAATTTTCATGTACTTCACAACGGTATTGTTAGGTTTCCTTTCAACATTATGGTCTATTCTTGACCATTTGTAAAGCATTGAAATTACGTCCACTTCATGTTTCTTGTGTGGAAATTGTACTTGCACTAATTATAAAGTGCTAAATCATTTTCACTAGAAGGTTTATTGATTGAGCCTCCAGGGTGTCTTGCATTCTCATCATTTTTTGCTTTCACTTCATTTTCTTCTGTGCACAATGTCAAAAGCATCAATACTTGTGCTCGCTCCATATAATAATTTCGAATGAAAACCTATAACGTAGCTTTTTTCGGGGAACATAAGCTATTCAAAATAACAAAGCTTTACCTTAGTGATAATGCAGCAAAAATGAAATAGCTTAATAAATGTGATGATGCTTATGGAAAATTGTGTCTATCTATATCTCTTGATTTTCTCTTTCACATCGAATCCTTGAATAATCCCAATAAGTCTGTCTATATCTCTTGATTTTCTCTTTCGCATCGAATCCTTGAATAATCCCAATAAGTTTGTCTATATCTCTTGATTTTCTCTCACATTAAATCCTTGTCGGTATCCCTTGATTTTCTCTTTCACATCGAATCCTTGAATACTCCCAATAAGATTTAGACCAAGTTGGCTAGTTTTGTTGGGGTTTGAGATTCCATGAGTGGTAATTAGTTGGAGGCATTGAAATTGTAATTTAAAAAAAGTGGAATTGAATAGAAAGATGAGCAATTGGTCCTCAGTATTCTCTATAACATTGGTTTAAACTTCAAACTATTTACTCTTTGTTTCTATCTTCTATGCCACAAAGAGTGCTTAAGAAGTTAGTTTGCTATGCCATATCAAGATAACCTTACTATCTCTCAAGATAAGCCCATCTAAATGTGTACTCGAAAATCCTCAAAGTCACATTCCTTGGTTGTAAACCAAGATAGAAAAGAACATAAATGATCACGCAATAAGGATAAAAAAAAGAAAAATAGTCATAACAAGTAGAAAAAGGATCAAAACCTATTACTTCTAAAGCAACCTAGGAAAACTCTTCTTTAAAAGGTAACAAGTCTAAAGAAAAGGTCAAATGTGCTTATTCCGCAAGGCTTTGTCATGATGAGCATGAATGCTTGAAGAAAAAGACTAATGACTTGACACATTTTTAACAAAAATAACATCAAATATTTTGAGCTAGTGAAACAAAGTTCCTTACATGTGGGGACAATGTCTGTTGGAGTTCAACTAGGAGCATCATAAGCCCACCATGCTCCACAAGGCTCAACCTCAAGACCGTGCCTTTAATACCAAGTTAAGCAACTACTATACCAAATCCTGAACTGTTAGTGAATAGCGCTCACCAGCAATAACAGTCAGGTTTTTGTCCCACCAAAGCACCACCATAGGTGAACCCCCTCATGGACACGTGGCTGCTAACCATAGCATCTAGTTTGGGTACATACTTGCCAACACAATGAAGGAACACCCACCGAGGTTCAACTAGGGGCATCAAATAATTATACACCAACACAATCTAGGGGTTTTAGAACCTGTCATCAAATAATCACTTTTTTAATTTTGTCACTCAGTTCATTTCTACAAATTTGAATATTTTATATGATCATAAATAGTTTACTTTTTACTTTCTTGCATTTAGGTAACTTTGGTTCTCTACAAATAGAACCCCACCTTATGTCATGAGGAATTATCTTGCTCAATGCCACTAAGGAACTTCATCTCACCAATCAGTCTACAGAATGACATATTTGCAATATTTGGGCGAAATGATTCCCATTTTGAGTAATTAGAATCCTTGGTAAGAACACCCTAAAATTGGCTATGAAAACCCACTTCTTCCTCTATTCTATTATTGTCACATACTCATCTTCACTCAATGGGTCTATTACTCTCCTAATCCAAATCAATGTGCTTTATTATTTTATATTTTTCAGCATTTTCCATGGTTCTCATATGTTAATAAAAGGAAGAAAACAAAGCCATTGTTTATTCTGTAAGGTGTTTGGCCTATTTTCATATTTCATATAATTCTTTTTCTGGGCTTTATATATGGTCTTCGAACTGCTCTAATCAAGAATCACAACAAGGAAAATATCCAAATGGGTCCACAATGAGAAAAAGAGGATAAGATATCTAGCTAAAAGTTGCATATGATATGAGAACAAGCGGTGAGAAAAATTGTGGTATATGCCATTGTAGCAATGCAAATGAAAACAGCCATAATGAAAATGATGTTTACATTCATAGAAGAGCATTTAATGAACCCCCAATCCTTGTAATAAACATCACGGTCATCAGCCAAAGAACACAAATAGAAAATAATGTAAAAGTGTCTTCTTATATATAAAATTGTGTACTTACCATACACCAATGTGCACAGCACGATGCTGAGGATGACCTGAAATCCCATAGTCATCAAATGTGATTATCTGACATCAAATAGAATTAAAGGAGAATATAAGAGATGAATGTAGTTGCACTCACCCTAAAAGAGCATCAATACTTCCATTTTCTCAAAAGAAGGAAATACAAATAAAAGTTAGCTGACAAACATACTACAGAGAGCATTTGAATCCAATCAAACAAATACAAACATGGGACAAAGTAAAAATAAAGTTTTAATTTCATACAGACAAAATTTTCATTTCAGCTCAAAGGCAAGCATTCATAACCAATATAACTCAATTAGAATCTTCATTCTGGCTTGCAATACTCAAAGAAAGCCATTGTAGAAAAAAGAAACCAAATAGTAATAATGCTTCCAATCATGAAATAATAAGAGACAGTTAATAATCTCAATCAATTATTACAAGAGCACACCTTATACTCTAAAGCGATGCTTATATGTTATCAATAATCATTAAAACTTAATAATCAATGCACTGGGGCAAAAGGCACACATATAGAACTGTAAGTCTAACTGGATCGCAATGTCTGGAGGAACCATCTTCTCTGATGTAACAGAGGGTGGAAACTATTATTCAATCACCAATCACCGACCTTTCTCATAGGGTCTTCTGGCTTAACAAACAGCAGTAAACAACCTGACCTAGCACATGAGGATGCTAGGTCCAGTTTTGAAGAGAGATAATCCCCTCTCCACCCCCTGCTACAGAACACAAAACAACCATTATAATGTCCCTAACATTACCCATTCCACCTGGTTTTATCTCACATCAAAGGTGGAATGGTAATCATTTACATTTTTTACTCTCAACCTCTACCTTACCACCCGACCTCCAGACAAATGCAAGAACAGATTAATTCATAACACCACTAACAGAAAATGAAATACTACTACTGAAAGAAACCCTATAGGCCGAGCAAACAAAAACAGAAAAGAAATTCAGAAAACACCCGAGTAGAGCAAGAGAAAATGAAAAGTCTTTATTCCTTCTTGCTTCAGTCTTAATTCAGCAACGTAACATTCAACTCACTTCTGCCTCATAGCTTTCGAGGCATATAAGAACTACAACTTCTGGACACCAACAATCATACCATGACTATTGGTGTTCCAGTTACAACTGATTGAGCATCTTTTCCCATTTTATTATCATTGACACAAAACAGACCCTACAAGAAACATACTAAAGATAAATACAAAATGGTCACCATGGACCTTTATTCAAACCAAAATAAATCAAAACCCCTAAAAACTCCTAGGCCACATTTAGACCAAGAACAAAATGTCGAGTTGGTGCTCCTGCACCATTCTCTTTGCTCAAGGACTTTTCCTTTCAGACATGATCTACAGGAGTTAATCTCTAGTGCAGTTTAAGATATTTTAATAGGTAAGAACATAGTTGAACTACTCGCAACTCGGCTCGACTCGCCAAGCCCCTGGGAAAAAAACTCAGGGAAAACTCGGGAAAAACTTGGAAAAACTCGGCAACGTAAAAACACGCTTAATTTTAATAAAAAATGCATTTTTTTTGCAAAATTTAATGAGAAGATGCATCCAATGAGTCAATAAATGATAACACAAAAGAAACAAGCTGATTCTAGATATATTTAAATGCAAAGTGTCTACAAAATCGCATCCTCGTGAGGAATGCTGATGGCTGGAAGCAAAATAGTAAATAGTTTTTGTAAAACCAAAAGTAAATACATCATTACAAATTACAGTTACAACTTCCTCTTCCCAGCTCTAGGTAAAACTAGAGGAGAGGTAAAACTAGAGGGTCTAGTCCTAGAAGTCTGTAGTGGGCGTGACTATGCCTCCTCCCTCGGTATGCCTGGCTCATCCTCCATCCTGGATCAAGCTATGTCTCCACCTGCTTGTGGCATTGGCAATGACTCCTCTTCCTCCTCAATGTCATCCAGTGTGAAACCAAATCCACCCCCCTCCTCCTACATAGCTTGCCTCTCCAAATCAGTGTTGTCATCCTCAGAAAACAATGGAGGCTGCTCCTGTGATGTCCAATCACTGTAAGGATCTATATCATCCAAGTCAAGTGAACCACCTGCTACTTCCTCTACCTTCCTTACGCACAATCGAAGATTATATTGCACAAAGACAAGGTCATTGAGGTGTTTTTGAGCTAGCTTGCTCCTCTTCTTCGTGTCGATGGCTTCAAACAAGCTCTAATTGTGCTCACAACTGGATGAACTACAAGGTTGACATAAGATTTTGAGGGCAAATTTTTTGAGATTTGGGGTATTTCCACCCCAACTTTGCCACCAAGCATCTGCAAATTAAAATTAGGTTGAAAGTAGCACCCCTCGCCGATGTCTGAGGGTGAGAAAAAGAGGGGTAGAGAGATAGGTCTAGATCTTGGTGGAGATCTGCAAACGCGCAATATTTGAAATTTCATCATTCCTACTCATAGTTTCAAACTTTCAACTCTAAAATGTATAATACCAAGATTTCTTCAATGCTAATTATGTTGTTATATGGACTTGGAGCATAATCAGACTCAGAGGTTAAATTTTCCCCACTTCCATCAGCGCAGTTTCCCCCTATATTTTTTGACGGGGGTTTGGGGGTAGCGCCCCCAAGTTGGAGTCAAGGGGCAGCACCCCTTGCGCGCTCCCTGTCGCAATACAGGGCGGGGTCGAGGGGCAGCGCCCCACAAGGCCAAAAATACTTTTATTATTTTATAAAGGCGCCGGATGTCATAAAGTATAAGAAAGGAAAAAGACATATTGAAACGCCACTTATACTTAAATGTTATATTTCATGTGTATATTATGTTGAAGAGAATGAAACTGACCTGAAAAAACAAAAATTGATAATTTTTTGACATGTTTGGGCCTCTTTTTTTAATCTAGCTGAGTTTTTAAAGAAACTCGCCAAATTTTTGCGATTGCTCAGCGAGTTTTTGCTTGCAAAAACTCGGCGAGTTTCTTCTGCAAGTTAAAGTAAGAAAAACTCGCAGAGCTCAAAAACTCGACGAGTTTTTGAAACTCTGTGAGTGTTTCATCCGTAAGAATATCCCTCATCTCCACCAGAAGCCACATCATCCAAAAAATCCATATCAATATGGTCTTCATCTGCAAGGGAAGAGAAGAATGGCTTTGTCAGGACATCTGATAGAGACAGATTTAAGTGATTGGTGGTGATTATTTTAATCTCATTAATAACCCCTGTACAACCCTAAATATGAACAATGAGGCAATGCAACTCCTTGTGCCAAGTGCCTATGAAAGTTTTTATATTATAGTGGTCCTCATACAAGAGACAAATTCCTCCTGCATCTGAAAAATATATACAGTGGATAAATTGCCTGCTACATCTTAAGAAAATCCCTCTGCCAAACGACCACTTTGGGTTTACAATCATTTTTCTGATAGCATTATCCAGGTTAGTTTTGGAGTTTTTACCTAGTTGCTTAGTCCATGTTTGATCAATAATTTTGTCAAACACCTGTCTTCAAACTACAAATCACCAAATTTCAGTGTTACTCTATCTAGAATTTACCAAATTATTGCCTACAAGTGGGTTTGACTGAGCAACAACAAACAGGCACTGACAAATGAACAAACAACCAGTGGAGAATCAGATTTTTACCATGGAAAACCTCCATATGGAAGAAAAACTAGCTGGCAGGTGCTAAACGCACATCTACCTGATTTATATTGCATGTGAATCAAGATACAAAAAGTGCATCACAACTATAGAGCTAATTCCGCTCTCTATCAAGTCTCTTTTAAACTGCAACTGAATTTTTTCTTTCTCTAGGACAGAAAATCATACACATGGGGACTTGGTACAATTAATACAGTTATAATTACAACTATTGTAGGAAAAATAGAAAAATGTGTAGATTTCTTACCTTACAGACATTATTGCATTCAAATGATGTTTGGGTTACAAGGCTCATGGTGATGAACAGAGTTGTCTCGAGCGTGGGTATCACAATAGTGATGTC
This sequence comes from Cryptomeria japonica, assembly GCF_030272615.1. NCBI lineage: Eukaryota > Viridiplantae > Streptophyta > Pinopsida > Cupressales > Cupressaceae > Cryptomeria > Cryptomeria japonica. The sequence continues at coordinate 166,668,860 of NC_081407.1, read as the reverse complement.
TGGCACCATCTAGATCTCTACAATATGTGGCAATGAATTTGTAGCACTCAAAGTTAGTTAATTCATGGAAATCTTTTCAAATATATTAACTGTCATGTCCCCTTTCTAGAGTGGACATCAGAGACAGAGGAGTTGGCCTATCATTGGAGTCTCGTAGGCTAGCAGAGGTTGATTGGGACTCATTCAATGCAAATAGTGACTGGATTTTGGCTTTACAGGCAGTTTGAGGGCCATTTGGACCAGTTCCTTGATTTTAGGGAGATTCCCTATTTTTTAGGAGGTTGTGGCAGTTCCCATATTGGAGGTTCCACGGGAACATGTCATGGTTTCAGTTTCAGGAAGTTTGGGTGTGTTTCCTAGTTTCTAGGAGCATCCCTAGATTTTAGGGATGGGACTGCCAGTTAATTCAACTTTTCCGGCATCGGTCACAGATAGGTGACAAAGTTATATTCATGATTATTTGGTCATTTTGGGCTATTATTGGATATCTGGAGATATTTTAATATATTTAAATATTTCCTAAGTTTGCGATTAAATAAATTAAAATAAGGCTATGTATTTAGTCATTTCGGAGTAATAAGGGATTTCTGGCTTCATCTGGGTTGATATGCCTATGTGTTATAGCTTGTTGGAAAGGTCTTGAACTTTGCTACATGATTCTCACCTTTCGGAGTCTTTTTGGATGCCTGAAGCTATTTATTTGCAATTTAGTGTTATTTTCCTATAGTTGATGCCATAATTAGAAAATAACACTCTTTTCATAATGCGCCAACTTTTCTCCCTTTTAGGGTTTATCTTGGAAAGGAAAGGAGATATACGGAAATGAATACCAAATTGTTCATTATCTTTTTACACAATCAAACTTATTTTTGCGAATTAGCTCTGAGTGGGTGATTCTTCATCTGGGACGCAAACCTCAAGATCAGGACCGGCTAGGACGTAGCCCTCAGCAGTTATTGGCATTGGATTCTTCAGGCAGAGTGCATTGTTGACAGAGATTGAGTATGCCATTCTTCATTCTGGATTCAGGTTGCAGAGTAAGGGTTTCAGCATGGCAGATTGATTCTTCAGCTTGGGCGTGATCCTTGCAGCCTTAGGGCTGCCATTTGCAGCAGATACATCCCACGTGGAATGTAAGGAATGCATGTATTCAGCCTTAGAGGTATTCTTGATTCATGATCACTATTCACCTTTCAGTTTGGCATCATTGTTGGATGTAAGTTCCTTGGATCTGCATTGGAATTATTATTTGGTTTTACAAATCAGAAATCTGTCTGGTACAGCTTGTAGCAATTCTGAATTTGGCTGTATGTTCTTATTTATTTTCAGTCTCCTTCATGTTTACTGTTCATTATTCATTACTTGTTTGAAAACTATCAAAAAACACAAAAAGAAACAAACCTTCTGCAACTTCTGTCTATTCTCTAAAACCATCAAAGGAATCACAGGAAAATATAGTTTATTAATTTAAAAACTACAGCAGATCAGCAAGGGGATCCATCAGGGATCTTTCAGTGGTATCAGAGCCTACATCCTGCCAGCCTGTAGGGTTTATGAGAAATTGTCACATCTGGGTACTGGATAGAAGGTTTTGATAATTCATATCAGCAACTAGGTAGTTGTCAGCCTACACATTTATGCTTACAATTGACAGCTGGTAAGACAATATGTTGGCCAAAGTCCCAAAATTGTGGAGAACAAACTTTATTTCGACCTCCGGGATCCATTGGGATATCAGTTTAGTTACAAGTAAATACCATGGCTAGAAATAAAATTGGGCACTCAAAAGTTTCATCTTCTCCAAAACGTAAAAGTAGGATGCCTCCTACCAAGATATTTAATGATACAGTTATGAGCAGCTATCATCAATATTGTTCTCTTCCTAAGATGATACGTGAGCTCCTTTCCTTCACACAATTTATGGTTGTACCCGGAGCATACGAAGATAACTTGGTAGCTACAAGTTCAGATCAGTGGCAAAGAAGGAAAGAAGAATCAAGGGTGCAGGAATCAGGAATGGACAAAGAACTTTCATTTAGGGGTAATATACCTCTACATAAGAATGTTTTGGTGCCCTCAAGTTCCGATGAGTGGGACAAGAATTTATGTGATGGTTTTGTTAGACATGTGGATTCAACTCAAGGAGACATTAAGACAACTTTGGATAATGAATTGTCCTCACCTTCCGTGCAGGGGATTTCCCAAGAGGCAACTGAGTTAGAGGTTAGCAATTCTGATTTTCATGACAGCAGTGAGGTACCTTTGCATCAGCTTGAGGTATCATGTCTACACTTGTACAAGATGGTGCCAATGGGCTGTCACATGAAGGTATTCAAAATTCGGGTACCAATGATGCTTTGATTATTGAGAACTCATATCATGATGATTCTGATTTTATAGATCAGACCTTAGAATCCAGCCCAGTATGTTCTCTTAGTAGCACTAGACCCCAGGATCGTGAGCCAATGGGTTGTGCGGACACATGGGATGCAGAAGAGAGTGATGACAGTGCATTTTCAGCAATATCATCATTGATGGATGTGGTGTTCTCAGAGGCACAGAGCAGCAGTACTTTGGATGAGGTTGTATCCATGGCCGAGTGCATACACGATGTTGACTACAGAGAGGTACAGGATACAGATACAACTTCTTTCCACAATGTAAATTTTGAGTTTGTACAGTTACAGGAGAGCCAACATTCTCGGACTCCTCATCACCTGATTGGACAACTCATGGTTGATGACAGGAGCATAGACACAGTTATTGAGCATTTCGATGTTGCTCGCCAGTTGTTGGCTACACATAGTTGGAGCACCCTCATGATTGATGAACAGGGCAGCAGTGATTTTTCCTTACCAGAGTTTCATGCTCTTTATGGAGCCATTGGGATACTGAAGCATGAGTATTTACAGTTAGTGGCTGACTGAGATTATCTCCTTCAAAGGGATTTTATTAGTTATGGTGCTTTGTTGAGGGAAGAGGAGGAAGTTGATATCCTCTCTCAGGAGCTTGAGGCGACTGTTGTTGCATGGGAGGATACCCAATTGTCCCTTCAGGAAGCGAACTCCAGATTGGAGGAGCTTTCTGATAGATTGAGAGTGGCACAGACATCATCAACGACAGATACAGTACAGTGTTCTACTGTGACACTGCGAGATTCACCAGAGAGTTGTGATTTGACTCACGATATTACTCCTGTTGACTTGTTTCCTTCTCTAGAAAGCAAATCTTCTTTTACACCTCTTACAGCTAACGAGGGAAACCAGTATGTTTCACCGCAGAGCCACAATGCTCAGTTGAGGTGTATTTTGGATTTTGGATCTCAGACATATGAGTTGTCTTCGGATTTATGGTTTGCGAGCAGTGGGAGTGATGATGAGTTTGATGGACAAGATTATGACACAGAGCCATTGATTGAGCTTACGAGAGTCCACTTAGATTACCTCGCGAGGAGTGCACTTCATTTCTCTTTTAGTCCGATTGTAGATGATTGGATGGCTCGCAGATGTGAGTTGGTTCGGGACTTATACTATCCGTGTTGTGATAGTGCTCTCCCATCTTCAGAGGATAGAGTTATTGAATGCAGGCACCTGATCCAGCAGTTTGGGATGGATTGTTTGCAAGATCAGCAAACAATCAACTGTTATGATGAGCAGCGACCGTTAGAGTTTTTCATCTCCTTGACACAGAGACTTCATCCAGGATCATGGGGGAAGGATGATGCATGGATTAGCAGGTGTGTTGTTGTGGATGGTTATCACAGGTGTGAGAGTTTCACAGTGGCTGTAGAGAGACACGGTATCGAGGATGCCTCTTACTATCATTGTCTCTTCATGACAGATGGATGTGGATTTAGTTTTATTTGGGATCCATGTGTTGATTCATTTGATACAGCATCTTATAGGGATTATAGTATGTTGCTCCAGCTATTAAGATTATATGGCACTTATATCAGAGGAGAGTAGCAGGAGCAGTTTATGTCCTACAGGTGGTTTGTGTGGGATCATGGTATAGACATGTGTAGCACCTTTCTTTCGTGGATCCTACATGGTTTGCTTCACTTCAGATGTATAGATGTAGTCGTGGGTGTACAGTGGTTGTTGACACTTGGACAGTATGTTTGGAATTTCACGAGGATGGAGCTGGAGTTTACCCACCATCCATCTCAGTTTATTGAGCAAAGTGAGACGACAGTTGATCCACAGGTTGATTGTCATCAGATAGCTGACGTGGATGAGTTATGTGATGTTACTCCTAGTGAGTACTTTGAGCCAATTGATGTGGCAGTTTCACCTGATTCTCTAGACAGGGTGATTGTTTCATTGCTGGTTGGTGATTACATATTTTTAGATGCCAGCCTGGACAGTGATGATTTTAGTCAGTATTATATATTGTCTAGTGAGTTGGCATTAGATCTTCCGGCACATCAGCAGCAGTGTGTGGCAGTTGTGTGTCACTTGTGTCAGATGGGGTCAGATCACAGAGGGTCTTCCATGGATTGGCATTCATTGGATATTATGACGGATGTTATGCATGTTGGTGATCACAGACACACTAGTGATCTTGGCATTTATGGATATTTGATCTATGGAGATGATATAGTTTTCCATTGCTCTCTTGAGGTATTAAGCGGGAGCTATGCTTCGCTCTGGGACACAGGCAATGTTGATTTGATAGCACGGGTGCTTCAGCGTTTTGAGGAGCCATTCCAGACCGGGGTATTGCATGTTGTTTATATTAGAGATGAGCAGTAGTTACATGCAATAATTTGTTTACGTCTTATTTGGGATGGTGGAGGATTGGTGTTTCAGTTGCTTGTGGGCAAGCAACTCCGAGAGGGGAGGATTGTCATGTCCCCTTTCTAGAGTGGACATCAGAGACAGAGGAGTTGGCCTATCATTGGAGTCTCGTAGGCTAGAAGAGGTTGGTTGGGACTCATTCAGTGCAAATAGTGACTGGATTTTGGCTTTACAGGCAGTTTGAGGGCCATTTGGACCAGTTCCTTGATTTTAGGGAGATTCCCTATTTTTTAGGAGGTTGTGGCAATTCCCATATTGGAGGTTCCACGGGACCATGTCATGGTTTCAGTTTCAGGAAGTTTGGGTGTGTTTCCTAGTTTCTAGGAGCATCCCTAGATTTTAGGGATGGGACTGCCAGTTAGTTCAACTTTTCCGGCATCGGTCACAGATAGGTGACAAAGTTATATTCATATGATTGTATGGTTATTTTGGGCTATTATTGGATATCTGGAAATATTTTAATATATTTAAATATTTCCTAAGTTTGCAATTAAATAAATTAAAATAAGGCTATGTATTTAGTCATTTCGGAGTAATAAGGGATTTCTGGCTTCATCTGGGTTGATATGCCTATGTGTTATAGCTCGTTGGAAAGGTCTTGAACTTTGCTACATGATTCTCACCTTCCAGAGTCTTTTTGGATGCCTGAAGCTATTTATTTGCAATTTAGTGTTATTTTCCTATAGTTGACGCCATAATTAGAAAATAACACTCTTTTCATAATGCGCCAACTTTACTCCCTTTTAGGGTTTGGCTTGGAAAGGAAAGGAGATATAAGGAAATGAAGACCAAATTGTTCATTATCTTTTTACACAATCAAACTTATTTTTGCGAATTAGCTCTGAGTGGGCGATTCTTCATCTGGGAAGCAAACCCCAAGATCTGGACTGGCTGGGACGTAGCCCTCAGCAGTTATTGGCATTGGATTCTTCAGGCAGAGTGCATTGTTGACAGAGATTGAGTACGCCATTCTTCATTGTGGATTCAGGTTGCAGAGTAAGGGTTTCAGCATGGCAGATTGATTCTTCAGCTTGGGCATGATCCTTGCAGCCTTAGGGCCACCATTTGTAGCAGGTACATCCCACGTGGAATGTAAGGAATGCATGTATTCAGCCTTAGAGGTATTCTTGATTCATGATCACTATTCACCTTTCAGTTTGGCATCATTGTTGGATGTAAGTTCCTTGGATCTGCATTGGAATTATTATTTGGTTTTACAAATCAGAAATTTGTCTGGTACAACTTGTAGCAATTCTGAATTTGGCTGTATGTTCTTATTTATTTTCAGTCTCCTTCATGTTTACTATTCATTATTCATTACTTGTTTGAAAACTATCAAAAAACACAAAAAGAAACAAACCTTCTGCAACTTCTGTCTATTCTCTAAAACCATCAAAGGAATCACAGGAAAATATGGTTTGTTAATTTAAAAAGAAACAAACCTTCTGCAACCTCTGTCTATTCTTTATCTTTGAAATGTTCAAGAACATTTATTTGAATTGGCACTAGATGTTGTGACATTTTCACACATCGCCCCATTGCAAATGGGGACCCCCACTTTTTCCTTCACTTTAGTGTTTTAGTTGTCCGTCTTAACTTGGCAGTGGTCTTAGTTGTTAACCTTTGCTTCAGAGAGGAGGTACGTTTTGTCAAAACAAGTATGAGGTCATGTTGTCAAAGTTGTCGATGTTGCTAAGAGTGAAGGATGTCATTGGGATGGGAATGTGAATGAGTAGTGGTAAGATTGCTTGTAGTTCCGTCAAGAGCTGCAAGCACAGCACACCTAGGGTTATGAGTTTCAAGATTGCATTATGCAAGACCTAGAGGGGGTAAAATCAAGATAATTTGTCTAGGTAAAGTTCAACCCCCTCATTCCATGTATAAATTTGTGCAACCTTACCCCTCATATGCGCTCATAGCAACTTTATGCATACCCCACACCTTGAATGAGCTACTTGTCGTTGTATAGCATCGGTCGGATCCTACAGGACCGACTTGTCATCAAATGCGTGAATGGCCTAATCGGCCTTACGCATTTAATGCATAGTTCGAATTCTATAATGCCGACATTTGATTTATACTGGCAGATTAATAAAGCGGTTTATTGATATATATAACTAATACCGAACTCGCCTTAATGAAGAGACATGTTGGTTAAGCATTGAGGAAAGACGTGATGTTTGGGAAGAGCCGACTTTGAAGAAGTCCTGATGTTTCATATTGATATATAGTTCGATCCACCTCACATTCCAACACGACGATTTAACATACACAATTAGCAGATCATATACTATAAGCAGATTGAAGCAGATCGAATTGGCAGACTGTTGTGACCATTTCACACATCACCCCATCGCAAATGGGGACCCCCTTTTTTTTTGCTTGTTTTTCGCCCGTTTTCGCTTTCGTTTTTAGGGTTTTGTTAGTCAATTGGTTGTCTGGATTTAGGGCCAAGCCTTAGGGTTTTAAAATTTTGCCTCTTCAAGCCAGAATCCAGTCGTTTTTGAGAGCTTTTGAGCTTCTTTTTCTAGAATGCAAATTTTGAATGCAATGATTTCGCCAAAATTGTCTAATTTTCAATTGGAATGTTCATGCAGAGCTTAAATTTGTCTAAGTGTTGACCGTCAATGTGAATTTTTTGTCCGATTGAATATTTTGACCAAATTTTGACCTTTTTGAATTTTGATCCTCGACATTGGAATTGATTTGTTTTCGCCTTGTGAAGTGTTAAAATGTGAAAAATCTTGTTATTTTGGCCTGTAGGAGCAAAATCGCTCCTGTCCCTCAGTGAAGGACGGGAGCTCAATTTCAAATATCTCATCATCCTTGCAGAGTCCAGACAAATTTTACGTTTGAAGTGATGGAGAACGGCGAGATCTTTCCATTGAATATAAATTGAAGATTTTCATGAGCACAGAAATGCCTCCAGGAGGAAAATCGCTCCTGTCCCTCAGTGAAGGACCGGAGCTACAATTCAAATTTCGCCTTGTCCTTGCAAGATTTCGAGAGTTTAATGATTTGAGGACGTCCGAAGGAAGATACTTTGCCAAATGAATATAATTTGAGATGCAGAAACGAAGGAGAATGACCTACATTGACCAAATCGCTCCTGTCCCTCTCCAAAGGACCAAGGCGAAGTACCTTGTAGCTCTCGTCCCTCTCCCAGGGACCAGAGCGATTTCCTTCATTTTGCAAAATCCAGACAAAGGTCAAGGCAAGTTTACGTTCAAAAACAAAGGAGGACATGAGATGAACACATTGAATATAAATTGAAGATTTTTGGGACGTCCATACCAGTGTTAAAAGCCTAGTTCGCTCCTGTCCCTCAGGAAGGGACCAAAGCGATTTTTGATATAATTACCTTTTTTTGCAAAATTACAAACAATATCAAGGCATGGGCGAATACAGTGAAGAAGGACAAGTCCGTTGAATATAAATTTGGAAGGTGACAAAGTGAAATGAAGGCCACAAGACCCAGATCGCTCCTGTCCCATGGGAAGGGACCAGAGCGATATCTACATAATGGCGTAAATTTCAAAAGGCAAACAAGTTTCGAGCAACCAAGAAGGTCGAAAGGACATCATTTCACGTAATGAAGATGATTGCAAGTTGATAAAAACAAGAACAAGCACATAATGATGAACTTCGCTCCTGTCCCTCTCCAAGGGACCAGGGCGATGTTGGATATATTGGCCATTTTATGCAAGATTTACGTAAGATCAAGGGTTCACAACGTCTTAGAGGGTCCATGGTATGATAACAAGATGATAAACAAGAGTTTTGAACGTGAAATGATCATCATTTTGAGCATGGAGACTATATCGCTCCTATCCCTCTCCAAGGGACCAGGGCGATTTGCTTTGGATCCTTCGTTTTACTTCAAGTACGTGTTAAGTCAAGACTCCATAAGGATAAACAAGGTTCAAGCCATCATTTGATGATAACATACAAGAGTTTTAAACGTCCAAACATTGCTAATCAAGGTAAAAGCTCATATCGCTCCTGTCCTTTGGACAAGGACCAAGGCGATTCTATCAAAAACACTCACGTTCCTACAAAGATCAAAGCAAAGCGAGGTTAGCAAGGTAAGGGACATAGTTGGGAAGACGTTGCAAAGGAGATCGAAGTTTAAAAGCCGCCAAGATCAAGGAGAAATGTGGATCGCTCCTGTCCCTCCCCAAGGGACAAGGGCGATGGTCCCTTTAATACGTCCAAACGCATAATGAAGACAAATGGAGTAAGCGCAAAGGACACAAGCAATGATATTATTTGCCTTACAATGAAGGTTCGAAGGTCAAAGATACAAGATAAACGTGAAGACATGGAGATCGCTCCTGTCCCTCTCCAAGGGACAAGGGCGATGTTAGGCAAAACGCATGATATTCTTTGAAAATCACGTTAAGACAAGGACGCACAAGGTTTTAAATAGCATTTGGAAGATGATACAAGGAAAGGATCGTACCAAAATGGAGAATTTCAAGCAAAAAACTCAGGATCGCTCCTGTCCCTCTCCAAGGGACCAGGGCGATAATGGTCATAAGATGCATTTGCTCGCACAAGAAAGAAATTCAAATTCGAAGGACCACCAGATGATCGATTTGGAACGTGGAAATGAAGGAGTTGAACGTTGAAAACGCAAGAATCAAGACCAAAATCATGGATCGCTCCTGTCCCTCTCCAAGGGACCAGAGCGATGAGGTACGTCCCTTTATTTTCATATTTTTGGCGCCAAATTAAACAATTCAAATTTCCTTAAATGCTAAATCGATTTAAAATTTGAAAATCCATTTTTATTTGGCATTTAATATGGCGTTATCTCTTGTTAATTATTTTTTGCCTTTATTTAAAATCGAAATTCTCATTTAAAAAACGCAAGGCATTAATAGTTAATTATTTAATTAATAAAAAATCGAATTGGAGCGCTCATATATGGAGGTCGGCCTTGTCATTTCATTGCAAATCATTTAAAAAGATGGTTTTATTTTTATCAAGTCGGCCTAAGGGGTGAAGGATGAGAGCGCTATATAAAGGGGAGTGGAATTATCATTTTCTACATCATTATTTTACCTCTCTACATGCGAATTAAGGAAGACGAAGGAAAGTGTTAAGTGTGTTCGAATATAGTGCGAATATTATCCAAGGGTGGCGCACTTAGTCATCAAAGGTGGTGCGATTTCAAACCAAAGGGTGGCGCTAATATCATCTTGTGTGGAGTGCGAAAATGCTTGAAGACCAAAGGTGGTGCGAATTTGAAGATCACGCCTAAGGCGAATTTGCTAAAGACTTGGAGATTTATTTGGGCGAACTTGAAGATCCATTTGAGACCACGTCCAAGGCGATAATTGAAGATCACGTTCTGTCCAGAGGTGGCGAAGTCAATTTTGAGGAGATCATATTGAAGATTACTTTATACCTCAATTTTGCCTAGGCAAATTTTGTTTTTGCATTCTAGAGTTAGCTCTCTATCGAGGTATGGCGATTTAATTGTTATTGTTTTATTCATTCCTCGTCATATTTCAAATTTTGAAATTTTGATTCTTGAATTTCTCTTAGCTCAATCGTTGTATTTTAGGAAATGATAACTCTAGAGACTTATCATGAGATTTCCTAAAATTTATCTCTCTTATTTACGTTATTTATTGCAAAATCCATTTCTTATAATGAAATGTTGTGTAGGTATGGTGACCCCAAAGGCGGGAGCATCCACCAGTCGCTCGGCTCTCATGAAAGAAGATCAGAAGACCGAAGAAGTGGAGACCAAGATCGTGTCCAAGTGGAGCAACATTGGAGATACAAACTTGGGGAACTTTAGCACGAAGAAGTTCCGAGAGGTCCCTTACATCGGCAAGCCATCACCTGTCGCCCGGAGAATAATAGAGAGTGGCATCATCAAGGCGGCCGGTTTTCCTCCAGCCATTCAGTGCCACGAGTTAATGATCGAGTGTGCCCGTCATTACAATCCGCAGTCCAGGACAATTGTGTCCAACGAAGGAAACACTTTGGCGTACCTTTCAGAGGAAGCCATAAGTGAAGCCTTCCATCTTCCAGAGCACAGGGACATGATATACAAGAGTATTGAAGGAGCCAGATCAGTGTACGATGATGATCCAGATGCTTGCTTAAGCATAATCAACAAGAACTGGCTACTCAAGAGTCGTCCCCGTCTGAGCAAAGTACCGAACACACCACACAGGATTGATTTCCAAGAGGAGTACAGAGATTTGATTACCATGCTCAACAGAGTTACAGGAGCACCTCATGCCTTCTATTTTGAGAAATGGATGTTTTACTTCATCCAGGTGATTGTTCAAGGAAAGGGTACAATACATTGGGCTAGGATAATTAGCCATTGCTTGGACATACAGTTGAGAAGACTCAGGGCTACTAAGTCCTTCCACATGAGTTCATACGTCATCTATGCCTTAATCAGGAGCGTTGAGTATGCAGGACTACCTCACAGAGGAGTGATTGGAAGAGGACCCGGCGAGGTCAGAGTTTGTGAATCCTATACCTACTTGCATCATCCACCAGGGAAGAACTACAAGTTAATCAATGATACTTTCACGATGAACATCACAAGGACGTTGCAAGGAGGGATTCACAACAGATTATCTCAGGATGCCCAGGAATTCATCAAGAGGTACGGTGCTTGGTTCATTCAGTTACCCAAGTTCACTTACATTAGAGTGTATGGATGTCCTTTACCTCCATACATGTTGCCGAGGTACCCGACAGATAGAATTGTGTTACTTGAAGTAACAAGGCAGTTGGCAGCATATGTGAAGGCATTCAGACACAGACATCAGAATGGAGTTCAGGTACCTATTATTTTGGGTAATTCAGTTGAGGTATGTCCTAATGTCTTAGCCATGGATGACGCAGAGAAGGAGTTAGCCTTGTATCCTTTTTCATCTTTTGCTTGGAGGAATAGTTTTGATCCACATGGACATTTAGAGGAGATGGTCGGTAGAAGATTTAGACATGAGTACCAAATTGAAGATTTTATGATGAATCTCCTAGATGATCTCGAAGTGAAACGAAAGATACATTCTAGATTGCCTTTGGATTTCATCAGGAAATGTAAGATTTACAGAGTAGCCGACCAAGCTCAGGACAACGGCAGGCACATCCAATCTTCATATGATAGAGAAAGCAAAACAATAAGTTTGAATTGGAATGAGCCCGAGGCCGTGGATTTAAATGATTTGATGGCACCAGTCTTGTCTTGTACTCGTAGATGGGTAGACGTTCAGCATCAGAAGTTGAGAGAACAGGGCATAGCCATGTCTTTTACTTTGGAAGAAAAGCCAGCCGAAGATGGAGCCAGTGTTAGTGAAGGCAATCCTAATCCTAGGAATTCAGGTGAAGGTAACCTTCGATGTGCCAGTGAGGGCAATCTCCATTCGAGAGGTTCGAAGAGAAAGGAAAGATCAGAAAAGAAAGAGCCTTCCAAGAAAAAGCAAGGTGCCAACAAAGATCAAACACCAGGTACTTCTTCCAGGCCAGAGGATAGAACAGTTCGAGTAGAAGAGTCCATGGAATCGATGGTACAGAATGCCAGACAGGAGGAAGAACAAGCACAGCATGTTTCATCCGATGGATCTCTCCAAGACTATGATTTAGATAATGATAATGAAGTAACATCTCCTCCCAGACAAGAAGAAATAGTACATAAAGAGATTCAAGTTCAAGAGACAAGATCAAATATCCCAGATTGGTTGAAGGAAAGATTGACTAAGGTGATCGTAATTGAGGACGAGGACAGTGCAATTGATTTAGAGAGCCTTGTTGGACGTTCACATATGACAACAGAGAAGAAGAAGGCTACAAAGATGTCCAAGATGATTCGAGATGAGACTGGATCTAGAAAACTGCAGATAGCTACACCAGCAGCAGACAAATATGAAGGTGAGATCCTAGCAGAAGACTATCATATACATACTATTGAGTTAGGACCTTCCACAGCAGAGCAGACTTTAGATGATGCCACCGACACATTTGAGGCATTGAAGGACAAGTTTAGAGAAGAAGTAGAGAAGAATAGAAAGCTTGAGAAAGAGGTCGGTGCATGGAGGACATATTTCAGTCACATCAATGAACCTTTGGGACGTCAGGATCCAGTTAGATCACCATTGCAGGCATTGCCCCTTCAATCAATCAATGAAGCAGAAAGATTCAGGAATATGGTCCAGCGTACATGTAGTTGGATGGATAGATCTCACACGGTGGCCATAGAGTTTGTTACAAGGATGTCGAAGATCACCCATCAGGCTATCCAAGTTCTTGAGATTATTCACAGATTGATGGCACCAGTTGTTGCATTTGCTCATACCAAGGACGTTGTCATCCCTGTCTTGAAAGTTATAAGACACACATCCAGAAGAATTTTAGCACAAGAGAAGATCTTAGAAGGTGATTCTCACAGTTTGTTTCAGTGGTCAACCTTACTCCATATAAAGAGTGTTCTCTTTGAGGACATCAGTGTTAGATGTGGTCAAGTTGAGGAGGTGATCAATCCGATCCAGGACAGAGTATTTGAGGTACTTCGTACCATTCTTGGCAGAAGGATCGAGGTCGAGACAGATGTGGATTTACAAGAATTTGAGGATAGAATCAAGATCATCTTTCGCAAGGACGCAGATGTTACAGATGAGCAGTATGATCAGATGTATGCCACCATGCTCCTGATTGATAGAACAAAGGAACTTGAACCTACTTGGGACACAGCTCTTCTAGATGCATTTGATCAGGTTATCCACTTAGAAGAGAGTATCAAGAATCTTCCCGAGATTCCAAGCACAGAAATCGAAGGAATCGTGACAAAATTCATTGCATATGCTAAGAAAGAGAATTGGAAAGGGAATAAGATTCTAGATGAAAGGTTGTTACAGATGACATGACATCTTATTTCTCATTGGCTGATACCTCCTAGATTTTTGTGCCAAATTTAATATTTGGCTATGTATTTAATGTTGTTCAGTAAAAAGGAGGTCATTTGTAACAAACCCTAATTAGGGTTTAGGTGTCATGATCTTGTCCATTGATTTACTTTCAATCTGGACCTTTCATTGTAACTGGGGATGCTATTTATACCCCCATTTTTCATTTCATTTGATAATAGAAAAATAGTGAATAAGTGAGAGAGATAATAGTTGATTAGAGTTAGAAGCAATTTTTATTTTGTAGCAAGATTGAGTCTTGAAGAGAGGAATTCAAGCAATTGTTGTATATGATGACTTGGAAATCAATAAAATATTGAAGTTATGGTGTTTTGTTGCAAGTTTCTTGAGTTATCTTCATGGTTGTTGGATGTATTTGAATCACGCTCAATCGAAGTAGTTTGTTAATTTGAAAGACTAAGTGTGAGATTTGATATTTGGTAGGATTCGCAATCCAAACCACTAGCTTCTTGCTGATTGTAGGAACGCCTTGCGTGGTCAACTGGAAAACATTTTGAGTCCTTAACCTTCAAGCATTTTCGCATCTAGGATATGTACCTTCGTAGTAGTGTCCTTGGTCTTTGATGCATTGAATACCATTATTACCCTAGAAGATCGCACTAATTTCAATTGAGTTGTTATCTTATGGCAAAATTGAAGTTGGTTGAGTCTTGCCAAATCTCATTCATGCTAAGTCATTCATAGGGTTAGGCTAGATTAGACTTTCTTAAACCCTGTCCTTTTTCCATTTTTTTGAAAATTCCTTTTAGTCTAGTAAAATCTTCGAGCTTTTGAATACGTAAGACGCCTTGGAGGAAACAGCAAATCACATCATACCACTAAAAAGCTTGTCCACACGTGGAGACCCCACTAAAAGAACCTTGGAGTCCATCTAACTGATCCTTTTTGCAGATCTTCAGCAGTTAGAGACTATTTTCTCAAGAGAGGATAAGATGCCTGTCGGTATTTTATTCTGTGTATGATTGTGTATAAAATACACGTCAACACAGACCAAATACATTCTTCAGTGGATCGGATTCATCCTACAGCAGATCGACTTTCTTCATCTGCAGATTATGTAATACATTCAAGTCAGATCGAAGATCATCATTCATCCTTCTACAGTATGAGAATCCTATAGGAGTTCGGATTATACACAGCAGTCTAGAGTGATTGACTTATTCATATAGCTTCAAGAAGTGAAGCAACCTTGTAAAATCATATCCTTATTTGATAAATATAATCAGAGACATTCACTGTTGGGTTTTTCACCTTCTAGAGGAAGGTTTTCCCAAGATATATTCTGTGCATTTATGTTTGATTTACTATCTATCTAATCTGATCATAAAAATTTAACAAGGTATTAGAGCCACGGTGAAAGAAGATCGTGATCAGATTCCCTACAACTTCTAAGTATTCTCTCCTCTCTCTCCGTCGAGCAATATCTCAGTCTCGAAAATGGTGAACGGTCTTAAAGTCGAAGATAGGCTTGAAGACGCATCTAACTTCACCTCATGGAAATTTAGAGTGCTCATTGCACTTGAAGAAAATGATCTTCTTAAATTCGTGGACGAAAAGGATTTATCCGAACCTGAACATCATGAGGAGAAGCTTCAATTCAAGAAAAATGCCATCAAAGCAAAGAAGATATTAATCGACTCTGTGAGGGATCACTTGGTGCCTCTCATATCCAAGATGACAACTACGAGAGATATGTTCAAAACCTTGGAAGATTTATATGAGATTAACAACGTGAGTAGGGCTCTTGCCCTGAGGCAGCAACTCAACCAAGTGAAGATGGCAAAAGGAGATTCAGTCATCCCTAAGTTGGAGCTCTTTGTAGAGTCAGATGGTTTCCATGCTCCACAATGCAACGATTTTACAAGGTTTAGAGGTTTGATTGAAAATCAGTTGAGTCTTGATGAGGAATTGTGCCTAGAGAGTATATTGCTACCTTGGTTGTGTAGGATTCACAATGCACCCCACTCAGAGTTTACATGTTCATTGTGTCAAGAGGCTATGAATCAAGCCAGATGCTAGTACAAATTACCAGAATCATCAAATGAATGAATCACTGACAAAATTTGGAGTGCATATCTTGCAATTGAGGAATATGGAAGAACAAAGGAAATGCCTCATACAACATCATCCAACAGTGAGGGAAGTCAATTGCAAGAAGATAGCACAAATGAGCTTAAGTATCGACCCATCACAGTTGGGGATGGCTTTGCATACCTCGCACCCGTGGAAGTTGAGGAAACAATCAAAGATGTTCAAGTCAGCAAGATGGTGGCAGGTGAAGATCATTGTATGGAAACATCAAGACATGAAGTGCTACAAAGTACAAACCATGGATACTTGTGAAGAGGACCATCAAGAAAGTGAGAAGGAAAATGTAGTTGAAGGAATAAAAGACTCGGGGGGTTATCATACACTTGATGTTTCACCATTTCAAGAACAAAGAATTGAGTTTCATACATTCCAAGATGAAGCACTCCTTGATGAAGATACAAACGAAGATTTACCACCTATTCAAGAGGAAATAATCCTTGATGAGCATTCAATTTTGCAAGAGGAACATTTGAATGAAGAGTTTCAAGTCATTCCATGTGAAGAAAGCACAAGCTTCCTTGAAAATGAACAAACGGAGCCAGTGAATGACGAGCAATTTGAAGGGGCACTACCCTTTGAGATTGTATTCAAGGATCAACTAGGGGAAATATTTGAAGATCAATCAATCAAGGAGACCTTAGATTTTGAGGATATTCTTATGGAGCTACACAAGGACGTGTGGTTTATGGAAAATGATAAACAAGATGTCACCATGGGAGCAAAGAGTGTAGAACAATTCAAAACAACGCTAAGTCCATTGCCAATGAGGTCTCAAGAGGAGCGAGTACATGCCCGTGGAATGATATGGTATGTTGGTGGATTGCAAGCGAGAATCTCCATGCAAGCACGAGACATGCCAAGTTGTCTCTTTCCCTGCTTTTAATTTTCAAGGTTATGAATTTGATTATGGGGGTTTGGGAAGAACAACTTACATATGGATTGACCATGGGCCTAATAAATCAACACAACTCATAATCTTGCGTGAGGTGTTGATTGAATATGAGAGATGCATTGTGACAACTTGCTTCTCCGAGTTCAAGGATGAGTCTGCCCAATTCCGAACCATCACTTTTGCCATGCTCTTATTCCATATTTGGAGAAATCATGTCAATTCATGTACATATGTTGCTCCTTTGAGTCATGTCAGGTCTAGGAGTCTTGTATATAGTTTAGTTTAGTTTAGGGTAGGTTTCCTTTTGTATGTTTTAGTTTAGTTGTTTTGAGTGAACCAAGTTGCTAATTTGCCTTGACTCATTTGGCTCGATATTGTTAGGTGTCTCAAGTAGTTTAGTTGGGCTTTCCTTTAGTTTGGTTTGCAATAGTTTAGTTTGCTTTGAGTCTTTTAGTTAGTCGGTTTGCTTAGTTTAGGGTTCATAGTGGAAGTTTGTTTGTGACAAAGGAGACAAAGGAGTTGTGTTGTTTTCACATATGTTGGCACGATTCATATCTTCTATTCAATCCATTTCCTAGATAACTATTCATGAAGTTCTTTAGAATCCAAGGTTGTTGTTCTCCAATTTTATCATTTGATAAGGAGTTGTACTCAACTTGGAAGATACTGAAATCTTTTGATTACTATATTTTCACACACTTAATGAATTGCTCTAAGTCATTGTGGTTTCTTACATGAAGTTGTGGCTAGTGAAAAATCTTAAATCCTACTTCAGTGCCATTGTTATTCTCAAACCCATGTGAGCTTCATTGCTTACGAGCCAAAGTGCAGAAAATATGTATTAAAAAAAAAAGAAAAAATGAGAAAGTAGAGAAAAAAAAATTAAGAGAAAAAATGAAATGAAAAGAAATATCAAAGTATTTGGCTTTGGGAACATGCGAATCACTCAATCGGAGCTATGGACGCCCAACTAGCAATGGAGCAACATTTGTGAGATTACAACAATAACCTCATCGGGGCTGTGGACACTCGCTTGCAATGAGGCTCTATCCAGGATGCTTTTGAAGTTAGGATCACCCATGTAGCTCATCACAGTGGATTCTATGAGTCACAATGGTCTTATGAGTTGGAATGAATACATTTGCACACACCTAGGTAATCAAAGACTAAGTACTTTGATCCAGTTTGGGATTCTTCTTCCCTTTTGAGTCCTCTATATAAGGTTTAGTTCTCTCATTTGTAAAGGTTAATAGAGAAATACTTAATAGTAGTAGCAAAAGCACTTAGTAGTTAGCAATAGAGTAGGAGGAGGAAGCTAGAGATTGTTGCCAAGACTTGTTGAATTTAATACATGATTTTCATTGAAGTATGGTGGATCTCAATGTGTTGTTTCTACATGTTGCATGGTTTCTTGTTTCTTCTCAAAGTTAAAGAAAGTTCATTGATTATAATGGAGAAGTGTAATGATATGTGATGGAATTCCGGTTCATACCATTTGTAATTTGTTGATTGTAAGTTGCAATGTATCACTAGTCTGAACCTCATTAAGCACTAGTTCGATTGTGGATATTCACTTGGACTGTGCCAGTATTAGGTGCTTGAATGAATGTTCATAATATGAAAATCCTTCGTTATCCTTTGGATATTGCATCAGTTTTGTGTAGTTGTTCCTATTATCACAAAAGCTTGCACCCTTGCTAAGCTATCAACTCAGCAACCTTGTGAAACATGGAAACAACCCCGAAGTGTGGGACCTTGCGCAAGGGGTTGAATCTTCGAAGAAGGTTGGCTTCCTTCTTCAAATAGGTGCAGGGGTTGAACCAACTCAACACTTCAAAACTTACTCCTAAGCCTATCCTAACAACTTGCAGAGGTAAAAGGAAGAGAGAATTGCTTGAAATAAAAGGAGGTGATGCACCAAGAAGAGATTGTTTCTCTCCCTACCGAAATGGCACAAAGAACCAACTAAAAAACCCAAGAGATGCACAACTTCAATTGCATAAGTGACCCAAACGCATGTATGGATGTTAGAATTTGCTAAGTGTTAAGAGGGGAGAAGGATTCCCACAAGTCACACTCAGAAAACAAGTTAACACAGCATATATGGAGAGAAAAGCCACAAGACATACACCTATAATGAAGGTAAGAAAGCATACACAGCATACATAGGTTAGAAGAAGGCAAGAATGGTGATTTTCAATTAATCATAAGGTCAAAGCCAATCTTACAGTTGTAGAAATGCAAAAATAATTACAAGTCTTTAAGAGAAAAGAAGAGCATAAGAAAGATCAAGCCAGCAGGTAGAGAACCCCTTACAATGAGGCTTAACAGCCTTATATAGAAAAAAGGTTACAATGGTGATCATGACCCTTGCATGTCAGTCTGGAAGTGCAGGGAAGTGCATACACTTGGCTTGTACATGCAAGCAACCTAGCCATACCACCAAAGGCAACTCTGAGGAAGGTGGACTGACTAACCTTCCAACGTCAGACATGACATAAGTCACCAAGCATGGCCCCGTACCTCCCTGATGGAAATCCTGCCAAAAACATTTAATGCACCCTTGTGGCTCCACAAAAGAAAGTGCACAAGTCACCAAAACTGTCGGAGCATTAAAAGCCTTGAGTGTTGATCACGCCATCCGGAAGTGTCGCCAATCGGAAGGAAGTCCGGAGACTTCGGAAGTTCGGACTCTCAAAGTGAGGAAGACAAGGGAAGGAGCAAGGAACTTCGGAACCTCGGGGTTTCGGAGTTCCGAAGGACTTCAAAAGGCTAAGGAAAGAACTTTGGAACCTCGAGGTTCCAAAGTTTCGGGATAGAGAGAGGAAGAGAAGAAAAGGAACCTCGGAACCTCGAGGTTCCGGAGTTCCGGAGAACTAGAGAGAGAAGGCAAAAGGGGAAGGAACTTCGGAACCTCGGGGTTTCAGAGTTCCGGAGAGAAGAAGGGGAAGCGAGGAAGAGGACTTCGGAACCTCGGGGTTTCGGAGTTCCGAAGAAAAGGAGGAGGAAGGGCTAGGAGGGAACCTCAAAACCTCGGGGTTCCGGGGTTCCGAGGAAGGCAAGGGAAGGGAACTTCGGAACCTCAGGGTTCCGAAGTTCCGGGAAAGGGGAGAAGAAAAGAAGGAACTTCGGAACCTCGGGGTTCTGGAGTTCCGGAGGAAGGGCTAAGCTAGAGAAAGGAACTTCGGAACCTCGGGGTTCCGAAGTTCCAGAGAAACTAGAGAAAAGCTAAGGGAAGGAAGGGAACTTCGGAACCTCGGAGTTCCGGAGTTCCGGAGTTCCGGAGTTCCGGAGTAGCGGCTAAGCCAAAGAACTTCGGAACCTTGAGGTTCCGAAAAAGGAAGAAGGAAAGAGACAAGGGCAAAGAACTTCGAAACCTCGGGGTTTCGGAGTTCCGGAGAAGGGAAAAGAGAGGGCAAAGAGAAAAGAACTTCGCAACCTCGGGGTTCCGGAGTTCCAAGGAAGAAGAAAAGGCCGAGGGAGGAACTTCCTCCAGACAAGGCAACACTTCACACTTCATAATTCTTCACTCCTTGATCAACTAGGGCCACGCTGGTCCATGGAACATATCTCTGATCGGTTCTCACTGAAGGACCAAGGGTGTCATATAATGACAACAGTTCCCACATGGCAAAGCAAAGCTTGATTATGGAATCCGTCTATCAAAGCATCATCCTTTATTGTCATTGTCCTTAGGATTGAATTAGATATCTTATCCCTTATTTCCTTTTGCCTTTTATTTTCCAAGAAAGTTAAGTAAGATTCCACGTTCCAGCTATGTTCAAAGTGTAAGTCCCTTTGTGATTACCAGCAATATCATATCAAACACACTGAGTCTATCCAAAGCATAAAGTCAATTGTTCGCATTGTAAACCTTGGAATCATCTCATTTGATCATATTTGTTAGCATATGAGGTTTCTTTGTTCAAGAGAGCATAGAATACTTAGTATTTTATCGTGCTCGAGGTGTCCAAAAAAAAAATCAACAATTCCACTTTATTTCCCTCCACTTCATTTGCTCCTTCTTCCCCTTTATATCTTCCAATTTGAGGGCGAGGTCACACCTCTTCATCATGTCTTCTTGTTAGCAAGAGTCACAACCTTTCACAAAAAGCACCCTTTGAAAAAGTACAACACTTCAAAATTTCTACCGTTTTGAAGAGTCACTTCCCTATTTACTACCTATTCCTTTCTTCTTCCCTTGATCCTTCCTTGATTCACATGATCCATTCTTCCTTCCTTTCTCCATATGCCCCCATCCAAATGAAGTTCTCTTCTCCCTTTTATATCTCATGTTTGAGGGAGTCGCAGCTTTTTGTTTCATGCCTATTGAATTTTGACCATTCATTAAACTTAACTAATTTTTAATTATTTTACTTTTATTCTTTTATGCTTTAATTTTAATTTTACTTTTATTCTATTATATTTTAATTATATTATTAGCATATATTATTAAATCCTATTCCAAAATGCCCCACTACAATCTGCCCCACCCAAGATTGCTTGTCCTCGAGCAATGATCATGGAGTGTTTAAAATGATTCTCATTATGAAATGGCTTTAGAAACACAGATGGAGTAAACTTGCTGAAAATACATCAAGTATGAACCAAGCACGAAGCATAAACATAAAAGCATGAAGTATAGACATGAATATATGCAGACACGGAGCATACACATAAAAACACGTGTTGTTAGATCACTTCTTTCTTTTTTTATCCAGAAAGTGTGCCCAATCCCAATCTTGTTACTCATAATCTATTTTGAGCCAAAAAGTGGGCCTAACCCAATCTTTCTACTCATAATCCATTTCAAGCCAGAGAGTGACCTAACCCCATCATAATCCATTTGGAGCTAGAAAGTGGGCCTAACCCATCCTTCTGCCCATGATCCATTTTGAGCCAAAATGTGGGCCTAACCCCATCCTTCTGCCCATTATCTGTTTTGAGCCAAAAAGTGGCCGCATCTTTTTGCCCATAATCCATTTTGAACCAAAAAGTGGGTCTAACCCCATCCTTCTACTCATAATCTATTTTGAGCCAGAAAGTGGGCATAACCCCATCTTTCTGCCCATAATCCATTTTGAGCCAAAAAGTGGGCCTAACCCCATGTTGCTACTCATAAGTCATTTGGAGCCAAAAAGTGGGCCTAACCCCATCTTTTGGCTCCCATATGCTCATAAACATGTCATAAATTTGCTCCAATATGCTTCAAACATTTGCTTATGAAATCCCTTTGGAACATTGTGGTTGTCCTATGCTTGTTCTTATTATGATAGTATGTTTTGCTTTTGCACGATTCAATTTCCTCCTAATAGGCTGATCATGCATACATCCAAACCCTCTACACTTTGTCACTGCAACTCTATCATCCACAGAATGTCCACATGCAATCATCTTTGTTTGAGACTCTTGCATGATGTCAAATGACTGTCAACTGTGATCTTTGAGTAATGATTTGTGTACTATGACTCGTCATTTCTTGCCACTTGTTCTTGATCACTATCTTCAGGCACATTGCATATTGTTCTTACAAGCTGGCAAAATCACTGCTTAAATTCCAATTGTAATTTCCCCTTTTGGGATTGTCCTAAATGTCACCCTTACTATCATAAAGCTGAAATTTGATTGTTTTTGCCCTACGTTACCAGGTTCTCCTATTGGAGACCACGTGCCCACTCTAAAATGGCACTAGAGCGAGAGTGGCAACAAGAGCACTCCAGGAGCAACCCAAACACCTCAAGTTCCATGTGGGTGAGCTATGCAACAGAAGCGCCCAAGGAGCACCTCAGTCGCCCCTAGTTCCCTATGGGTACACATGTCGCATACCCTCAAGGAAACTAAGGCAGTTGAGATGCTCCCAAACACTCCCATAGGCGGCAATGCATTGCAAGTGCAAAAAACAAGAAAAAAACATTTTTTAAATGCAAAAACTAAAACGAAATCCCTAAAATGCTAAATATACCTGATTTCATCCCTTTGCAACTTCATTTCTCTCCAACACCTTGCTCGGCATTTTGTGTGATGACCCCTTTCCTAAATTCACCCTAAAAAAGTAAATTAGCATTAATTTTAGGATTTAGGAATAGGAGCTCACCCTTAATACAAATTGAATGTTTCCATATTATCCAATCATAGCTAATATTATGCATACCTATCAATCATTTAAATAATGAAATGTTAAAATATTTTCATTTTAATTTGTTGTATGATTTATTTCTCATAGATTGCATGAGACTCTTCTTCCCTATTCTGCTAATCCTTACAAGATGGAAGGTTTACTGTGCCAAGGGCACATAACACAGTCTACATGCAGCTCCCTCAAGGTTTTCTACCTGTCTTGGGACATTTTTGCTATGTGACCAATTTACTCTGCCTTTCCCCCACACACTCCCTATCTTTGCAAGTACTAGAGAAAGGCGAAGAATCAAGATACACAAATATCTGTATTTGTTAAATTCTTTAAGTAATTAATTGTATTGGATATCGTGTATATATTATCTCATAGTACCTTATTATCAATGCAGTGAATGATATCAGTATTGACAGTCCTTAATGTTATCAGTTTGTCCTACATTAACAATATTAAATTCATATTAACAGTGTTGTGCTATTTTGGACATACCATATCAGATTGTATTAACAGTATTAACCTCAAATTATTATATTATATTGGTACCATTAAGTTATACGATGTTAATAGTATTATTAAGTACTAACTGAATGGAGTTGTGTTAACAATATTAAATTGTATTAATATAAATTATGTCAACAATATTAAATTATATTAACCATATTAAATTTTGTTCATAGTCTTAATTGTATTAATAATGCTAGACTGTATTAACAAAGTAAACAGCAGCATGTGATAAACAACTATCATACCCGTAATGCTGCCCAGTCAAGGTGACTGCAGTTACCTTTTATTCCTTTCCTTCCCTCTTGTCTGTCCGTGCCTCTCCTTTCTATTTTCTTCCTTCTATTCTATTCCTTACCTCCCCTCTAAAATAACTTACTTCCTGCCTTTTATATCCTTAAGGAGGGATAGGAGAGTCATCTCATTTCCTGT
The DNA here is from genome assembly GCF_030272615.1 of Cryptomeria japonica. NCBI lineage: Eukaryota > Viridiplantae > Streptophyta > Pinopsida > Cupressales > Cupressaceae > Cryptomeria > Cryptomeria japonica. The sequence continues at coordinate 166,645,052 of NC_081407.1, read as the reverse complement.
GGGACCCGTCCCTTGGAATGTCATGTCTCTTTGATTGATTCCTTCTTGATACCCGAAGCCTCTTGACTCATGATTATTTAATAGTCATTTATGAAGTTCGCTGGCTTAGACTAATGATAATTGCCTTTTTATTATTCCAATTTGTTCCTCCCTTAATCGCAGCATCATGAAATTGTTGACTAGTCAATGTTTATTATTATATTAATGTTTATTGTTTGCCACTTGGTAAATCGCTGATCAGGTGTCCCTTCATTTATCCATTTCTGTTTTCTTTTTCTTTTTTTCTTTGGAGATGGTATGGGGTTAGATTAGTGTCTCCACTATAAAAATTGTGGTCTTACTAGTACGACAGTTTTTCTGATCGATACCAATTAATTCATTGATTTATTTATTGTGTTATTTCTTCTGGGTTATGGACGTGAGAGTGTTTATGTTGGGGATATGACATTTTGAAAGGTAGCTAGTTTTTCCGAAGGAGAACGATCAAAAAGTGCCAGAGGGGTGAAAATAACTTGCACAAAGGAGATCTAATCATCTAAGGCAAGCAATTTAACTCATTCTTTACCTTTTTAACGAAAAATTTCGAGTTTCTAATTGATTTTTTTCAAGTTTTAAAAAAATTAGAAAAAAAAGAAACAAATTTCAAGACTTTTTATAATATTTTTTGGTGTTTGTTTTAAACTTTTGTTAGTTTATACATATTGTATAGTTGCATTTATTTATTTATTTATTACTTTAAAACTTTATTTCTTTTTCTTAAAATAGATAAATCAAATGACAATCTATTTGGAATGACCATTAGTTCAAGTTCAGTGGGTACTGATTAAAAAAAAAAATTTAAATACAATCAAGAATCTCCTTTATGGAAACATGTTACAATGTTTGAACAACTTCCACAAGGCAAGGCAATCATTTGGAAGCGTGGTGAACATGGAGTCCAATTTAAGAGCTCATATGGTCGAGTGAAAGCTCATTTATGTGCTATAAGTGAGAAAGGGATTAGAATCTACGAATGGTGAACTAGGAAGGGGTTGCCAAAAGAAAAAATTATGGCATTCATTAATGAACAAGAAGTTGGTGTTGTGAATGAAAAAACAAAATTAAAATCTCATCCTTAACCGAGGATGTAATGTCCCCTTATGTTAGTTCTTAAAAATTCGGGAGAATCAACTCAAAAATCAATTGCAAAAGACGTATCCTTGTCAAAAACACAAAATCCTTATGAATGCTGATAATAAATATTTAATAGAATGACAGTATATCAATTCTGAAACATATAATAAATATATGATAATACAAGTATTATATATTTTGCAAATAGTAACTTGATTGATTGGATGTAATATATCTGTTGTCTCTGATATAACCTTGGGAATTATGCAATGGTAAGATGATCCAATCTGCAATATAGAGAGATCTCTTCTCTTCCTGATGTATCGATGGGAGATATGTTGTGAGCCTCCTCCTAATTCAATGATAGCAATGATGCTATGATAATGATGCTAAGGTGGAAGATTACAAAACTTCTCAGATTCTGGGTCAAGTAGAAGTGTTTAGATGGAAAGAGCCTCATGAGTGGCCTCCAGGGGGCTCTAAGGAGGATCATAAGGAGCTTGGAAAGCTTTTGGTAGACAAGGCTTGTAATTCCTTGGAGGGGAGAGATATTCTTGCCTGGGGCCCTGATCTAAAAGAAAAATTCTCAGTTGCTTTGGGATATCAGGGGTAGGATAAGCAAATTCACGGGAGAACTAGGGTTCCTTGGTAGAAAAAATTGTGGCGCAAGTTTTCTTGGCCCAATTACTACTTTTTCATGTGGCTGGTTGATCAGAATAGGTGCCTTACCTAGGATAATTTGAGGAGGACTGGATTTTTGGGTCATCCTCAGTGTGTTTTGTGCAATAACAGTAAGGAGTTCTCTTCACATATGTTTTTCATGTGCCCTTTCTCCAAGGAACTTTGACATTTTTGATAAGGGATTTGGAATAAGGCTTGTGTCCAGGCTTCCTCCTTGGTTGAGTTCTAGGGTCTTTTGGGGAATTCTCTAAGACTCCTTTTCTGCACATTGCTTGGCACATAGGCCCTTCTTTTATTCTTTGACAAAACTTGTAGGAAAGGAACAAAAGGATTTTTCAACATAACAAAATGTTGAGTCATCAATTATGGTTGCGAATTATTAGTGTTCTACAAGAAACCTTATCAGCAAAATGTGACTTGTCCTCCCCGGCGGATCTGGGTGATTTAGTTGTCACTCAGAGATTGGCTTTGGCAGGATGGAGTATGAGGCTCCCCTCTTCTTGAGTTGGTCAGCAGTCCAAGAGCAAGGTCCATCAAGATGGTTGTTGTCACCCCCCTCATCATGATGTGTTGAAGATAAATACTAATGGTTCTTCTAGAGGAAAACCTGGGCATGCTGGGATTGGTGGAGTTGGTAGAGATAGTTTTGGAGTCGTCCATTTCTTCTTTTCTTTGTATAAAGGTCACCATACTAACAACTTTATGGAAGCTCTTGCTATCCTTTATGCTTTGGAGAGAAGTTGTGCCTTTGGAGAAAGATCATCCTTGTATCTGATTCATTGATTGTGATTGATTTGATGAATAAGTGGTAGGTGGAGGGAACAAACTAGCAATTGGCCTCGATGGTCAATCAGAGAGACTTCGTAGATCTTTGGACTTTGTTACCTTTTGCCACATTCCTCCGGAATGGAAGGTAGCAAATTGTTTGGCGAAATGGGCTTTTAAGTAGATGGAGATGTGGAATGTGAGCGACTGGGGACATTTGTCCACATAGTACTCTCAGATATTAGAAGAGATTGTTATGGAGGACATGAGAGTTTATTTGGGGGTTTTGATAGAGACCTAATTGCTTGGTTGTTTTCTATCTTTCTGTTTGGCCTATTGTTGAGCTAGCTGGCTCAATCTGCTTGACATCGATCTTTATTGATTAACAAATTTTTACCTCTTTTTTCTTAAAAAAAATGACAAAGAGATAGAAGAACAATGATTTTAGAATTGAAGAATATTAAAGCATCTAGTTCCAGGACTATTAAAGAGAACATTCAAGAGACCATTAAGGATGGGAGGAATGTAGATGATGCAAATGAAGAAGAGGTGAATATGGAAGAAAATATGAATATAAAACAAATCTAGGTATTTCTTCAAAAAAACAATGACTACCCAAACTTGGGCATCCAATTCTTTTGAATTCTTCCATGCATTAGATGCTTTGTGACTAGTGTTCAATCACTATCATAACACTCGTCAATTTTTCAATGTAATCTCCCATGAAGACTAGTCAAAAAATGCTCTTACACACATCCCAAGATGTCCACATGTCCAAATAAGGCAAGACTAAAGTGGGATGTCTACACCCTCATTTGAGGACAAAATCCACTAAAAAATGAAATTCATGCCACTCCAAAATAGGATGCCAGCTTTCCCAAGTTCAGGCAAAAGAGCAATATGTTGTCCTCATTTTTGTTTTAAAAAATGATGGACTATTACATTAAAAAAATTTGTCAAAAAATGAAAATTTTACTCTGATGCACGCTTCCCGAGACATAATTTCACCTTATTCCTGGACTGGACTAATCCTCGGCCCATCCTCGAACCAAGTTTCGAATTTCACCGCATTCTAGGTTCGCTTGCTATGTTTTTCCTTCAATTTCAGGTTTTTTCTCCCTGACTGCAGGTGGGAAATTTTCCTTAAGTTGCAAGTTTTATGTTTTTCCTTTGTTTTAGTGTTGTAGGGAAATTTTTAGTTGATTACAAGTGCACTTTATGAAAAATAGAACTTGTAACTTACTTTTTATTTCCCCCTTGTTGTTTTTTGTCTTTTAAGTCATTGTAGGAACTTTTTGGGCATATTACAAGTGAACTTTAAATTATGAAGTTAAAAATAAAACTTGTAATTCTTTTCCATTACAAGTTTTATAAAGTCACTTTAAGTTGTAATAGGGATATTATTTCCCTATTACAAGTTTTATTTTTAAGTTGTTTTTTGTGACTTGTAAAAGGAATTTTATTTTCCCTTTACTAGTCTTTTGTTGAGTTCTTTAAAACTTCTAATGGGAGTTTTATTTCCCTATTACACGTATTTTAAACTTGTTGTTTTCTCTCACAAACACGATTTTGCCTTTATGCAGTGAACATTTTTAAACTTGCAAATGGGTTTTAGAAACCCGATTTCAAGTGTTCTTTGCAATTTTAAACTTGTTGTTCTTTCCCAAAAACCCGACCAACAATATTGGAAGATTTTGTTGACAATTTCCACTGATTTTTGTGGAGAGATTCAAGGAGGGAGAAGGCGTTTTGGTTTCCTTGCTATTTTCATGCATCTTTCAACTCCTTTCATGCCATTTGGAAGACGTTATTGCTGGTTTTATGGCCTTCAAACAGCAAAACAAGTGTTTCTTGAATGCCACGATTTTCTTCTTGGAATGCCACGAATCTTACCTCTCCTAAATCATTTTGGCTTGTCTTGGCTAGGTGTGGAGGTTGGATGTCTTTCTTGACCAATTCTTCATGCTTTTAAATAGCATTTTGATCCATATGGCGATTTTCTAAAAACGTGGCTAGGGTTTGGAGTGTGGTTTGCTATCTATTTAAGAGTTTTTCTCTCTTCTTTCAAGCATTGTTTCTTATTCTTGGGAGGTCATTTTGATTGATCAAGGTATGTTCTTTTATTTTCTTCTTTGTTTTCATTTCTTGTTTTTGTTTGTTTTTGTTTCCTTGGTCAATTTGTAAATTTGTATATATGTTGGTTTTGCCTAAAATCGGTTTTGTGAGATATTTTCCCCTTTGTTCCAAGTTTGCAAGGCAATTTGTGAATTGCATTGTCTTTCCCCATTTTCCCTCTTTACTTGCATTTGGGATTTAAAAACCCGATTGCATGTAAGATGAAAATAGTTGATCTTCCCCTTTGGTTGGAAAATCTTAACCATCTTTTGGTGAAACTCCAAGTTTCTAAATTGGAAAATATTCATCCTTTCAAAATCGGATTTTTAGAACCGGATTACATGTTGAAAGTTATTCCCATTTTCATAAAGATGATATTCCCAAAATCTTCTCATTTTCACTCATATTCATTTCCATCATCCGTACATACCGTTCCCACCATTTCATCCACTCATTTCACACCTTCATTCATTTTTCCCATTTAAAGTCTACCTGCAATCAGCCATCCAAAACCCGAAATTGGTCAAAAACGTACTAAAAAAACACTTGAAAATGAGTCTTAAAGGTCGAATTACAAGTGCAAACTTGTAGTTACCCAATACACATATGAAGTTGCATGTTTGTTCTCCACAATTGCAAGTCAATGCTCTTGTTTTTCCCACACGTCATGCAGCTTCCAGAACCCGAAATTCACTTGTGAGCCCATTTTTGCATCAATTTATCCCTTCCCTTGTCAATCCGGTTTGCACACGCGACCTACCAAATCAATAGATTAAGGCATGGGCCTTATTTTGCAAGAAGATTTCAAGATTGGAGGATGATACAAAGAAGAGATACAACAACAATTCATGGTTGAGAGCATAGAAAGTTTTCAAGACAGATGGTCGTGACATGAAAAGAGGAAGGCAGCCCTTTCCCTCTTGAAAAGCTAGTACTACCCCAAGCAAGAAGATAAGGATGCAAGTTCCCGTTCCAGTTCAAGATGTCTTTACCAATCCAGAATACTTCAAGTTCTAGCATCCTGAAGCGACATGAAGATCATCACAGACAAAGGATGATGCAGTTAGAGTCGTGTCTTTAGACACATGGAATAGTTTTAGTTATGCATTTGTAATTTTGTTTTGACAAGTTACATGTAAAAAATAAATTTGTAATTGCAAGTTAACTCATTACTTGCACTTTTGTAATTACATGTAAAGCAGCTACAAGTTGTGTTCAATTAGGACTGTAGTTGGAATAAGGCATAGTTAGTTACTGTAGGTGTTGGAAATAAGCCACACCCAAACCGACGATGGACTGGTCCAAGAGGGGCCAGTAGCTCAGTGGTAGAGCACTCCAGCAGGGTATGGAAGGTCCTAGGTTCGAGTCCTAGCTGGTCCATTTCTCAACATGGTATCAGAGCCAGGTCTAGGCTAGGAGCCCCAAGCAAACGAGAGGTGTGGCTTAAGGGGGGGTGTTGGTGTTGGAAATAAGCCACACCCGGACCGACAATGGACTGGTCCAAGAGGGGCCAGTAGCTCAGTGGTAGAGCACTCCAGCAGCGTATGGAAGGTCCTAGGTTCGAGTCCTAGCTGGTCCATGTCTCAATAGTTATTGAATAAGTCTTGGTGGTTGAGAGAATTTCTCAAGTTAGTTGGGATCCTCCCACCTTTTTCTCATGACTCCTCTCCTATAAATACTTGACGGGATCTATTATAATTTTTATCTTTTAGAAAGCAAACAAAAAACTCTGCCAAATTTACAGCAAAGAAGTCTTTGAGCTTTCATGTGTGAATTCAAGAATTGAAAGAAATAGAAGGAAATTGCTCAAGCTTTGAGTCTTTGTGCTACATTCTTGAGTTTCTGTTCTATATTATCTTTCTTGCAAGTATTTCTTCAAGAGCTTAATCGAATTTGATTTGCAATCTTTGTGTTGCAAGTATTTGAGGTTAAAATAAATTAGAATAAATATTCTTTTGAGAGGAGTTGTAAAACTTTGTGCTTGCACTTATTCTTAAGAGAGTTTAGAAGTAGATTTTGTAAGAAATAGTTGTGAGTCTGAGCTCGTACTACTTCCTACTGTTTTATGTAAAAAGAATAAGATATTTCAGTCTTTGAGCTGTTATTATTTGTTCTTGATAACATTAGTATAGAAAAGGGTAGATAGGACTTCACATAATCAAGACTTTGAGCTTGATATTGCTGTCCCGTCCCGAAGGAAGTGACGGAAGTCTTTGAGCTTTCAGGAAACTTCATTTCCTTTCTCTCATTTCATTTCAAAAAGTTGTTACCGTTGTTTTATGTTAAATTGCTATCACTTTTCTGTAAAGAGAAAAGGATATTGGCTATCTTAAAAGAAGAAGAAAGACTGTTGTCCCATCCCATTTTATTTTTCAAGTTGTAGATAGATAGGGAGAGCCTTCCCTTAATTAGGAGAGTTTTACTCACACACTGTGGTTGAAACCACAGTTTTGTATATTCTCCAAGTGTACAAAATTTTCAACCAAGACAATACATACAAAAGATTAAGACATTAACATTAGTATTACAAGGTTAATGCACCTTGACCTTATCCCAATAGAAACATGGTTCTTAATCAATTTAAATTTATGCAAAAGCCCCCAATGAAATTTTGTATAGTGTGCATATCTATCATAGGGTTTGTCAAATTTCAACCAAAAAAAGTTCAAAATTTGATGAACTCCAAAATGCGATTAAAAATTCGTTCAAATTCACCTTAGATTTGTACAAAGGGCATAGTGATTTTTCTTTCCTGCCTCCATCAATAACAAAACACTAGAAGTGGAATGGGTCGAGCAAGTTAAGCTTTTAAACAACACACAAAGAGGAAAATCGATGCATTCTACTCCTTCATGCCACTGTTCTTTGCATTCTATCCATTACAAATCTTTTCGTCTCTACTCCTACGATGGTCCATGAAACTCATGTAGGTTGTGCTCGAGTGTTCCTCTCACTATCAAGCTGACCTTGTTAGGGCTTTTGCACAAACAAGCCTTTTATTTTTTAGTTTTGTTTTTATTTTAACTTTTTTGTTTTTTCAAATAAAATTTAGTAACTTAATATTTAATGATTTTAAACCATGTCATTTGTTTATTTTATTTTCATTTTTATAATATATTTCAATTAGATTTTTAATTTTAATGTATTTATTAATAATTAATATAAAATTTCAAACAAATTTATATTATAATATTTTTAAATTTATTAATATTATTTATTTTTTGGATTTATTATTTATATATTCAAAAACTTAAATTTATTACATATTAAAAAAATTATATAAGCTGAATTTGATGCCAAATTATTTTTCCAATTTTTTACCCTTGTTGAACTCCATCCGAATTTTATTGTTGCCGAACGTGAACTTGAAGTCAAATTAGAAACTTGTGAGTTAGGTGTGCATACTTGTAAGTTCTATTAGCTTCAAGTTTCGTTAGATCTTAAAGAACTCCCCCTTATAATTTAAAGAAAGGTTTTATCGTACGTGTTGTTCCATTTTGTGTTGTTTGGCAAGAGACAAATTAAAACACTAACAATAAATAAGCCTACAATTCATGAAAGGATCTACAAGTGCCCAATTGTTCTAAGAGTTTATATTTTGGATTGTTGTTTACCCATGAAAGAAGCTGCAAAGTTTAGACAAATTAAACACTAACAATAAATAAGCCTACAATTTATGGTACGATCTACTACTCCCTCAAATGTCCAAAGAGTTTGTATTCTGGATTGTTTTTAACCCAAGAAAGAATCTGTAAACCAAACTTTGACATGCAAAGCCAGCAATTCCTTAAAAGGTACGTATGAGTACCAAGATGTCCTGTTAATTAAAACACTTGTAAATGAAATGCTGGAAACCACTGTCCACATTGAAAACATCCACAAATTATACCAAGCAAAAGAAATTTCAAAAAAAATCACTCCAGATATAAAGATTCATCCATTTTTGCATGAAACTATAGATATTCATCCAAATAGGATTCACCTTCTCATCAATTAGAAACTAAGGTGAAACCACAAGCAATACAATTTTGGCCTTGATTGGTTGGTTTTTATAAATATCACCAGACATTATATTTAATGTTGATTTGTTAATTTATCTAATATCCCTTACCTTAGATAAAGCAAAGGCCATCAATACAAGCATACTTTTAAGAAGAGAAGGATAAACTTACAGTTTTGATGTCATGATTTTTTAATTCTTGTCCAATTATCTCCGCAAGTAAATTGTGGTCCCATCGTTTACCAAAGCCATCCTGGCAGTTCCCACCAATATTCAGGGAAAAAAAATTTAAAAATTATCTATAAAGTGATTTACAAATGCAACTCAGAAATTTAATGGGTTTAAGTAAATATAAGTTTATCAAATTGAACCCTCACTTGGAGCTGTGGAAGGTCTAAAATAGATACATTGCTTACTGGAACCTGTATAAGCATGACAGAGAGTCAATTATTATCTGGAAATCTCTTTCTTATGACATGAAAATATGTTTTGCGGAATTGCTTAAGAAGTTTGCAAGAATCACATATCCACCTTCAGAACTAAACAGGCTTGAAGCATTTCATCTTTTCGGATATGTCCCTTGCCTTCTGCATTTCCTGATGAAAATGAAATCATTAATGTAAGAGAATAACACACCAAGAGGAAAATATGGAAAATCTACATCCACATGATTCTACACAAAAATATGATTGACAAAGAAACACAGATTCTCTGCATGTGTGTTTGCGTCTTATTCTGAAGCAACCAGTCATTTGTGCTTTCCTCTTCCTTTATCAATTTTCTTGAATGTTGCACATAACCAATCAGAGTAAGTATTCAAACTTAATTAAAGATTAATTTGGGTAAGAAAAGTAGATAACTCCAATAAATCAAGGATTAAACTATTAAAATGGATGTACTATTAAGTTTGGGTATATGCAGCACAATCATTTTGCTCATCATTAAAATCCAATAGCCACAAGGGTGCATGTACCCTTTTGAAACTATAATTCTCTATACGTCACTAGAAATACACATGCCAAACTAAAAATCCCACCACTCAGAAGAATAATATTAGACTCTACCTTTCAACACAAGCATGCAATAGTGTTAAGAACTAGTTTTCATACACAAGTGCATATTTTTTCGGGCTCCCTTTAAGGAAACAGACCCATTGCTCTAACTGAACAAAACCAAGCTAAAGTGATCACCCACCCAATGTGTAGTGTAGAAAATGGGAACAAATAAGCACAACCAAACCAGGAAATACACAAACGAAAAAAAGAAACCTGTCAAGTCCTTTTTTCAGGAATAAAATAATTGGGAGAGCCAAAGCCTATTATTTTATTCCCCATAGGCTAAGGGTTAAAATTAGAGAAAATTAGAGAAACATTTTAATAATAAGTGTTTTAAGTTAGTCCTGATAATGATATTATTAGAAAACGTTATAAAAAGACAGCTTAAATATTATTATTACCTAGAATAGTAGGCTGCATAAATGGGACATAATAAAGCCTCTTGTAATTTTTAATTAAAATGTTTACAAGTGAACACTTTTAGAGGGAAATGGAATTCAAAATAAAGCCACCAAAATGGAATATATAAAAGAAAGGAAAATCGCTCAAAAGGAGATCTTCCACTATTTATGAAATCAAACACATTCTTTTATAGTTTGAATACTTGTGTTCAACTATAGCACTTGAGAATGAAAACCTTCAGAAGTGCAAAGATTCAAAAGATGAAAACCCTCTTGTTCCTTGTAATGTACCTCGTGAGATTTCCTCTAGTCTTACAAATTTATGAGACAATTTTGCTTATGATTCTTATGGTTTTGATTGGAAATGTATAATGGAATTATTGTTATGTAATACTTATACCAAAACAGCTTAATTCGTGAGTCTTGTATGAATATGAAGTGTTCTAATAAACAAGAATATAACCTTTCTAATCTTATACAAATTTCAATATGCAATGGGTCTGCAGAATGTACTAAGATTATTATGATTTACTGATTGTATTATTGATACAAGAGTATAAATTCTGGTCTTTATTTGGTACGATAGCTGTTCCTGACTTATCTCCTTATGATCATGCCATTGTAATAGTTATGATTCTGATCTGCAATATGATCCCTGTAGCCCTTCCAGTTATATCTTTGTATTTATGCAACCTCTTGACACCATCTCTGCTTGAACTTCCTTTTGTGCATGTGTCCTTCACCTTGTAATTGGACAGCTAATCAGCCTCCTCTTACTCGGTTGTCTAATAGCGGCTCTTCTGAGCACTGCAAATATGAATAAGTATATAAGAAAAATTCTTCCGTGCCTTCAGATGAACTCATGATCATCCTTTAATATGTAACGAGGGAACATGATGTGAGAAGTTGTGTCTCAACATCCATAACCCATTGCAAACAAGTGCCAATTCATCCCTCTTCCTGCTGGAAGTGCATTTACTCTAAGAGGGAGGGGTGAATCAGAGTAATGACAGATTTTAACAAGATGCAAGAATAAGACTGACTTACATAGATGCTTTCACAGTGATCTTTTGACAATGCATCAATTTTTTAAACCAACCAAACAAATTGACAAGCATCAACCTTTTAAAGCAAGAACTGATTTGAGATTATCCACAACTCTTTTAGAGTCATCTAGTTCAGCTTGCAAAGATGCAATCAACTTGTTTGAACCTTGCTCTTGAGAAGCAATGTGTTTCTTAAGTTTTTTGATTTCTTGAAGGGCACAAAGGAGTTCACCCTCAAGGTTTATTTCACAATTGTCTAGATCAGATTGACTGTTTCTTTGACTATCTAGTTGACTGCCTGAAGGTTTTTGCACATCAACTTCAACCATGAATAAGGTTTCACCTTCATCACCTAAGGAATCATCTGATTCATCATCAGAATCTTCTTTGCTGAATAGACTCTTTTTCTTTCTGAAGTTGTTGAAGTTAAATTTCTTTTTAGGACTAAAGAGCTTTTTCTTGTAATGCTTTTCAATCTGATCATCATCATTGTTTTGATCAGTATGAGGACATTGGGCTGCAAAATGACCAGCCTTACCACAATTAAAACATTTGAGTGGCAGTTTTCCTCTATATTTCTTTTTAAGTTTTCTCACTAGAAGTGCCTTTAACGAATCAGACAAATCCGATTCATGGTCTACGTCCTCTTTCTTTTCTGTTTTAAAAGCAGTTTCTTTTAAAGATGAACTAGCATTATCAACTTTGTTTGTTCTCATTTCAAAAGCAGTTAATGTTCCTTGAAGATCATCTAAGGTAAGTGTTGACGTGGCTAAAGTCGCATCGCTGCAACTCTATCCGGCCAACGCAGAATAGAATGATCTCGACGAGTATCCTATCCTCTCTTGTATAAGGAAACCCTAATGTTGTTTTTAGTTGACCAATGGGGACAACCTCGAGGTTCCAAATGTCAGTTCTTGATTGCGGGATAGCTCAATGGTCGATGTGTTTTGCTGGGAGCACAAGGGGACTTACGTTTTGCAACAAGCTGGTCAGTATCTAATTCTCGAATTGGGAAATAAAAGCAAAAGAGAAGGGTTAAGAGACCTAAGATTAATAAGGCTAGCTGGTATGCGGGTAGACAGATTCAACATAACCAATCCCTGCTTGGCCAGAATGGCTCACAACCTCGCAGGAGTGGTGCAATCTTCAAGAGGACTTGGAAGATTTTCAGACTGCAGGAGCATGGCTAAGCACCCAATTCTGGCGCAGCTCAAACAGACACCTGCAATTGAACTAAACGCAATTAAAGGCTCAGACTAACCATACACAAGAACATACAATTAGTATATCCTCAATGGTATGATCCTGAATCCATCAAATACCTGCACACCCAAAACAAAAAGACTATCTAAAATGCTGAAAGAAACCATGCAAATAGAAGAAAACAAAGACAATAAACACCATATTTCAATGTTCATATCATAGTTGAACTACTCGCGACTCGGCTCGACTCGCCAAGCCCCTGAGAAAAAAACTAGGCGAAAACTCGGGAAAAACTCGGAAAAACTCGGCGAAAAACTCGGCAACGTAAAAACACGCTTAATTTTAATAAAAAAATGCATTTTTTTTGCAAAATTTAATGAGAAGATGCATCCAATGAGTCAATAAATGATAACACAAAAGAAACAAGCTGATTCTAGATATATTTGATTGCAAAGTGTCTACAAAATCGCATCCTCATGAGAAATGCTGATGGCTGGAAGCAAAATAGTAAATAGTTTTTGTAAAACCAAAAGTAAATACAACTTCCTCTCCCCAGCTCTAGCTAAAACTACTTTCAAACTTTCATCATATTTGAAATTTCATCATTCATACTCATAGTTTCAAACTTTCAACTCAAAGTTGGGGTCAAGGCGCATCGCCGAAGGATCCTGAAATTTGACTAAGTCTGGAAAATTGAAGAATCCTCCAAAAACTAGATTTTGCATTATAACTCCTGGAGGTCCGAAACCACTCTCAAACATCCTGACAGTATATATGGAATATAACTTAAAGTACATTTCCTTATATCTTTCTTCTTTCTTATACTTAAATGTTATATTCCATATATGAATCCTGACGGACAGACCAAAAAACTCGGCGATTACTTGAGGGCATAGTGGGCTCTCAGGGTGGCCCTTCCAAGTGAGTTTCCCCCTTCTCAACCCAAAACCATATAGAAAAACAAAAAATGCATGTATTTTTGGCCCTTTTTTGCTGTTATGCTAACCCAGGCGAGTTTTTCTTTAAAACTCGCCGAGTTTTTGACAAAAACTCGCCAAAAACTCGCCGAGTTTTTGGCAAAAACTCGGCGAGTTTTCCTGGCGAGTAGAAGTCATTACTACTCGCCAGGTCCAAAAACTCGGCGAGTTTTTGTCACTCGCCGAGTTTTCGGCAAGTGTGCCATCTATGGTTCATATATTTGCTTCAGCTGCCATTACAACAACTTCTACAGCATCTCTATGCTACTGCTAAAATTTAACCTATTCTAGCTGAAATCTAACAGCCTAAGTAGAGTCAAACTATCTAACCCTTTACAAAAGAAAGGCCTTTGCCTTTTATAGATTTACAATATGAATCGATGGGTAGGATTGACTGCATCCAGGGGCCCTGATTTATTCCACAAAATAAGGCTGCCCATACCCACTTAATTCTTAGTTATCCCTTCAACCACTATCTCAACTACCTACAACTGTTTGGTTTCAATTTGGGTCTATCCGGTAGTTGAACATAACTAACCTGTGTTCCACTTTGTTTCAAAATATCTTGAGCGGGACCCACATGCAGCCTTACATTAAACAATTTCAGTTTTTCAAAGTGAATTTTTGGAATTAAATCCAGCTGTGTATTTCTCAAGAATGCATACTTGTTGCATTCTGAATGTTCTTCGGTCTTTGGTCTCGGTGGTGGACTTTAACTTGTCGTCCAGCGGCACGCTTCCCAATGTTTCATCACTTTGATCTTGTGTTAAGTCGTCAATTTGAGCTTCAGGTTGATGCCTTAGCTTCTACATCTTCATCTCCAGCTTCCAGCACCTGGCTTTGATCTGCAAACAATCAATTTCACTTTTAATAATCAATTTGAAAAATTAATTAAATTAATTTGACAAATATTAAATTTTTTAAGTCTAGCTTCGTCTCGGTGTAGTTCGGGATTGAGAAGCTCTTTGTGAGATGTATCTTTTAAATGTCTCTCTTTTGAATGTAACTCGCGATTCTGGCTCTTTGTGACGTTTGGGCGATTTTCTCTTCCTAACTTAAAAGATGTGACCTTTGTTTATAATCGCCCCAAGCCCTATGAAATTCGGCCATTTTCATTAAAATGTGCGATTTAGTTCTTTGGCTTTCATTTTCAGCTTCTAGGCAACTTTAACTTTATTTAAAACTCCCCCTCTTTATGGATTATTTATCACTTTGTCATTTTAGGGAGAATTTCGGTCTTCCTAGGCAAAAAGAGCGAACTTATTATTTGGTCCTACCTCCTTTTCATTTAACTCAACTTATCGCTCCATGACTTTTCAGTGTTTTTGACCAAAAATCACGATTTTCATTGGCTTCTTTCAAAGTTCATCATTTTACCGAGAAATCACGATTTTAACTCTCTGCAAACTTCGCGATTTTTCTACAAATCGCGCGATCTTTCTACAAATCGCGCGATCTCCCTTTCCCCTCACAAACTCGGCATGTGTGATTTCTTGCTTTCATTAACTTTTTCGAGCACTAAGGTCATTTTGCTATTTCACCATGCCCTCTTATGGCAATCTCGAGCTACTGAGCCTAATCGCGCGATTTTGGTTTTGTGAAGCTTTTCGAGTTATGAAGAGCTTTTGAGAGTTTGACGGTTTTTTTTCTCCTTACATTTCGGCCCCCCTTGCCGATTTGTGAGCTTGAAACCTTTGTTCATTCACCTTCTCAGCTCATGATGATATCACGCGACTTAGGGTTTTTCTCCTTTTCGAACTAAAATGGGGAATGGCGCGATTTTCATTCTCCTAAGTTTTTCGGCTTTGAGACCTCTTTCTCATGATTTTTCTTCATCGACTCCTTTGCTTGCATTTTGGGAGACTTAGCCGATTTGTGAGTTTTGAATGATTTCAGCCTCCAAGGTTATATTATGCGATTCAACACTTGTTTTTTCATTTTCGGCTTTTAGCCCCTTATGCAAGACTTCGCGATTTTAAATGAAATCATGCGATTTAGACCTGTGACGTCGGGTTTCTCAGGAGAAATGAGAAATGATTTTGGTTAACATTTTGCCCCCTTTACTGCATGATTTTCAAACCTCCCTAAGTTTTTTGGCCTAAATGGGAACTTTGAAAGCCAACTTTGGCCTATGAAGGAGACACGATTTCTCTCATTTCAGCCTTAAAGGCCGATTTTTGCTTTAACGTTTTTTGAATTTCGGGGCCTTTCTTCATTTTGCGATTTCATAATGTGTTCATTTCAGCTTACAAGACACTTTTGGCGAACTTAGCAAACTCAGTATATGCTTGCGCGACTAGGGTTTCGGGTATTTAGTTGACTTTGTGAGTTTTGGGGAATTTTCGGCTCAGAAAGCCTATTTCGCAAGTTTTGGGGATTCCTTGATGTTTTTCAGCCAAATGAGCTGTTTTGAGAGTTTGTGAACTGCCTCATATTTCAGCCTTTTAGGCCGATTTTAGAGACTTCAAGTTCACAATTTGGCCTTAGAGACCGAATTTGGCTTCAGTAGCATTTCGACTTGGACTTTCTTTCATACGAAGACCTCAGAGACGAGGGTCCTGTTGACGTGTTTTTTATGACAGCATCCAACACAGAGTAAAGTTGCCCAACGGTCACTTCACTCTCTCTTGATCAAAGTACGATTGCATGCTAATATAGTAGGAGAATCAGAGAACCGAATCCAAGGTTCCTTTATGCTACGGATGTGACTCAGTTGGCTGATGTGATTGCTGGTAATCCAAGGGGCCTTACGTATGTCGAAGAAATTTATGCAAGCTCAAGAATTTATTGACACGGATGATTTGCAATGAAGCTCTAAGTTGTAGATTTTTAGATTTTGAAATATGCAAAAAGTAAATAGGAATAGGGCAAAGGGAAACTAAACTAAAGGTAATCTAATCCTAGGAACAAGGAGACGAGATAACTTGTGCAAAATCCAACCACGCTTCGTTTTGCCAGCAAAGCACAACTACACGAAGGCGGTGCAATCTTCAGAGGGTGTGTTAAAGATTTTCAAATCATCAAAAGAAACCATCAAATCGAACAATCTCTTCTAACAATCGAAGTTGAACATACACATATAACGGGGCTCAGACTAACTTTGCACGGTATGCAACAATCAGTTGCACACCAAAAGTATGAGCACGAATTTGGCGACAAGCGATCTTATCAAATCCAGTTCGTCTAATAGCATGAAAACAAATCTAATCTATGAAGAGAACGAGACCATGTGAGTTCCAAAACAGCACAAGAACACACCAACAATTGAACAATGTATTAAGTGTTTGCCTCAAAAACTCAGCAACAATCTCTGACGATAGTCTCTCCTTTACAAATGAGGGGGGTCACCCCTTATATAGGCCTCAAGCCACGATTACATGCAAAACCCTAATTAGGGTTTGCCCTAAAGATTCCCCACTCAAGGTGCAACAAGGTGGGAATCTGCATTAAATAACCCATTACGCCCACTTACAATAAATTTAAAAGGGCCTAGAATAGCGCCCATGATGATGATCATGCCCGGAATGTAACTGACATCGTCATAAATGCCCATCACTCACCAAGCGACGGTGACATGCAAGAAGAATCCGTCATAAAACCATAATGAGAGGACGACATGCAAGAAGATTCCTTATCCTATGGTAGCATGCATTGACCAATCCCACACCTAGTCAATGTTCCTTCAGCCATAAATACGCCATCACTATTCAGTCAAAAGACTTTCGTCCAAAAATGGACGACCATTATCTCGTTCATTAATGGCGCATGCGATGAACCTACCGACGACGGCCTCTAGTTCTCCGATGGAGACACTTGGCACATTCTCGATGTTGAATTCCATCGAGGCAATCTCCTCTTCACTTTTGGAAAAGAAACCTTCCCAATCTGCCATGGCTTCCTGTGTTTTCTTCATCATACCGGAGAATGAAGAAACATTTGCAAAGTGTTCCTTAGGAAACGAACCGACGAAGAAGAAATCATGCAACTGGGATTCAAGGAATTCACCATTATTCCTCCGTCGCTAAGTTTCCTTGAAAATAAAGCTTCCATGGCACTGAGGATTTCTTCCTGTATCCCTCTGATAGACTCCTTCAAGGTGACGGAATCAATGCTGAATTTATCAAGGGTGTTCTTCCCTGAATAGATGGCGTAGAACCATCGGGGAAAGTCATAGGCTTCATTCTCTTGGATCACTTTCCCGTCTACCAGTGTTTGCCTTGGACTCTTTGTCAGAGCCCTGAGTCGGGAAATGGTTAAATCTTGGTAGACATCAACATCTTCCCATAGTCCTTTCGTTGTTTCCAATCTACTTAGGAGGGCCACGAACCTCAAATGGAGCTGAGCTAGATCTTCTACAAATTTCCCTGCCTCAGCAAAAACATCTTCTACCCATTCTCGGGAATTTTGTGCCATTGCCTTTGTAAGTTCTGCATCATCAATTACTTCCTTGGGAAGGAAGGGAGGGGGAGTGGATGAAGGACCTGCTTCCCTGAGGGGCCTTTTGAAACCCCTGACGTATTCGCATAGAAATTTGTTTTCCTCCTTCAGCCGCTTACAATTTGCCTTTGACTTCAACAATTTCTCCTTCATGGCAAAGGAAGAATCGTCGAAATCTCCCATTACTTGACCGGTGGAAGCATGGCCAAGATCCACCTGTCTGATGATGTAATCTTCCTGTCTAATCTCACTCCTATCCTTATCCACTGCAGGTTCAGCAATGTGCAAGGTTCGGGCTCCAGATTCTTCCCTGACTACCTTGGAGAACTTCCGGGGGGCCTTCCTTTCCGGCAGCTGATCCATCCTCTTCAATAATTCTTCTAATTCCTGAGCAGGATTGGTCCCTCCTTCTGCCTCATTTCCCAATCTGCCTACCAACCAATCTGGCGCGAGGATGGAATGGCTGTAATCCTCTGCATGCTCCCGTTCTTGAGATTCTTCTTCCATTTCTCCAAGGATAGTCTCTACGAAATTATCCTGGCGAGCTTCTTCCAGGTGCGAGGAACTTTCTTGCCTCTGACCTCTTGGCTGATGGCGACCCTGTGAAGCATTGATACTAAGTATGTCAGGTGCTAGAACGTTCCCTGGAAGTGGGCCCGTGGGATGTGGGAACATCTCTACTTCTTGTACGCTCGAGGAGCTAACTGGTGAATGCTCCCTTCCTGTCCTCGTTCTCTTTTGTGGGGGTTCCTCTTGCTGGGCCTCCTGTTGAACCTCGTGCGGGATTTCTTGTTGGATATCCTTCATCTTTGTTACCCTTAGCCTCTTAGGGGCATTTTTTCCTTTGTCCATCCGGGCCTCTCTTCCTGCCTGACCCTGCGAAGAGCCTTCAGCTGCCTCACTGTGGGAATCCAGATTTCCCATCAGCTAGTATGTCAGATGGACATGGTTTTCCACCAACTTTCTTGTCTGCCTGTCAATCCAGTGCTTAGTGAATTTTAGCACTGGCCTAGCCAAAATGTTCAAATCATCTACCTTAGGCTCCGACCAATCTGGCAATAGGATAGGTTGATCCTTTATCCTCTCGAATTCGGGTTGCATCAAATCTGAGTCTTCCTTCACCCGGTCTGGTACCTGATGAATCTCACTTATTATGATGGTGTCGAGGGGCAGTCTGGAGTGCATTCTTCTCCGGACCTCAAAGTTATCCTCAGCACCTGCCCAGTAATCCTCCAAGTGAAATCTATGTATGAATTTGACACCGGCAACCTTCCTAATCTGGCTATAAGGATCATATTGGGCCCTGGAAGTGTAAAATGGTAGGCGATAGAACACCAATTCGCCTGCTGCACTTTCACCGGCCTCCAAACCTGGGCATATCTCCATGAAATCCCCCAAGACAATTGGAAATTCAATAGATTGCTTCTTCTTCTTCTTCTACAGCTGATCGTAGGCAGTCAACTGCCTCATGAGCTCGAGCAATATAAGCTTATCTGATGGATATCTGGGCAATTTGTAAGACTGGAAGGAGAAGCCCTGCGTCCTGATGTAGGTGAACTTGGGGAACTGCAGGAACGTGGCGCCATACTTCTAGACCAAAGCACTTGCTTGTGGAGACAACCTCATGTGCAACTTATTTTGCATAAGTCATGTCAGGTACATGGTGAAGGTGTCATTCGCCAACTTGTAAGAATTCACGTTGTGGAGATGTAGCTGAGGATAACATTCATGCACCTTCAGCTGAGCTGGCCCGCAGCCCATGATTCCTCTCGCTGGCAGCCCATCAAATCCTCCCCTTCGTGCAAGCATATAGAATAGGTAGGAACTCATGGAAAAGGACTGAGATCTTTTCTCCTGCAAGTTCTTCAATTGTTCATGCAAGTAGAGGCTGATCAATCTAGCCCAGTTGATCAGTGTATTCGAATTCATGATCTCGCCTATGTAGAAGAACATCCAAGGCTCGAAGTTCACCGAGTGTGAGCATCCCATTACTCTGCTCAGCATCTTTATCATGTCCACATACTCCTGCTTGAACTTGAAGATTGTGAGAGTTTTGGGCATCTTGGAAATGCGTACTCTAGGCTTCAACAACCACTGCTTGTTGATCAAATCAGCACATCTGGCGGGGCCTACTTCATAGACTACTTGAGCTCCACTGCTGGTCCTGTACGTCATGGAGTAATGTGAAGGGATTCTGAAGGCTTCACCAATTGCCTCTGGAGTCAATGTTGCCAGTAACTTGCCGTCTAGCGTTGAGATTGTCTTCCGCTCCAGATTGTAATGTGCTGCACATTCCAAGACTAGATCTGGGCATTGAATGGCGGGAGAAAAGCCAGCTGCTGCAACTATTCCACTTCTCACAATTTTGATAGTTGTCGGAGATGGATTGTGTCCTGCAGTTCCAAACATTCTTATCTTAAATGCAGCCTAGTTGAACGTGTCGAAGTTGGTATCGTTGATCTCTTCCCATCTTGAATTCAACCGAGAATGGGGAAGAAAACCTTTCATCTCTGCTTTGATCAATGCCTGCCTGGAGATAGTAGCTGCCTTGCTAGGTTCCGCCATCTTGGGAATACTTCGAAATGATGAAAATAGAGACTAAGTATGAAAACTCTTTGCTTCTTTACTCTTTCTTTCCTGAATCTTGCATGTGAAAAATGAAATGTTTTTCCCAACTTACATAGAATTCCCAAGAGGCATCAAATTAGTAATTGCATTTATGGCGCATCATACTTTCCTTAATTACTATGCCATGCAAGGCAATTTCCCATGCGTGTGAGTTCAAATTTAGAACTTTCCTTCATTGGTCCAAGTCATGCATCATACTTGGAAGATTCCTCCTGCCAACTCATTGATTTCATTCTTTCCAATTCCGAAGGATCTTTCTTAGGATTTGCTCGATTCCACTCCAACTTGCCATTTCCTGCTTTAGAAGGAATTTTCATGCCTCTTCTTCACATCCCTATTTTTTAGGGATCTTCCTAAATTTTAGGAGTCAGGTTCATTGGATGGGGAATTTCGTCCTGATTCTGAATCTACAAAAATTTCCATATTTGGTCGAGATTTGATGTCTAAAAATAGCATAACTGAAAATTCGCCCGAGGGGAATTCTGCTTTTTATTCCTCCTTGACTCCTTGGATTCCGTGCCTTAGGCAAAATTTCAAATTTTTTGCTTGAGTGAAATTTTTTTACCATGCCAAGGATTCATGAATTTTCCTTCTATGAATGGCTTTCTCAATTCAGCGCCCTAGCCCAAACCTGGGTGCATTTTGGAGATGTCCATGGAGAGGTGGAATTTTCCACTTGTGAATGCATTTCTCAATTCAGCGCCCTAGCCATGACCTGGGCGCATTTTGGAGGTGCCCATGGAGAGGTGGAATTTTCCACTTGTGAATTCATTCTTGGTTTTAGCGCCCCAGCCCTGACTTGGGCACATTTTCAACATGTCCATGGAGAGGTGGATTTTTTCACTTGTGAATGACTTCATGAATTCAGCGCCCCAGCCCAAACCTGGGCGCATTTTGGCTCTGTCCATGGAGAGGTGGATTTTTGCACTTGTGAATGGCTTCCAGACTTGGAATATTTTGACCTTCCACTTCAAGGATGATTCTCACATTTAGCCATTTTAGACCCCTGCCTGTCTCCTTTCAACTTTCCAGATTTAGAAGTGATTGTGCATGTTGATTCTCTGCTATCTGCTAGCCTGATCCTGCCACAAATAGACTTTCCTGAAATAGAAACTTTCCAAAATGTCAGAGTTAGAGCCCAAGATAGGACACAGGATGACTTACTAAAAATAGAAATTTACTAAAAATAGAAATTTACTAAAAATAGAAATTACTAAAAATAGTAAGTTTGATTTTTTGGCAAAATGGCGACATTTTGGGACTTGGAAAAATCCCTAAAAAATAGGGACTTTCTAAAAATAGAAAGTTGCTTCGTTTGGGCTCAAATTTCACTGGGAGGTCCCTTGAAGGGTCCCAATCCCAATCGTATGCTTAGTTTTCCTGAATCCCTAACAAGAACCCCTAAAATCTAGGACAAAAGGCAAAACCCTAGAAAAAGGACAAAACAGGCCCTAGACCTCACAGAATTTGCTTGACAAAGAAGCAGATTAACCCTAACTGACTCCCAAACATCCGTAACCCGGAGAGATCGAAGAGATTGCCACTAACACACACAAAAACGAAAGCCAAACGACCAAAAGGGCCTAAAAGTTAGGGGGTCCCTATCTGGGATGGGGTGATGTGTGATTAGGTCACAACAAGTCCCCTATCCATGATGAGGATAGAATGCAAAATGCACAACAGTAAGCTTGTTAAAGTTTTTCTTTTCTTCAAGGGCTGAAACCTTGGTTTCATATTTAGGCAGTAAGGTTCTAATGACCTTCTTAACAACTTTGAACTCGTCTACTTCTTCACCTAAGCCTCTCATACCATTAACAACTTCGTCAATTCTCAAAAAGTATTCAGCAACTTTTTCATCATCTTTCATTTTCATTTCCTTGATAAATATTTTCAAGTTTTTCCTAGATTTCATGAGCAGATTTACAATGCATGATTTTAACAAAGACATCTTTAGTCAAGCGACACAAGATACAATGTTTGGCTCTTGCATTCATTTCATATTGCTTTTTCTCATCAGGGTTCGTAGGTATGGTAGCAGGTACAATGTACTTGCTACAGACTATATTCCAGACATCAAGGTCTATAGAAATCAGATATGTTTCCATTTTGATTTTCCAAAACACATAATCAAAACCATCAAATAATGTAGCTCTAGTAACAGATGACCCCTCTTGAACATGTGACATGATTGGTTATACTGACTCAGATTGGGCAGGATCAATGGATGACAAAAAATCCACTTCTGGATACGTATTCAGTTTGGATACAAGTGTCGTCACTTGGAGCAACAAGAAGCAACAGGTTGTGGCTCTTTCCTTGACTGAAGCCAAATACTGAGGAACAATCAAGGTCGCATGTGAGGTCGTTTGGCTTTGGAGGATGCTCTTTGACATGCAAGATGCCACAAGCAAGACCTTCTCCCTTGTATACTGATAATCAAGGGGTGCTCAAACTGGCCAAAAAACCAGTCTTCCATGAACATACCAAGCATGTCGAGCTTCATTGTCACTACATCCACAAGCCGGTCGAAGACGGAGCAGTTCAGATGCAGTATGTTCCAACAGCGGATCAAACTACAGATATTCTCACCAAGTCTCTGAGCCCGGATAAGTTTGTAAAATTTAGGGGGCAACTTGGTGTTTTTGATAGATTGACCATTAAGGGAGGGTGTTAGAATAATATTTCTTTATACTGTTAATGCTCAATAATGTAATTAGTTAGTTGACATCTTAAATGTCTTCTATAGTGTGTAGGTAGTGTTGTGACGTATTCACACATCGCCCCATTGCAAATGGGGACCCATACCCTTTTTGCTTTCTAGGGTTTGTTTTCTGGGTCTTTAAGAGTTTTGTTTGTTAGCCTTTGCTTTTCGAGTGTCGTCGGGGGGATCACCTGGATAGCAGGCTCTGCTTGAGCTAGGTTGAGTCTTTGGGGCCCCAGAATTAGGGTTTTCTTTGGGAGTCTTCCTTAGAGCCTGGTTTTTCTCTTGTTGCTAATTGTGTCTTGCTTGGTGAGTGAGTATCATCCTTGAAGGTCTGAGTTAGGTCGAGTTGGTGAGTGATGAAGTCTGGAATGTCATCTTGATCTTCAAATGCCCTGAAATTAGGTTGTCTGGAATGTCCTGATCCTGAAATTTGACTAAGTCTGGAAAACTGAAGAATCCTCCAAAAACTAGATTTTGCAATATAACTCCTGGAGGTCCAAAACCACTCTCAAACATCCTGACAGTATATATGGAATATCACTTATACTTAAATGTTATATTCCATAAAATGATCCTAACGAAGAGACCAAAATGTCAAATTTCGCTCCTGACCCTTCCAAAGGGTCCAAAGCGAATTTCGCTCCTGACCCTTCCAAAGGGTCCAGAGCGAAATTCTTGAAAACACTCATTTTTTCTTTTAGCAAGAGTCAGGACCAAGGTGGAGATGCATGAGAAAGGATCTATGTTTGCCTCCCAAAGAGGATGAGAGTTGGAAAAGTCAAGGATAAAACCCAAAAGGTGAATTTCGCTCCTGACCCTTCCAAAGGGTCCAGAGCAAAAATCTTTGTAGCTCTCATTTCCTTTCTAATTTTGACTAAGTGTTGGTCTCTAAGGCACGTTGGAAGATAAATTAGTATGTTTTTGCCTTGAGATGGAGTTGGATGGTTTTGAAGATCAAGATTTTAGCCTAAAAGAGAATTTTGCTCCTGACCCTTCCAAAGGGTCCAGAGCGAAATTCATTATATACTTCATTTGCTCCCTTGTTTTAGCTTGAAACCTTGCTCCTTTGATGAAGAATGATCTATATTTGCCTCCAGGAGAAAATTGAAGTTTGAAAAATGAACAATCAAGACCAAATTGTGATTTTCGCTCCTGACCCTTCCAAAGGGTCCAAAGCGAAAATCCTCCTAAGGCTCATTTCCTCCCTAGTTTGACCAAATTTTGATTTGCAAGGCATAGGCATCTTGAAGGGAAGAGTGGACATGTTTGGACTTTGGAAATGTTTGAAAGCTTTGAAAAAATGAAGGATTCTAGCCAAGAAGGTGAATTTCGCTCCTGACCCTTCCAAAGGGTCCAGAGCGAAATTCCTTACAAGCCTACCTTTTTGACCTTGCTTAGGCTTAAGACTTTGTTCCTTGCATGAGAATGATGTTTAGTTACCTTCATGAAGTGGTTTGGAGTTGGCAAAATGAAAAAATCAAGCTCAAAACATGATTTTCGCTCTGGACCCTTCCAAAGGGTCCAGAGCGAAAATCTTCATGGACCTCATTCTCTTCCTTGTTAGGCCAAGATTTTGATGTCCAAGGCATGATGGAAGAGGGATAGGCATATTCTTGCCTTGAGAAATGATGGAAAGCAATAAAAGATAAAATATCAAGCCTAGAATGAGATTTTCGCTCCTAACCCTTCCAAAGGGTCCAAAGCGAAAATCTACCTAAGATGCATTTCCTTCCTTGTTTGACCCAACTTTGATGTCCAAGGCATGTTGAAAGAGAGAATGGGCATATTGAAATCCTTGGGGATGTTTGAAAGCGTTGGAGAATGAGGATTTTGGCCAAGAAAGGAAAAGGAAATTTCGCTCCTAACCCTTCCAAAGGGTCCAGGGCAAAATTCCTTCCAAACCTATATTTTCAACCTTGCTAGGGCTTAAAACCTTGTTCCTTAGGTGAAAAGATATGAAATTTTACCTTGCAAAGAAGATTGGGATTGAAA
Source organism: Cryptomeria japonica (assembly GCF_030272615.1). NCBI lineage: Eukaryota > Viridiplantae > Streptophyta > Pinopsida > Cupressales > Cupressaceae > Cryptomeria > Cryptomeria japonica. The sequence continues at coordinate 166,619,935 of NC_081407.1, read as the reverse complement.
GAATGATGATTTTGGGCTAGAAAAGGAAAATCGCTCTTGACCCTTCCAAAGGGTCTAGAGCGAAATTGTGCAAAACATATCTTTTCCCTCAAATTTATGCCAAATCTAGTGTGGGTCATGATTAAAGAAGGCCTTAGGAATGACTCCAAATTGCCAATGATTATCAAGATTGAAGGAATTGAGCCAAATGATGAAAATCGCTCCTGACCCTTCCAAAGGGTCCAGGGCGAAAATTCTTCAACCACCTATTTTCCCTTGCAAAATCAAGTCAAACTTGGATTGGATGTGAGAGGAGAAGTGTTTTCTAGCCTTTTGAGGTGAATTCAACTTGAAATGATGGAGGAATAAGCCTAAATTAAAAAATTCGCTCCTGACCCTTCCAAAGGGTCTAGGGCGAAATTTCACCAAAACCACCTTTTTTCCAAATTTGTGACAAGACAATTGCAAACTAAAATGAATTGGGATGTAAGAAGTCTTTAGGAGTAACTTCAAGCTGCTAGGAAACATTGAAATTGAAGGAATTGAGCCAAATCAAGAATTTTGCTCCTGACCCTTCCAAAGGGTCCAAAGCGAAATTCTAAAATCCACCTATTCCTTTCACATTTAGACCAAGCTAGGCCTGGACAAAGATGATAGAAGCCCTTGAGATTGCCCTTGAATGGATTTTTGTCTCCGAAAATGATGATTTCACTCCTGACCCTTCCAGAGGGTCCAGAGCGAAAATCTTAAAATCACCTATTTTCCTTGCAAGTCTAGTCAAACGTTAGGTTTTCATGGCTTGGATGGGTGCAAGGAGACATGTTCTTGCCTTTTGAAGTTAATTGATGTTGAAAAATGATGGAAATTAGCCCAAACCAAGGATTTCGCTCCTGACCCTTCCAAAGGGTCCAGAGCGAAAATCCTAGGATCACCTACTTTCTTTGCAAGACAAGTTAAAATTTTGATTTTTATGACCTAGATAGGAGTGAGGCAATGTGTCCTTAGTCTTGGAGGTGAATTGAAGTCATCAAATATGAGGAAATGAACTCAAAACAAGAAATTCTTTCCTGACCCTTCCAAAGGGTCCAGAGCGAAAAACACTAAAACCATCCTTTTCTCCAAATTTTGTGCTAAGTCAAGCCTAGACTAGGGTAAGAGAAGCCATTTGGAATGCCTTGGAAAGATGTGTGAATGGGCAAACAAAAAGTGAATTTCGCTCCTGACCCTTCCAAAGGGTCCAGAGCGAAATTCATCAAAATCACTATTTCCCCTTTGTGTCAACATAGGATTTTGATTCCTAAGGCATGAAAAGACTGGAGGGAGGTTATTTAAGCCTTGCAAGATAAATTGAAAGTGAAGAAGATGGAGGAATAAGCCTAAAACAGGAATTTCGCTCCTGACCCTTTCAGAGGGTCCAGAGCGAAATTCCCAATTTCACTCAAATTGCTCATGATAGAGGTCAAGGCATGGATCCTTGGGCTCTGGAGGAAGGAAAACTAGTGTGGGCTTGCCTTGGAAGGTATTTTGGAGTGGAAACATGATAGATTTTGTCCTAAAAGGTGAATTTCGCTCCTGACCCTTCCAAAGGGTCCAGAGCGAAATTCTTAAAAACCTCTCTTTTGCCCCAAATTTGCATCGAGATTGGTGTTGGTTGAGAATGAGGGCGTCCTTGGGCACGTATCAAAGCAAGTACGGTTGCAAAGTGAGAACAATTTGAGCCAGGAATGCTAATTTTGCTACTGACCCTTCCAGAGGGTCCAGGGCGAAATTCTTATAGAGCCTGTCCCTGGAATGAATCTTGAACAAACTTCATTTTGATGTCTTCTTGTTGATGATTTAAGGTGTAAAATACTATGTTGAAATGAATTTATTATGTGTCCTTAATCATCTTTTGGTTTGTCTTGCAGTTGAAAGAAGACCAGGCCAAGACAAGGACGACCTTCTCCAGTCCAGCATCAACAAGGACGACCTTCTCCAATCCAGCATCATCAAGGACGACCTTCTCCAGTCTAGCATCATCAAGGACGGCATCTTCCAGTCCAGCATTCCAAGGAAAGGTACACCATCCATCCTGCACATTGAAGACAAAGGAGGTTAAAGCAAGGGTTCGTTGAAGAGGCAGACAGTTTCAGAAGAGTTAATTAAAGTTAGCTTCTCAGCATCATCAAATTGAATATCTACCAAGTTGCAAGTGTCAGACAAGGTGGCATCCCAATCATCACTCCTCCAGTCGGATTGGTCCACCTCAGCGTGTCCAGATTCAATGTACCTGACTCATCAAAGATGGCACAAACTTCGATATACCTACCCCGGTTATCCATTGGTCGAATATTCCAGAGAAGACATGTGTCCAACTAATGCAATTATTTCATTGGTCAGAATTGAGTTGGTTGTAACAAACCCTAATTAGGGTTTTCATTGTAAAATCTCGGCCATTGATCTAAAATTGATCTGAGCCATTGAATTGTATTGAGAGCACTATATAAGCCCTGGCTCCTCATTTGTAAAGGCTAATAGTTAGTCAATAGTTGATAGTGGGTGAGTAGTTAGCTAAAAGTGAATAGTCAGCTAATAGAATAGTCAGCTGATAGAATAGAAATTAGAGTAAAGTAGGAAGAGAAGGCAAGAAATTGTTGCCTTGATTGTAAATAAACTCCTTTTTTATTGAAGATATGGTGAAAAGTGTTGTTCCTTTACAATACGCTTGGTCTCTTGTTGAATCTTCATTGTAGATGGTAAATGATTAGATTGAATGAAGAAAATTGTTGAATGCACCTGTGTGGAATCCGTCTAGTCCATACCACTAGCCTCTTACTGATTGTAAGTGCGCCTTGCGTGGTCAACTGGCATAAAATGAGCTTAATCTTAAGTCGTACACATCTATTGTTCATGCATTATCTTGAATGGTGATCAGTGTTTGATGGCGTACGATTTGAACGTATTGGAAGCATCCCTTAGAAGATCGCACTGAGTTGGTGTCAGATTGTTCAAGCCTAATGGTGAGACCCAGCCCAGTAGGACTCCACCTAGTCGTTCATCCATCTTCTCGCATTCTAGGTAGTAGAGTAGACTTCCTGAACCTTGCATCTTTTGCCATTTGTTTGTCTTCCAGTTAGTAAATAGGACTTGTGATTCCAGCAAATCAGACGTTCAAGTCATCAAGTGTAAGTCCCCTTGTGATTCCAGCAAAATCACATCATACCATGAGAGCTTATCCACACGTAGAGATCCTACATAACAGAACGTTGGAGTTACTCTGACTGATCCTTCGGCGAGATCTTCAGCAGTCAGGAAACTTTGCTCAAGAGAGCATAAGGTACCTTTAGGTATTTTATTCTGTGTTCGCATGTGCATGAAAAACACATCAACAAGTACCTAGTTGGCATATTAAATATCTACAGTATTTTATATGCCTATATATTGTAATCTTTCCTTCAGTAATAGATAAGCAATTTTACCATTGCATCTTTTATGCAATATCTAATTCTTAGGAGAACGGAATTCAAAAGGAAAATGGTGGGGCTTCTCCAATTATCAAGGAAACTAAAAAGTTGAGAAAGATTTTATCGTTGTATCCTTGGTACATCCTTCCCTTCATCATCAATTGAAAATGTGGCTTCAGTAGTTACTACGATCAAGGAAAAATTAGTTGAAATGCATAACGAATCTGTCACCCATAGGAAAATGTTGAGATGGTTTCATGATGAATTCAATAAAATCAACCTTAAAACCTCCTTGTTGGTTAAGAGACTAGGTGGTAAGGACATCACCCCTAGGGAGATGGAGAAAATTTTATCTAATCAAAAGGACAATATTGAGGAGATGAATACGCTGTAATGTCCCCAAATTTTATAAAGTGACTCAATTAAATTAATTGATTGAGTTGTCCCAAAAAATATTTTTGATTTCTAAAGGATGACTTTAATTAATTAATTTAATTTAAAATAAAGCGAAAATAATAAAATAAGTCACTTTAGTTAAATTTCTCCAGCTGTGACAAAAATGGAATGTAACCTAATATGGAAAGTATTTATATTTCTCCAGCTGTGACAAAAATGGAATGTAACCTAATGTGGAAAGTATATAAATTTCTCTAGCTGTGACAAAAATGGAAGGTAACCTAATATGGAAAGTATTTAAATTTCTCCAACTGTGACAAAAGTGAAATGTAACCTAATATGGAAAGTAACCTAATCTTCTAGATGTTTCTTGATCTCTAGTAGTTTCTTGGAGTTCTTTATAAGGAGGTTGGCTGGGTGAAGTAAGGATGCTCATGGAATTGATATGATTGGATTTATGAAGCTTTGAAGCAGATTTCTAAGGACAAAAACCTTCAAAAGATTTAAAAAAGGGTTGCACAAAAACCTAGCTCTTCCTAAAGGGTGGATTTGTGACGGAGTTCACATTTGGGCAAATTTGTGAAGTCTCCATTGGAGACAAAATTCAAGGAAGTGAGGAGAGATAAAGCTAGTGCAGACATTGGACTTTAATGGATACTTAATGTTGTTTGTGTAAGTCCAAGTAATAGTGGGATGCATGAGTTTATCAACTAGGACGTGGTCATTTCACTGTAAAAGTGCATAGTAATTCTGGAGCATTCCCAAGTCAAAAGTTTTCAGGGATTTATATTAACATCTGCACATGGTACTACAAATTGGTCAACATTATATCAAACTCAAATTTATGAAATTCTCTGTCAAAGTTATTTCTACAAATCTGTCCAGTAATAGTTTTTCATTTATTATGATTTAGTTGCTATTTAGTGTGCAAATATCTCTGTTTAGTTGATTGAGATTCATTGCAAATATGTTGGAAGACAGCTAATAAGGTGCACCATGTTGTAATACTTTGGGTTCTTATAAAACGTGAAGCTGGTTACAATCCAAATATGTTCTACAAATATTATTTTGAGCATTAGGCATTTTGCAACTGTTTATCAAAATTGTTTGGAAAATATTACAAGGATTTGGGGTGATATCAGTAAAATGGTATCTCAAATAGGAATAAGGCAGAAATCACTATGTAGGATGACAAGGTAGTGGTTTTGAAGAAGAATATCCTCAAAATCAAACGAAAACCTATAAAAGTGGATTACAGTTGCACTACCATCCAGAACCTGTCAGTACATCAATTTGTGGCAGGAAAACATCAGCCCTCAAGTGATCTAGGCTAACGTGGGCTCTAGTACCAAAACAAGAAGTTGAAAGGAAAAAGAAACCATACAAGAAGATGAGGAGCTCATGGCAAATCAATTAAAGACCATCTAGTAAGTAGTAGGAACGGGAATATGCAATCTTACTTAATATTTAGAGTTTAATGCTGTCAATGTATAAATGTTTTTCTCAACTTAAAGTTATTCTGTTTCTCCTGCCCATTGCTAGGATTGTTGTTTTTCGGCTGTTGCAAGTCTGGTTTTTCGCTATTTTGATTCTTAACTGTAAAGGAATGAAGCCCTTTTAAAAGCTCTTTTTTAACTTTTAATCAAAAAATAACCATGAGGAACTGAAAATAAGATCACCAACATGCCAAAAATATATATGTTATGTTACAATAATGATTACAAGCATACACACATTGGAGAGAGTGCTACAATTCCCACAAAATCCACGCATCCATTCTTCTAACATTTGGTATTAAAGCGAGTAAGCCTGAAGAAGGTACATATGTCAATCATTGATGGAGGAAAAATTAATGTTTGAGGCCCAGATGTCATTCATGTTGCACCAGAAGAAACCATTGAGTGAGGACTGGCTGTCATAGATTTGTGAGAGTTGACTATCATAAATTTGAATCGCTGTCAAAAAGAAGGGCCAACTGTCATAAATTTAAAGCATTGTCAAAGAGTCATTGTACATGAAGGGCCAACAGAAGGCTAGTTGAATTGACTGTTACATCAAACAGTAGGTATAGGTAGGGCAGGAAATCACACAAGCAAAATCGTAGTCAGAAACCCCATGGACAAAACTGTGGAACAAAGGTGCCAAAAGTGCAAAAACCTCTAAAACCCATACAACAGAGTGCAGAAAACTGTAAAATTCATGGTAGAAAATGTTAGATGAGAGTGCAGGCAGAAAAATCCTTTTTTTTTATGCTTCAGTAGGTGGGCCCAGGAGAGGGGGGGATCGACAGAAGATCATTTATGCGCCCCTATTCTATCTTATTCTAGCAACTATAATTGCAACATGAGGAATTCATGAATTAATTTACGCCATAGGGGACGACTGGCCATCCCTGGAACAGCTGAGGGACATCAAAAAATCCCTTAGCCATCCAAAGGACAGACAGATGTCCCCTGCCATTCCCTGTATTTTTTTTCCTTTTTCCTAGATGCCCCACCCCTTCTTTTTGATTGGGGATGGCCCTGGGGATGTTCCCTAACTGGCCCAACATCCCAAAATGTCCCAGGGATGGAAACTGGTAGAAAAGCCAAGGAAATGCATCCCTGTATAACACTATATATATGCAGTGCATCAAACAGGTGTGGCAATAATCACACTAACATTTCTCTTGTTTTGTTGAAATGATTCTTATGAAGGGATGGCAAGTGCTTCAGCACTAAGCTTTTCCTTAAGTTCTCACAACCTTAGTCACTTGCACTGCTCAGTATAAAGTACAAGAAACTTTAATGAAAATTCAATATAAGTATAAAACTTGGCATGACAGGCATCAAGTTAATCATCAGTCTCAAGCTAACAATGGAGTACAGATGCATTTTCTAAAGGAAAGGTCGCAATGGCATAATCAAAATATAAGGCCAATTCAACATTGCCCTATTTATACTTCTGAAGTTTGATAGAATGCAATCAAGCTAGATTTGACTCCATAAGTTAGAATGCATTCTACTTACAAAATTGACAAGCAAAACTGTAGAATGTATTTTGGCATTGCATTATTTCTTAGTTTGTTATTGTGGTTGGTCCTAGTTGTATACTTGACAAGTATTGTAGTGTGAGATATATTTCAATGATTACATCTTTATTTTGCATTAGACATTTGGAAGAGTTTAATTAATTTATTGTAGTCAACGATTGTTGTTTGATCGGGATTCAACTGAATACTTTTTAGTTAAACTCATTGACCCATATTTCGATGAGTTTGACTCAAAAACTATGCAATTGAATCCTGAAAAACAACATAATTTAATACACACTGAAAAGAACATCCAACTTGTCACATAGTTAATGATGTTCCATCATTGGTGTTGGTTTAATTAAGGTTTTGTACCTAGTCAGATCTTCACCTAGGTCCTTATTACACTTATCACTTAAGTTTACTTAGTGATCACTTTACATTTTAGGAGCACCTCCACTTTCGGTGGAAATATCACAATATCACTTATCCACCTTTAGTGGACTTATCACACTATCACTTTTCCACCTTATGTGGGTGATAGGTTATCAATTGTATAGAATTATGACACTTATCAATATCTTGTCTAATCCGCCATATTCACCTTGCCTTTATAAGCAAGGTTCATTATGTTCATTAGCAAATCATCAATCTTGCATTGTGAAGCAATCCTTCTTGCCATTCTCTTGTGGAAGTTATTTTGGTCTTTCACAAATCTTGGGGGTGTTGTAGAGTCACCTAATACTCTAAAAATTGGCTCAACCATGTTGAAAATGTTAGCTAGTTCGGATCCCTGATTATCGAATTTCAATGTTGTCAAATGACAATTAAAATCCATATGTACTATCTCAATTAAATTTGTTATTGGGCTGGACCCAAATGTAACGTGGGAAGCAATTAAATATATTATTGGGCTGGACCCAAATGTAACGTGTAAAGGCAATTACATATGTTATTGGGCTGGGCCCAAATGTAACATGGAAAGGCAATTCAATGACTATTGGGCTGGACCCAAATGTCTAACGTGGGAAATGTACAATGACAATATAACATTATTTAATTAACATGCAAGCCGACTTTGGGATAATTGGCGCCAAAAGGTTGATATATAACCACTTAAAGATGAAGTCATTTGAACACAACAATTATCAAATGCTATCTGCTCTCCTAGCAGCGATCCTTCCTCATGCGAACTTGTATAAGGCGATTGTGCAAACTCTTCAAGGTTGATTGTGGCGAAGTTGTCAAAGTTCTTCATAAGGTCTCTTGTGCGAATCTGATCTGGACATCTGCTGCTCCTCCTAATCATCTATTGTTAATGAAGGGCTGCATTCATCACCGATATCTTGAACAGCAATCTGAGATAACTCATTGCCTTGTAAACTGTCTACATTTGAGATAATACATATCACATTTAAAGGCTGGGTTTTTCACCTCCAAGAGGGAGGTTTTCCCAAGGTATTGGTGCCTTATGTCTTGTGTTTTATTGTTGTTATACACAATCTGATTATAATCTAATTGGTTAAATTAACATTGGATTGCTTAAAATTAACATGGTATTAGAGCTTTAGGTTCATTCAAATAATCAGATTATTAGTTGCCCTTCACTTTCAGTTTGTTGTTTTAGTTTTGCAAGATGGTTATAGGTCTGAAAGTAGAGGATAGACTTGAAGGTGCCCTCAATTTCACATCAGGGAAGGTTCGTGTCCTCCTTGCTCTTGAAGAATTAGAGCTGTTACAGTTTGTGGAAGATATGGATCTGACTGAACCTTCGGATCCGGAAGAGCTAAAGCAATTCAAGAAGAATGCTCTCAAAGCAAAGAAGTTCCTTATTGATTCCGTAAAGGATCATCTTGTTCCAATCATCTCCAAATTGAAGACAGCTCGAGAGATGTTTAAACATCTAGAAGGGATATATGAGATCAACAACATCAGCCGGACACTTACATTGAGGCAGCAACTTCTTCAAGTCAAAATGAGCAAAGGTGATTCAGTCATGTCCTTCTTCATGAAGATTTCAGAATTGAAGGACCAACTCAGCACCATTAGAAGTGAGGTTGTGGACAAGGATATTGTCATGATTGCTTTGAATGGTCTTCCTGACTCTTGGGATCCTTTTATTCAAAGCATAAGTGGAAGAGCTGAATTCCCTTCCTTCGGTCGCCTCTGGTCATATTGCATTCAAGAGGAGTCACACCTTGCTGCCAGAGAAATGCATAAAGGCTCTCATGGAGGAGATCAACATGTGCTTGCATCTCAACATGTTAGAAGAAAGGGAAGTTATTGGAAGAAGAACAACTTCAAAAGAGATAGAGACTTCAGACCTCCTGCTTACGATTCAAGGAAGAAGCCAAGGGATCTTTCACATGTTTGTTGCTTCAGATGCGACAAGTTTCGACATTATGCTAAAGAATGTCAGAACCCGCCCATGCAAGGAGAGGCCAACCTGAATGAAGTTGCAAACTCAGAAGACAATGAAGACTACCTCTTCATTTCTGCCTTGTCCAGCAATGTGCCAACCGATAGCAACACTTGGTTGATCGACAGTGGTGCATCTAGACACATCACGGGATATCGAGAGCATCTCTCAAACTTGATGGAGAAAGAGTCCAACCTTCATGTGGTAATTGGTGATGATGCTCAGTATTCGGTAAAAGGTTTTGGTAGCACTTCTTTAAATTTAGAATCTGGCATGTCCTTACATCTTAGTGATATCTTATTTGTATCTGGAATTAAGAGGAATTTAATTTCTATTTCTGCTCTAGAAGATAAAGGTTATCAAATAGCATTTTCTGAGGGTAAAGTACTTGCATGGCCTAAGAAATCTAGTATTAAATCTGATTGTGTTACTGGAAATAGATATGATAGTTTGTATAAGCTTTCAACTAACCCCATTCGAGCACTCACTCATGAAGCTCCTGAATCTAGCGAGCTATGGCATAGAAGGCTCGATCATCTTCACTATCAGGCACTTCCTTTACTTGAAAGGATGGTTAAAGGTATGCCTAAACTTAATCAATCTCATGATGATGCTTGCAAAGGTTGTGCATTAGGTAAGAACACTGAAAGTACATTTCATAAAAGTGAAAGTAGAGCTAAAGAAAAATTAGCACTTGTTCATTCTGATGTATGTGAACTCATGGTTGTTCTTTCACCTAGCGGATTTCTATACTATGTTACATTTATAGATGATTTTTCTAGAAAGACTTGGATTTACTTTCTAAAATCTAAAGAATCTGATGAAGTGTTAAGTAGATTTAAAGAATTTAAAGCTCTAGCTGAAAATATGTCTGGTAAAAGGATTAAAGTGTTAAGATCTGACAATGGAGGTGAATACATCTCAAGTAGCTTCAATGACTTTTCTGTACAAACAGGAATTAAGAGGGAGTTCTGTGTTCCCTATAGTCCTCAGCAAAATGGTGTAGTTGAACGAAAGAATAGAACCATTGTTGAAGCTACCAAAGCTATGATTCATGATCAGGACCTGCAGACTTTCTTATGGGCTGAAGCATCCAAGACTGTTGTGTACATTCAGAATAGATGTCCTCACCGTGTCCTGAAGAACATAACTCCCGAGGAAGCTTTCACAGGAGTCAAACCAAATATCAGCCACCTAAGGATCTTTGGAAGTCCTGTCTATGTCCATGTGCTAAAGGAAAAGAGGACTAAGTTAGAGCCTTCCGGGAAGAAGGGTATCCTTGTTGGATATAGTGAATCTTCCAAGGCATTTCGCATCTACATTCTTGGTCAAAGGTACATTGAGGTAAGCAGGGATCTCACCTTTGAAGAAAATATTGCTTTCAAGAAATCTAAAGGTTCTCTTATTGATAATGATAAATAAGTTAATGATAATCAAGATATGGATATCGATACTAACCCTAAGATTCATAGGGCTCCTATTGAGCCTCCTAAACCTATTGAGCATGATGATCATCCTGAGCCTCTGGTTCCAACTGATGGACCTAGAGATATTGCAATTAGCAAGAAAACACCACTTTGGGTTAGAAGCACAATTCAAGATGCAGAAAAGTTTGCAGCTCTTAGTGGCACTTTCAGAGAAAGTAAGAGACCTCAGAAGCTCCCTAACTATGTTGCAATGATGTGCAACATCATTGAGGCTGAACCATCCAGCATAGAAGAAGTTATGAACCAGCAAGCATGGAAGTTAGCTATGGACGAAAAGTATCAATCCATCATCAAGAATGATGTTTGGGATGTTGTGCCTAGACCTAAAGGTAAGTCTGTTGTTTCTTCCAAATGGTTGTTTAAAATTAAACATGTTGTTGATGGTAGTATAGAGAAATATAAAGCTAGATTTGTAGCTCGTGGTTTTCTCAAAAGGAAGGCATAGATTTGAAGAAACATTTGCTCCTGTTGCTAGATATACTTCTATTAGAACTATTATAGCTATTGATGCAGCCAAAGGTTGAAAATTACATCAAATGGATGTAAAGATTGCCTTCCTTAATGGTGTTATTGAGGAAGAAGTCTATATTCAACAACATGAAGGTTATGAGATTCATAATAGAGAGACTCGTGAGCAGATTGAAAAAAGTTATCTATGGCCTCAAGCAAGCCCCTAGAGCTTGGTATGAAAGACTTGATAAGTACTTAGTCAATTTAGGATTTTATAAGAATGATGTTGACCCTAACATTTACTTTAAAGTATTTAATGGTGAAATGCTAATTCTAGTTCTATATGTTGATGATTTATTTCTAACTGGTGAAGATAGTCTCATCATTAGGTGTAAGAAAGAATTAGCTACAGAATTTGAAATGAAGGATCTAGGTCTAATGCATTACTTTCTAGGGTTAGAAGTGTGGCAAAGACCTAATGAAATTATTCTAAGTCAAGGTAAATATACTATTGATATATTGAAAAGATTTGGTATGATGGATTGTAAACCTATGTCTACTCCTATGGAAACTAACTTGAAGAAGTTGAGTATTTCTATAGCTAACTCTGATTTTGCAGATCCTTCAGAGTACAGGCAATTGATTGGATCCTTGATGTATCTAGTCAACACTAGACTAGATATTTGCTATGCAATGAGTGCACTTAGCCAATTCATGAACCAGCCAAAGCATGTTCACTTGGTGGCAGCCAAGCACATCCTGAGATACTTGCGTGGAACAATTGGCTATGGGTTGAAGTATCCAATCAACACAGTAATCAATTTGGAAGGCTACTCTGATTCTGATTGGGTTGGAAGTGTTACTGACAGGAAAAGCACTTCAGGAATTTGTTTCAGCTTGGGTTCCGCTTTGATCTCTTAGGCCAATAGGAAACAGTCCTCAGTTGCATTAAGTATTGCAAAAGTTGAATACATTTCATTGCTGGCCATATGTATAGAACCAACTTTGGGATTGGACACAGTATAAAAGATATTTTAGAAGCACATGTTCCTCCGAAAGGCTTATTAGGACGCGAGCATAAGGGTCTTTACAACACAATCAATAATTCTCTTCACTTTCAATTAGGTCTTGCTCTAGCTTCTTTGGGAGTTGTTACTTCCTTGGTAGCTCAACACATGTATTCTTTACCTGCCTATGCATTCATAGCGCAAGATTTTACTACCCAAGCTGCATTGTATACTCATCATCAATACATTGCCGAATTCATTATGACAGGGGCATTTGCTCATGGAGCTATATTTCTCATTAGAGATTATAATCCAGAACAGAATAAGGATAATGTATTGGCGAGAATGTTGGAGCATAAGGAAGCCATAATCTCTCATTTGAGTTGGGTTAGTTTATTCCTAGGTTTTCATACCTTGGGACTTTATGTTCATAACGATGTTATGCTCGCTTTTGGTACTCCAGAAAAGCAAATCTTGATTGAACCCATATTTGCTCAATGGATACAATCTGCTCATGGTAAGACCTTATATGGTTTTGATGTACTCTTATCTTCAGCAAATGATCCAGCATTCAATGCTGGCAAAAGCTTATGGTTACCCGGTTGGTTGAGTGCTATTAACGATAATAAAAATTCACTGTTCTTAACAATTGGTCCCGGAGACTTTTTGGTTCATCATGCTATTGCTCTAGGTTTGCATACAACTACATTGATTTTAGTAAAAGGTGCTTTAGATGCGCGCGGTTCTAAGCTAATGCCTGATAAGAAAGATTTTGGTTATAGTTTTCCTTGCGATGGTCCGGGACGGGGCGGGTACTTGCGATATTTCGGCCTGGGATGCTTTTTATTTAGCAGTTTTCTGGATGTTGAATACCATTGGATGGGTTACTTTCTATTGGCATTGGAAGCATATTACCTTATGGCAGGGAAATGTAGCTCAATTTAATGAGTCTTCCACTTATTTAATGGGATGGTTAAGAGATTATCTTTGGTTAAATTCTTCACAACTAATTAATGGATACAATCCTTTTGGTATGAACAGTTTATCTGTATGGGCGTGGATGTTCTTATTTGGGCATCTTGTTTGGGCTACTGGATTTATGTTTCTTATTTCTTGGCGTGGATATTGGCAAGAACTGATTGAAACTCTTGCATGGGCTCATGAACGCACACCTTTGGCTAATTTAGTTCGATGGAGGGATAAGCCGGTAGCTCTTTCCATTGTTCAAGCGCGATTAGTTGGATTAGCTCACTTTTCTGTAGGCTATATATTCACCTATGCAGCTTTCTTAATCGCCTCTACATCAGGCAAATTCGGTTAATTCTTTTTCATTTTATTCTAATATTTAGATTTTCTATCTAATCTCTATGCATAAAAAGAAAGAGTAATCCACGTAATACTTCTCCATCTCAAATTTGATCTATATTATTTATATAAACTAGCTGAATCATTATGGCAAGAAAAAGTCTCATTCAAAGAGAGAAAAAGAAACAAAGATTGGAAAGGAAATATAATTTGCTTCGCCAATCTTTGAAAAAAGAGATGAGCGAAGTCTCATCACTGGATGATAAATTGGATATTTATAGAAAATTACAATCTCTACCGCGTAATAGTGCACCTACACGTCTTCGTCGACGTTGTTTGAAGACTGGAAGACCCAGAGCCAATTATAGAGACTTTGAATTATCCGGATATATAATCCGTGAAATGGCTCACGCATGTTTGTTGGCTGGGGTGACCAAATCGAGTTGGTAGGTTCAAAAAAATTGCTTAAAGTTATTATTATGCTATCCTCCCTCCCTATATAGGAGGGAGAATAGCATACCCAAGGGATTGCTCGATGTACCCATTTTGGGGTATTATAACAAAGGTAATATGAGGGGATAGCGCGGAGTAGAATAATTATTGAATGGCATAGCATTTATCTCAACATTTATATAGTTGGTTAGGATCAATCCGAACCATTCAAATTCAAATATAATTCAAAGTGCCTACTATTCAACAACTTATTAGAAACGCGAGACAGCCAATAGAAAATAGAACAAAATCTCCTGCTCTTAGAGGATGCCCTCAGCGTAAAGGAGTATGTGCCAGGGTGTATGTGCGACTCGTTTAGATCAGAAGCTGAAACGGACCAGGAAATCGCTCTAACAAGAAGAACTTTCCTTCTGTTAAAAAGTACAGATCTATCATCTACTCTTACCGGGGATGAAATTTATGGTTTCCATTGGTGCAAATCCAATCACCTTGATGTGGGATGAAAAGCACTTCCTCATTGGTAGCGAATGGTCATCAATCCATTGAGCGAGGAAATAATGCAAATTGAAAAAACATAAAGAGATTATGTTTTTATTGCTGCGAGAACGGACAAAAGGTCAGCTACCTTGCCAACTCTCACAATTACATGTCGTTACTGTACCTATAAATCTTATTATTAAAGTTTTTCTTACTTGATAATTCGGGGGGAAGAGTAGAGCTAGAGATGGTAAACTATACAAGTTATCAAATAATTCATATCTTAGGGCTCCGGCGTATAGAGAGGACCTTGTCGTTAGAGAAAGAACCATAGAAACGAAGAAATCCATAAAAATATATACATTATATATATATATATATTTTTTTCTTACTTAAATGCAAGGTCCAATCCCTTGCCTACTTGGAAGGTGCCTAACTGAAAAGAATTATGGTTGGGAAGGTTAGAGCAGCAAAAGCCATTGGAATCTATATTTTATACACTAGAAAAATCAGTTTTATTCTTAACAAACCAAACAAGAAAATGAAGTGTGGCAACTAGAGAAGCAGTTTGGCTTCGCAAGCTTCTTGTTGGGTTGTTTGGACAACCTTGGGAATCCACTATTATTTATTGTGATAATCAGAGTTGTATTAAAATGTCTAATAATCTCGTGTTTCATGACAAGTCAAAACATGTGGAAACTCATTATCACTATATTCGTGATATGGCACAAGAAGGTGCCATCTAGCTGAAATATATCAGCACTAATGAACAGGTTTCTGATGTTCTCACCAAGCCTCTATCTCGGGTGAAGTTTGAGTACTTCAGAAAGAAGCTTGGAATGGTGGTGAACACAGCATTGATTGAGAGGGAGTCTCAATCTTAGTGATGCAATTCAATCTGCATCTTCCACCCTCTGCGGGCAATGCAAGGTGGAGTCACCCTCTGCGGACAATGCAAGGTGACAGCGTGTCCTTCTCTGGGAGAAGGCTGAGGTGTAAGACCTCTTCCACCCTCTACGGGCAATGCAAGGTGGATCCTTCCTCTGCGGGCAATGCAAGATGGACATCATGAAATGAGTTCATGATATTTATGTGTTTTTATTGTAGGTATACTCTATAGAGCTTATACATTCATCCTTGTCGACAAAGCAAGATGAAAGTCATGAATGGATCATGACATATGGCAAATATCCTCCCTAGCTAAGAGGGAGTGTTGAAAATGTTAGCTAGTTCGGATACTTGATTGTCAAATTTTAATGTTGTCAAGTGACAATTAAAATTCATATGTATTATCTCAATTAAATTTGTTATTGGGCTGGACTCAAATGTAACGTGGGAAGCAATTAAATATATTATTGGGCTGGACCCAAATGTAACTGTTAGAAATTAGGATCTTAGGATACTAATCATTATAAACAAGATTATAAAGTAAATGAAATATGAAACATACATGCAAAATGTACACATTACACAAGATATACATGGGGAAAACCCTTTCAGGTAAAAAACCCCATAAAGCATCATTTAATTAAAACACTTACAAATATAGTCTATAATAAAATAGACATGAACCTGGGGACACTCCTCCAATACTTCCACATGGCCAATAATACCTCATATGCATAGTGATACAACTCACAATAAAGCTCCAAATTCACACACCTCTCAAATGAGAGAGAACCTCCTTAAATATAGGAGGAAGGGTGACTTCACTAGTCACACCTTTTCAATAACCCCCACTTATAAATGATTAATAATCTAATAGTTATTAGATTATAATTATTTCAAATGGGATATGCTTATAAAGCATATAATATATAAGGTTTTATAACCTTATATTAGAACATTATATATAAATGTTATAAGGATGTGATCCCTAATAACATTATGTTCTAACAGTAACGGGTAAAGGCAATTACATATGTTATTGTTGTTGGTAATTAGGGCTAGCGGATTCCAATTGCCCTAGGCAACATTGGAATCCGCCTCCATCATATAGGGCCAGGCCCAATACCTCTCGGCTCACCTAAAAGGCTTCCACGCTTCACCCAAACCCAACTCGCCTCCTTGATAGGGCCGACCCTATTTCAACTCACTTAAAAGGAATTAAAATAAATAAAATGTTCAAATTGAAAAGAAGGCCGACATAATTAAGAAGTAATATGACTCCTATAAAGGTATCATATACTTCTCATTATCATCATCCAGTTTTCATGTAATGCAAAATATATTCAGTGAAAGCAAAAGTCATAGTAAGGCAGATAGGAGACAGCGAACTTCGATAGGAGACAGTGAACTTCATTAATAGCAGCAGATCTCTAAATGGGAGACAGCGAACTTCACCAGATGGCAGCAGATCTCTAATAGGAAACAGCGACCTTCATTAAACAGCAGCAGATCCCTAATTGAAGACAGCGAACTTCATAAAAGGCAGCAGACCATCTCCAAAATATAGAGAACTCCATTGAAGGACTGTGAGCTACTTGAAAGGTGCTGCTACCCTTGCTATGCACAGAAAAATCCGATGAGGAGGACTGCAAAACATCATCTTCATTAACAAACTAATTGTGAAGGCTTCTATCTTCCTTGTGACTGCAACCTCTATACTCCAGATAAGTGTGTAATGCTCAGTTGAATTCAAAATCATAATCAGATCTGAGGATCCTTTGGCTGGGTTTTTCGTCCTAGGAGGTTTTCCCAGGGTAACTGTGCTTTGTCCTTGTGCATTTCATTTCCTTTATTTTGCTTAAGTCTGGGAAACAATAAATTAATTAACCTAGTCTAAACTAATTCTGATTTTCTGAGTTTTAATTCAATCTGAAAGTACTAAAAATAACAGTTATTGGGCTGGGCCCAAATGTAACATGGAAAGGCAATTCAATGACTATTGGGCTGGACCCAAATGTCTAACGTGGGAAATGTACAATGACAATATAACATTATTTAATTAACATGCAAGCCGACTTTGGGATAATTGGCACCAAAAGGTTGATATATAACCACTTCAAGATGAAGTCATTTGAACACAACAATTATCAAATGCTATTTGCTCTCCTAGCAGCAATCCTTCCTCATGCGAACTTGTATAAGGCGATTGTGCAAACTCTTCAAGGCTGATTGTGGCGAAGTTGTCAAAGTTCTTCATAAGGTCTCTTGTGCGAATCTGATCTGGACATCTGTTGCCCCTCCTAATCATCTGCTGTTAACAAAGGGCTTCATTCATCACCGATATCTTGAACAGCAATCTGAGATAAGTCATTGCCTTGTAAACTGTCTACATTTGAGATAATACATATCACATTTTAAGGCTGGATTTTTCACCTCCAAGAGGGAGGTTTTCCCAGGGTATTGGTGTCTTATGTCTTGTGTTTTATTGCTGTTACTGTTTATGCACAGTCTGATTATAATCTAATTGGTTAAATTAACATCTGATTGCTTAAAATTAACAAACCACTCGTCTTCAAACCCACTTCTATGGATGCACCCCCTCCTTTTTTACATTGTATTTTGTTCCTGTGCAGTACTTGAGATACTCCGAGTTTCACTTCAGATTTCTTGGATGGAACGATTATGTGTATGTTGTACATATAGTTTTTACAGAAAGATAAAAAATCATTTTTATTTCAGTCTCATTCCTATGCATTGTAAATTGTAATTATTAGTAGTATAATTGTTTGTAGGATATAGAAAAGTAGATATTTACTAAGTAAATTCTAGTTCTTTTGCGCACAGGCTCCAAAGTTCTTGATCATTGACCTAGTCACAGATACAAGATCTATTCACATGTGCAGATCAATAATCCCTACCAATTAAGAACTAGACCCCAACATGAGCTTGCATAAAACCTGCATGCTATATGAAGAAAAAGAAAATGCGCTTGTCATCTACCCATGGAGGCATTATTCCCCTAGGAAGAAAGGGTGTTTGAAGGTTTGCAACACAAGAAAGGAGCAGCTTGACAAAAAAATTATCAAGACAAAAATAATATATCAGAATAGCTGCCTCAGGTGAAAGGTGTGTATAATAGGGTTACCTCAGGTTACAGAATGGCACACCAAGAAGCAAATAAGAGAAGCCTTTCTAAGAGTTGATTAAAAGATGTTAAGAAGAAAGATCTCTTGGAAAAATCCATAGATTTAACTGAACATGTGTATTAAATCACTCAGGCAAGAAGAAAGATCTCTTGGAAAAATCCATAGATTTAACTGAACATGTGTATTAAACCACTCAGGCAAGTTCACATTTTCCCCAACAAGAAATGCCTTCTCAAACTACTCTGACAAATACCAAACCTCATTGATGTGATTTGCCTTGTTGGAACTTTTACTGCTTAACCTTATGTTAGGTTTTCCTTATGAAATTTTTTCCACCTTGTAAAATGCTCAAGCATCTCAACAAAGCAGATCAAAACATAAGAAGGAAAAATAAGCCCATTGATGCAAACAAAAATGCCAAACCATAGGTAGCAGTTCATCAGACCATGCTTTGCCAGACCATCAGTGTGACAGTGGTGAACATAAAGCATGTCAAGCTTGCCAAATGCACCAAAAAAAGGGGGAAATAACCAAGAAGAAAAACAAACCATTGGGAACAGTCCTAACTTCTGAAAACTCACTCCTTTGTAGAATATTGCTGAAACTTGCTGCAATTTGTAGAATCTTGGGATTAAGAGCTATATTACATTACCAACCCCAAAGAAGTAGAGATTCTGTAGCATGGGCTTAGAATCCACCATCACCCTTGTCCCTCATAAGCTCTGCAAGGAAGGAAGCACTTGATACACTTAATGCTAATTAATTGTGCTTAATTTCCATTGCAAGTATGTGAATATCCCCGTTGTCAAGGATTCTTCCAGATTTTTTAAAGGCAATGTTTAGTATACAATTATTAGAATAGTTTCAAATCCTCATCTGAGAAAGCAAAATTTAATGTTTGGATTGTTATCAGTGGGAACACATTTAATTATCAAGGGGTCTATTGATAATGATATGTACAAAATAATCTTCATGCATAGCATGTACTAATATAGCAAACTGTTATATTGTTGTAATTTCATTTATAAATTATTCTTCAAGAGGTTATTTTTAAGTCTGACTCAAAATCCAAGAAAACTGGGTTCCTTCACCCACGTATAAAGAAATTGGTGGTCAAGACTTTAATCATGTTAGCAATCCAAGATTTAATGATTGGATTGTATCAGTAGGAATAGCATTTAACTATCAATGAGTCTAATGATAATGATATGTACAAAATAATCTTCATGCATAGCATATACAAATATAGCAAACTTTTGCTGTTGTAATTTCATTTATAAATTATTCTGCAAGAGGTTATTTTATGTCTGACTCTTTCAAAATCCAAGAAAACTACGTTCCTTCACCCAAGTATAGGGAAATTGGTGGTCAAGATTTTAATTAGGTTAGCAATCCAATCACCTCTTAAAATCTAAATTAAAGCATATTACATGTAATTTTAAATACATCTATGATCTATGCACAGGACGTCTCACAAAGATTCTACCATGGACCTTATTTATCAGCTTACATGCTCTTCAAAAAAATATTCCAAACAATATTATTAATGTAAGTTAAATCACAGAATTGAAAACTTAATTTTTAAGATATGCAAATGAAGTACGTGTGAATGTTTGCATTATAATATTTTACCAACCCTTCTAGGAGTTGAAGTGTTCTGAAGTGTCATACCAGTCGAGATACAAAGAATGTATATATTGTGATGGCAAACTGATGTCAGATACAGAATAGTTGGAATAAAAAACCTGTCGCAAAGGCTCAAAATATTACGATCAAAATCAACAATTGCAAGCTAAAATGGCAAAACATCTATTGATTGAAAAACACATAATCCTTAGGAAAAGAAAATCATATTAGACATTTCCACCCAAAACTTTTACAAGAAATGAATTGATATTACCAAGGCTTTTTATACTACATGGTTAACTACAGGAAGAATTCAAAGGAAAATACTGGAAGAGCTACAGAGAGAATTTCTTCGTGATCACAAGAAAGTAAATGGTATTTGGAAACAACAATAAACTGGGCAATTAGATTTGCAGCAGTTATTTTAAGGCTTAAACTAAAGATTACAAGAGATCAAAAATTTAGTGACAGAAAGAAATTTGTAGAACCATAGGAGTAATTCTCTATTAATATATGTGTTAGAAACAAATAATCATCTCCAACAATAACAATCATGACTATTAGTTCCACTATATTTAGGTACTTATAAAAGGACCTTCATCTTGATTTGTAAATCATAGTTTTAGTGTAGAGATACGTCCACCGATGGCACTCTGTATCCTATCCTTTCTATATCCTTTTTATAGTTATTTTGTCTAATTTGCGTTCTTACAATGTGAGCACACTTGTAGACCCACTTCCATTAACATCAGTGAACCAGATGAGCAGTAACCAATACAAGAGACATTTTGAAAACTAGGGAATAAATTTTAATGTTAGTCCAAATATTAATGGTTGCATAAGATAAACAAGAAATTTGTGGTCATCAAGTCTTACCAAGAGGGAGCAGAAGGGTCACACAGCTCAAATATGACAAAACAGAAGTGAAACTTTGGGATCAGTAGCAGATTTCAATTTTGGAAAAAACACATTTTGAATGAATCAAAACGGACCCCAAACATCTGCAGCGATGAAAACATATGTACAAAAAATCCACAAGAGAATGCTTGTGCAGATATAATCAAAAGGCTAGGGAATTCTAATCAATGGTGGGATAGAGTCACATGGAAAAGGTAATGGTAGTTTTTCAGTATGTACCAAGTGAGACACCAATTTGGCGTTGAGGACACCTTGTGGAAGCCCAAAAAATAATTGATTTTCCATTTACCATATATATAGTTCATATTGGGCATGTGTACCTGTTGATGTGTATTTTGTACACGACCAAACACAGAATAAAATACCTAAAGGGTACCTTATCCTCTCTTGAATAAAGTCTCCGAATGCTGAAGATGTCGCAAAAAGGATCAATTGGGATGACTTCAAGGTTCTTTGCTGTAGGATCTCTACGTGTGGATAAGCTCTTTGTGGTATGATGTGATTTGCTGGAATCACAAGGGGGCTTACACTCAATGACCTGAACGTCTGATTTGCTAGAATCACAAGTCCTACTAACTAACTGGAAGACAAACAAATGGCAAAAGATACAAGGTTCAAGAAGTCTACTCTACTGCCTAGAATGCGAGAAGATGGATGAATAACTAGGTGGAGTCCTACTGGGCTGGGTCTCACCATCAGGCTGAACAATTCAACACCAACTCAATGCGATCTTCTAAGGGATGCTTCCAATATGTTTAAATTGTACACCATCTGACAATGATCACCATTCAAGAAAATGCATGAAACAATAGACGTGTAACGACTTATGATTAAGCTCATTTCATTCCAGTTGACCACGCAAGGCGCACTTACCATCAACAAGAGGCTAGTGGTTTGGATTAGACGGATTCCACATAGGTGCATTCAACAATTTCCTTCATTCGATCTAATCATCTACCATCTAGAATTGAAGATTCAACAAGAAACCATGCATATTGCAAGAAACGACACACTTCACCATTACTTCAATGAAAATGGAGTTTGTTTACAATCAATGGCAACAATTTCTTGCCTTGTCCTCCTATTCTACTCTAATTGCTACTCTATCAACTGACTATTCACCTTCTAACTACTCTCTATTCACTAACTCCCATTATTAGCCTTTCACAAATGAAGAGTTGTGGCTTATATAGTGCCCACAATACAATTCGATGGCTAAGATCGATTTGAGATCAATGGCCAAGATTCAATAATGAAAACCCTAATTAGGGTTTGTTACAACCATTACATAACATTTAATGCTTGACCAATGATAAAATTACATCTTTAGGACACATGTCTTCTATGGAAAAATCGACCAATGGATAGCTGGGGTAGGTACATCAAAGTTTGTGTCACCTCCCATGAGTTAGGTACATTGAATCTGGACACGCTGAGGTGGACCAACCCGACTGGAGGAGTGATGACTGGGATGCCACCTCGTCTGACACTTGGTTGATGCCAATTTGATGTTGCTGAGAAGCTAGCTTTAATTAACTCTTCTGAGACTATCTGCTTCTTCAACGAACCCTTGCTCTAACTTCTTTTGTCTTTGATGTGCAGGATGATGATGTACCTCGCCTTGGAATGCTGGATTGGAAGAAGTTATTCCTGATGATGCTTGACCGAGGAAGGTCGTCCTTGTCAATGCTAGACTGGAAGAGGTTGCCCTTATCCTTGCTTGATCTTCTTTGATGATACTGAGCTGGAGGAGATCATCTTTGTCCTGAACCGGATCTTCTCTGATGAGAGCCTGCCGACTTGTAGATCCTCCGGACTTTGGAGTCGCCATCTTGATACCTACACAACATTTCAAAATTAGTAATATATCTTGAAGTCTAGAAATTAAACTTAAAAGGAAGATTTAAGATTTTAATTAGGAAACTTCATGATAAATCTTGAGTTATCATTTCCTAATTAACCATGTAATACTTAGATTTTTCAAAAAAAATGTTCAAAATTCAAATCTTCAACAATGGTGTTAAGATGATTTCGCCATACCTCCCCTTGAGTATTAAACTCTAAGAAATGATGCAAAAATAGATGAATTTCGCTAGGCAAAGTTTAAATCATAGCCTCCTCTTGGATGAATCACGCCTCCTCTAGCTTCAAAAAGAATAGACTCCACCCTCTTTGATCTTCAACACTTAGTAGAAATTCGCTCCAAGCAAACCAAATTTCGTTCCTCCAATTAGCTCTCCAATTTCGCACTTAAGGAAATGATTGAATGATTTAAAATGTGAAACAAACTCCTCAATATATAGAGCGCTCACCCCTTGCTTCCTCTAGGCCGACTTGGCTAATAAAAGGAGGTAAAAGATAAATAAAATTCCAAAAAGGGGGCCGACTTGGCAAAATGAACGCAAAATAGTGCCTTGAGCGCTTTATTTTTAATTTTAATTTAATAAAAATTAATTTTAAATGCCTCCAAAGCAAAATTTCGATTTTCACAAGGCTTAAAATTTATTTATTAAATGCCAAAATGCTTTTAATTTAATGCCAATTTAATTTTAATTTCCCAAATGCCTCAAAATTAGCAATTCTGGCGATCAAATGCAATTTGGAGAATATTAATTTTTAAAACAAGGCTTAATGAAACTTCCTGAGGATTCGCCCTAGACCCTCTCTGAGGGTCAGGAGCGATTTTTGAATTTTAGCCTTGAATATTTCACATTTTGACGTGAAAATCTCCTAGAGGGTAAATCGATATCTAGTTGTGCGTTGCACTTCAAAATTGACATTTTTCATGAGGAAAATAGGTGGAATTGTCAGTTTCGCCCTGGACCTTCACTGAGGGTCAGGAGCGATTTTTCATTTTTTTGCTCAAATTTAGCACTTTTCCACCTCCAAAATTTCTTCAAGACATTTCAACTAGGTCCTTTCACTGAATTGCAAACTTAGCTCAATCCAATTTTGGAGAAAAGGTGTGATTTTGAAGTTTCTCGCTGTGGGTCTGTTGACATGTATTTTGTACACAATCATACACAGAATAAAATACCCAAGGGTACCTTATCCTCTCTTGAATAAAATCTCTAACTGCTGAAGATATCGCAAGAAGGATCAGTTAGGGTGACTTCAATGTTCTTTTAAGTAGGGTCTCTACGTGTGGATAAGCACCAGTGGTCGTTGTGATTGCTGTTTCATCAAGGGGTCTTACGCCAAATCCGAACTGTAGGAACAGGGTTTCCTAATACTAACAAGCTCTCAAAAAAAAAGATCAAAAGAGTAGGGCTTGCAAGGGATCTAGTCTAATCTAATCCTAAGAATGACTCAATGTGGACGAGACTTGGCGAGATTCTACCAACTTCAATATTGCCATAAAATAACAACTTAATTGAAATTGATGCGATCTTCTAAGGTAACAAATGATTTTTCAATTCATCAAGGATCATAGACACTACCACGAAGGCACATATCCAAGATACAACAATGATTGAAAGTTTAAGTGATTCAAGTTGATCCAATTGACCACACAAGGCGTTCCTACAATCAGCAAGAAGCTAGTGGTTTGGAAAGTGAATCTCACCGACGATCAAGTCCAACACTTTGTCCTTCAAATTAAAACACTACTTTGATTGAGAATGATTCAAGACAACGAACAACCATGAAGATAACCACAAGAATTGCAATAAAACACCATAACTTCAATATTTTATTGATCTCAAAGCCATCATGAACAACGATTGTTTGAAATTCCTTCTTCAAAGCTCAATCTTGCTACAAAATACTTGCTTCTATCAAATTGCTAATCTCTAATCACTAATGCTGATATCTAATCTCTAGTTTCTAGTTCTAGCCTTAAAATGAAAAGAAATGAGGGTATATATAGCATCCTCAATTACAATGAACGGTCTAGATCAAAAGAAGATCAATGGCCAAGATTGTGACACCTAAACCCTAATTAGGGTTTTATTACAAAAGTTCTCCTTTTATTGCACAACATTAAATGCATAGCCAAATATTAAATTTGGCACGAAAATCTAGGAGACATAGACCAATGACAATTAAGGTGCCACATCATCTATAACAACCTCTCATCTAGAATCTTGTTCCCTTTCCAATGCTCCTTTTTAGCATATGCAATGAATCTAGACACGATTCCTTCGATCTCAGCAATTGGAATCTCGAGAAGATTCTTCATTCGTTCTTCTAAGTGGATGACCTGATCAAATGCCTTAAGAAGAGCAGCATCCCATTCAGGTTCAAGTTCCTTGGTCTTCTCGATTAGGAGCATGGTGGCAAACATCTGATCTCGTTGCTCATTTGTAATAACATTCTCATCTTTACAAAAGATGACCTTGACTCTATCTTCCAATTCCTGCAAATCCACATCTGTCTCAACTTCGATCCTCCTGCCAAGAATAGTACGTAGTACCTCAAACACTCTGTCTTGGATCGGGTGGATAACCTCCTCAACATGATTGCATCTAGTACTGATGTCCTCGAAGAGAACTTCCTTCATCTGGAGTAAAGTCGACCACTGAAGTAAACTATGAGGTCCTCCATCCATTATCTTTTCTTGCACTAGAACCTTCCTTGATGTTTGTCTGATTACTTGCAGGACAGGAATGATAACATCCTTAGTATGAGCAAAAGCAGCTACAATTATCATCAAGTTGTGGATGACCTCAAGAACCTGAATAGCTCGGTGAATGGTCTGCATCATCCTTGTTGCAAATTCAATAGCAACTGTATGGGATTTGTCAATCCATGAGCTCATAAGCTGAACCAAACTCCTGACTCTCTCTGCCTCGCCAACTGATTCAAGGGGAAGTGCCTGTGTAGGAGATACTGCTGGATCCTGACGTCTCAAAGGCTGATTTACATGGCTAAAGTAGCCTCTCCAAGCACTGACCTCTCGCTCAAGCTTCCTATTCTTTTCCATTTCTTCCCTAAGCTTGTCCTTAAGTGCCTCAAATGAATCAGTGGCATCATCCAACGTTTGTTCGGCTGTGGGTGGACCAAGCTCAAATGTCTCTACATCATATTCCTCTGGGAGTATCTCACCTTCATACTTGTCCACTGCCGGTGTAGCTATCTGCAATTTCCTGGATCCTATCTCATCTCTGATCATCTTGGACATCTTAGTAGCTTTCCTCTTCTCTGTCATCTTTTGAGAATCTCCAACAAGGCTCTCTAAATCAATCACACTGTCCTCGTCCTCGATCACAATCACCCTTGTAAGTCTTTCCTTTAACCAATCTGGGATGGCCGATCTTGTTTCTCTAACCTGTATCTCATTGGGCAATGTTTCTTCTTCTCTGAGAGGAGATGTTACTTCATTATCTTCCTTATCTTCATGTAGCTGATTAGCTTGGAGAGACCCACTTGGTGACCTTCGAGGTGCCTGTCCTTCTTTATCGTTCTGTACCATTGATTCCATAGACTCCTCTATCTCAAGTGTCCTCTTCTCAGGTCGAGAAGATGTGCCGGATGAACGATCTCGGTTGGCCTCTTGCTTCTTCTTGGAAGATTCTCTTTTCTCAGGTCTCTCTTTCCTCTTCGAGCCTCTTGGATGGGGATTGCCCTCACTTACACTTCGAAGGTTGCCTTTGCTTGCATTTCTGGGATTAGGATTACCCTCACTTACACTTGCTCCTCCTTCAACGGGTTTCTCTTCCAAAGTGAAAGTCATAGATATACCTTGCTCTCTCAACTTCTGATGCTGCACATCAACCCATCTGCGAGTACAAGACAAAACTGGAGCCATCAAAGCATCTAGATCCACAACCTCTGGTTCATTCCAATCTAGCCTCACTGATTTGCTTTCTCGATCATAAGATGATTGGAGATGTCTGCCACTGTCCTGAGCTTGGTCGGCCACTCTGTAAATCTTGCATTTCCTAATGAAATCTAAAGGCAATCTAGAATGCATCTTTCTTTTCACTTCAAGGTCATCCAAGAGATTCATCACAAAGTCCTCTACCTGAGGTTCATGTTTATATTTTCTTCCTACCGTCTCCTCTATATACCCATATGGATCAAAGCTCTCTCTCAAGGCAAAGAATGAAAATGAATATAAAGCTAACTCCCTCTCTGCATCATCCATGGCTAGAGCATTAGGACATACCTCAACTGAATTGCCCAATATGATAGGCACAGGAACTCCATTTCCATGTCTGTGTCTGAATGCTTTCACATAAGCTGCCAATTGTCTTGTTACCTCAAGTAACACAATTCTGTCTGTCGGATATCTAGGCAACATGTAGGGAGGTGAAGGACATCCATGAACTCTAATATATGTAAATTTCTGAAATTGGATAAACCATGCACCGTACCTCTTTACAAGCTCTTGTGCGTCCTGAGATAATCGGTTGTGAATCCCGCCTTGCAATATCCTGGTGATGTTCATCATGAATGTATCATTGACTAACTTGTAGTTACTCCCTGGCGGATGATGCAAGTGAACATAAGAATCACAAACCCTGACCTCGCCGGGTCCTCTTCCAATCACTCCTCTGTGAGGTAGTCCTGCATACTCAAAGCTCCTGATCAAGGCATATATGATGTATGAACTCATGTGGAAAGACTTAGTAGCCTTCAATCTCCTTAACTGTACGTCCAAGCAATGGCTAATCATTCTAGCCCAATGGATTGTTCCTTTTCCTTGAACTATCATTTGGATGAAGTAGAACATCCACTTCTCAAAATAGAAGGCTTGAGGGGCTCCTGTGACTCGGTTGAGTAGTGTTATCAAATCTCTGTACTCCTCCTGGAAGTCGATCCTATGTGGTGTGTTCGGAATCTTGCTCAGGCGAGGACGACTCTTGAGTAACCAATTCTTGTTGATGATGCTTAGGCAAGTGTCTGGATCATCTTCGTACATGGACCTGGCTCCTTCTATGCTTTTATAAATCATATCTTTATGTTCTGGCAAGTGAAGAGCTTCACTGATAGCTTCCTCTAAAAGATAAGCAAAAATGTCTCCTTCCTTGGACACTATCGATCTGGACTGTGGATCATAATGGCGAGCACACTCGATCATCAACTCATGGCACTGGATTGCTGGAGGGAAGCCGACCGCCTTGATAATGCCACTTTCAATTATTCTCCTTGCGACAGGTGATGGCTTGCCAATGTAGGGGACCTCTCGAAACTTCTTCACACTGAAGTTGCCCAAGTTGGTATCTCCAATGTTGCTCCACTTCGACACGATCTTGGTCTCCAATTCTTCGTTCTTCTGATCTTCCTTCATGAGAGCTGGACGACTGGTGGATGCTCCCGCCTTCGGGGTCGCCATCGTAACACCTACACAACATTTCATAATAAGTAATAGATTTTGCAATGTATAAACATAGATTAGATTAGAGATTGAATTTAGGAAACTTCATGATAAGTCTTTGAGTTATCATTTCCTATATTCGATTGAGCTACAGGAAATTCAAAATTTCAAAATTCAAAATTTAAGATATGACGATCAAGATTCAAAATTCAAGACAAGGGAAGACTTCGCCATACCTCACTTGAGAGCTAACTCTAAAAAAGCAAAATAAGGAAATTCGCCTAGGCAAAAATCGAAATTTGAAGTATCAATGCGATCCTCCTCTAGCAAAGGCGCCTTCCTTGTCAACTTCGCCAACTTTTGGGGTCTTCAACGTCTTGATGGCAAATTCGCTCCACTTGAACACAAACCAAGTTCGCACTCCCCTTCGAATGGAAATTTCGCACCTCTCCTTGATGAAATTCGCACTTTGTAATTGTCTTCTCCAAATCACATGCAAAGGATGATTGAATGATGTTTTAAAATGCCATATCACACCCCCTTTATATAAGCGCCTACCTCCTTAATTACCTCAAGGCCGACTTTTGGAAATAAGGCAAAATAAAAACAAATTTTAAATAAAAATCAAGGCCGACTTTTTAAAATATGGAAAATAAAACCCAAGCGCCCCAATAATTTATTAAAATAATAATTAATTAATTTAATGCCTTCATATTTAATAGTTTCGATTTTTTTAAAGGCAAAATTAATTAATTAAATGTCTTGTGCGCACTTATTAAATGCTAATTTTAATTAAATATTTCAAGTTTTATCGAATTTTAGTATTTAATATAATTCAAAAAATGATGTTAGCGCCAAAACATGGGAGATGTAAGGGGTACAAACCACATCGCTCTGGTCCCTGGGAGAGGGATAGGAGCGATCTAGCATTTTGCTCTTGAATTTCTTGCCTTTGACGTTCAAAACCACTTCCTCTACGTTGAAACTGGCATTTTCATTGGGAATCTCAAGCTTGATCTATTCAATTTTGTAGATGAATGCCTCTTAAGATCATTATCGCCCTGGTCCTTGACTGGAGGACAGGAGCGATCTTGCATTTACTCCTTGGTCTTCGCTTCTTTAATCACCAATTTGCATCACAAGGCAAGTAACAACTTCATTCTTTCATTCCACGCATACTTACTTGTCCTTTACAAAGCAAATTCGATATTCAAGTGAATATCGCCTTGGTCCTTGACTAGAGGACAAGAGCGAACTTTGAATTCTAGCTCAAATTTGTCATCTTTTAACCTTAACTCTTTGTTCATCACCTTTCAAATGACATTTCGGTTCTTGTGTAACCTTGCTTTGATGTGATCTATGAAGAAAAATGATTGATTTCATGAATATCGCCCTGGTCCTTGACTGAAGGACAGAAGCGATTTTGCTTCTTTGCTCAATTTAGTCGCTTTTTGACGTTTGGTTCCTTGCTTATCATCTTCCAAAGACATTTTTTGACCTTGTGCGATCTTGCCTTGACGTGGTTTCTTGAAAGAAATGACCAGTCTAGTGAATATCGCCCTGGTCCTTGACTGGAGGACAGGAGCGAACTTTAGTTTCTTGGGCTAATCCTTGTTCTTATCAACTTTCGATTGTCTTCAAAGTACAAAATGGTGTCTCTTACTCCTTCTTGAACGTTTGAAATGGAAGTGATATCTCAAAATTAAGTATACTTGGACATTTCGCTCTGGACCCTGGGAGAGGGACAGGAGCGCTTTGGCTATTTCCATCACTTTTTGCGGTCTTTGCAACTTCACTTTTCTTCGAAACATTCCAATATCATTGCCGCCTTGTACCTTGGCTCGGAGTCATTAAAATTCGAAGGGGAAGGCAAAATAACCAAGATTTCGCCCTGGTCCTTGACTGAAGGACAGGAGCGAACTTTCATTTGTAGGCTCAATCATTCTTTGCCAACGTTTAAAACTATCTTCAATGGATCCGCTATGCTCCCCTTCACTCATCTTTGACATGGAATTTGCTTCAAATTGGTGAGAAATTTGTCTTAGGAAGAAATCGCTCTGGTCCCTGGGAGAGGGACAGGAGCGCCTAGGACAAAATAGGCTTCACTGGCGTCTTGCACTCTTCAAAATTATATTCAATAGATTCGTTACGCCTCCTTTTACTTGCCTCAAACTTAACACTCACTCGATCTTTGCCCAAAACTTGTTTTATAAGGAAAATCGCTCTAGTCCCTGGGAGAGGGACGGGAGCTATCACTAAACTTCGCCCTGGTCCCTGGCAGAGGGACAGGAGCGATTTTGCTTCTAGGGCCAATTTTCCTCATTATGGTACTTTCAAGTTATATTCAACTGATAAGATGTACTTCCTTTGTTCTTCTCAAATCGCGAAATCATTCAAATCTTTCAAGGACAGGGCAATTTTGAATTTCAAGCTCCGGTCCTTCAGGGAGGGACAGGAGCGATTTTTGTCCTTGAGGGCAAAAGTTCAACTTTTTATTGCAAACGACTCAATCCTGGCGCTCTATCATGTTGATTTCACCTTCCATTATGCCCTTGACGCTTCAATTTGATCAAAATGAGGTCAAAATGGTCTAAGTAAGTCATTTCGCCCTGGTCCCTGACTGAGGGACAGGAGCAATTTGGCTTTAAACTTCAAACATTTGCCATTTTGAGTCTCAAAAAATCTTTCAAAACCTCCAATTCGTGTTCAACTGCATCTCTTGGTGACCCTGCACAAGACAAATGAAATAAATTAATAACCAGGATGCATAAAATATCACTTTCGCCCTGGTCCCTGACTGAGGGACAAGAGCGATTATGCTTCCACAGGCCAAAATATCAGGTTTTTAGGACCTCAGTCACTTCACAAGGTAAAATTAGGTTATTTCCAATGCCTGGGATCAATTATCAAAATTTCCAAAATTTGACCAAAATCACTCAAACAAAAATTCAAAATTCCATCATCAACACTTAGGCAAAAATTTGGACTTGCATTCAAAAATCTGACTGAACCTAGACAGACTTACTTGACCTCTTGTCAATTCACCTTACCTCAAAATTGCATCTTACGAGAGGAAGCTCAATAATCTTCAAAATTTGGACTGGATTCTGGCTTGAAAACATCAAAACAGAAACCCTAAGGCTTAACCCCAGTCCAGACGACTGACTCACTAACCCAAAACCCTAAAAGCAGAGAGAGAAACAGGCAAAACCGAGCAAAAAGAGGGGGTCCCCATTTTAATGGGGCGATGTGTGAAATGGTCACAACAAGGCCCTCTCTGAGGGTCAGGAGCGATTTTTGCAATTTAGGCTTGATTCTTCATCATTTTTCATTAAAACTTCATTCATCATTTGGCAATGCCTTCCCGTAATCCACTCCAACCAAATTCGCTTTGTTGTTGCAAGGTAAAATGAGGATTTTCAACAATATCGCTATGGGCCCTCTCTGAGGGTCCGGAGCGATTTTTCGCTGTGGGCCTTCACTGAGGGTCGGGAGCGATTTTTCATTTTCTGACCAAAATCATCAAGTTTCAAAAGTAAAATAATATTCATCATGTTGTTGGAGGTCTCTTCGCCTTATCCTAACCTTGCCTTAGCACCATTTTGAAGAAAACATGCATTTTTTGAAAATCTCGCTGTGGACCTTCAGTGAGGGTCAAGAGCGACTTTTGGGTTTTAGGCAAATTCCTTTATCTTTTAATCTTCAAATCACCTCCAAGGCATAACACATCACGTTCTCGTCCTATCCAAGCAAGATTTTATCTCAATTCTTCAAACCAAGGAGAGAAAACTAGAAAATCGCTATGGGCCCTCTCTGAGGGTCCGTAGCGATTTTTGTAATTGCCTTCAAAATTTTCATTCTTAACGATTTCTTTTCACTTCAAGGCTTTTCAAACATCGTTTCAAACCCATGCCTAACCTTAGCCTTCCTCAAACTTGGATGAAAAATTCCCATTTTAGGTTTCTCACTGTGGGCCCTCTCTGAGGGTCCGGAGCGATTTTTCGCTGTGGGCCTTCACTGAGGGTCAGGAGCGACTTTTTTCATTTTGAGTTGATTTCTTCTTGTGTTGATCCTCCAAATTATATTCAACGGATAGAACATGCTTTCCTTCATCCCTTCCAATCATAAAATCACTTTGATCTTGTAAGAATAATGCATATTTGAAAATCTCGCTGTGGACCCTCTCTGAGGGTCAGGAGCAATTTTTGCTACCTGGACCAAAATGTTTCACTTTTCATCTAAAAATCACTTTGCCAAGGAAGATGTCATCTTGTTCTTTGCTATGAATAAAATTTCATGTTCAAGAAGTCCAAAAATGTGCACACAAAGAAAATCGCTCTGGACCCTCTCTGAGGGTCAGGAGCGATTTTACCTTTCCTGGGCAAAACTCCTTCAATTTATCATCTTTGATCAAGTCTGGATACTTCATTATGCTCATTCTATTCCTCACCATGCCTTTGACATCTTAAGTCGACCAAATAAGGCTAGCAATGACCCTTATAAGATTTCTCGTTGTGGGCCCTCTCTGAGGGTCAGGAGCAATTTTTCTGTTTTCAACAAGGTCCTTCATCATTTCTAGCCAAAACTTCTTCAGGTGGGTGGAGAAAGTCATTCATTTCCCTTTTATGCTCAAAACTTAGTCCTTTTCCATTGCAAAATGAAGTAAATCAAAATCTCGCCCTGGGCCCTCTCTGAGGGTCAGGAGCGATTTTTGACCTTTTGAACTCTCTGTCAGGATAATTTTATGGAATATAACATTTAAGTATTTCTTATACTTTAAGTTATATTCCATATATACTTTTAGGATGTTTGAGAGTGGTTTCAAACCTCCAAGAGCTATATTGCAAAATCTAGTTTTTGGAGGATTTTCAGTTTTCCAAACTTAGTCAAATTTCAGGATCGGGACTTTCAGACTTAGCCAAATTTCAGGATCAAGACTTTCAGACTTAGCCAAATCTCAAGATCAGGACATCACTCAAGCAGGACCTGCTATCCAGGTGATCCCCTTGGCGACACTCAAACTGCAAAGGCTAACTGACCCTAAAAAACCTAAAAACAAACCATAGAAAGCAAAAAAGCAGGGGTCCCCATTTGCAATGGGGCGATGTGTGAAAACATCACAACAGTACCCTGCCCTAACTAGACTTGTATACCCTCGTGGAGTATTCATACTACATCATGGACAATTGTTTTAGAAATAACATTGATAATTTGGCTCAAAATAATTTTAGACCTGTTGAATGGGATACCATACTCTAACACTAGCAACAGTCAACATGGAAAGAAGAATAAGAGTATTGTCTTGTATGTCCAAAGGGAAAACACCCTAAGCAAACCAATGGATGAACAAGGAAAAGATGACAGAACTATTTTCACATCTACTCAAAATAATAGTTTTTGGAGACAAAACTTACCCATAGGAGGCATGTGTTGTCCCCATTTTTTAATTTTCAAAAATGTGACAACCCCTACAAATTTTTGGTTTAAATTTGTCATTTTGGTCTCCAAGGCATGTTTTACAAGGTGCAAAACTCACATTTGTTAGTGTCAAATCATTGGCGGGTGTCTTTGCCATCATTGTCCAAGTTTTGGTGAGTTTTGGTCTTCATTTTCCTAGCTTTTTGTGCAATTTCGGGTTTCACAGCAATCACTGCAGGTTGAAGATTTTGCTCTAAAGGCACGTTTCCCATGGCAAAAAAAATTGCTCCTTGTTGAACTGGACTGATTTTCAGTCCATCCTCAATTCACATTTCGAGTTCGTCTGCTATGTTTTTTCTTCAATTTTGGGTTTTTTCTTCCTGACTGCAAGTGGGAAATTTTCCTTTAATTGCAAGTTCTAATTTTTTCTTGTTTAAGTGATCTAGGGAAATTTTGAAACAATTACAAGTGCACTTTATTTAAAACTTGTTACTTGTAACTTACTTTTTATTTCCCCCTTGCTTTTTATGTCTTTTAAGTCATTGTAGGAACTTTCTAGACAAATTGCAAGTGAATTTAAAATTATAAGTTTAAAAAGAACTTGTAATTTCTTTTAAAAGTTCCTACTTAAATGGTTTTAAGTTGTAATAGGGATTTTGTTTCCCTATTACAAGTTTTTATGTGTTGCTTTTAGTTGTAATAGGGATTTTATTTCACTATTACAAGTCTTTTTGAGTTTTTTTAAGTCTTTACTTGTAATGGGAATTTTATTTCCCTATTACAAGTTTTTAAGTTTTTATTTCTTTTAAGTAGTGTTTTTTTAAACTTGTAATGGAGATTTTATTTCCCTATTACAAGTTGTTTTGTTGTTTCTTTTTGCTCTTCTTCCTCTAAAACCCAAATTTGCCTAAGGAAAAATAATGCAATTTAAAACTTGTAAAGGGGTTTTTAAAACCCGATTGCATCTTTGGAGGGCACATTTTGCTTGTAGTTGGAGATGAAGAACCTGACCTGCACATTTGTTCTCCCAAATCCATTTCTTGTGGCATTTCTCCACTAAATCCGTCCTATATCCATGCAAAATTGTTGGAAATCAATGTTTATTGCCACATTTTTCACCAAAAACGGATTGGGCAAACACATTTTGCATTTTTGAAAGTGTTTTTAGAGACATTTTTGGAAAACTTCTTTGTTGGTTATTGCCACGTTTTGGAGCATGAAATTCGCCACATTGCAAACACGTCTTGCATTCTCCCTTCATTGATGAGTGTTTGTAGTCAAATCTACTTCTCTTCATGCCGTTTTTGGAGGAGGTTAAATCAAAGTCCGTTTTTGGCTGCCAAGGGTTTTCAACGTATCTATTTATGGAGCATTCCAGTTCTTCCCAAGCTCATTTGTTTTGGTCTAGGGCATTTGACCAAGCAAGAATTTGGGATTCTAAATTATCTTCCCAAACTGATAAGTTATTTGTAAAGCAATTTGTGAATGTGCAAGATTTTCCCCCTTTTTCATTTTTAATTGTATTCGGGATTTCAAAACCCGATTACAAGTAGCTTTGGTTATGTTGTCCTTCCCTTTGATAAAAAGAGTTAACCTTCTTTTTACAAAAATTACAATGTTGAGAGTTTTTCCCATTTTCCAAGTTGCAAAGATGAGAATGTCCCTCTCCATATCTATCCATGGTCACATAAAGTTTGCCATTACCAGTTGGTATCAGTTTTCCCATTACAAGTCCACTTGCAACCGGAATTTTAAAACCTGGTTGCAATTGTGTCTTCACTTGCACTCAGCCTTCCAGAACCCGAAATTGGACCAAAATGCACTCAAAAACACTTGAAAATGAGTCTCTAGCATACAATTACAAGTGCAAACTTGTATTTTCCCATTACACATATGAAGTTGCATGTTTGTTCTCCATATTTGCAAGTCAATGCTCTTGTTTTTCCCCACATGTAATGCAGTTTCCAAAACCCGAAATTCACTTGTGAGCCCATTTTTGCATCAATTTATCCTTTCCCTTGCCAGTCCTGTTTGCACACACGACCTACCAAATCAATGGATTAAGGCATGGGCCTTATTTTGCAAGCAGATTCCAAGATTGGAGGATGATACAAAGAAGAGATACAACAAAAATTCATGGTTGAGAGCATAGAATGCTTTCAAGACAGAGACAGGCTTCTTACTTCAGCCTTGCAAAAGACTTCCCTCCTGAAAAGCTAGTACTACCCCAAGCAAAAAGATAAGGTTGAAGTTCGTTGGCCAAGGACACAAAGATCATTAAGGATGCAAATTCTCGATCCGGTTCAAGATGTCTTCACCAATCCAGAATACTTCAAGCAGCATGAAAATCATCACAGACAAGGTTTGATGCAGTTGGAGTCGTGTCTTTGGACACTTATATTAATTATGCATTTGTAATTTTGTTTTGACAAATTACATGTAATGTCAAATTTGTAATTGCAAGTGTCACTTTACTTGCATTTTTGTAAAATGTAATTACATGTAAAGCAACTACAAGTTGAGTTCAATTAAGACTATAGTTGGAATAAATCATGGTGGTTGAGAGAATTTCTCAAGTTAGTTAGGATCCTCCCACCTTTTTCTCAAGGTTCCTCTCCTATAAATACTTGAGGGGATCTATTGTAATTTTGATCTTTTGGCAATGCAACAAAATTCTGCCAGTTTGTATGAGCACTCTAAGACTTTGAGCTTAGATGTAAATCAGAAGCAAGTTGTGTTGAGACTTTGTGCCAATTCAAGTTGTTATGTGACGACATTTTCTGGAGTTGATTGTGATTTTTGTTCTATTGTTCAAGAGGGATTTAAATTCAATCTTGCAGACTTTGAGCTGCTAATTGCATTTAGAGTTATATGTTTGGTTTTCAAATTTGGTCTTGCAGACTTTGAGTTGCTTATCATATTTGAAGCTAGTGTGGAAAGCTCAAGTGGGAAGATAGCTTGTAGACTTTGTGTTGCTTCTATTTTAAGACTTATGCATGTAAGGTGAAGTGGATCATGTAGTTAGACTTTGAGCTGCTACATAGTGTGCTTAGTTAGCAGAAAATCATCTAAAAAGGTTGATAGGAGAATAGATAGTTGAAGACTTTGAGCTTTCTTTTTGTTTGCCTGTCTCGGGGAAGTGACGGAAGTCTTTGTGCTTTCATGGAAACTTTGCTTCCCTTTATGTTCCAAAAATCCTACAAAAAAGTCTCATCTCTATATTTGTTGTTATTTATTTCCAATTGCTATTACTTTTTTGTGAAGAGAAAAGAGTATAGTTTTTCTTGAAAGAAGAAGAAAGACTATTGTCCCACCCATATTAGATTAGTTTAGTTTGTAGATAGGGGGAGCGTTCCCTAAATTAGGAGAGTATCATACTCACACACTGTGGCTGAAACCACAATTTTGTACATCCCCCAGGTGTACAAAATTTTCAACCAACAGTTTTTGGCGACTCTGCTGGGGACACAAACGCATTCGAAAGCCTCACGCTTTCGTTTGAAGTCTAGTGTCTTGTTGTTTTCAAAAAAACTTTTCTTGGGTTTTTGCTGAACAAGAGATTTGAAATATTTTGTGAATTCTATCTTAGAATCTCTGATATAAATTTGTTGAATCATTACATAGCAGATTGACCCATCTGAGTCACCATTGGCGACTCTGTTGGGGATACCATATGCATCCAAAAGCCTCACGTTTTTGTTTGAAGTATACCGATATTCTATTCATTGAAATTTCATTTCTTGTAATTTCTCAAGCTTTCACCAGGGACATGTAAAATGGCTGCTCAAGGTCCTTGGGGGAATGCTTTTGGTCCATTGAATCTGACTCCGCCATTACATGTTCTTCCTGATGGCTCACGGAAGAACTTTCCCAAGTTCTTTGGAGATGGATGACAATATCCAAATGAGCACATTGATGCCTTCTATATTACTTGTGGTGTGCTTGGTGTTAAACACGAAGATGTATCTATAAGGCTATTTGTGGAGACTTTCCAAGGTATTGCAACTGATTGGTTTTATAACCTTTCTGTTAGTTCATTTATATCTTGGGCCACGCTTAGAGACAAGTTTGAAGAGAGGTTCAAGCCTGTAGAAGATATGCATGCATTGTTAGCACAACTGACTCAAATGAAAAAGGAGTCACATGAACCCATGCGAGAGTTTGTGGCTAAATTCAACAAGTTGTCTAACAAAATTCCAACTGTTGCTCAGCCTACTGCTGCAAATTTGAAGTGCTTCTTCATCAATGCTCAAGTGCCTAAGGTAAGTTTTATGTTGAGAAGGGTTGTTCCAAGAGACCTTGCAGCAACGCAGACCTTAGCAATTGATATTGACGATGATCTTATCCTTGCTGGTAAGATAAAGATAGAGCCAAATGGGTCTAAAGAAATCTCTTCATTGGGATCATGGTCTACCAAGAGAACAGATCCCAAGGTGCAGAAGTTGGCTAATGAGCTAGTTGCCCTCAAAAGGCAAATAGTGATAGACTTATAAAGCACTAAGAGGGGGGTGGGGGTGGGGGGTGAATCAGTGACAGCAAAAACAATACCACTTTAAACACAGACCGGTAAAGACAGTTAACCAGTTTACTTAATACTATGCATGCAATCCAAAATGATATTAAAGCATCCACAACAAGTAAAACATCCACCATAACACAAGTGTTAATACGTGGAAAACCCAACTGGAAAAAAACCACAGTGAGATGGGACTCACACGTTAACTATCTGCAGTAATAGGTAACTGACCGGTTAAGGCCTACAAAAGTGCTCTGCTACGAGCGAATCCTATTAAAGATCCCAAAGCTCTGTTAGGAGCTATACCCTATAAGGAGTAAACTCGGTAAAGGATTTCAAACCCAAACTAATGGATCACCATGTTAGAGGATTTGTACATTGAAGCTTGTTAGAACTTACCCGGTTAGGGGATTTGACTATTGTAGTGATTAGAAAACAACATATGGTGTGATCAAGTAGTAGCACAACTTGCTTGAATAGATCCTCTTCTGCTCACTCAAAACTGCATCACCGACATACGTTGCTACGCCTTCAGTAAATCGCAACAACTTAATACTTCTATCCCGCATCATAAAATTAGTTCATCATAATGTCATTATATAGACATTAGATTTCATGTCGGCTCAGGAATCATATCACAATTTCCTAGGTGCAGTGTATCAGGACAATCTAACATAACACATCACAGATTGCCGCCAAATCTGTCGGTTAGGGATAACTCATCTCGATCGGTGATAACTCATCACACAATCAATGAAACCGATTGGAACACCGATATCGGTTAAGAGTTAACCACTTCCAACTCATAGATCGATTGTCCTCCAATTGCTTCTTTGATGATCTCTGCTGAATCTCCAAGCTAGTGTAATGCCATTCTTGCATATACCGGTTGTCTACATATACCGGTTAGACACCCTCAAAACCGTTTGAACTTAACTATACATATAATACCGGTTTTGCAATACAAAGACTTAGGAGTAATACTGGTTTGTCTTAACTAAGATGACTAAGACAATGTGAACATGTGTGTGTATACATGTGCCATCAATGACAACACATGAAGTCATCCATTACAACCATCATCAAGCCAACAATCTCCCCCTTTGGCATTGATGGCAACACTTAGAAAATTTTACAACTTTACAACTAAGTGTGCTTTACAAAAATTGTACAAACATATTTCTACTCCCCCTTAACAATGCATACAAAATTTTCACAACACATACATATTTCTACTCCCCCTTTGACAACAATGCCAAATTGAAAAGTAAAATATATATATATATATATATATATTATATCAAAATTTGCATCAAAAAAATTACATATACAAAAATATAAGAGTCTGTTCAAGGAGTGTTCACTGCAATTTGCAAGAAAATGTCACTGAAAGTGATCTTCATCTGAGTAAAATCATTTTCCCATGTTTCCAATAATGTTTCAGTGATCTCAATGGTTGACATAACCTGTGCAGCGAATTCTTCCATTGCATCCATTGTGCTCATCTCTGGAGTTGCCAAAACCACTTCTGCATCCTTGTATGCCCATTGTAAGATCTCCACTTTAGGTCTTAACTGGTTCTTGAGTTCCTTCAAGGATCGAAGTCTCTTAGCCTGTTCACAATCATAGATATCTAACCGATTTTGTAAATCATCAACTGATTTGCCAAATGCTAAGGCCGAGTCCTGTAAAGGTATGTAGGTAGTACATATCCTTTCCAGTTCCTGTTTTGTCTCTTCTCGCCTCTTAATCAAATCAGTATAGAAAAATGAAACATTAGATGTATAGGCTAGCATCCTTCCTCCAGTTTCAATAGCAGTCTTCAAAAGATCTTTATTTAGGGATAAAGCAATCTTCCATGTATCGATATCTTTCATTATTTGCTCTCCTCTCTTCTTTATGTAATTCTTCTCAGCTAAAGTCTGAGCGGCTTCTTCAAGCGACTTCAGTCGGTCAGATGCATCAGCAACCAACTGGCCAAGCTTGCCGATAGGAGTTGATAAATTTCCAATGTCAGTCTCCGGTAGAAGACTTGACAGAATCTCAACGGCAATTTGAATTGTTTTTGCTTCCTTCCTCTGCTCTTTCAATATTTTCTTTTGAGCTCTAGATTGCATCATTGTTGCAATCTCCATGAGTTCAAATGCACTCATATTATCTACATCTATAGGCCCTTTGATGCCTATTGAGTCATCCTCATCATCAATTTGTTGCTTTATCATTGCTTTTTCCTTTTCATCTGTTTTTCCTACTATCTTCTCCTCTGTTTTCTCTTTCACTTCCTCCTTTTTCTGTTCAGTTTCCTTCACTTCAACCTCTTTCTTAGGTTCCTCTTTCTCTATGTCTGCCTTTGTTTGTTTCTCCTGTGAGTCTGTTGTAACTACTGTAATGTGTGCGCTCTGTGAGGGATGCTTGAGTTTGTGAACTAGTGAAAATAAGGAAGATACGATTGTGCTAAGTGCAATTCAGAGGAGTCTAGCTTTATTTTCAGAGTGAGGAGCTTATATTTGAGAGATACTTAATGGAGCTGCTTATGTGAATATGACAGGATTTTTTAATGTAAAATGTGAAGATCTTTCTAAAATTTTAGTAATTTTTGAGTATGTAAAAGACTGGAGTAGGTGCTTCAACTCATTGAAGTTGGTGTTTCAAGGAGAGTTAGTGCTCACTTTTGTAATTTGGGTCGATGCCCATTTGTTAATGAAAGCTTTTGTGTGTTGTGGTTTTTTACTTGAAAGGGTTTTCCACAAGAAAATTAGTGTTTGTGTCTTGATGTTTGCTCTCTCTATGTTTTATGAGGTTTCATGTCTTTAAAAATATATATACTGATTCACCCCCCCGCCCCCCCTCCTAGTAGTTTTTGTATGCATTTCAACTGCAAAGCCTACCGATTGATAATTGGACCTATATACACCCCTACCAATTTCTAACAAGTCATGATATTGTATTTTAATGGATTTCAAGCCATGCCTTCTAATGAGTAGACATGGTCATGACTCTACATACATTGTGGTTGAGAGGGTCTCACAAATAATTGGTCTAATGTCCTATGAGTCTTGCAAAAAACACTAGCATGATGTTCTTTGAAACATATGGATCCATTTTGACCTAGCAAAGAGCATTGTGTCAAATAGGGATAATAGATTTTTCAACCCATTTTGGTCTTGCTATGGTCCATTATGGACACAAAATTGATGAGATCATAGCATCCATCTATAGATTGTGCACATTCCCCAAATGTATCAATCAAAGTATCTCCACACATGGGAGGAGAGCATGTCCTATGTCCAACCCAACTACAATCAAAGTCTTCATGGTTCCATGGACCACAATCCATTCCAAAACTGCCTCAAGTTATAGACACCGGCACCCATTAATGTAGCATTAGTTGTCACAATGGATGAGCCATCACTACATTTTAGAAAAGAATTGAATAATGCTTCCATATGTCTTGAGAGGATTCGACACATTTAGCAATAGTCTCACAAGATCTTGCAAGAAACCAATGAAAAGTATAAGTAACAACATGATCAACATCATGTCCTTCATCAATTCCATGTGGGAGGCAAGGTACAGTTGCACCTTCAATATAGAAAGGCCTCAAAGCTCAAATAGGAAATTCAAGCTTTGCGGTATAGTCCAAACACCATTACCACGTAGGTGTTAATAATGCATTTGAACTAAACTTGCCATTCTATCTTGGGTTGCATCCAATTCTTAATGCAAAACTACTTTGGTCATACTTTCCACCACCTTTGGACAAATTAAATTTGTTAAACAGTTGTAGACCACATAGCTAAATCCTAACACTACCACTCCAATTCTTATAAATTAAATTACTGATACATTGGTAAAGGAGATGAAGAATCGATAGATTTCAATCTATCAAGTGGTGAAGGTAAGGCAATTTCCACATTAGTGAACATGGTTCACCACAAACCAAATTCATCAAAAGTACCCACATCTAGTAGAGAAACTAGGAGCAACGGGACCCATCACTTCTCAAGGAGGGGTGAATGATCCAAAAAACATTTCGGGTAATTTAAGTGGTAGTTTTGGACAGAAATCTGATTTTAATTATTTCTTATTTTTAAATTTTTTGTATTTTGCATTTTAGGGGTTGTTCAAACAATGTAGCTTCGGTAAGATAAATGATTGAATGAGAGATAAATGAAGTCTCTCATTCAATCATCTATCCTATCGATAAATCTACATGCTAATGGTAGACATCATAATCATCTTTATAAGCATTTCTATCATCGATCAAGAGCATCATAATCATCTTTATAAGCATTTCTATCATCGATAGAGATATGATCGTATTTGCTATGCAGTGATTTCATTTATATGATGTGATTGTAATCGGTTCTGCATATCTATTCTAGTTGTCATATGACAACACTAATTAGTGTTGTCATATGATAACTACAATAGTTATCGTATTAACATATTTTTGCTCTTATACCGATCCATAATCGGGTTGCATTTACCATCGATTACCATGAAATAGCATTAAGAATAAACCGATTAGTGATCCGTTAATGATAACAAAAATTGCATTAGAAACCAATCGATTCATTATTGGTTACAATGATAATCAAACCGCATTAAATCACAAACCGATTGGCATCGATTATCATTTGCTATGTATCGGCATTTATATTAACCGATAGTTATCGGTTTGCATTATGAAGAGGCACCACCCTTGATCAAGACATGTCTTGATCGGACATGTCATGAGACATGTCCGGTCAAGGCATGCCTTGATCTTACAAGGCAATGCCTATATATATGTGCCGTGAAGAATGATGGAGAAATATCAAAATCAATAAATATTATCTACAACCAACTGCAAACAAAGAGTTTTCAATTCATAATCAGAAATAACTAGAGAGCATACATTAATAGCATTGAATATTGTCTAAGGAATTAAAAGAAAGACAAAATCCTTAACATTCCACTTTTGAGCATAAATTTGAATACTTTTACATGGTATCAGAGCAAGGTTGATCGAACCTAAGGCATTCAAATTTGAGAAGTTCAAATCGAGGATATAGACATCACATTTCCATGGCTAACGCTATCAGATTTGATGATACACTTGAAGGAGGCGACAATTTCTCAGCATGGAAATTCAGAATTAAGATG
The DNA here is from genome assembly GCF_030272615.1 of Cryptomeria japonica. Classification (NCBI taxonomy): domain Eukaryota; kingdom Viridiplantae; phylum Streptophyta; class Pinopsida; order Cupressales; family Cupressaceae; genus Cryptomeria; species Cryptomeria japonica. The sequence goes on along the minus strand of NC_081407.1, from coordinate 166,576,588 downwards.
ATTCTAAAAGAGAATAAAGTTGAATCATTTGTAAGAGTTGAATCTAAAGAACCTGAGAATGAACCTGACAAATCGGCATGGATCCAGGGAAATGAAAAAGCCATGAAGATCATACTCGATGGAGTGAGAAATCATTATGCCAATGATAACAAAGCATGAGACTGCCTACCATATGTTCAAAGCACTCGAAAGTGCATTCGAGATAAACAACGCAAGTAGAACCCTGGCTCTACAAAGGGAAATAAATCATATAAGTATGAACAAAGGAGAGTCAATCAATGCATACTTTAGGTGGATATCAGCCCTAAGGGATGAACTGGCAACGCTTGGATATGAGATCCAGAGCAAAGAGCTAACGCTCATTGCTCTAGATGGGTTGCCTAGTACATGGGAAACATTTGTCCAAGGCATTAGTGCAAGGGCTAAATATCCGAAATTTGTTAGGCTAAGAGCAGATTGTCTTCAAGAGGAGTCAAGGTTAAATAAGAGGGGGATCAAGCAAAAGAACATAGATGAAGATCTCCATGTTCTTAATACCAACTCCAACAAGAAAAGCAAGAAGAAACATTTCAAGAAGAGAAAGAACCGACATGAGAAAAGGTCATCTAAGAAAGACAACTCTCACATTCAGTGCTTTAGGTGTGATAAATATGGACACTATGCAACAAGATGTCTGGATAGAATCAAACAAGAAGCTACATTTGCAAAAGTGAAAAGGGAAGAATATGACTCCGAGAAGCATGTATTCTACTCTGCCCTCTCTAGCCAAGTATCCAATAAATCTAACACCTGGATCATTGACAGTGGGCCTTCCAGACACATCACTGGGTATAGAGAATTATTGGATTCCATGTTAGAAGAAACGGATGAAGAAGTAACCATTGGTGATGACTCTACACATCCAGTGAAAGGCGTCGATACCTACACCATTAAGCTGAAGACAGGCATGTCTCTCCAACTCACTGGAGTCCTATTCGTTCCTGGCATCAAGAGGAACTTAATCTCCATATCTGCACTTGAAGATGATGGGTACAGAATAACCTTCATGAATGCTAAAGTTCTAGTATGGCCACAAAACTCTTCCATCAAGAAGGCTATAACCCTAGGACATAGAAAAGGCTATTTGTACGAGGTATGTACTGAATCTAACCTAGCCCTACTTCATGAGATTGCAGATTCTAATGAAATTTGGCATAGAAGATTAGGTCATTTAAACTTTCGTGCTTTATGTTCAATGGAAAAATTAGTAATTGGTTTGCCTAAGTTAAAACAATACCATTCTGGTACATGTAAGGGGTGTGCCCTAGGCAAAAATACTAAGAGTTCCTTTCAGAATAGTTCTAGGAAAACGAGCAATGTTTTGGAGCTAGTTCATTCTGACCTATGTGGGCCAATGTTTGTACCATCATTAGGAGGGTTCCTTTATTATGTAATATTCATTGATGACTTCTCCAAGAAGACCTAGATCTACTTCCTTAAACGTAAAGAATCTGAAGAGATTCTCAAGAGATTTAAGGAATTCAAATCCCTCTCTGAAAACTCTTCCGGAAAGAAAATAAAAGTCCTAAGAATTGATAATGGGAGGGAATATACCTCAGACATCTTTAGGGAATTTTGTAAAGAAGCTAGGATTAAGAGGGAGTTCACTGTTCCTTACAACGCCCAACAAAATGGGGTTGCTGAAAGGAAAAATAGAACCATTATAGAAGCAGCCAAAGCCATGCTCCTTTGATCAAAACTTAGAAACTCACCTTTGGGCAGAAGTCTCCAACACTGTTGTTTACATACAAAATAGATGTCCTCATTCCCACATTGAAGACAAGACCCTTGAAGAAGTCTTCACCGGGATAAAGCCAGATATCACCCACTTTAGAATATTTGGCTGGCCTGTTTACTTTCACATACCTAAAGAGAAAAGGACAAAACTAGAACCCTCTGGAAGAAAAGGAATATTTGTTGGATATAGTGAAACCTCTAAAGCTTACAGAATTTTTGTACCTGGACATAGCAATATTGAAATTAGTAGAGATGTTATATTTGAAGAAGGCAGCCTTCAAAAGGGCTATATACTCTATTGAGTCTGAAACCTATGCTCCATCTTCAGACCTAGTAAAGGATCCCACTCCTGAGATTCAGAGGGAGTGTTCAGAAGAAAATGAAGTACAGATTCCTCCCCAAGAAATCCCGAAGAAAATACCTCTATGGGCTCACAAAACAATGGAGGATGCAAGGGACTTTGCAGCTCCTTCAGGGACTTTTAGAGAAAGTAAGAGGCCCCGAAGATTTTCTAGCTATGTAGCCCTTATGAATGATCTCTCCAAATCAGAACCCTCTAGTGTACCAGAAGCTCTTAAACATCAAGTTTGGAAAGATGCAATGTCTGAAGAATATACATCCATACTTAACAATGATGTGTGGGAAATTGTTCCTAGGCCAAAAGGGAAATCCGTTGTTTCATCCAAGTGGCTGTTCAAAATCAAACATGCCGCAGATGGTAGCATAGAGAAACACAAAGCCAAATTTGTTGCCCGAGGATTTTCACAGAAAGAAGGGATAGACTATGATGAGACATTTGCTCCAGTTGCTAGGTACACCTCAGTCAGAGCAGTACTGGCCATTGCAGCAACCAAAGGTTGGAAATTCCATCAGATGGATGTGAAAACTGCTTTCTTGAATGGTAAAATTGAGGAGGAAGTCTACTTAGAACAGCCAGAAGGGTTTGAGATCCACAATGCAGAGACACATGTGTGCAGATTAAAGAAAGCCCTATATGGTTTAAAACAGGCTCCCAAGGCCTGGTATGAAAGAATTGACAGCTATCTTCTGGGATTGGGATTCTCAAAGAATGATGCAGATCTGAATCTATACTTCAAGAAAGTCAAAGGTGATATGCTGATATTGATCTTATATATTGATGATCTTCTGATTACAGGAGAAGATCACCTTATTGGACAATGTAAGAAAGACCTTGAAAAGGAGTTTGATATGAAGGATTTAGGCCTTCTACATTATTTTCTTGGATTGGAAGTTTGACAAAACTCTGACAGTATTGTGCTTAATCAAGGAAAATACACCTTACACATATTGAAGAGATTTGGTATGATGAACTGCAGACCCATGTCTTCTCCTATAGAAACTAATCTTCACAAACTGAAGGAGGCAGCAACAGATTCCCCATTGGTAGATCCCACTCTCTACAGACAGATGATCGGATCGTTAATGTACTTGGTCAATACTAGACCTGATATCTGTTATCCAGTAAATGCCTTGAGCCAGTTCATGTGTGAACCTAAGGAGATACATCTTATGGCTGTGAAACATATTATGCGATACTTCAAGGTACTCTTAACTATGGACTCAAGTATGAGAAAATTGATTTGGATCTTCATGGGTTCACTGATTAAGATTGGGTTGGAAGTGTGACTGACAGGAAAAGCACCTCGAGATGCTGCTTCAGTTTAGGTCCAGCCATGATATCTTGGATTAGCAGGAAACAGTCTTCAATAGCTCAGAGTTCTACAGAGGCCGAATATATCGCAGCTTCCATGGCTGCATGAGAAGCTGTATGGCTTAGAAAACTACTTGTGGGATTATTCGATGAGCCATTGAAGCCTACTATAATTCATTGTGATAACCAAAGTTGTATAAAACTGTCTGTGAACCCCGTATTTCATGATGGATCCAAACACAGAGATTCTTTACCACTATGTGAGAGATATGGTGGATAGGAATGTGATTTAGTTGCAGTATATCAACTAAAGTACAGCAGACTAGACAGCAGACATACTGACCAAGCCTCTATCCAGAGTAAAAGTTGAACACTTCAGGAAAGGACTTGGTATGATTGAATTGTAATATGTACTAATATATAAGATGTTTAATGTGTAAACTTCTTTTGTCGTGTTATGACTTTATGGGCTCCTCCCCCTGTGTCCATTTCTAAGAGGTGACAATCTTTTAGATAATGAACACTTGTACTGAACATTACAAGGTGACGATCTTGTAATGTTGATATCATGCTGACTTGATATCATCTTGACTCATGGATGTGCCATGATATGTTATGGTAGACATTATGTGACATACTGTCAGTGCACATACCATAACCTGGATATAAGAGAATTCAATATTCTCAAATTATTTTATATCCAAGGTATCGCGTGTTATGCGATACTGATACCACGTGCTATGTGATATCTCTATATCACGAGATGATGTGATATATTTCTGTATCACGTTTTATGTGATACATCATGTCACGAGCATATGTGACTTGATCTTTTGTATTACGAGGTCATGTAATACATTCTATTATGAGAAATGTGATGCTATATAATTAGATGATTATTTCAATGTTTACATAGATCTCCATTTATCTTCCCTAGCTAAGAGGGAGTGTTGAAACAATGTAGCTTCGGTAAGATAAATGATTGAATGAGAGATAAATGAAGTCTCTCATTCAATCATCTATCCTATCGATAAATCTACATGCTAATGGTAGACATCATAATCATCTTTATAAGCATTTCTATCATCGATCGAGATATGATTGTATTTGCTATGCAGTGATTTCATTTATATGTTGTGATTGCAATTGGTTTTGCATATCTATTCTAGTTGTCATATGACAACACTAATTAGTGTTGTCATATGATAACTACAATAGTTATCGTATTAACATATTTTTTCTCTTATACCAATCCATAATCGGGTTGCATTTACCATCAATTACCATGAAATAGCATTAAGAATAAACCGATTAGTGATCGGTTTATGATAACTAAAATTGCATTAGAAACTAACTAATTCATTATCGGTTACAATGATAATCAAACTGCATTAAATCACAAACCGATTGGCATCGATTATCATTTGTTATGTATCGACATTTATATTAACCGATAGTTATCGGTTTGCATTATGAAGAGGCACCACCCTTGATCAAGACATGTCTTGATTGGACATGTCTTCTGGTCAAGGCATGCCTTGATCTTACTAGGCAATGCCTATATATATGTGTCGTGAAGAATGCTGGAGAAATATCGAAATCAATAAATATTATCTACAGCCACCTGCAAACAAAGAAGTTTCAGTTCATAATCAGAAATAACTAGAGAGCATACATTAATAGCATTGAATATTGTCTAAGGAATTAAAAGAAAGACAAAATCCTTAACATTCCACTTTTGAACATAAATTTGAATACTTTTGCAGGGGTCCTCCAAAGCAAAATTTGGTGATGCAGCTACTAGACCATGTTAACACCATAATCCAACCCAAATTATTTCGTTCATGACCTGAGATTTCAAGTAACATATGAACTTTGAATTTCAATTAATAGGTCAACAATTATGACCCTAATGAGGGGCACCACAATTAAGAAATTCCAACAAATATTTTCAACTTTCTAAAAAAATTCTCCTTATATAACACTCCATTTCAACTTCCAAGGACACTATCACTACCATGTGTGGTGTCTCTGTACTTCTCACAAAACCCTAATTTACTATATTTAGTAAGATTTCTATATCTTGTATTATAAAGTTATATAATAGCTGAATTCAAAGGGTTGAAGTGAAGAAACCTATTTTACTATATTTAGTAAGTTTTCTATATCTTGTATTATAAAGCGAAATAATAATTGAACTCGAGTAGAAGGCATACATCTCTCCTACAAAATTTGTCCATTTTTTTGTAAACTCGACAAGTCCCAAGGCAAGAGGGTCTAACCAATTCCTGGGGACTCAAGACCCAAGTACCCTATGAGTCTGGGAGACTCGCTGAGTTTGCCAAACTTGTTGGACCCAATGAGTCCCGTAGGGTAGACTTGACCACGGCAGGGTAAAGTTAAAATTTAGAAAAGGCAATAAAAAACAACATAAATGGTTGAAACAAAAACATTTAAAATCATCTCCTACGCCCAAAAAAGACATTCATTTTGTTTTCAAAATCAAGAAGTGAAAAACTACTTTTTGAACAAAAGATATATTCCATTGGAGAGAAAACCAGCACATTGGTTGAGAACAAAACAATTATTGAAGATCATTGGGATAGGTTTGTAGCAGCCATTGACGTATCTGGAGGAGCTTAAGAAGGATCTGGAAGAGCCCACTATTTATTTGATACTACCTACCATCATTTTGGAGCAAATTTGAAGAGCTAAGTTTGTATTTTGAAGCATTTCTTTATTTCTTTGTTTTTTATTTTCAAATTTCCATTGTGTTCTACATTTGTTTTTCTTTTTTTATTTTAGGTTAATGAAAAAAAAAACCTTTGCTATCAAATAATCAAACCCTAGCTATTTTTTGGTTTTTTTTGTTTTGTTTTTTATTTTTTAACTGCAAACACTAATTGTTTTCAAATTTTTATTTTTTTATTTTTATTTAATTAAAAGTGTAAATGTTGATTTTTTTCTATTTATCTTATTGCAGCATACTTCCAAATTTTCAAGCACAATGTCAACCCCAATCAGAAGGGATCCTTATTGGAAACATGCCATCCTTAGAGCAAAAAAGGGAGAGAGAAAATGTATCAATTGCAAAGTAAAAATGCATGTGGGAGCTACTAATTGGTTGAAGTATCACCATGCACACATGCCATGCCATGATGCTAAACCATGCCCAACAACAGAAATTTAAGTAAAATACACAAAGTGCAAAGTATACTAGACACTTTGAGCAGCAAAATGAATTATAAAAAAGAGAAGAAATGGAAACCATTGGTGGAGAGAGTTCTTCAATTCCTCCATTTCTTGAATCTATGAGTAGTGACAATGGTAGTGTAGTGTAAATATAAGGCCTAGTATTTGTAGATCTTCATCCAATTTAGTTTAATGTTTTGTTCCACAAACCACTCCAAGTTACAACTATCCATTGATGATGTAGGAGCTTCCAAGTTCACTAGCAATCCTCATCAAACAGAAATATTTTATTTGCTTTATTTGTTTGTTTTCCTTTGTTTTTGCTTGCAAGAGTGGATAATCTAATTTCCAAATATTTTGGTGGATTTTCACCCAAGAGTTGACTCCATCTTGTAGAAGACCTTAATGGGTATCCTAGGTTTCAGCTTAGTGGAAAAAGGAGTAACATTGGCCAAGTTATGACCAATCAGAGGTTAAGCCTTTGTCAAAAACAGATTGGAGGTTATGTTGATTCCAAGAACCCCTAGAACCACCAACAAATTCCAGTTCATGCTAAAATCACCGACAAGCTTATTCTTTTTCATTAAGTGAAGACTCCATCATCAAGGTAAGCTAAAAGGTTGTGTTGTTTTCAAATTTGAATGAATTTGGCTAAGTCTGGGCAAAGTTACAAAGAGTTGAAGGTTTTCCCTCCATCAAGAACAAATTGGAGGAAAAGTAGGTTCTGGGAACACCCAGAGCCACCAACAAAGCTCTGAGTTCCCTCAAAACCCTCAATTGCCAATGGAGACTTATCTTTTGCAAGCTTCCCAATTGGCGCTTGGACAAGTTCCTGGCACTAGTGGAACTCCCAATGAGTTCCAACTCAAAGTTGGATGACTTATCAAGGAAAGGACTTAATCTTCTTTTTCAAAGTTCCCAAGTTCACTAAAAGCCCCAACAAGGCTTGGCAAGGTTGGTTGAAGGATATGCAAATTCAAAGAACTCCCCAAACCTTTAACAGGTTCTAATTCCGATCCCACCTCTCAACAAGCACAAAAGGAAGAGACATGGCATTCGTAGATTAAGAACACCGACACCCCAATAAGGTGGTAGACCCTGAAGCTTGATAAAGAGAAGAGTGAATGACGGGCTCTCAACCTAGATCCTAACCCCAAGAACATGAAAGGAAAGTGCATGGGTTCCTAAGGAAGCCCAAACCCCTGACAAAGGGAGAATGGGAGCGATAGTGACAGGTGCGTGGATAGCAGATGTCAAAGGCCATTATAATGACAAAAGATAGCAAATCAAGAGGATGAATGAGGGAGTGACACATGGCCTGAACTATCAGAACATGGAACTCACGTCAGAGGATGTGTTGGACATTGGCTTTACCCACGATTGGAAGGTGACCTTTGTTGGGTAACTTATGAATGGTTGGATACTTTTCACACGCCCAGGATTTGGAGTTAGTTTTTTAAGTTTTGTGACTTCTAGAAGGCCATATTTTTCATCTACAAGACATAGTGTCAAGAGTGAGAGGTTTGAATGCAAAGAAATTGTGAACAATTGTTGGGTTTTGAATGCTGGAGTGTTTTGTAAGGCTTTGGCCAATGCCTGTGCCAACACACGTATGATCTTGTGACACCTTGTACTACTGCTATAATTGAGATTTTGAATAGTAATAGAAGAATTTTCTGTGTTGTTGTTTGACAGTTAGGATTTGCTGCTTGTTCCAGTAGTCTATTAAGGCCCTTGCAACCAAGACTGCACCACTTAAGAGCATCGGTTCGAACAAGGACAAGCATGAGGCTGCAAATAGTGCACTTAGAGACTTTAATTCTAATGCACCATTCTATTTCATGCAGCCAAGTAATTATTATTATTATTATTTTTAAATACATAGTTTGATTTCTATGTCTATTGAATTTTTGCATTTAGGAGTATGTAGCATTGAAGATTTAAAAGTTAAACTCTCAATTTAGAATACTTACTTTGTTTATTTTATGTGTTTTGGGTCTTCTTATTAGCAAAATAGGATAGATGCCAATGCTCTTTGTGGGATTGGGTTAAAAGCCCCTAATGATGAAAAGGGCTTCATTTTGAATCAAAAGGTGGATGATGTGAAAGACATGTGAAAGACAAAATTGATGACATATGGAAAAAGTACTTCATGAAATCCATTGATATAGTGATTAAAATTTATAATTTATAATTTAGTCAATTGCTGATTTTGTTTCTTTTTCAAGTGGCGCAATGTTGTTGAAGTCAAATGATGCTTTTGAAAACACAAAAAATGTTGAATTCCTTTGTATGGCTTTGGAGGGAGTCTTTGTCGAGGTGGATGAGGAGAAAGTAGTACAAATAGTTACAAATAATGCAGCAAATTATGTTGATATAAGTAGATTACTTGTGAATAGGCACCCCTCCTTGTTCAAGACTCCTTTTGTTGCTCATTGCCTTGACCTCATATTGGAGGATCTTGGCAAACTTCCACGGATCAAAACATGTATAAAATATGCAAAAACAATTGTAAATATCTATATAATCAAACTCAGGTCCTCAACCTAATGAGGAAATTCACAAATAAGAAAGAGTTGGCTCATTTTGAAATAACCTGTTTTGCAACCAATATTATCACATTACAATCCTTGCTTCAGCCAAAGGCCACTTTGAGGCGTATGTTTGTTATGAGGAGTGGTCTACATCATCACATGCAAAGAGTAAGACCAATGCAAGAGTTGACATGGTTGATTGGATCTTTGATGAGCATATTTTTTGGCAACTAGCCAAGGAGATTGTAGAGGTAAATTTCCATTATATTTATGTTCATATTTCCATTTCATTTGCTTATTTTTGTTCACACCTGTTTATGTTAATGTTTCACAATTATTGCAATTCACATAGCCTTTAGTTGTTCTGCTATGAGTTGATGGAGAGAAGCATGCAATGGACTACATATATGAAGGCATGGCATGGAGAGAGCAAAGGAGATCACCAGATTTGTTTACTTAGGGGTTGAGGATAAGAACCGTCCCATATGGGAGATCACTGATTAATGATGGCATCTTCAGCTTCAGATGCCTCTACATGCAGCTGCCTATTTCCTCAATCCAGCATTCCAATTCCACCCAAATTTCAAGGCCAACAAGGAGGTCTCGAGTGTGCTCTACACAATGTAGAGCAAATAACACTTGATTCTATGGTTGAAGCAAAATAATCACTGCAATAGAGATCTTTAGGCTTGCACAAGGAGACCTCTTTGCACTATTAGAATATTGTAATGTTTCTTTAATGGTCATCTTAGTCATCTTAGTCATCTCAGTCAACTTCAATTAGTTTCTATTTTTTGCTTCAGTTTACGAATGTTTCTTTTAGAAACATCGTCTCTTGTAAATTCTTTATATGGAGCTCTCGCTCTGTTGTTTAAGAACATCAATTTACCATAACATGGTATCAAAACAGGTCGATAGGATTTTTCAGAATTTGGCAAATTTTTAAATAAAAATTCATGGCCTCTTGTTTTTTGGCAAATTTTTTAATAAAAATTCGTGGGGTCCTATTTTCTGAAAAATTCGTAGGTTCTTTTCTTGTCATTGGCGTTTGTGTGTGAGGACTCTGAAATTTGGTTTTCTCTCTGTTCACGGGCTTGCTGAAGATTCATGTGAGGGTTTGAAGACGCCACAATTTCTCATGGTCTGTTTATGGTCTGCGACAATCTTTTCTAGTCGACGTTTCTGATTTTTTCGTGCGCGTGTCAAAATTTGCACCTGTATTTTTGCATGGTTCTACCCGTGAAATCTAAAATTTCCGTTTTTTTCCTGCACGTGAAGTTTTTGCTTTATGGGTTTTGGTCACGATTATTCGTGCTAGGGGTTCTGACAATCGTGTGGCTCTATGTGCAACCTCATCTCTGATTTCTGCTTTGTGTGACCTTTGGTTTTTAATGTGCCCACGTCTGTGTTTGTGTCGTGCACGAGGGTTTTTTAATAGCCACGACCCTTTTGTTCTGCTTCTCGTGATCTCGTTTCTGTGTGCGACCCACGTATGTTGGCTCTACAATTTGGTGGCCACATCTATTTTTCCAACCCGCACGATTTGTTATGCTCAGTTTTTTGGGGTTTTTAATAATGTTTTCTCCTTTAAAAAAATTCTGCATGGATTTATAATATTTACCCTTAAAAAATTATTGGTGGGGTTTTTTCTAATTTTTTCCTTAAAAAATTTTTGATGGGTTTTAATAAATTTTTAACCTTAAAAATTTCTAATGGGTTTTAATAATTTTTTTCCTTAAAAAATTCTGGGAGGGTTTTATAATTTTTGTCCATAAAGAATTATTGTGGGTTTTGTGCGATTTTTTCCTTAAAAATCATTTTGTCAAAGAGTTTTACCGTTTTTCCTCAAAAATGAAGTTTTGTATTTTGATCTGTGTCTCGGATTTTGTGTCTTGGGTTTTGATTGATTTTTCACCTCAAAAATCGTGTCTGGTTTTGATCGATTTTTCTCATCAAAAATCGTGTCTAGTCATCTGTAATTCACGATGTTTCCGTAGAATTATGGGTTTTGCATGATCTTGTCCTCAAAAATCATGGGTATAGGTATTCTTTGTGAAGGAATCTGATCAGAAATAGAGAAGATAATAGTCTTATGATGTTTAATAAGAATGAATATTAATTGAGATTTGATTTATATCTAAATACAAATCTGCAATATTATTTCTACTAAAGTGTCGACGGCTTTCACAGACTTGCAATTTCCACGGTGATTGATCGCTTGCTGAAGGTGTTGATGTTTATATTTATATGGGGACTAAGAGTCATGCCCACGTAGGGGCATGACTTCTACGTAGCTTTCAATTTTGCAAGGGGTTTGGTGAATATGTCGGTACTTTGTTCTTCAGTACTGATGTAGGTCAATTTGATGACATCTCTATCTACCATATCTCTTATGTAATGGTATGGGATCTCTATATGCTTTGATCGATTATGAAAGACTGGATTTACAGAAAGTTTGATGCAGCTTTGATTATCACAGTGAATTACAGTGGGGTCTAGTGGTTTCCCAAATAGTCCAACTAGCAATTTCCTTAACCACATTGCCTCACGTGCTCCCATGGAGGCAGCCATATATTTGGCTTCAGTGGAACTCTGAGCAACTGCTGACTGTTTTATGCTAAACCAGGATATCATAGCTGATCCAAGACTAAAACAACACCCTGTTGTACTCTTACGATCAATGGAACTGCCTGCCCAGTCGGAATCAGAATACCCTTGGAGTTGTATCTCTACATTTTTGTACTTCAGGCCTAGTCCAATAGTGCCACACAAGTATCTCAGAATATGCTTAGCCGCCATTAGGTGAATCTTCTTAGGTTCGCACATGAAATGGCTTAACACATTGGCAGCATAACAAATATCAGGGCGGGTGTTTACTAGATACATAAGGGATAAAATGATTTGTCTATAGTATGTAGGATCTGTAGGTTCTGAATCTGCTGCTTCACTTTTGAGCTTATGAAGATTTGTTTCCATTGGAGTAGAGAGAGGTTTACAATCTATCATACCAAATCTGGTCAAAATATCAATAGTGTATTTTCCTTGATTTAGGAAAATATAGTTCTCTTTCATACTTCTAAGCCCAGAAAATAGTGCAGTAGACCTAGATCTTCATATCGAATTCAGCCACAAGATCTTGTTTGCATTTTGCAATGAGGTGATCTTCTCCTGTTATCAACAAGTCATCAACATAGAGAACAAGTATTAACATGTTACCATCCAATATTTTGAAGTATATGTTAGAATCTGCTTCATTTTTGGAATATCCTAGTTTGGAGAGATAACTGTCTATCCTTCCATACCATGCCCTGGGAGCTTGCTTAAGGCCATAGAGAGCCTTTTTTAGTCTACACACATAGAGGTTTCTATCCTGTGTAGCAAAACCTTCAGGTTGTTCTTTGTATACTTCTTCAATAATGCCATTCAAAAATGCGGTCTACGTCCATTTGGTGTATTTTCCACCTTTTGGAAGCTGCAATGGCAATGATTGTTCTCACAGAAGTATATCGAGCAACTGGAGCAAATGTATCTTCGTAATCGATTCCAGCCTTTTGAGAGAAACCCCTGGCAACGAATCTGGCTTTGTGTTTTTCAATACTACCATCTAGTGCATATTTGATTTTGAATAACCACTTTGATGAGACAACTAATTTGTCTTTTGGTCTAGATACAATATCCCAGACATCATTCTTTAATATAGATTGGTATTCCTCAATCATTGCTTCTTTCCAAGCTTGACATGTTAAGGCTTCTTCAATATTTGATGGTTCAAATTTTGTAAGTTCGGTCATGAGTGCAACATAGCATGATTGACTTCTTGTTTTCTTATTCTCTTTGAAGATTTCATCAGGTTCCACATTATTTTCTTCAATCATCTTTCTTGCCCATAGTGGTCTTTTTTTGTTGTTAGGATTTTCAGCAATCTCGAAATTATGTGATTGAAGTTCATGATTTTCTATGCTATTCTACCTCTGATTCTCAACTATAAGATTTTCATCTGATTCTGTGGTTTGATCATCTTCTGTACTTAGGGAGAGTTTATAAGCAGCATCTTCTTCAAATTTGACATCTCTACTGATTTCAATAGATCTTTGTCCTGGAATATTGACTCTATATCCTTTAGTGGTTTCACTGTAGCCAACAAATATACCTTTCTTCCCAAAGGGTTCTAGCTTGGTTCTCTTTTCTTTAGGAACGTGAATATACACATGGCAACCAAAGATTCTTAGATGGCTTAAATCTGGTTTATTCCCTGTAAAGGCTTCTTCAGGTGTTATATTCTCTAGGATTGAATGAGGACATCTATTTTGAATATACACAGTTGTATTTGAGGCTTCAGCCCAAAATGAGATATGTAGATTTTGATCATGCATCATGGCTTTAGCGGCTTCGATGATGGTTTTGTTTTTTCTTTCTGCAACTCCATTATGTTGAGGATTATAAGGTACAATACACTCCCTCTTGATCCCAACAGAAATGCAGAATTCTTTAAAATTTTCAGAGATATATTCACCCCCATCATCGATCTTAGAGTTTTTATTTTCTTTCCAGTTTGATTTTCCACTAAGGCTTTAAATTCTTTAAATTTTGATAATACTTCATTTGATTCCTTGAGTTTTATGAAATAGATCCAAGTTTTCCTAAAGTAGTCATCAACAAATATCACGTAATACAAGAAACCTCCTAGTGATGGTAATGACATTGGACCACACAAATCAGTGTGGACGAGTTCTAGTACAACCTTTGATTTGTGTTCACTCAAGGGAAAAGACTTCTTTGAGTTATTCCCTAGAGCACATCCTTTACAAGTTCCAACATGATTAGTCTTTAGGTTTGGTAATCCTGTGGTAATCTTTCCTATAGAAGGTAGGGCACTAAATCGAAGATGTCCTAACCTTCTATGCCAAATTTCATTAGAGTTTGATACTTCATGGTTTATTGCTTGTTTTTGCATATTACATAATTTGTATAAACTACCATCTCTAGATCCTATAGGAATAGCATCTTTATATTAGAATTTTTTAGGCCAGAGCAGAACTTTATCTTCATGGAAGGTGACACGATACCCTTGATCAGCTAGTCCTGAGATAGAGACTAAGTTCCTTTTGATACCTGGTACAAAAAGAACATCTTTCAACTGTAGTGTAACCCATGTTCTTAATTGAATTGAGCAGGTCCCAATTCCTTTCACTAGATAGGTAGAATTGTCTCCTATTGTAACTTCTTCAGTTGAGTGGCCTTCAAAGGTTTCGAATTGATCTCTAAATCCAGTTATGTGACAAGAGGCTCCACTGTCGATTATCCACATATGTTTGTTTGAGTTTAGTTCACTTGATAGAGCTAAGAAGAATAGAGGATTCTCTATTTCCTTAACTTCAACTATGGTTGCTTGAGTTTTCTTCCTTTCTGGACAGAATCTGTGAGTGTGTCCAAATTTATCACACTTGTAGCATTGAATCTTGGAGAAGTCTCTGCTTTTGTGGTTATTTCCTCTCTTCCGTTTGAACTTCCTTTTCTTCCCTTTGTTGCTTGTGTTAGCATGTAGTGCTTGAATTTCTCCCTCTTTGTTTGGACCCAATCCTCTTGTGATTAGCCGAGATTCTTCTTGAGTGCAATCATTCTTGAGTTGATCGAACTTTGGTAGTGTCCCAACTGGATGGTAATCCTTTAAGTGCTATTAGAGATAGCTCCAAGTCATCTACATTATTTCCAATAGTTGATAATTGGTCTTTCAACTCTGAAATCCTCATGAAATAAGATGCAATTGATTCTCCTTTGTTCATGAAGATATGCATTAATTGTTGTTTTAAGGTGAGCAATCTGCTTGCATTATTTATTTCATATGAATTTGAGATGGTTTTGAACATATCATAAGTTGTAGTAAGTTTTGAGATGGTTGGAAGAATGTGATCTTTAACAGCGTCAATTATGATTTTCTTAGCCTTGTTGTTGTGTCTTTTCCAGGTTGTTTTCTCTGGCTCGTCTTCAGGCATCTTATTGTCTTCTTCAATGTATGCATCTAATTCGAGTTCTTGAAGAATTGTTGTTATTTGAATTCTCCATGAGACAAAGTTGGATGCGCCTTCAAGTCTATCCTCCACTCTGACACTGTTCACCATGATTGCTTTCCTTTGCTTCTGACTGCGAGTCTGAAAAAGTTGTCTTTCTCTTTATTATTTCTCTACCAACTTGGCTTTGATACCATGTGAAGGAATCTGATCAGAAATAGAGAAGATAATAGTCTTATGATGTTTAATAAGAATGAATATTAATTGAGATTTGATTTATATCTAAATACAAATCTGCAATATTATTTCTACTGAAGTGTCGACGGCTTTCACAAACTTGCGATTTCCACGGTGATTGATCGCTTGTTGAAGGTGTTGATGTTTATATTTATATGGGGACTAAGAGTCATGCCCACGTAGGGGCATGACTTCTACGTGGCTTTAAGCCACATAGAGTCATGACCCTACGGGGACATGACTCTCCGTCTCCCCTCCTTCATTGCATTCGTTAACAATGATGCAACCGATAGTTATCGGCAATATTTAGACCATGTCAAAATATATGTTATGCATTCAATCCAAAGGAAGCTATACTTAACATTCTTGTCTTAGGGTTTTTACCATTTTTTTCGAAAAAATGATGATTTGTAAACTTCAGTTTCTGGGTTTGGCATTTTTTTCCTCAAAAATTGTGGCTTCTTGCAGTCTATTTTTGGGTGTCATGCTCATTTGCAAAAGTTTGTGGACGATTTGTGTTATCCAAAAGTTCTCCAGATTCTCAGAGGGTCAATGGCAAGCTCATCTCAGTGACAAGGTCAGTGGCAGGCTCATGTCGCAGAACGTTCTAAGAAGAAGGAGGTGGCCTTCTCTGTTTTTCTCTGGGTACTTAGAACAATGACCATTAAGGGAGGGTATTAGAATATTGTAATGTGTACTTAATGGTCATCTTAGTCATCTCAGTCATCTTTAGGTAGTTTCTATTTTCTGCTTCAATTTACGATTGTTTCTTTTAGAAACATCGTCTCTTGTAAATTCTTCATATAGAGCTCTCGCTTTGTTGTTTAAGAACATCGATTTACCATAACATGCACGAGATATATGCAAGGCAACTCAAAAGACAGTGCAGCCAGGTAAATATCTTTTAAAGGTATAATTTAAGTTTAAAAATTAAAATGTTTCTCTCTTTTACATTAATAACTTAATATTGAAAGTGACACTCAAAGTTACACAATACAATTAATTTTTATTTCTTCTCATTTCAAATGTATAGTGAGAAAGGTTTGGTGGTAAGGTGCCAAATCTTCAAAGAATTACAATTCATGTCTTGAGCCAACCATGTAGTGCTTTAGGGTGTGAGCACAATTGGAGTATGTTTGAGCACATACACTCCAAGAAGTGCAATAAGTTGTCAATGCAAAGATTTAATGATCTTGTGTATGTTCATTACAACCATCGCCTCCATCACAAACAAATCTTGGGCGTTGACATATCCCCATCAATCTACAAGAGGTTGATCCATAGTCAGATTGGATCACTGAGGTTGATGATCTTGTCTTCAACAATGAGAACCTTGCATGGGTAGATTCTCAAAACAATGCTCTGCCTTTATTGCTTATAATACCATGGTGAGAACAAATTTTTCTATAAACTAATCATTTATTTGAGATGTTCAAGCTTTGGTAGTTGTTAATTTTCCAATGGGCTCAAATCGCTTTGCAAGTGGAATAGGGTGTATAAATGTCACCTATAAAGTTGAGTTAAATATGCTTAAAAGCATAGTTCTCAGGATTTGGTTGAGAGGTAAGGCAAAGCTATTACCACAGTGAAGGCTAAGGTTCAAAGTTCAAACCCCATTGAGAAAACACCCCTAGTATAGTGATCATGTTAGACACAGTTGCCTAAGTATGTCCCTTTAGCATGAGATGGGCATATGTCATGTCCCTTCTTAATTGGTCAGCAACAACTCAATTTAAAGCCCAAGCATTGCTGCACTTGGGCAGTCCAATAGACTACCTTTTTAATTATGTAATTAATTAATATGAGGTCACCTTTTTTTTAACTTTTGGAGGGAAAAGTAAATTAAATAGAGGGCCTGATTGTAATGCCTATAAAGGCAAATATATCGCCCTCATTTTGTATCCAAATTATTATTTTCAAAAACTCAAATTTTCAACTGAAACTCTCAAAGACAGAAACCCTTGGTAGCCTGATCTAGGGGATAAAAACCCTCAATCTTTTGTAGTCCACTGGCTGCAAAAGTCATTAGCTGTTTGGACAAATTGTAAACAACTCAGTGCCCAAATTTGGACTAGTCTTTTAAGGCAAATTGCTTAGCTTTGGGACAGCACCACTGCTGCTGGAAAGAACACTGGTGTGCGCCTTGGTATGGTCAGCATAATTTAACTTAAGTTCGCGCATGATTTATGCTTGCATTCTGATTTCTAAACAGCATGTGTCGATGCTTATCATAGATTGCAATTATTTTATTTCTCCTGTGCTCATTATAGATCTGTAATCTGAACGATTCTGAAGCAGCTAATTATTGTTAGTAGTATTGAACCCACGGGTAGTAATACTAACCCTCTGCAGTATATGTGATGTATGAATAATCTCATGTTGTGAATGGTTATTGACAGATGCAATTTGAGTTAATTAGTTAATTTATGCATATTGCCGACTGGGTCAACAAATCACTGATTAACTTCATAATACAATATACAATTCATGCTTGCTATGCACCATCATTCTATGTTTATAATTGATGTATTTCGCTGTAAAGGAATCATTCAAAGAGGCAATGTTAAATCTACTGAATTAAAATGTATATATCACCACTGCTTATGGGTGAATAGTATATTAAGTTACATCTTATATAAAGCTGGGGCTGTCTGCAACCGCTGTTATAAACTCAATTAAGATTTAATTTCTGCATTCATACCAAACCCGGGGATTGGTTTATTAAAAGCTAGTTCATCATTGATTCTGTGTTAATATTTGCTGTGTGGGGTTCCATGTAATGTATCATATGACCAGTTTGGCAAATTGAGAAAAGTCTGATCTTCTATAAATACTGTAGGTTTCCTTTATTTCTGCATTTAGTCTAGGGATTGATCTAATCATGTCCAGATTTACTTTGTGATCTACATACAGTAAGAACTATCCGGCAGAAGTGTTTCTACCCCGTAGAAACTTGAGAGAGAAAAATAGGTTATTGCTTTTCAGGATTGGAGAAATGGGAGTAGCAAAATGAGTCATGCTGTGAGCTAATTAAGGATGATGACAAGAAAACCGATAAGTTCCTACAAGTGCAAATCTAATTGAGGATGGTAGTCCTGGAGATTGTTTTAGCAAATTGCGGACTTGACACCATGCACTGATGTACCTGATCCTCTGACTAAAAACTTGTCCTAGACCATGTTCAACGAAAATAGGGTATTTTGGAGGGGATCGCAAAGAATGTTTGTAAGAGTTAGCACCAATAACATGACTCGATGGTAGTCCTGGAGATTGTTTTAGCAAATTGCGGACTTGACACCATGCACTGATGTACATGATCCTCTGACTAAAAACTTGTCCTAGCCCATGTTCAACGAAAATAGGGTATTTTGGAGGGGATCGCAAAGAATGTTTGTAAGAGTTAGCACCAATAATATGGCAATAGCAACATTTGATTCACAAGGTTCTTCTGTCAACCTTCATGCTTCTAACTACTTTGTATGTATTTAAGCGTTATCTATAATTTTGAAGCTCAAATGGGCACTTCTCCACACTCTTTGGAGATTAAATTTTCAGAAATCACATGGAATACAAGCATTACACTGAAATCTACGGTAAAAAAAGAACTACCAAGTCTCTATAGATGCAGAAACCTAATTAAATCTGCCCTTTACCTGAGAGAAAAACTAGCAAAACATGAAAAATTGTGGAAAAGAACACAATATTATCATTTCAATCAAAGAGATGAATCGAATCATTGGAAACTTCTAGATTTAGGTATGTGTTTATTTCAGGTTAGAAAATACTAACATGGACTCATCGTCGGGGTGGGCAGTGAGCAGCAACAAATTCAATTTCTTTTTCAGTCCCTTATCATCTGCTATTAATACAAGATTGAGCGTGTTATTTAGCAATCCAAGAGGACGAAGGAAAGTTAATAACAACTCACCATTAAGCAAGAATGGAGATTTGGACTTGGAAAGAGACTTTGGTGACATCCATAGCTTCAAAAATGAAGCAATCCATAGCAGACCGAAGGTAATGAAGATAAATCCTACAGTACCCATCAATGTTAAAATTGAAATTAGGAGAGGTTGCTGCAGTCCGTGCCTGTTGTCCTCCACGGTTGAGAGTTTTTCTTTACGACTTCAAATTGTTTTCGTTTTCAAAACCGGGCCACATTTTATGTTCCTGTAGAAAGGTTTGGATTCAAAGAGTGAATACTTAAATTAGAATACTCCGAAATAATTGGGTGCTTGAACGTAAGGGAAAAACAATTATAGAACTATTTTTAAAAATATATCAAAGTTTTTTTTTACTTGTTTTTGTTCTTCATGGTGAATCATTAGTGTGATTGGAAATGTTAAGGAAAAATTCAGTTCTATTTAAAAGTTTTCAATCAGAATTTAGATTTTTTTTAAATAAATTATATATAAATAATTAAGGATAAAATATTTTAGAAAGGGTGATTTGTTGTATAAATTTTTTGTGATATTAAAAAATATATATATATATATAATTTATTTAGAAAATTTAATAAATTTATATATCTTTTAATGATATTTTGTGAATTAAAAAATCTTAAGTTATTGGGAGAAATGTCTAGTCCTACTTCATGGGGAGTTGTTAGGGTTTCAATTTTTTAAAATAAGATTCTAATTATTTTTGTACCTAATTACAACCTAAAATCCCCTATATACTACCATTGCATCATAGTTGGTCTACATGAATTTTGGAAACATCGTGAATAAATGGTTCTTTGTTTGTTTTTTCACCTTAACTTTTAAACTATTGAATGGTGAAAAATAATGGTTAAACACAAAAATTGTTTTAAGAAAGACTTACAAAAATTTATCAACGTAAGTAACGGTGGGGACATTTGTAGAACACAATTTTACTACTGAGGGGGGGGGTGAATCAATAGTAGATTAAAATTTAAATTTCTTAATTATTTTTGATAAACTGAAAAACTTAAAACCAAAACTAAAAAGAATGCAACTACACATAGGATCCAACACATACGAAATACATAGGAAACCCGGAATGGGAAAAACCACAATGAGAAATGTCGGTAGGATCTACTATCCTAATCCAACCTCACAAAAAATGTATACAATTCTTTGAGGGCATCAATCCTAAGGAATCACCAAATTCCTTGCTTGAGAGCACCAACAGCATAATCTAAGCACCAACTCAACATCCTTGGGACGTCAACCAAAACGATGTTGCAAACATAAATTGTTACTGATTTATATTTATTTCAAAACATAATTATTAAGCTCCACAAAACTTGAAATTTGCAAGCAAATATTTACAATGTAACTCTATCAACTTTAGATATTCTTTTTTGACATGTTCAAAATAATTTCATCAAAAAAAATTATACACATATTGTTATATTATTTTTCAAACTACTAATAATTGACTCGATCCAAACTTCTTTCATATGCAGATATATATTGCAACAACGATTATAGAAAGAAACTTTCAAAGTCACTGAATGCAAACTGATAAGTCTTCAATGTTTGATGCTCCAGAATGCTCAATCTTCATGCTCTTGGTTTCTTATAATCATGTTAATAGATTGTGCATGACAAAATTTTCATTTTCATTCACCATAGCAAAATGCTTACACATATTTTCAACACCCACATCATCAAACCTTTACATCCTTTATATAGAGAGTCTTTAGTTTTAATTTCCCAAGCAATTATAACCACTATTCTTTATACAATGATTAATGTGTTTTTGTAACACTTGGAAAGAACAACAAAGACAATTTGCAGGTTATAATTGAATGTAGTTGATTATAGTTGTAATCATAACAACCAATATGTGAATCAATTCAACCAAAATTTCAAACTAATCCAAAATAAAAGGTCTTTGAGGATACAATACACATTATATAGACAAGGAGCCCATTAATCAATCTTTATTATCATCGATCAACTTTTGAACCCAAAACACATTTCTATTATTTGAACAATCAAATCATATGTAGATTGTAACTAATGTCCAAATCTTCTATATTAGCAAATCGAGAAGATTGTTTCTCAAATAGAATTGCAAACAAATGTACCTCAAAAAACCATTCGATGGCACTCATTTTGTATACCCGACATGAGTAGAAGAAACGCGAGATAAACATGATCGGTAAATATATCCAATAACTCAAGTATCTAAAATCTAAAACTAGTGTATGAATACTTTTGTTTTGTCTGCAATACAACATGAATCGATCTAATATTCATTTTTAATATTGACATCAATGAAAATTTGTCTAACAACATAGGGGGTATCCTTGATGTGTGGGAAAAGTGATCCTACACTAACATGTGCATTAACCTAGGTCAAATCCTTTTCCCATATAACATTGGAGATGTGACTAGGCTTGGTTGTTATCTATAAGGAAGAGCCAAGTTGTCCTAGACTTCACACCTCTGTTTTGTTGCTAGTGATAAGGATTTGTTTAAGTGTGTGTGATAAAAAAAGCTAATGACGACCAAATTGAACAAGTTTAATGGGATGTAGAAAATACATAATAGAAAGACAAAATTAAATGGTATATCTGAGAAAGAGATATAGAGAGGAACCTGGTGCTAAAATCTGGAGCTAACTAGGTAGGACTAAAGTGATAGGCACTAGTTTCGAAAGGCTATTCTAATGGGAGTCGTGAGTGGAAAAGGAAACAATATGGATCTGGGAACTACCACCAAAAATTAGGGCTAAAATGGTAGTACACTAGCACATAGCTCTAGTGTCCTAGTGTTTTTCAATGTTCAAAGTCTAAAAATGTTTATCACAATCCACTTTGTCCATTTGTGTGTTAGAAAAGAAGAGGTGAACAACAATAAATGTAGCTTCAAATTAACTATAAATAAGATTTGACAATTTTTATCTTATGGTAGCAATTTTAGTTATAACATCCACAGATAAGAGAGAAGAAATTTCAATCACTTCAATTAAAAAACATCATTCAAGATTAGTACTAATTAACATGCTTCTATCTCGTTTAGCAATGATGAAGGGCGGGAGCAGGAGCGGAAGCGAAAGCGGGTGCAGGTCTGGGGATAGGGTTTCAGGGGATATTGAAGATGATTAAGAAGATGAAGATAGCGATGGAGCGGCACCTCTTCTCCTCGGCATGGCCCCCAACAGCCTTTTTCTGGGGTGCGTTGGTTGTCGGGGTCTCTATTTTTTTAGCTCACCCAGACCTTGTCTAGTTTGTTGGTTCTCTGTCGACGACGGTACTTGTGTTGTGCAGATTCGAGACTATTCCTTAGTGGAGATTGTGGTTTTAGGGGGTAGTGGTTGTGATTCCTTTGTTGGGGTTTGGGTTCTCTGCAAGCAGGAAGTTGTTGGCGCAATGGTGTTTGAGGTTGTGGTTGGGGGTGGGAGGCTTTTCTTGTAAGTTGGTGTGGAAGATGTGTTTGGGACCCAAATGGAGCTGTCATTGATGCCAAAGGTTTTTGGGTATCTGTTATGGTGGGTTTCCTTCCATCTCGATTTTGGTTTATGGGGCTGCAAGGGGCCGTATGCCCTATTGTTGGTCTTTCCCTGTCTACCTCCCTTTTCCTAGTTTTGTCACTTTTATCTCAGTACTCTAGGTTATTTTCAGTCATTCCTTTTGAGGTGGCCCTGTCTTTTATTGAGGTAGAGATGGTGGGTATTGGAGATAACTGCTTTTCTTTATGAGGTGGAGACAGAGGTTGTGGTTTTTGTTGGCAGGAGCTGGGGGGAGGTTGTTGTTGCTCTGTTTTGTGGATGACCTGCATCTAAGTTTGTGCTTATGGATTTTCTCCCCCCCTTGGTCCATATTGAGGTGGTGATGTTGGGGGGCCTTATGTTCTCAGATATGTGTGTTATCTCTTTGGTTTTGGAGGCTTTGTTTCTTGAGGCAGATGGTATTTATGTTTCTCATTCCTTGATGTCGTGTTTCTCTCCTTCTTCTCCTATAGAGGTGGAGATTTTGGTGATGTTGGTCTACTTGGAAGATATCTAGATCTGGCCTCTTTTTCAGCTCAAGGTTTTGGGTGCCTTTTCAAAACTCATTTGTCCAGCTAATCTTTGTGGGTTTATTCTTTGGTTGATGGACTCTATTTTGCGGTCTGAAGTTATTGTTGGCTTCTTCCTGGTGGTTATGGGAGCCACTTCAAAACCCATTTTGAAGGTTAGGGGAGCCTTTCAAAAACCCCTTATTTTTTGTTTTTTGTTTGGTCGAGTTGTGGGAGCCTTGTAAAACCCAAAGGCAGGCTAGATGCTAGAAATTTTCAAGGGCCTAGTCTTGCCAGCTGTTATTTTTGGTTAAGGATTGATATTGTTGTTGGCAGTTTGAATATTTTGTTACAGGTTAAGGGAGCTTGGAAAAACCCTTCTCTGCTAGTTTTGGGGGCCAGTTCAAAACCCATGATGAAGGTTAGGGAAGCCTTTCAAAACCCCATGCGTCCAGATTGTAATTGTATGTCTATCTGTTGTAATCTGGTGTCTTTGAAGGTGACGGGTGTCTGGAATCACCCATGGTATTAGTTGAAGGTTAAGGGAGCCTTAGTCAAACCCTCATGTATGTGATTGAGGTTGGTTTTTTCCAACCTTGGTTGGGTTTGGGTTGCTGGTATTTCGTTTTGATTATTCTTTTGTGGCAGCATTGGTTTGTGGGTTCCAGATTCTGGTAAAATCTAAGGGTTTTGGGTCCCTTCAAAACCAGTTGTAAGGGGTTTCAGGTCCCCTCAAAACCTATTTATCCTTAATAAAAAACATCCAAAGATAACACCACAAAATATTAAACAGATAAAATCAAAATTATGTGGAGAAACCCTTTCAAGAAAAAACTCCACCAAAGAGAGAATAAAGGCTTGTGTTATCAGTAATATGAATTTACATTAAACTCAGACTCCACTCTCTCCTCAAACTGGCAGTATAACCCCTATAAAATAAAACTTGCACAAACTCATACTTGTCTACAACTCAACCCCTCAATATATAGACTTGCAAGGCCTCAAAATAAGACCATAAAACATTATCATAGATCAAAAAAAGTTCAAAAATACCATGGTAAATATCCATACAACCCCTACATACCATACATAGTCACTTACATGACATTACACCTTTTTACAAGTTGTCATAAGAATCCCCCCAAAATAGGGGATACTCTTACATGTGGCATTGACTATTAATAAATTGTGTAAGGATCCGCTTACATGTTTCATAATAACTAATTCTTAAGTCCAAAATGATTCACCCCATTTTTAACCCTTACAATTGTCATAGAATCCATCATAGCATCCCTAAAAATAGGCTTTTCATGTTATACCACTTGATAGGCATCTTTTGACAACCAATAACATGATTTTAAAGGCACAATATGTGACAAAAGTGTCAACTCATAAAACACGCACCCCTTATGATGGAGCACAATTATTTAATAGCATAAATGTAAAACAACCATGGGAAAATGTCAAATAATAATAAATAAATAATCTGGAATTACTAAGATTAAGACTCCATAATTCCCAACATTGTGCCACTATCACAATTAGAATCCTTTGGATCTGAGCTTATGCACATGAAAGAGGGGAAAGTTCTATGTTGTTTATGGGCTTGCCTCAATCAAACCCTATGTTGGTGTTCCCACCTTCACAATGGAAATGATGATGATAAAGAGTGTGTGGTCTCAAGGGAGCAGAGGCAAATGTGGTCTCAAGGGAGCAGAGGTAAATGTGGTCTCAAGGGAGCAGAGGCAAAATTGATAACATGAATGTTGTAATGACAAAGTTACCTTATATGTGAAGATCTTACTTGGATCCACATAAGGTGATGATGAAGTCCTACAAGTGTTAATACATGATATAATAATAATGGATAAGAAATAATATCTTAGCTTAAAATGAGGTTGTAGATCACAATATGCTTAACAATGTCTCTCTTGATAGCTTGATAAGATGAATCATGATAGTTTTCTTCTTCTTGTAAAAGCATTAGTTATTTTGTGAGTGGGAAAGGAGTTACATTTATATGCAACTAACACCTTTTTCACAATAACCTTTTTGAGTTTAGGGTGACAACAAGGTCAGGTTTATTAAGGACCCGAGGGCAACATCTGAACCTCAAAATTTAGGGCCAAATTAGTGGGACACTAGCGTTGGACACTAGATTCCTACCTTATTTGGTAGTTCAAATGGCTAAGCACTAGGGGATTTGACCTAGATTGTTGATTATGGCCTGAGGCATGCACATTTACTTAGATCACTCACATATGATAAAATGGGTGCTAAATACAAAGTAAAATTGTGAGTGGCAACAATTTACAATGCTATAAATCCAAAATCACCCATATTGTATATTTTTTAATTATTGACAAAGAGATATATTTGCATAATTTAATTTTTAGATAAGCCTCACAAGGATGAGATTTCTCTCTATGTGAGTGATTAGATGTATGTTTCTAATTGATATAGCAATGGAAGGATGTTATATCTATCAACTCTTCACTACTCCAATAGACATAATTATGTTCATAACTCCAAATGATATATTTCTCTTTGCTACTCCAGTGAATATATTTACACTAAGAGGCATATTACACTCACATACGAATGTTAAAATATGTATTAATAAAAATTAAAGGCATTTAATTGTGTGTGCTTGTGAGTGTCAATGAAATTAAATTAAATAACTTAAATTGTTGTCATTTAAACTTGAGTTGAAATATCAAGACTCTAAGTTTGTTGATTTCATCGTTTGGTACATTAAAAAGGAATATCAAAATTTTATTTTCAATATAAAATTAAGAGAAAAAATAAACTAATTAAAATTTAAGAACAAAAAAATAAATTAAATAACGTAAATTAAATTAAATTAAGTAACTTAAACAAATTAAATTAAATTAAGCAGGTAAAATATTGGACATTTAAACTCAAGTTGAAATATCAAGATTCTAAATTTGTTGATTTCATGGTTTGATACATTAAAAGGAATGTCATATTTTTTTAAAATATAGAATTAAGAGAAAAAAAGGCTATTTAAAATTTAAAAATTATTAAGAATTAAAAAATTGAATAAAATAGCTTAACTCAACTTAAATTGAAATGAATAACTTAAATGAATTAAATCAAATAACTAAAATATTGATCAATTGAACTTGGATTGAAATATCAAGACTCTAATTTTGTTGATTTCATGGCTTGATACATTAAAAGGAATATCATAAATTTAATTTTTAATATACAATTAAGAGAAAAAATAAGCTAATTGAAATTTAAGAATTATTTAAATATTAAAAAATTAAATAAAATAACTTAAATTAAAGTAAAGTAAATAACTTAAATTAAATTAAATTAAACACTAAATTATTGGTCATTTAACTGGAATCGAAATATAAGACTCTAAGTTTGTTGATTTCATAGTTTGATAAGGAATATCATAATTTTTTTTTATCGGTAATAATTATATTTTATTAGTTAAGACTAAAAGGTACATCTGCATCATTGAGCAAAAAAAGGTACATCTGCATCAAAATTTCCAAAAACAATCCGCTTCCCCAAACCACCCACAAAAACCATCCAAACCTCCCATCTAGAACCGTAGTTTTCCAAAATAGTATACCGCTCAAACCCTACCCCACCCCCACATCATCGAGAGCAGAAGTTCATAATTACATCATGCCAATCAAAAATCTGGCCAAATTGTTCAAATCGTTTATAACAAAAAATGAAAATTTAAGTTTTTCAAATAAAATGCTATCTAAACAAAACGAGGCTCCCATAAGTACCCTGGTTCAGAGAATTCCTCATCTCTCTCTCTTCACTTTTGCTCCAACCGAGGCATGTGAGTCTCCAGTTGTCCTTTTTGCACCTTCAGTTGCTAGCCCAAGCAAATATGTCACGTCACCAAACCCACCAGCCACACCACCCACTACACTCTGCCTTGCCAATTCCTCTTATAGCTTTCTCGTAATCGGCCTCTTGCATCTCATCTCTTCCACCATCCTCACATTCCCACCCTCCTGACGAATTACATCTTCGATTTCCATTATCTGGACGTAGACCACCAGCCCTTCCCAGCCTCGTCTCACAAATATCATAATTTTGTTTTTAATATAGAACTAAGAAAAAAAAAACCACTAAAAACTTACGAACTATTTAAGAATTAAAAACTAAAATAAAATATTTTAACTTAAAACTAAATTAAAATTAAATAAATTAAATGAATTAAATTAAATAACTAAAATCAAATCAAATTAAATAATTAAAATATTTTGGAAACATACATTTTCATTGGGCTCATAATGGCTAATTTTTTAGCTTCTTTTAGTTTAATTTTCAGTTCTATTTGAATATGAATCCAATAGGTAGTACATGGTCCAACAAACTTATAGATTCAATAGGTAGTGCATGTAATAAACTTGTACTTAGTCTAGTCAACTTGAGGTAGTGCAAAAATTTATTTTATGAAAATTGCAAGTATTTCTTATTTATAATTTTTCAGAGTACCACTTTGTGCCATGGGTTTGGAGAACCTAAATCAAAAGTCATGTTTCCTTAAGAATACAAAATTGGATGTCTCTTGTGAAACAAAGATCAAGGTTTGTGTTTAGGATTTTTAAATATATTTAGTTTCTTTTATTTGAAAAAGGAATTCTAAAATATAAACAAATGACAATGAAATCTGCATAAAATAATTTGTGCAATATTTGATTATAGTTGTCCAAGTTATTTGAATCATATTTATATCTTGATGACAATATGTTTGAGTTTGATCTTAAATTTTTAAATAAGAACATAACTTTTTCATAAATGGTTATTGTTTTTTAGGAGTACTATATTTTTCAATTTGTTGAGGGCTAATGTTTTTGTGACTGTGGTGGTCTTGTTCAATACCGCACTCTTAGAAAAAAGGTCAGTGAGACTTTTTATAAGCTGAATGATAAAGGGGACAAATTCAAACATATTTATTCGAGGGTAAAGTTTATTTCGAGTGATTTCTTTTGCAAAATGAAATTCAGAGGATAATTATAAATGAACAATAAAAATAAAATCTCTATCTCATATCAGATATTGCAACTGGTAGTATAATTTTAAAAAATTGCCAATTTTCATATCTATGATATTATTTTAATTTAGAGCCTTGACCACTCCAATCATGGATTCATTTGTTACTCTTTTTTTCTTATCAAATCATGAAAGAGGATATAGGCTCACTGCCTTGTTTCAATTTTTGATTTACAATTATTCATTGCACTATTTAATTAATAGAAATTGAACTTCAAAATTTTACTTTTTAATTTAATTAGGACACACATAGAGATATTATCTTAAATTTTAGATATTTTTAATATATATATATATAATTCAAATTAAATTTTATTTTGTATGACTATCTTTAATAAATTTCTTTAAAGAAAACTATTTTTTATTATACTATTCAAGATTTATTATACTATTCTATTTACAGTTTTAAACTAAAGAAAACTGTTTTTTATTATAATATTAAACAGTTTTTTAAAAATATATCTTTAATTTAAGTTTAAATTTTATGTTTGATGCCTATCTTTAATAACTTTTACAAAAGAAATCACTTTTTTCTTTAAAAAGAAAATAAAAAGTCATTGAGTACACATTAGGTAGCTATTCATTATATTATTCGATTAATAGAAATTGCTTTAAAAATATATTATTAACTAATATTTTTCAACTACAACATTATGGTGGGCGAGAGCAACAAAGTGGGCGTTACGGTTTCTATGGAAGGCGAAGATGCAAGTGATGGTGATGACCTAAATGATGATAATCTAGCTTGGCACTACGCTACTTCATGTTTGGTGTGGGTGGTGTTTGGGGCATCCCCTGATTGGGTGTCACCTCTGTGATTCCCGACGTTGTTTGTGGGGTTTTTGCTTTCTTTCTTTATGGGCTCCCCTATAGTTTTTCTCCTCGGTGGATGGATGATTCTAAGATATTTGGCTTAGTTGTTTGCCTCCATCTATTGTTAGGGTTTGGTGATTTTGTTTTGGACGTCGGTTTTGTTTGGTTTACATAGGTACTTTTCCTATGTTGTGTTATTTTTGTGTCTGGTCTCTTCTGTAGTACTCCTACCCTAATCAATTTCTAATCTTGGTTTAATCTTGGTTAGTTTATCTTAATATAATGTTATAGTCAGATGTTTGATTAAATGCATAGCTGTTGATGTGGTTTTCGCACTAGTTGTATGCAAGTTGTTTAGTGTTCTTATTTCGTGGTATTAATATCGGGCTAACGCTTTCATTAAGTTTATATATGTATGCATGTATGACTCTTGGTTGCAGGAGATTTCAGGTACAACGCCGCATGTGTGCGAGGTTCGTCTTCACCTGGTTTTGCAGGTTTGAGTGTACCTCTTTAATCCTTAGAGTTGGATTAGGTGGTCGTAAGACCCTAGTTGACCATAGTCGTGCTCAAGTGAGCATCGTTAGTCGTCGTCGGTTTTTCCCTTTTGGTTGGGTTTGCGAGTCGTCTGTCTGATCGACCTTCTCAGTTTGCGTGCTTGGTGTGTATGGTTAAATTGATTAATTAGTCCTTAGTATTTAATTTGATTAAATATGTGTTTGTGCATTAAAGATTAATGGACTAAATTAATCGGGATTTCATTATGCGATTTATCGTTAATCTGAATTGCTCAATTTTAATTGGGAGCAAGTTCAATTAAATGGGTGATTTTGAATATTAAATGCATTTTATATATGCTGTTGAAAAAGAAAGTTTTGTATTTAATTGCAATAGTTTTAATTGTATTCTGTTGGCTTTTTAAATTAGAAAGGTTAAATTGAATTAAATGAGGAAATCAATTTGGAATTGAAAAAAAAACAATTTAATTTGTTGATATAGTTAGAAAAGAATTATTTTTGAGAATTATTTTTAAATAAAAATTTTAATTCCAAAAATGGAATTTTGGTCAACTCTTCCTTATAACCTAATTTTTGGAAAATTTTAGAGGATGGATATTTTTGGAAAAACATTGGGTTGGAAAAAGATTTTGGGGATGAAATTTGGGGATTCTGGAAGGAGGAGGAAGTTCTTTTGGATCTTGCAGGATTGGGCTCTCCTTCAAGTTCTTCCAGGAATGCGTATCCTTGTTGCCATGGAAATGGTCTGTTGGTTGAATGAAAATTGCTTGTTGTTAAAATCCAATCTTTTTAAATTGTTATCAGATTTAGATTTGGATTTGTGGGTTTAGAACTACGCTTTCAGCTTGTGTTCTTCAAGAAAATTTCATGGCTGAATCCTGGTGTTAAAATGGTTCTTTTTGCCATGTCTGGTTTTTTTTTTTTTAAAATAAAAATAAATTTAATGGGAGCTTTGATGTTCCTCAACCTATTTTGGGTGTTGAAACCCATTTGTGTTTGGAAAGAGGGATACCCTTTAAAAAAAAAAAAAAAAAAAGAGAAACCAAACACTTTGTGTATGAACCGAAATTTTCTTATATTAAATCAAAAATTTATAAACAAACTCGATCTGGCGTTTTTTTTTAAAGAGTTTTCGAACTGTGTAATAAATTATAAAATAAGACTTTTGTTGGGGTTTGGAGGGCAGGGAGCGAAGCTCCACCCGCCTCCTCCTCCCCTCCCTAGCGCTTGGTGGTAGCTCGCGGTGGCCGCAGGCTCACTGCGGTGGCCGCAGGGGCCGCGGCGGCCGCAAGGCACCGCGGAACCTGCGACCCCCGCCAATGGCGCCGCCCGCGAGGGTACCCTGCGGCTAGGGTTTGGGCGCCCAACCATCCGCGTTGGGAGGTGGGTCCGGCCTTCGCCGCCCAATATAAATGTTTTTTTTAATTAGTTTTTAAAAAATGTTTTTTTTTAATGTATTTTTTTTATTATTAAAAAAAAATATATAATATTTTAATATTATTCAATGTTAAATTTTAATTGAGTTTTAATTATGGTTAATGTGGCATAAATTACAAATAATGATTAATTTGATATTATTTAATGGTATGAGGAAATATATGCGTTAATTTAATATTCGATTTCATTTTATGATTAATGTACTGTTTTCTATTAAATTCTAGAATGACCAATTTCGCAATTATATATTAATAGGTTATATTTTGATTAATCTCGGATTAATAAATATATACCTTAATTAATAATTGTTTGAGTAATTTTCTTTTTATGCTCAGGGAAACCATCTGTTGATCCGAAAATGTTAGAAATGAATATTTAACCCTTGGATGTATGAATTTAAACGATGTGTTTTTGGAAATTTAATTAAGTATCATTTGGGAAAATTGTTTAGTTTCTGATATTCTCATTTAGTAAAATGAATGGTTAATTTATATTTTTCCTCTGGTTGAGAATAGACAATGGTACTATTGCTAATTGTGGTATTGTACTCACCTGGTAACGGTGATTTCCCGTCAATGCTTTTTGAAAACTTAGGTCAATCAGAGAATTGGATCAACCTTTATTTTTAAATCAATATGAGAAAATATTGTCTTTTCCGATTATTGCCTTTGCGAGTTTAATTTCGGTATTCGCTTTTGATTATGAAATGGCAAGTCGTGCTTTGTCTGATAGGACCCTGTCGTATGGATTGACTTGGGGTACCTGTATTAGTCCTCGGTTCCGAGTTGACTATTGTATTGTGGTGGTGTCATAGTTGGTCATATCCTTTGTGTAGGTGTCGAATGATGATTTGTGTTTGACCAAATGAGGGATGTTTCCTCCTTTTGAACTCTGTTCGTCTGACCATGTGTATTCCTTGGGTTTTGAGTTCGTCTGAGTATAGTCTAGTGTCATATGGGAAAGTGGCTTTCGATTGGGGGCCGCGCCCAAAGTGGCTGCTGGGTAACCCGTCGAAAGTGAGTCTAATAAGTGATAACCTATCAGTAGATTAGAATGTAATCTCTAAGTAAGATAAATGTGCCTCACACATGGGACGAGTGCTAACATAGACTCGACATGCTGTGAGAAGGCCTGAAATGGCAAACCATCATCCTTGTCTTCACGAGAGGATGTGTGGGTCCACATGAGGCTTGGATGGGCCGGAGGCTCGGATTAGGTTGCCAGGGTAACCCAATGTATGGGACCGGGACCTATGAAGACCTGCCATGGTAACCATACCAGGTTGTGTGATGACACTTGTCCCCACGTTCGCTAGTGTGTTGTCGTTTTGTCCTGTTAGGAGTACCTTTGTGGGTCGTCCTTTTGTCTCTGCCCTTGTGAGTATCGGTTTCATGTTAGACCTTGGGTGGTGATGACTCAGTTTGATGGATGCTCCAATGGACCTTTGTATTAGCTTTGATTATGTTCAGCTGGATCCTTTTCTTTTCAGGGATCGTTTATGTATTAATTGACTGATGTGGTCGTTTGTATATTGTTTATGTTTCGCCTTGATGGCAGGATGGTAATGGTGTAACCTCTTGTATTCCTAACTTTATTATTTATCAGAGGGGTCTTGCAGTTGAGCAGACCCAGAGATGTAGCCCTTTAGGGGTGAACTCCGAGATCATTATGGTGTTGTGTGATGTTATTCTCTTATGTTTCCCTTATTCAACTTTATCATGTATGAATAGCTTATGTTAGAATGTATAAGTGGATAAATGGAATTAACTTTAAATGCTTATATGCAGTCCTTCTTGAATGCCATTTTGATCGAATGCATAAGTGGTTTAGATGAGATTTATTGTAGATGCATGTATGCAATCGTCTTTTATAATGCAATAAATTGGAATATGAAAGAATGTAACTTAGAGTAATGGAATATATTCAGTTGTTCTTAAGGAAATTAAGTATGCTTGAAAAGATCTCTTATGTTTATGATGAAATTCTAGTGTATTAGGATATTAGATATGGCTTGTAATTTTAAATGAAAAGCTTGAATGATGATTATGAATAGATCTTAATGGATGAACCTTTGCTTGTGATTTATATTTCCATCTTCTGAAAGAAATTATCCTGACTAAGAATTATCTCGTTATTAAGATAGTTAGCTTATTGGATTAATTGTGTGAGTTAAGTGAATTGTGAAATTTAAGTAATCTCGTTGGGAAACTCTTTAGGTGTTAGTTGATGTCTTCCGCTATGTAATCTGAATCTTTGATATCTTGTTGTATCTTAATGCGGTGTAAAAATAAAAAATAAAAAAAATTATTGCACTCCATTTGTATGTTTTAGCTTTATCCCTTCGGGGTTTCCTGGTGGGGCATTACATCTTCAGGTAGGGCCAAATTCATGGGGGCTCCTTCAGCTTTCTCTGAAAATGTTTGGCAACCCTCTATGCTTCATGGATTGGTGGTGGATGGGGGTGTGTTGTGGGGGCTCTTGATGGGATTCAAGGCTTTTGTCTCTGCTTTCTCCCTCCCTGTGGCTAGCTCCCTGGACTAGCACTTTGTGACCATATTGGTGCGTGCTTGTGTGGATATGTTGGAGGGTTTCTCTTCTATAGCTTCCAAGGTTCTCTCCTTTGTGCTCAGGGGTTCCAGTTTCCTTGTTTGTCGTATTTTTGTGGCCCCTTTTGTTCTTTTGTGTCAGATCGTGCTCTCTCGATCCTCTTGTGGGTGTTGAGTCTGGGCCTAATGGAGGTTCTTCTATAGTGAGTTACAGTGATGGTAGGGATGCCCTTATGGAGGTGGGCTCTTCTACTAGGTTTTCTCACAATTGTGGTCCTATTAAGGTGGATGGTTTGTTGGAGAATCTGGTTATGACTTCTACCCTTCCTGAGAACTTCTCTGTTAGCAGTGGTACTAATAAGAAAAGGTTTTGGGAAGAATTTCAAAACCCAAGATTTGTGTGGATCATTGTTGCGAGTATTGACAAAGATTGTTCTGGGATGGTGGATATATAGGCTTGTCCATAGTGGATCTATAGAGGTGATCTAGGATATTGTGTTTGTAATGGTTCCTTCTTGGACGGGTTTGGGCTCCTCTCTGCCCTTTTCCCTTTCTACAAACAATGTGGTTTGTAGTGGATTTGCTTGTAAAAGGTTGGAGGAAACCTTTCAAAACCTCCTTGTCTTCTATGTTTTGTTATATTCTTTGACTACATATTTTGTAGTTCAAAGTGTTCATTTTGGTAAAAGGTTCTAGAATACCTTTCAAAACTCAATTCCCTTTTCCTTGGCTACGTTCCTATCCAGCCCAAGGTGGCATATATTTTGGTTTGTAGGGACCCATGGAAACCTTGTATGTTCTGATTATTTTGATGTAGTTGTCTCGCCTTGGTTCGTTGCTCTGGCCAAGTGCTTCTTGTCTTCGAAAAAATATCTTTTTCGAGTTTTGGTTGTCTTACTACTCGTGAGACCCTTCTCTATTCCCCAATTAGTTGTTACATGTAAGGGTTCAACCCCTCTCTCGCTTTAATCAATTAGAACTAATTTTTTTGAACATAAATAATTATACTATCTAATTTAATTGGGACATGGATAAAGATATTATATTTTTTTATTTTATTTTTATCGGTAATTTTTATTTTTATTATGTAATTAAGGAAATTTACATACTTGATTGTCCATGTTTCAAAAACAACCTAAAAAACTTGAAACCACCCTTCAAAACATCTTGTTTTACAACCCACTATCCCATCTATGAAAACCACCCTGCAAATACCAATTGAGCGCTCAAACACGACTCATTACAATAGCCACATATGGAGTCCAACTAATACAAACTTTTCAAATCTTAAAATTTCTAATACTGGTAACAGAAATTAACCCCTCGAAACAAAAAAAACAGTGAAATAAACAAGAAACGGGCTACTCGGTTGAAGAGCTAGGGTTCGAGCCCTTCGTCTTCTTCGTTCATCTCTCTGCATCTGTCTTCTTTGCTTCTTTCAAGTCTTGGGCCTCTTCAATTGCTCTTTGCAACTCTTGCTCTGCCACCATCAAGTTGACAAAGGTTGTTAAAGCCTCCCACCCCACCCATGCCTCCTTTCTATAACTCTCTCTTGGATGGTAATTCGACCACCTTAAAAATGAGATATATTTTTTATTGGGAGTGGTTGTCGTTGCACCAAAATATCGACCTATCAATGCCTGATACAACCACCACTAGACTTATAGAATCCACGGGAGGCGGTTAAGCCATGTCGCAAACACACCGCTTTCATTGCACAGAGACCAAGGGCACACACCTTGCAACAATCCCACCCTTAGCACAAGCGACGTTTGAACTTGTGATCCAACTTTGATACTGGAATTGTTGGGAGTGGTTGCCATTACACCAAAAAATTGACCTATCAATATCCGATACAACCACCACTAGACTTATGGAATCCACGGGAGGTGGTTAAGCCATGTCACAAACACATTGCTTTTGTTGCACAAAAACCAAGGGCGCACACCTTGCAACAATTTTATCCTGCAATTCTATGAAAATTAACAATCCCTTCACACAAGTTCAAACCCTTGCCTAGAATGACCAATTCATACACTGTGTCCGATCTCAGGTTGTAGTCCTCGGGGATAATGGCTTCCACCACCTTTTTAATTGGCCCCAATGATTGTTCAAATTATAAACCCCATGCCACTATGAGAGAGTACGCATCCATGTTCATCCAATACCGATGCTCCACCACTCTGAAATTAGCACACAACAGCCTCTGAATGCATTTGACCAATCTCTCATCTTGGTATAGGAACAAACCATTCAGTCTCCGCTCCGAAAATGGCCCAAGGAATGGGCAGAGTTTCTTTTTTCGTCTTAAGAGTAAAGTTGGCTTTCATGGCTTCCCGGTCCAATTCTCAAACTCACCACAAAGTAAAAAAACATTTGAATGAACCAAAGAAAGGAAAAAAACCATCATAAATGATTGAAAATGTGCATATAAAACCATCAATGCCAATTGCTCAGAGCACTGACTTTTACTCTCGATAGTTAAGATTGCATGCTTCCCCAAGAATTAAAGGAAACTTGCATTTAAAGCTTGTACTCTTCTAGGAATAAAAACATGCCATCAGACAGTTTTCCATTGCTCAACCCATTAAAGCCTCTGCCTTGGTAAGTCATTGTCTACACAAACACTTAATTACACTTCTCGTACTTATCCTCACATTCTGAGCGATTTCAGCCAATCATTTTGAAACACCTAAGCACCCCATTGAATATCTTCATCTGAACTTCCCCACCATTTAGTCATGTATTGGTCCAACTCACACGCCACATTGGACAAGTAATTAGCCACCCTATTTCTTGCTCTTTTGATATGTGAAATTTGAAAAGCATTGAAAGTATGCAAGTTTGAGTAGATGAAAGATATAAATTTTCTAATTGGCCAACATGGGGAAGATCCCTTTTAAAATAATTACATCTACAACTACTTGTGAATCCCCTTCCAGATGAACCTTTGAGACCTCCAAATTATTGGCCATTTCTATCGCAAGCAAAGTTACTTGCACTTTTGCTTCGTTATTTGTTCCATTTTGCAACCGTTGAGCTCCCTTAAGGAGGATTTTGCCTTCCTCATTACACACAACACATCCTGCACCTGAAATGCTCGGGTTACCCTTGAAGATCTGTCAAAGTTTATTTTAATCTACCCTTGTTCCGATTTTGTCCAAACATCCACCAAATCCCTAACTACACTAAGATCAACCTTAGACGGCCCATGAACGGGCTGATATTATATTTAATTTTAAATATATAAAAAAGCATATTTTTAATTCAATTTTAAATGTTATGTTTGATGGCTACCTTTTACTGACTTTCTAGAGGAAATTTAATTAATGTCTTACATCATTAATTTAGGGTTAGTGTCGGTGTTAAAGTTATAGAATAAAGTTTTGGATCAAGGTTATAATTAGCATTAAGGTTAAAATACGGTGTGACTAGGGTTTAGGTTTAGGGTAAATTAAGATTAAAATTAGAATAAATATTTCCATTACAATTAAGGTTAGTGTTAGAATTAAGGTTAGGTTATGGCTAGGGTTAAATAGGATTAGGTATCAATTAGGATGGTAGAAGAAATCTTTGAGTTAGGGTTAAATAATGATTAGGGTTAAGTTTATATTACGAATATTAGAGTTAATATTAGATTAGGGTCAAGGTTAAGGTTAGGATTCAATTAGGAATATAGTTAATGTTAGACTAGGGTTCAATTAGGGGAAAATATTTCAATCACAATTGGGGTTGAATTAGGGCTATGGTTGGGGTTTAATTAGGGTTATAACTAAAATTGGGGTTAGGATTAATGTTAGCCTAGAGGGTTTAAACAAGGTTAGCATTAGGGTTAAATTAGGGTTAGATTCAATGTTAGACAAGGGTTAAAATTAGGGTTAGAATCAGAAGTGGAGATAGGATTAGGGTTAGGGTTAAATAAGGGTGAGGTTTCAATAAGGGTTATGGCTAAGATTAAGGTTAGTTTTCAAATTGAGTTGTGGCTTAATAAGTGTTAAAGTTAGAGTTTATTTAATTAGGATTAACATTCAATTAGTGTTATTGATAGAGTTTTTAATTATGATTAGGGTTTAATTAGTGTTAGAGTTAGGCTATGATTCAATTAAGTTAGGATTTAGTTAAGGTTCAAATAGAGTTAATGTTATAGTTCAATTAGGGTTAAGGTTAGAATTAATAGTTTCGAATACAATTAGGGTTTAATTGAGGTATTAATGGAAATCTTCAAGTTAGGTTTAGGACTTAATTATGATTGTGGTTTTCATATCATTAGGGTAATTATTAGATTATTAAGGTTAGGGTTAGGGTAGTGTTAGATTAGGGTTCAATAAGAGTTAGGGCTAGGGTTTAATGAGGGTTAGGGTTTAAAATTATGGTTATAAGAAAAATATTTGAGTTATGGTTAAATTATGGTTAGGGTTTATATAGGGTGAATGTTAGAGATTAATTATGGTTAGGGTTATTTCTAGATTAGGGTTTGAGCAAGGTTAGCATTAAGGTTCAATTAGGGTTAGATTCAATGTTAAATTAGGGTTGAGGTTATGATTAGAAATGGAATTAAAGATAGGATTAGAGTTAGGGATGAATTAGCATTAGTATCAATGTTAATTTATTGAAGCATTTCACGTCAACTTCATTACAGTCAACTATTTACTATTATTTATGAATATTAAATATTTTCAAATATGATGCCTCTCGACATAAATTACTAAGATTTTTTAAAATATAGGTATATGCTAGTTTTATAATAGTAATGATGGTTTGTGCTTCAAGCTTTCAAAATTTTTAATTGTGCTTATAGAAAAATAAGGCTAGGTGTTATATGGAACTCAAGGAGTTAAATATTTGGTTTTTGTTTCATCTTGAACACCAATGTGCACTAGGAGACTAGATTACTTCAAGTACTCGTGGTAAAGAATATGCACTTGATCATTCAGATTTTGTTGGCAAGTCTATGTAGCACTTTTTCATATGTTGGTTATTTTATTTGATTCTGATGAGAAGCTCAAACTTTGTTTGATGATAGATGAATTATAACAATAATATATAAAAATGTGTGTCCACTCACAATGTGTTTTTACTTAGTAAATTTAAGCAAGGTGAGATAATCCCCAGTAATTTATCTCCAAATTTTATCAATGTTATGTGCACACATTTGCATTTGTTAGAACACGCCAATATACTAGGGAAGGGAGGGGGGTTGAATTGATATATCAATAAATTTCAGCTTTGATTACCACTTTGTCACCTTTCATAGCATTATTAGGAGCATTAGCATGAACATCAATGACTTAAGAAATGAATACAACAACACAAATGAGCACAACACTAGATTTTACATGGAAATCCAAGGAGGGAAAAACTATGATGAGCAAGTTGCTTAGATCTATTGTCCAAATCTAGCCTCACATAAAAAAAAAGGACATTACAATCTGTTTTGAAGGTACGAAACCTCAAGAGACACCAATCCCCTAAACAATTATACAAATTTTAGGTAATGTACCCTTCCTGGTTAGTTGTTTTGGTGGACCTTTAGCCTATCCAATTGGTTCTCATAGGCTAATGAATTATGTAGTGCCCTTTCCTATCATGCTCTTTTATGATACTCTTGATAGCTACTTATGAGTTTATTTATGTTTATGATGTTTCTAGTCAATGTTAGATATTTCATATTGACAGTTGATACAATATGTTTCTATGTGGATGATGATATACTCATAACTATTTATGATGTTGGGATACATGTTTGGTTATTTAAGCGTACTCATTATATTCATGTTGTGGCTTATATCTATTTATGATGATGATGTGCTATGTGATAACCCTACTTCATGCTTGTATTAGATATGATGATGTTATCGATGATGTGGAATGGCAAGTTGATCGAAGGTGACATAAGGTCTTATCACACTCTAGACTTAGTTGGTGTCTTGTCAGTTCTAGTGTTTTGGCTAGAGTTGTCTTGTTAAGTGTTATGTGGTATTTTATTTTATTTATTGGTTGAAAATTTTACAAACTGGGCGAGTTTACTAATTTGTGGTTTCAACCACAGTGTGTGAGATTAAATCTCTCCTAATTTTTAAGGGAAGGCTACCCCTTTAACTTACTGCTCTACTTTCTATAACAAGATACAACCTTCAATTTCTAATCTAAACTTGGGCGATGTATCATCTTATCCTCTTTTTTCAAAATAGATGTTATTCTTTCCTCTTTCTTTTGGAAAGAATTTACAATATAGAGCAGCAATAATTCGTACAATTTAAATGTTACAAATTAACACAAAATGTATGAATGATTAAGATACAAATAAGTAAAGAAGAAAAGTTTCTATAAAGGCCCAAAGTCCTCCGTTGCTTCTTTAGGGCAAGAAAGAGTTCTTAAGCTCAGTCTTAAAAATCATTGATGTCCTATCAAACTTTTTACAAATACTTATGTAACCCAAAGCAAAGCACAAAGTCTTTAATTTGATTTATTATTACAACTTTCGATAATATTTTTTTGAAATAATAATATGAAGCTCAAAGTCTTCAAATTAAGATTTCCTTTTCCAAGATAGCACAATAAAGCGCGAAGTCTTCATGGTGCTATCTTACTATATTTCAGCTAACTTTTATCTTGAAAATACCAATATGAAGCTCAAAGTCTTCAAAATGATATCACATTCACTAATTCCTAACTATATTAACAAGAGCTGAAATATGACACAAAGTCCACAAATCAACAATTGTTTCTACTCTTTAACAATGTTTCCTTGACAACACCTTTACTTGAGCAAAATAAGAATTTATAACAATAATGATGTAAGAATAATCTCACCATAAACCACAAATGAATCCAACACAAAGTCTGGATGCCAAAGCTTTCTTCTTATTTGATCAAGTTTGCAAAATAACAATAGGAACACAAAGTTTCACTTTTTCTCTTCACTTTGGCAAAGTTTTGTTGTATATAGATTAAAGATTCTAGATACTGGTTACATATTACAAAAGAGCAACCTCATATATATAGGTGAGGTGCAATGAGATAATCTAGGAAAACTATGACTAAATCAAAGAAAAGTCCTATTTGACTTAGAACAAGTGCATATTCTGGATGCAAAAGCATGAATACAAAATGACACTTGAGGTGTCAATTGAGTTTACAAAATAACACTAGGCTAGAGATGCATAAAAATGACAAGTGTCTAGAGCCTCGCCTTATTCATCATTGTCTCCATTTTTCTTTAAGAAATCTTTATGTTGTCGCAAGGTAGCCTATATTTCATAGTCATCTGGTCCCAATGTGTTGAATTTGGCATCTAGAGCAGAATTGCAAAAATGGATTTGAAGAATTCCTAGAGTTGGACAAAAAAGACCAAAGATGTGGTTCATGAAGTGCATTTCAGACTTATAAGTTCGATTTGTATTTGAAAAGGGTCAACAATCATATAGGTGCATTTGGGACTTACAAGTCCAAAATGCAATTATGCAAAAGACAAAGGAAAGAAATATTGTCTTTGGTGTGGATTGGGGTTATAACCTTGATTTACACCTAAGTAAGAATCATGGTGCAAGTTGGGGTTACAACTTTGATTCGCACCAACTCTTAGCACTTGGCAAAATGCAAAGAATGGTGTAGGTCAGGGTTATACCTGATAAGTCGGTGTATTGACATGTTTTTTATCAGGACTCTTAGGTTTTTGGTATCTTTTGGGTTGCATTGTGATAGTAAAATATTGTGAATTGACTATATGTAATCCATGTTTTAAAACTAAACTTAAGAAATCATGTTTGAACCTTGTCTGTTAATTCCTGCAACCATGCCAATTTATTCCTATAGCCAAATGGTTTGTCCCTGTGATATGCGGATTATTTAGGATGATTTCATATATGAGTTAATGAATGTATTAGTTAAGT
Source organism: Cryptomeria japonica (assembly GCF_030272615.1). NCBI lineage: Eukaryota > Viridiplantae > Streptophyta > Pinopsida > Cupressales > Cupressaceae > Cryptomeria > Cryptomeria japonica. Next base: position 166,534,935 of record NC_081407.1, on the reverse strand, counting down.
AAGATACATATGCATGTCCTTGTATATTGTTTCTGTTTTAGTGCAGCTAATAATTGATGTTGTGGTGGAGAATTTTCTTTCGTGCCTAAGGACTGGAGAATCACGTTCAGATAGCTGGAGGTCAAATTGAAGGAGATTCAAGCGAGTGCAATCTATGGTATAATTGGAGAAGTTGTATTTCACCATGGGAGTTTAACTCTGGTGTATGTTTAATTTGCAAAATATCTCTTTGGCATGCAAAGACTATGGTTCAGTTCTCGATCCACAATTCTTGTAGCCAAGCTCTCCGTTATCCCCTTCATCTGATAGCTATTTGCCTCTTCTTCTGGGCGTAACTGGAGTTGTCCATTGTAGTTTATCTTTTCTTTATAATAAGCTCTTCCTTCTTTTCTGAGAGTTAGACAGAATGGAAAGGGATTTAGCAGATTTTTTGTCACGCATTCTGGATTTTTTCTCTTTTAAATTATGTAATCATCTTTCAGGAAAAATGAATAAAAATATGTTATTCTGATCTACTAATAGTTCTTTGCTGAGAGTTTGATATCACTCATCCAAGGGGGCCCACTTGGTGAGTGATCCTATGTTTATGATTATTGAAGTTAGTTTTTACTTAGTTGCAGTAGAAGTTCATGACTGGACTGTTCCTGCAGCCACTGGAAATAGATCCTTTGACTGTTCCTGTAGCCAAGGCAGAACGGTGTGATTCCTGTTATTTTTATTAGATCTTTTCAGCAGAGTTTTGTAAAGCTTTCATTTAGCCTTTTATGATTTCCATTCCTACCTTTCCTGCAGTAATTAAGAATAATCATTTAAGGAGCTTAGTGCATATATATTGTAGACCCATTTCAAGTTTTACGTTCCTGGATTGACAACTAAACGTACACCAGCCATGAGAATAGTAAACTCTACCATATGAATGTCCAAACTTTGGATTGAGATTTCAATTAGAGGTATTATTATTGTCATTATAGTTGGGGTAGACATTTTTTGGTGCCGCTGTCGAGGATGGTGTCAAGCTAAGAGCCTTTTATGATTATTGTAGTTTCTAGTTAATTGTTTGAATTTCATGAATCTGCATGCATAATAGAAGAAGAGATGCCAGAGGTAGATTTTTGCCCACTCATACTACTCATGCAAAAGATAGTTTTCTAGATATAACCCCTTTTTCAAAGTAGTATCAAGTCCCACAAAATTTGAATCACCCTGAGTCTGAATTTCCAGAAGGTAGTCTTCAGTTCCTTTTTGGTCCACAAGAAGATGAATTGCCTATTGTAATAACCCCCACAAGTCCAATGCAAGGGACCCCACCTCTTGTTGGAAATAATCCACCACCACCACCTAGTCCAACATTTGAGTTTCCCATCTCTGACCAGCATGATAATGCTAACCTCAAGAACATTCCAGCATCTTCACTTCCTAAATTCTATGGGTTAGTTACAGAGGATCCAGATACATTTCTGTTTGAGTTTGATGTTCTTTGTAGGAGTTTTGACTATACTACGGATGCCCATAGACTCAAAATTTTTCTAGTCACTTTGAAGGAATCATCCTTGAGATGGTTTATGAGCTTGGGTAGTAGCACAATCAATACATGGGATGAGATGAAACGGTTGTTTCTTGCAAAGTACAAAGATTATTGTAGAGGAACTGATCGTCATGGGGATGATATCTTTAGAATGACACAAACTGAAGATGAGAGCCTTGAGGATTATCTGGAAAGGTTTTTGTTTAGTGTCAAGAAGTTCAAGCATAGTACTCTGAATGAAGATTCCCTCAAATTGATATTCTTGAGGGGTATCAGTGATGAATGCCCCGATTCCTTAGATCTAATGGGGGGAGGTGACATTACACAGTCTACTTGGGCTGAAATAGGACAAATTTGCAAGAAGTATTCTAGATCTACTTCTAAGAAGAATAGGAGATTTAAGCTAGGAGCACTATCATCATCATCTCGAAATGGAGTTTCTAGGTTGGAACTTAGCCATTTGTTAAAAGATTTCAAGGAGGATATTATAAACAATATGGCTACTCAGTTGGATACATTGGCATCTAAGAAGAAGCATGAGGAAGCTGATGCATTTCTTGCAGAATTTTGTCCTCATTGTAAGCAATGGAAGAAAGATTGCAGATGCAAGATGGTTGCAAATGTTGAAGTACATGATTTCAAACCAATTCAAGGGGAGGATGAACAAGTCTTCTATGTTGCTCAGAGAAGACCAAATTTTTAGAGACAAGGTATGCCACCTGATCCACTTTCCTTTTCTGGTTATAGTGGTAATTCTTATGCACCAAATTATAGGAGTTGAGAAAATACAACACCACAGGAGCCTGAAGATCTTCTGCAAGCCGAATAACCTGTTACAAGGAGAAGCAATGAAGCAAAATCTGAAGAACATACAAAACACAAAGAATATGCTCAAAAAGAGAGAGCTCAATATTCACAAAAATATGTAATGTGATTCTTACAATGAAAAGAAAGAACTCAACCTTTAATAGGTCAAGAAACCCTAAAAAGGGAAAACCTAGGTTTGCACATAATAATTAATTAAAACAATTAATTATATGCACCTAAAGTTAGCTTAAGTGTAATAGAGATAAAGGGAACTTAAATAATTAAACAAAGAATGTTTAATTAATCAAGTAAATACCCGAATACTCTAACACCCCCCCTTAAGCTAGACTTAGGGAGAAGCTAAAACCTAGAACAACTACTGAAAGCATGAAAAATGGGTCCCGGCAACAAGGCCTGATCAGGTACCCAAATACAATGAAATCTCTATAAACTGGAGAAATAGAGAAAACCACATGGGAACAAAACTCTACTCCAAAAAGAGATGGAAAAGAATATCACTGAAGCATGAAGACCCTGCAAACTTTGTCGAAGAATAACTGCTGATCTGAAGAACATCCACTGAACTAGAACATGACCAGGTAGAGAAGACTGTAATCTGCATGAGTGCCCTCGAATGACACTACTCGAATCAGGAGACAAACAAGGCAAAACAACTGAAATCGAAGATACAGATGGCATGAGAAACCAAAGCCTAAAGAGCTGATCAATCGAACCACGGAAGCATTAGAACCAACAGGATAAACCTCCCCATAATGCGGAAGTGGGAGAGGGATAGGAACACTGAAAAGGACAGCCAAAAACAACTGCATGACGAAGAACCAAGAACATCACAGGTGCTGAGACACATTATCATGAGGCAAATGTCATGGAAGGAACACTCACTTGACAAAGGAAGATGGCAAACAAAGGCAAACATCAACCCCCTCATGGCACTTGATCAACAGTGCATGTACAACAAGACACAAGATATGCAAGATTCCAAGTAAACAATGCATGATGGCACTTTATCTCAGTGCGTTTGCATATATACAATGCTACAATGATAAGAATACTGGAAAAATAGAAACGAGAATCAAAACAGAGACACCCTACTCAGAAAAGAGATCCCAGGACCTGAAACAACCACGATATCCACCAGAGTGCTGAAAAGCAAAAAACTGAATAAAATATGCATGGAGAAGAATCTAGAAAAAAAACCATATTTCTGGAAAGTACACAGAACACGCTTTCCGAAAATATAAAGTTTTCAGAAAACGGAGGTCGGATGCTCATTCTACGTCTCCCGGAGTGCAAAAAAGAGACCTCACTTTGACTGTAAAAAAACATAGTCAAACAAAAAAATTGGAATAAATTACCAACACCATGAGGTCAGCCTCGGAACCAGCTTTCCGACGCCTATTCGTTCTCAAAAAAATGACTCCGTTTGCCCATTCTAGGGCCCTGGAAGTGCAAAAAAGAAGTCCGACTTTGACTGGTAAAAAACATAGTCAAACCACAGATCCAAGAAAAAAATATACCACCACAATGTCCGGCTCGGAATCACCTTTCCAACGCCTATTCGTTTGCCAAATTTTGACTCCGGATGCACAATCTAGGCCCAAAAAACCAACTCCCTCTCAAAAAGACTAGAGAGGAGGGGCTGGTGGTGCTCCGGGCAGAGGTGGGGCTCGGGCTGGGCGGAGGTGGCGTGGCCTGGTGGAAGCGGCGCTACTCGGGAAGTGGTGGCTTTCTGGTGGGGCAGGAGCGGCGATCGGAGCGCCGGGAGTGGCACCGGAGAGACACGCCAGCGGGAGAGCACGGAGCCGGAGCCGGAGGAAAGTCACCGGAGCCAGAGCCGGGGCGGGGCGGGGCGGGAGCTGGAGGAAATGCAGCGGCCGGCGGGGACCGGAGATCAGGCCGGCGGCGGCCGGAGAAACAGCAGCGGCGGCCAGAGGCCTGAAGCCGGACTGACAGGTCTGACAGGCCTGTCAGTCCGATACCCTGCGGTACCCCCAAACCCCAAAAAAAACTTTCCCAAAAAAATTTTTTTCCCTTTTTTTTTTTCACCTTTTTTTTTTTTTTAAAAAACAAATTTCGGCCTGCATGCCGTAAAAAGGCAAATTTTTATTTTTTGAAATTTTTTTCTCGATCTGCGTGCCAGGGCCGTACGGCTTAGATCTGAGAAAAAAATTGCTCCCAGAGGCTCAGGAATCAAAATAGGTCGAATTTTATATGACCATAGGGGTTTTCGGGCCTTCTGAGCACGATGGTGTGGTCCGTTTAGGCCCAAAGTACTTAGAAAAAAAGCTCAAACCCTAGGTACACAAAAAAAATTCTTGAAACCCCAGATCTGCTTCCAAAGCCAAAAATCTCAAAACAAGAACAGGTAGCTGCAGATCTACGCTCTGATACCATATAGGAGTTGAGAAAATACAACACCACAGGAGCCTGAAGATCTTCTACAAGCCGAATAACCTGTTACAAGGAGAAGCAATGAAGCAAAATCTGAAGAACATACAAAACACAAAGAATATGCTCAAAAAGAGAGAGCTCAATATTCACAAAAATATGTAATGTGATTCTTACAATGAAAAGAAAGAACTCAACCTTTAATAGGTCAAGAAACCCTAAAAAGGGAAAACCTAGGTTTGCACATAATAATTAATTAAAACAATTAATTATATGCACCTAAAGTTAGCTTAAGTGTAATAGAGATAAAGGGAACTTAAATAATTAAACAAAGAATGTTTAATTAATCAAGTAAATACCCGAATACTCTAACACAAATAACCAATGGCAACCACAGTATTCTCAAAATTTTGGTAATTATCCACATTGGTATGGATCACAAGGCTAAGGACAACAATTTGCTAATCAAATCCCCCAGTGGCAGCAGCCACAGGGAAACTGGTATCCACCTCAAGGTGCAGGGAACCAGTTTCAAGGGAATTGGCAACCTACCTCTCAATGGAGGGGAAACCCATCATGGTCATCCCAATCTTCTGGACATCAGCCCCCTGCTCAGTAGCCACAACCTCCTGCTTTAATGCCACCTCCTGTAGCCACAACACCACCTCCCAAGCCAACACAGCTGCCTACTCAACCGTTGCCTAATCCAAATATAAAATCTCAGCAACAACAAGAAGCTTATTCAAATGATGCTAACCAATACCCAACCTATTCTTTATCATTAGATGATATTCACCTCCAATCTGGAACAACACTACCTAATCTCTCTCAGCCAGTTATTATTGAGGTACAAGAAGAACAACCAATCTCTGATCCTAAAGATGTAATACCTCAGAATCAAATATTACCACCATTTCCCCAAAGATTGAAAGACAAAGAAGTTTCAACTGATCAACAACAAAGCTTTGATATTTTTGATCAACTGAAGCAAATTTGTGTTAAATTCCAATGCTCCAAGCAATAAAGGATGTCCCAATATATGGTAAAGCATTGAGAGAGGCATGCTTAAAGAAACCTGGCAGAAAGAAAAAGGATCCACAAATAGTTCATGTTATGGGTCAATTGGCTGATATTATGTTAGGAAAAATTGCTATTCCAAAGTATTCTGATCCAGGCAGTCCTGTTGTGAGTATATTCATCAATGGCAGTCAAATAAAAAATGTTTTAGTTGATCTAGGGGCAACCATTAATGTAATGACAAGGGAAGTAATGAAACATCTAGAGATAGATAGTTTAAGGGCTACACCCACAATTCTTCAACTTGCTGATGGCTCTGCAGTAAGACCTGATGGTATGATAGAAGATATAGTGCTCATTCTAGATTCTTGGGAATATCCTGCAGACTTTATGATTTTATCCCCAAAAGCAACATTGGGGGGATATCCAGTCATTTTGGGAAGACCATGGCTTGCCACAACTGATGCATATATTGGGTGTAGATCAGGAGACATGACTATTTCAGATGGCAACTCCACAAAAACATTGGCCTTGTATTCCCCTGCACAACCTCAGCTTGAGCAGCAGCAGGCTATTTGGCCTATTTTGGGAGAGGAATCTAAAGAAATTGACTCTATTAATCACCTTATGATGATTAATCAAGTGCCACTCATGCAGTTATATGATGAAGAATCAATCCTTTATAAGGTCTTGATAAACGAATTAATAGAAGATCGAGAATTGCAGGAATTGGTTCTGAATATTGCAGGGTTGGACTTTCCTACAGCCACTGATATCGTGCATACCTTGTTGCCGCAGGAATTGTCATATTCTCATGTTTTTGATATAAATCAGATTGATCTTACTATCCAGATAGAGGTTGAATTGAATAAATATTTGAACATCAATAAAAATATAGCAGATACTCAGAAGGATAGCCTGGTGAACTTGCTAAAACTCCATAGAAATGCCTTTGCATGGGATTACAAGGATATGAATGGAATTGATCCAGCAGTTTGTACTCATCGAATTTACATAAAGGATGAGTGTTGCCCTCTCAGACAACCTCAAAGAAGAGTCAATCCTGCCCTGAAGGAGATAGTTAAGGAAGAATTGCAGAAATTGTTGAAAGCTGGGTTTATCTATCCTATCTTTGATAGTCAATGGGTATCACCTTTGGTGATAGTTCCTAAAAAGGGAGGAAAATGGAGAGTATGTGTTGATTATAGAGCTTTGAACTTAGCCACAAGGAAAGATCATTTTCCACTACCATTTGTGGATCAGGTATTGGATTCTCTTGCTGGTAAGAGATATTTTTCATTTCTGGATGGATTTAGTGGCTATAATCAGATACAAATAGCTCCCGAGGATCAGGAGAAAACAACATTTTCTTGTCCATTGGGCACTTATGCATATTTTGTTTTTCCTTTTGGGTTGTGTAATGCTCCAGCCACTTTTCAAAGGGCAGTCATCAGTATTTTTTCTGATATTTCTCAAGACATAATGAAAATTTACATGGATGACTTTACAACCTATGGTTCTGAATTTGATCAAGCATTGGGTCATTTGAAGAAAGTTTTGCAGCGGTGTGAAGACTAAAATTTGTCTCTAAATAGTGAAAAGTGTTTCATTATGGTGGAAGAAGGAATAGTCCTTGGTCATCATATATCTGTACAAGGCATATAAGTGGACCCAGCAAAGATTGAGGTTATTCAGCATATTAATAACCCTGTGAAGCAAAAAAATGTGAGAAGTTTTCTTGGCCATGCTGGATACTACAGAAGGTTCATCAAAGATTTCAGCAAAATTGCAAGTCCCTTATATACACTGCTTACTAAAGATGCAGAATTTAAATGGACCTCAGCATGCAATGAAGCTTTTTTAAAGCTTAAGCATGCTTTGACTCAAGCACCAGTTTTAAAAGGACCTAATTGGTCTCTACCATTCCAAATCCATATTGATGCATCTGATTATGCTATAGGAGCAGTGCTAGGACAAAAAGTTGATAAGTTGGAAAATGCTATATATTATATCAACAAGAATTTGCAAGGTCCTAAATTGAATTATACAGTTACTGAAAAGGAAATGCTAGCTGTCATATATGCCCTTAACAAGTTTAGACACTATATTACAGGGTATCCAATATTTGTGCATATAGATCATATGGCAATTAGATATCTTATGAATAAGCCATCCATCACCGGTAGACTGGCTCGCTGGTTATTGTTGATGCAGGAATTTGATATCACAGTTGTTGATAAGCAGGGGAAGTCTAATGTTGTTGCAGATTATCTTTCACGTTTTCAATTGCAGGAAGACTCTACAATGATAAATGACACTTTTCCAAATGAGCATTTGTTTCTCATACAGGCTCATACTCCTTGGTATGCTGATGTTGCCAACTATTTAGCTGCAGCTAAGATGCCAATTTCTTTTTCTCCTAAGGAAAGAAGGTTGCTAGTTGAAAAAAGTTTTAACTTTTCATGGATTGCTGATTGTCTATTTTATACTGGACCCGATCAAGTCATGCGAAGATGTGTCAGAGAAGATGAAACATATGACATCTTGCATGCATGTCATGATAAGCCATGTGGAGGTCATTTTGCTGCCAAAAGGACAGCACTGAAAATACTCAATACTGGTTATTACTGGCCTACACTACACAAGGATGCAGCTCAGTACACAAGGAAATGTGACAGATGTCAGCGAATGGGTAGACCTACAAAATCTGATGAGATGCCACTATACCCTCAAATATCTGTTACACCATTTGACAAATGGGGATTAGATTTTGTTGGCCCCATTGATCCACCTTCTAATGGCAAATCTTATATCTTGGTATGCACAGACTATGTGACAAAATGGGTAGAAGCTAGAGCTATGCAACATGCAAGAGACAATAAGGTAGCTGGATTTCTCTATGAGGAAATATTTACAATGTATGGAGAACCCAGGGAAATTGTCTCAAATCAGGGACCTCAATTTACATCAACATTGATAAAAGCTTTGGTCAATGAATACAATATAAGACATAGGAAATATACTCCATATCATCCACAGTCTAATGGCCAAGTAGAAGTTACCAACAGAGAGCTTGAGGCTATTCTTACAAAAACAGTGTCTATCCACAAGAAAGATTGGTCTATTCGGCTTTCAGAGGCAATTTGGGCATATAGAACAACATGGAAAACACCAATTGGATTCACACCTTTTGAGATGATTTATTGCAAAACAACAATGATGCCTATTGAATTTGAGCATAAAACCTTGAGAATAGCTCAACAACTGAATATGACATTGTCTGAAGCACAGAAGGAATGCATTCAACAGTTAAATGCTCTTGATGAATGGAGAAAGATAGTTGTTCAACAGACAGAGTTGATTCAAAACCAAAGAGCCAGATGACATGATAAATATATCAGAGAAAATAAATACAAAGTTGGTGACTGGGCACTCTTGTATGATTCCAGATATAAGGATGCTATGGGAAAACTCCAAACAAGGTGGTTGGGTCCTTATGAGGTAGAAGAAGTTTTTCACAATGGAGCAGTTCGGTTGTCCATAATAGATCATGTTTGATTTAAACTCTTAGTGAATGGACACCGACTACGACTTTATCACAAGCCAGCTACTAGAGAAGAGTTCCTGCAGTAGTTTGCTCCTCAAAATGAAATACAAGTTCCTGCAGCAACTGGTAATGTTCCTGCAACAATTGCCAATGATTCGGTAACAATTCATAAGCTTCTTGTTGCATTTGAGCGTGTTGATAAATGTGATGTTCCTGCAGCCTCTGTAGTAAACTTATTTACCATATCATAATAAAATATTTCCATGTGAAATATTGTTCTCTATACATAAAGTTCCATCCACTACATTCAATCCCACTTTCTTACCTGTCACTTCATTTCATTTCGTCCAAATTGCAGGTACGTGTATATCGTACTTTATTTTAATTATGCATTTATTAGGTCATTATGATTTTAATTATGTTTTAATCCGCTCCAAACCCGAAATCTCGTCAGCCTGTGTGGACACGTGCTAGGTTAAGTTGGGGGGTACTTTATGGTCCTTTTTCCCAGTAAGATTTATTATCCCGAACTGATTTCCTAACTGACATTATTTATGATGATTATTATTTCATGCGAGTGAATAATAAGTTCTGCCGCCAAATTTAAGGTATGCAGATTTTAGCTTTTGTGAATCTATCAAACATTTTGGTGAAGCTGCGGAATTATCAGAGTAAAAGATGGGTGGTGATCTGATTCGCCATGAACCAACTGTCCATGAAGGGTTGTTGCAGGATGTTGTCTATGTGCATTATTTCCAAAACCACGACTGGCTAGATTATTTCTTGAGAATCCAGGATTTCAATGACGAAATAGCTACGAAATTTATATTCTTTTGATGAAGGAAAAGCTACAGTTAAGGGGTTGAGGGTAATTGCTACAGAGCAGCGAATTGTAGAGGTCACAGGGTTGCTGCAGGAAGGAAAACTCTTTCTGAAATCGAAGGATGCAAGGAGTGCTAGGGTAGAGTTCACAGTTCCTACTGACAGACCCTTAATGGTGGATAGGCAAGGGACTAGAAGGGTTTCTTTGCCAGCACATTGGCCTCAGGTAGCTCTGTATATTATGAAATATATTACCTGTGAAGGACGGTAATCAAATCTCCATTCGCCTCACTTCAAGTTACTTAGTCATCTGTGTCATGATCGACGAGTTAATGTCCCAAATTTCTTGTATCATCTCATTTCTATAAGTGCTAAGGAGACAAAAAAATATGGAAATCGCTCTGTTAGCCATCATGGACTGGTGAAGTTGTTGGTACAATGGTCCTTGAGAGATGTTTCACAGATGGAATGGGGTGTGTTTGAAGATATTCTGCAATTTAGGGTAGATGAAGCCCCTATTGAAAATAATCCGCTGGTTCAAGAAGAGATAGTTCCAGAAGGTCTTTCTGGTGAAGATGAGGGTTTTCTAGTTGATGAAGGAGCTACAATTATTTTAGAATAAAATATTGAAGTAGGGTCAATCAAAGGAAAACCCTCTACCTCTCTTCGAGGAGGTTCACCTATTTTGCAGAGGGAAGGAAAAGAATTGGAAAAGGAGGAGTCAGATGAAGAATTTGTTATCCGGCTGTAGGAAGTGCATATCCCTCCTACAACCAAGAGGCGTCGATCAAAAACAAAAACACCTGTGTCTGTTTCAAAAGTGTATGTGAGGGGGACAAGAAGGAGGACACAGAAGACTCAACCAGTGAGTAATCCAGCGGAGGTGATTGCAGTAGAAACTTCAGAAGAAGAAGATCTTGCAGAAGAGGAAATTCAAGAAAACCTTGTAGAAGAGGAAATTCAAGAAAATCTTGCAGGAAAAGAAATCCAAGAAGAAATTCAGGAAGAAATTGTAATGGATAAGCTTGCAAATCTAGCTTTAGTGGCATTGCAATGTTAGGAGTTTGTTGAGGATGTTCCACAACAACCTAAAGAAAATGTGGGAGATATGCCAATCCAGAATGAGGAAGTTATTGAAGAAATCCCATGGTCTAAGGTAGGACCCATAAGAACTCCTTCATCCCTAACTAGTTTATCAATTGCTTTAACATTCTTTAGGCAATGGGAAATAGAGAAGGATAGGTTGCAAGGGATAATTAATAAGCAGCAAAAAGAGATTGAGAAAAAAGATAATAGAATTAAAGAATTGGAAGAGATTTATGGTATGATTCCTGAGATAATGCAGTGTAGGTCTCCCCCAAGAATTTATGCAGTGCACTTGAAAGAATGGTATCTGAAATTTAGATTAAATCGCATGGTAAGGGATTTTAATCCATCCTTGGAAACACCTGAGGAATTCTAACATGCTTATCAAACCTCCCCACATTCTGTAAGGAATCTGTTATGTGAATTATATTTACATAATTATGTTGTACCCTAGGATAGAGAATGGAATCATTTGTTGTACATTGGGGATATCCATCTCAGAGCTCTAATGTCTTGGATACAAAATAAAATGATTATAGGACCACAAGCCAGGGAGTTTGAAAAATTGGAACTTGACTGTCCATTGCCATTGAGGAGGGAATCAGAAGCACCTAGGGTTCTATATAATGATTGGCAAAAGTTGCTAATAAGAGATGATGTTAGTAAGATAGTACTTCCAATGAGAGAGGAAGTCTATCAAGAGTATGAGCAATTGGTTCATACCCACAGGACAACAACACTAGAAGGACTAACTCAACACTGGAATCATCTACCAGATCATTTAAAACTAGGAGAACCCTACTCATTACAGAATTTTCATGCAGCTATACAAAGAGCCTCCAAGTACATATAGCTAGGCAGGGAGAAATCCAATAATTGGTTGCCATTAATCTTTCAGCCTCCTATCCTTATGTGGCCACTTTTGGCATGTCAACCAATAGAACAAAATTATGATGTAGATGTGGAGGAAATAGCTAGATGGTCTAGGTTGGAGAAGATGAAGGGATTTTATTGGAATTTGCCTTCCAAGGGAACTGGACGGGACACTATTGGTGATTTCAGAGTTTTAGCAAAAATCAGAAATTTTCCTTTTGTTGCAGGAGCAACAAACCCTTAAAGTTGGGGGGCATGATAAGTCGGTGTATTGACCTATTTTTTATCAGGACTCTTAGGTTTTTGGTATCTTTTGGGTTGCATTGTGATAGTAAAATATTGTGAATTGACTATATGTAATCCATGTTTTAAAACTAAACTTAAGAAATCATGTTTGAACCTTGTCTGTTAATTCTTGCAGCCCTGCCAATTTATTCCTGTAGCCAAGTGGTTTGTCCCTGTGATATGCGGATTATTTAGGATGATTTCATATATGAGTTAATGAATGTATTAGTTAAGTAAGATACATATGCATGTCCTTGTATATTGTTTCTGTTTTAGTGCAGATAATAATTGATGCTGCGGTGGAGAATTTTCTTTCGCGCCTAAGGACTGGAGAATCACGTTCAGATAGCTGGAGGTCAAATTGAAGGAGATTCAAGTGAGTGCAATCTATGGTATAATCAGAGCAGTTGTACTTCACCATGGGAGTTTAACTCTGGTGTATGTTTAATTTGCAAAATATCTCTTTGGCGTGCAAAGACTGTGGTTCGGTTTCAAATCCACAGTTCCTGCAGCCAAGCTCTTTGTTATCCCCTTCATCTGACAGCTATCCGCCTCTTCTTCTGGGCATAACTGGAGTTGTCCATTGTAGTTTATCTTTTCTTTATAATAAGCTCTTCCTTCTTTTCTGAGAGTTAGACAGAATGGAAAGGGATTGAGCAGAGTTTTTGTCACGCATTCTGGATTTTTTCTCTTTTAAATTATGTAATCATCTTTCAGGAAAAATGAATAAAAATAGGTTATTCTAATCTACTAATAGTTCTTTGTTGAGAGTTTGACATCACTCATCCAAGGGGGCCCACTTGGTGAGTGATCCCGTGTTTATGATTATTGAAGTTAGTTTTTACTTAGTTGCAGTAGAAGTTCATGACTGGACTATTCCTACAGCCACTGGAAATAGATCCTTTGACTGTTCCTGCAGCTAAGGCAGAACGGTGTGATTCCTGTTATTTTTATTAGATCTTTTCAGTAGAGTTTTGTAAAGCTTTCATTTAGCCTTTTATGATTTCCATTCCTACCTTTCTTGCAGTAATTAAGAATAATCATTTAAGGAGCTTAGTGCATATATATTGCAGACCCATTTCAAGATTTACGTTCCTGGATTGACAACTAAATGTACACCAGCCATGAGAATAGTAAACTCTACCATATGAATGTCCAAACTTCGGATTGAGATTTCAATTAGAGGTATTATTATTGTCATTATAGTTGGGGTAGACAATACCCCTGGCGTACATTGTTTTGAGAGGACTCAGTGTAGATAAAGGTTACGGCCTCGATCTACACCAAAATGGGTGGACTTGGTGTAGTTCAGGGTTATAACCCTGCCTTGAATCAAAATGGGAGGACTTGGTATAAGTCGGGGGTATAACCCCACCTTGCACCCAAAATAGGTGTGACATATTTCTAAGGCTTTAGGTCTAGTTCAGTTTTGTAAACCGACCTACACTTGACATGAGAGACTTGGCCATAAAGTGATATAAAGTGGGGTTACAAACTTGATTTGCACTAGACCTTAAAAATTTGAAAGGAAGTGTCATTCAGGTTTGTAACTTGATTTACACTTGTGCACAAAAACTAACTTAAAAGACCCCCAAAAGGACTAGAACCTCTGAATCAAAAGTTGAGGGTCCTAAATCACACATGAAAGGGAATAAAGACTACCTCAAAAAGTGTGATTAGATCACATGGACTACAAATTGGACAAAATTTGTAGGGGTTATCCTATTTTTGCAACATAGCCAAAAATGAGGACAACACATCATCTCTCTCTCCAATAAGCATAATTTGTGCCATCAAAATTCAGAGCCTTGAATTTGTAGTCTCGTTCCATCTCGAACCTTCATCAAGTTCTTAAGCATCTTAAGAGGAACCTTGCTCGGATACTAATTGTTGAACACACCATAAGATTGAGAGGGGACATGAATTAGTCTAGACCTCAAAAGTACTTAATTTATGATCTTCAAACATTAAACTACAACCATATAATCATAATAGTAATGAATCATATTAGCATAAAGCATAACAAACACATGAACACTAGATTTACATAGAAAACCCAAGTAGATAAAAACCACAATGAGAATCAGACTCACAATATGAATATAATTTATTACAATATTACCTTCAAAACGCACTACTCTTGAGAGAACTTGAAAAATTAAGGCACACAACCTTAGGAAAAGATACAAATGACTAGCAAAGTTGAAACACATTGTCTTAGGGCAAGATACAGTCAATTGTCAAGAGACTCACTATCTTTTGATAGAGAAAGGAATAGTTGAATTGAAAGAAACAAGATCTCGTGATCATGATTTTGTCCTTGAACCACTCTGTCAAGCAATAAGATCATGGCTAACATATCTTACTTCAAACTCTATCTCAAAACTCTATCATACAAAGATATTTATCATCAAAGGTCTTCATAAGTAACTTTTGCACAACCTCAATATCAAATCTGCTTGTAAACCATAAATATATGTTGCTTGTAAATTCACACTTTTTGCATACCATTAGTCATACATCTTATTAAACTTGTGTGAATAATGGTATCATTGATGTCAAACCAATCATCTATTTCTATATCAGACTCTATATGTGTTATGCCCTGCATACTCTTCCCCTCCATTTCACATTCAGAAATATGGGTCCCCCTTCTTCCTTTTTTGTTTTTCTCTTGTTTTCCTTCTCTCTTTCCTCCTTTTATTCTGCCTCTTTGGAGTTCCAAGTTTTTGAAACCCCAGAAGTCCTTTTTTTTTTCATGCTCTGGAACCTCGGGTTTTTGGGATCCTAAAGTATGTCATTGGCCTTTGTTTCTTTTGTCCACTTCAGGTTTTCGAAACTCGGAGCCCCAAAGTTTGTGTTGTTTCTTTTTGGAAGCTCCAAGACTCGGGATCCCCAGAATCCCGAAGGGTCTCCTCTTCATTTGTTTTGATTTCAGAACTTCAAAACTTTGAAGTCCTAAAATTTGTGTCTATCTTTGTTCTCTCTTTGGAGACTTTGGAACTTTGTATCCCCAAAATCCTAAAGCCTCCCCTTTGCTTGTTTTGTTTTGATTTCGAAACTATAGAGTTCTAGAGTCCTGAAATCCCTTTCATCTTGATCTTCTCCGGAGTTCCAAAACTTTGGGATTGTGAAGCCACTTAATTAGTGACCTCATGATTCTGAGATCTCGAAACCCCGAAGTGTGTTTTGGTTTTTGCGCTCGGGAGGACTATAAATAGTCTTTCGAAGGGGATTTGGGCTCATTTGCGTGCTATGTTACTGAGAGCTCCCCTTGATCCTTAGCGACTTAGTCTTTTCTCAGCACATGTTTCCTCCCCTTTGCTTCTCACCCAAGTTGGTCTTCCCCCTGGTCTTGATGTTTTTCGTGTTCCTTCTTATTTTTCATGCTTGTTTTTTTATTTCTTTTGTATTTAGGGTTTTTGTTTTTCTGCAAATAAGTTAATTCCTATCGATAGTTAGGGTTTTTGAGCTTTCTTTTTGTTTTAGAACTTCGGATTCAGAAACCTTCTTGTGGCTTGTTTTGAACTCTGGAACCTCGGGTCTCTGGAATCATGGAGTTTGCTCCTTTTCCTTCGCCCCAACTCCAGAACTTTGAGTTGCTGGATTTTTTGGAGTCCTTGACCGTGTTTTTACAAACCTTGGAACTTCGGATCTCTAGAGTCTCGAAGTTTGTTTTTGTGCTTCCTAGTACACTTTGAGACTCCGGATTCCCTTAATTTCGAAGCCAGTTTTCAAGTCTGGTTCAGGACTCCGTAACTCTGAATCCTCAGAATTCCAGAGTCCCCCTCCTTTGTTGCCTTCCTACTTTGGGATTTCAATATCCTGGAATCCCAAAGTTGAGGTTTTGCCCACCGAATCCATTTCGGGGTCTTAGAACCTCGAGATGAGTCTTTTTCTGTCTTTTTAAGATTTGGGACCTCGGAACCTCGAGATCCTGGAATCATGCATAATGGGTTCCTTTTGACCTTGGAACCTTGGGATTTCATAGTATCTTGTTTTAAATTAATCTTTTAAGGTGTTGATCATGTGTATCCTCTTATGCAGATTAAGCCAATCTTATGGAAGCATCAACCACCCCGAGGAAGAAAACCAGAAGCGAAATCAATCTCAAAAAGAATCCCCCTATAGTGAAATACCAGTATCAGGGTCGAACCTTGGTCTCAAAGTTTGAGAATGAAGTGTAGTGGGTCACTGATATGGAAATTGGTCGCATTGAGATAGATAACATCAGGAAAGAGGTGGCTCAACTGAACCTCAAATGCACCATACAAAAGAATCAAAAGGTCTAGGCTTGTGGAAGCCACCATCTTCCCTCAAGATATGAAATCTCTCGAATTGATCCTTGCTATAGCTCAACACTATGATAATGATACTAAAAAATGAAAGGATACTAATGGAAATGCGATAGTTTACCTTTTGCAAAAAGCTCACCATTACCTTTGGCATTCCTCAGTATGATAAGGCCCTCCAAACCACTGAAGAGGAGGCAACCAAAATATTCAATCAAAAGGTCATAGAAAACAAATGCCACATAAATGAAGCATGGATGGAGGAGCAAAGGATATCAGGATTAAAGAATTCTGATATTTTAAGGTTGCACTAATGGACCTAATTATCATGCTTAGTCAATCTTTTGGGAAACCAGACTGCAGACACTACCACCTCTGGATGTTCCACTATATTCATACCATATTAATAGGCAAAGAGTATTTTAATTGGGTGCAAATAATTTCAAGAAACATCCATGAGAAAATTTGCACATTATTGTAGACAAAGAAGTTATTTATGACTTCTTATGTGATATGGGTGGTATCAAGGAGTGGCAAATACCCAAGGTTGAATACAACTAGTAGGCTAGGAAAAGAACCAGGACACAAAAGAGTGTAGGATCATTACACTGAATTGCCAATTTAGCAGGCTAAATTATATTTTAAGAGAATAAATGATGCTTTCATTTATGTCGTGATTAGCAAGTTAACAGGCGATGTAGGGTACCACATCTCCCCCAAGGCTATAAAAGTGGTGTAAGAATGGGATACATGGTTCCTCTAGAACCAATGCTCCACTTACATCAGAGTGAGAAGATTTATCGAAGAGCCCTTCCTCCTCCCTCAATATTGTAGAAATTAAATCATCATCCTCAAGTATGCAAGGCAAATCCTCAGGCTTCAATCTCTTTTTACTCTTAAGCATAAGACTGGAGTCACGTTCCCAATGATCCTTGGGCATCACACATGCCAAAATATACAAGTTTCCAAATCATTTGTGCATGAATTGCAAGATCTTAGTTTGAAGGAATTTGATTATGCCAGGGATAGATATGATCCATTCGAGAATTTAAATAAATGATGTCAGTGTCATACTTGGGTCATCAACCAACTTTAGAAGGTTTTTGGGCTGGTATGCAAGACAATTTTGAAGCTCGAGAAAGAGGATACTACATACTAATAATTTTACAAATTAGGAACTTTAAGGTTGAAACAAACATTCCTAATGACCTCAGGGATGATGGTGAAGTGCTTGATCCAGTCTATAAAGAAATCAGGGTTGACAAGAAACCTCTTCCTCCGATCAGATGGTCAAAATAGGAGAAAGTTGATATTGACCCAGTGACTGAGAAAGTAGTCAAAAGGACAATGCAGTGGTTGAATCTTAGGATCCGTCCCAGTGCCCCCAAGGAGAAAAAGAAAGGAAAAGTCATTGGTAATCTTCAGTGAAAGACTAGCAAGGAATATGTTAGGAGGACTAGGTAAGAATTAAGAATGATTACTCCTTTGGATCCAGAGGTTGCCACCCAAACCATTGATAAGGATGAGTTGATGAATCAACTTCATGCCAAAATGAAGGAGTTTCTGTGGGGTAGAAATTAGGATTCATCAAAACATAAGTAGATCAATCAAAAACACAAGACATGATAACATAATCAAAAGAATACTCAATGCAAATGAACCTAATTCCAAAGCACATTCAATAGAGGTATGGAAACAAAGCATTCAAAAGTAAAATTATGCAAACCATATGCTTCTTCCATGCGGCTCCATTGTTGTTCTTTCCTCTTCAATAGTTTTGTGGATCTCACCTACAAGTGCCCTCACAATTGAAAGCAAAAAGCTCAAGAGTACTAGAACGAAAATTCAGTAGTTTGTTAGCAATTTAGAATTCATGAAGTGATTGAAGGAATTGAAGAAGGGATTGATTGAAGAAAATTATCCAATTTATAGAGAAATTGGAGAAATGACAAAATTGGCATGATGCAATACAAATGGAAATTGCAAATCAATATGACAAATTATGACAAATTATGCACTTTCCATGCACAATTTGATTGATTGACAATTTGATGACAAATTATGACACATTCTATGTCAAATTGATTAATTATCAATTATGACAATTTCATGACAAATTGAAATGCCACTCCCATAGAATTAGGAGATGAAATAGGAGGAATTTGAAATTAGGAAATTAAGAAAATTAGAAAATTGAAATTGATGACAATTAGGAATTAGAAATTGATGGAAATTAGAAAATTGGAATTAGTGAATTAATTAATAATTTTTCATTTATTAATCAATTCACAAAGAGGAATAATTAGCCAATTAAATAAAGATTTAATTGTAATGAGAAGACTTAGGATAAATAAGTAATTTATTTAATCCTAAAGGAAGAAATGATTAAATCATAAAACCCTAGAAGGTGAATTAGCAATGCGAGAATGACAATTAGGTCTATAATTGACTTGATCATGATTTGATTTGATAAATGACCAATGCGATAGACAATTTGATTGAGAAAATGCGCCAATTGACGAGGAACAATGACAAATTGATCCAAATTGACATAATTGAGACAGACAATGATCGATGACAAATCGGTCGCAAAATGACAAGGTTGACCAAATAAATTGCAAGATGACATAATTGGAAATGACCACGATCGATGACAAATCGATCGCAAAATGACAAGATTGAAGAGAGGACAAAACCCTAATTAGGATTGACGATGTCCAAAATGATAAGATTGATGATAAAATTGATAAAAGAACAATGATTGATAAGAGGACAACGATCGATGACAAATCGATCGCAAGATTGACAGGATTGAAGGATTGATGACAAATGAATACACACATTGATGCGACAGGATAAAATTGATCAAAATCATGACTGGATAATGTTGTCGAGAAGACCAAATTTGAGGACGAGATGATTGAAGAAAGTAGAAGAATGACTCAATGTTTGCAAATGATAAAAATCAAGTGCGTGACATAGGAGAAATGTTAATGCGACGCAAAAACCTAAAATGAGGCAATGCGCAAATGTTAAAGTATGACCTCGCAAGTGTTGACCATTTTTGGGTGTCTACATTTTGCCCCTCTTTGAGACAATGCGATTCTGAGCGTTGTTTCAAAGAACAATAATGAAAATGCCCCAGATAATAACAATGACATATGCATGCCCCCTCGAGGAATTGGCCGGAAACATGCAGAAAAGAGGCCAATTGATCGATAAAAATGATAGGATCGAACAGACTGACAATCGGAGATCGGATGCATGACAAACAATCAATTTAATGTGCATAAGACCGCGACCAACATAAGATGGAGAGGACGCACGTCCATCTATGCAATGACAAAGAGCTATAAATGAGACCAAGAGGGTGAAAATGACTCATTTGGACTAGCCAAAGAGGAGAATTTGTTGCTCTGGACAAGGACACTTGCAGACAGATGGCGAACATTCCAACGACGGATCACCTTGGAGAACGTGTACACACATTCAGACGACCGGAGAACGCAGGAGCAGCGGTATGTATCTCGAAAACCCATGTTTTTGATTTCATGAATTTTGATGGCTTACGGGACATTGCGGGGCCCACAGAAGATACCAAAATGGACATCTGCGCTTGTGTCATCTAAACCTGCGCTTGTGTAAGGAGTTCTGCGCTTGTGTAGAATACACAAGCGCAATTCATCTAACACAGGTGCAAGTTTTTCCAACACAGGCGCAAGTTGTCATAAAAACCCTAGTTTTGAGGTGAAAGTGCATGCAAATGACCTGACAGGGGGGGGGAAGGGTAGGATAGGGTAATGTGGATGAAAAACACCCTGATTTGATCATGAAAATGAAGACATGCAACCTGTAGGAACAAACCCTAAAACTGACAAAATGATGCCCCGATTGTGATGCAGAGTCGACAATATCCATTGATCGCACGGGAGAATCGACCGGACTGTTTCATGCTACGACATAGACTCAGGAGCACAGAGAGAGACACATTAGCTGGACTGGGATTGTATTACATCACATATATGCCCGAGATTAGGGCAAACACAGGATTGCTTACCGCATTGGCAGAGCGATGGCATTCGGAGACTTCCTCATTCCATTTGGCGACTGGCGAGGCGACACTGACTCTAGAGGATGTATGGCGCATCCTCCGCATTCCGATACATGGGGAGATGATAGAGTACGACCCAGTGACAGGGAGAGACGCATTATGCAAACTGTTTGAGTGTGACGCAGAGGATCTAGACATTGTCGAGAGGGAGATTCGGTGGGAGACTATGGCAGCCGAGTATGAGCAGCGATGTGTGGTGATAGCAGTGGTGATAGCATGTCTTCTAGCAGGTGACAGACGAGGACATGGATTCCCTATTGGTTGGGGAAGAGTATTAGAGCAGATGGTGACAGAGGGGACAGTGTATGCATGGGGACCATGTGTACTTGCTATGTTATATTTCCAGTTGCATCAGATAGCATATCAAGGAGTGCAGACGCTGAGTTGTGGAGTGACATTGCTTCAGGTATGGGCATTCGAGCATATTGCCATATGTCGGCCGATCACAGATAGACAGGTTGTACCACACCGACCATATGTGTACAGCTATGGTGGAGCACTGAGACAGGGTCCTTTTGGATACATATTATACTGGCGACATGAGCTAGACAGACTTAGGGAGTTCATATGGAGGCCATATCTAGATTGCCCTGGATGGTCAGATGATCATGATGAGTTACCATACTGCAGACAGGAGAGGTACTTGATTGGGCGACCAGTAAACCGTCAGAGAGTGATTGAGTTATACCTGCCAGAGAGGGTCAGATGACAGTTTGGAGAGACACAGGATGTTCCTTGGAGGACTGCATGCTTTGCCCGATCTCACCGAGAGACGAGTCAGTGGGGTAGTATGATTCAGCCACATATAGCATATGCCGACTTTGCACAGTTATAGCAGAGACAGTGGGATTGGATGTCAGATGTGGTAGATGCTGGGACTACAAAGGAGTATGAGACATGGTTCGCACAGCAACGGCCAGTGCCTTTGACCGATCCGGATATTCCAGTACCGAGGAGACAGGAGGACTTCCCACTCACAGGAGAGGAGGGAGATGATGAGGACGAGGAGGATGACGAGGCTGATGAGGATGAGGGTGATGGAGAGGAGGACGGAGCTGATGGAGGTGATGGGGAGGATGAGGGAGATGATGGTGGTGAGGATGATGAGGAGCCAGACACAGCGGATCAGGAGACTTTGCAGGATATTCCCATAGAGCCAGAGATAGCTAGGACAGAGGAGATAGACATGTACCGGGCTACCATAGCGAGCCAGCAGGATTATATTGCAACATTGGAGAGACAGCATGAGCAGTTCAGAGCGGAGATAGCCAGACTCACAGAGGCTCGGGATAAAGCCATAGCTCAGGCACAGCGAGAGGGACAGAGAGTCGCTGAGTTCATTGGGTCGATCAGGGATGCCAGTGTACGGGAGATGGCACAGATGCTGGTAGAGACCGGCGAGGAGAGACTGTACTGGAGGACACTATATGAGGATGCAGTTCCACCGGAGCGGAGAGCACCTTCATATCGGGCACGATCGAGGACAGAGAGCAGGTCACGCTCTCGGAGGTCATTGAGCAGCATAGGAGGGAGTGGACCGATGAGACCACCGCAGCCAGGACCAGGACCAGGTACATCATCTGCGAGACATGGCAGGGATGAGGAGGACAGAGGGAGCACCCAGTGACAGAGGCACGTGCTCCATATGACAGACAGTGGACATTATGTAGTTTGACATTATGTAGTCAGCCTGCGGGCCATACTTAGGACAGACAGTCCGATTTTGTACTCCGACATTATTATGATATGTGATATGATATGCATCGATATGATGGATGCAATATGTTATGACTGATGTAGTGATTTTGCTATGTATGGATGACTTATGTACTGGTTTATGAACATGTATGAATGCATTGTATGTACTTTGGATGTATTTATAATATGAAATGTATAAAATGCGTGATGTAATGTGTAATGGAATGCAAATGTATTGACCAAATGTATGCAGGACACAATATGGTTTTGGATATCGGAGCACTAGACCGAACTGACTATCCGACCGGACGGAAGAAGTGTTAGTAAGAAGAAATAAGACAGAGGACAATTAGAGATGATGAAAATTTGCTTTCAGTAATGCACTTTGTAGGTGAGAACCTTTATTTTTATTTAGCAAAATGGATGCGTAGCATCATGGCATTGAAGGCCAGAGCTAAAATGCAATCCCTTTTTGCGTAAGACAGACACAGCATAGACAAACGACAATCACAATCAAAGAAAGAGACCATGAGCCATCCTGGTCACTCTAAATCACTCAGTGACATCATCGAGCAACATAGGAACATGATCGAAGTCAAAGATAAATCAATAAAAAGATAAGACTCACAAATTCAAGCAAATCAAACAAACATCTTGATCTTCATTGTCAAAAGTTGAACATGCTGATAGGACGATCATGCTGTCTGGTTTCAGGAAATGCGGTACCCCGTCTAAGACAGGACATAGTCTGGTTTCGAGTATACCACACCCTGTATAAGACCCATGATAATGTGACAAGGACAAATGATTGTTTTGATGCGGATATGCGATTGATATGACAAGTTGGATCAGTTTGAATGGTTGAGTTGATTGAAAAAGTTCATCTGGTAAAAGCATGATTTCATTAAAGCACAGCGTTGGATTGATTGCGAATGTCGTGTGAGGAATGCTCAGTGATTTGTCGATGCACAAAAGGGATAATTATTGCAAAAATGCATGTTTTTGGTTTTTGGAGTTTTACAATTTTTTTGTTCATTTTTCAGGACTTTATTTGATTTTTTGACTTTTTTCAGGACATTTTTCAATTTTTTAAGGATTTTTTGCAGGACATTTTGAGATTTTTATGAATTTTTTTCAGGACATTTTGAGATTTTTAGAATTTTTTTAGGACATTTTGAGATTTTTATGATTTTCTTCAGGACATTATTTGATTTTTAGAATTTTTTTCAGGACTTTTTATGATTTTTTTGACTTTTTCAGGACATTTTTGAAATTTTTATGAATTTTTTCAGGACATTTTTCAATTTTTAGCATCTTATTTCAGGTCATTTTTCAATTTTTTATGAATTTTTTTCAGGACATCATTCGATTTTTAAGGATTTTTTCAAGAGATTTTTGCCCCCAGTGTCTAGCAAAAAAAGGAATATGATAGGTGAATAAATAGGCTTGCTGAAATGATGGTGGATAGAGGGAAGACAAAGGCCTTTTAGCATGGAGACAATGCATATGCAATTTTCAAGGGCTATGGCATGATGGGACAAGAGACTGGATATGACAATGTAAAGCAGGAACATGGCATGAGGGACATGTCAAGAGGTGTTTGAAACCATGTTTAAATTTGCGTCCTTATGTCAGATCAAGATCAAGGAATGAAAAAGAGTGTATGGATAGTGATAAGAGATGGATAGGATAAGCAAGACCAAGAATGAATAAGGGACATGGACTGAAGGTCGGGATTGGCTATGGGATAATGGTAGAAAGTTGCAATAAGGTAGGGAATATGGATGAAAGGTTGTAATAAGCAAATGGATAAATGACCAAAAGCTATGATGGACTAAAAGCTGCAAACAAGATGCGTGATGCTCATGATTATTCTCAGCCTTGTCAAGATCAAAGGTGGAAAGAGGAAATTGGACATGAGGGACAATAGGATATGAAGGGTAATGACAGGGGTTTGATAGGATAATGGAACAATGAAGGACAAAAGGATATGAAGGAGGAAATCTGCCCCCAAGGGTGGTGTGCAAGAAGTTCATGGATTACACATGACGCCTGTTTGCCAGGTTTTCATCATGGTACTTGCCCAAGGCGCCTGTTTGCCAGGTTTTCACCAGTGAACGAATTATTTTTCTTTACTTTTTTCTTTTGTTTTTTCTTTTTTTGTCTTTTTGATTTTTGACTTTTTCAATAGAAGATGGACACATGATAGGGGATGGAAGAAGGACTCAAGCGTCTTTTTGTTTGGATAGCAGCCTTGAAAAGAATGGACCATGACCTTTAAAAGTATGCTCAAAGACGTTGGTAGGATAAGGACATGGACAATGAGATGAAACTAAGGCAATGATTTATGCAAAGGATTGGACGAGAGGGATGGAAGGATGGAAAATATGCATTCGATAATGGATAGGGTATTGGAAGAATTGGCCTTGAGTGGATGGAAATGAAGGCAAGATCAACATTGGCACACACCTTGAGGGGTGATGGACTGATGGAGGAAAGATGGATCTCAGATTGTGAGATTTTGATGAAGGAATAGCTAGGGATTTTGGGACATAAGGGCCCAAAACGGATGAAGAAGGTGGTGGAGAAATAGACTTGGAAGGTTTGGATGGAGGAACAACAATTTTAGATGCCAAGTTGGATGTTTCCTTTTGTGCTTCAAGGAGCTTCTTGGGGATCCACATGGTTTTTGACTTTTCATGCTTTTGTGGTTCCTTGGAGTGCATTGCTTGCACAAGGGATTTAGGAACCCATATAGATTTTGACTTTGCTTTATTTTTCTCAATGGGCCTTTGTGGCCTTTTGGATATTTCCTTTTCTTTATAGATCATATTGCTCTTTGTTTTGACATGCCGATTAGATTGGACATGTTGATCCTTGAATACATGTGGATTTTTAGACTTATGACTTTTATACTTGGCATCCAAATTGCTTGGAGGAGGGAATGAATGTTGGTGTGGACGGGAATGATATGGAGGCATGTGGGATGGATGGAAGGTTCTCCAAGATGTGTGCCTTTGCTGATGTTTCATAGGAGATGGAGGGATATAGGGACCTAGAATGGATGGAAGCGATGATGGGGAAGGTGGACATTTGGATTTTGACTTTGAAGGGATACCAACGCCTTGAGTGTGAGCTTTGTAGCCATGACCATTAGTATATTCTTTGATATGGAAGGGTTCTTGCTTGTGAAGGTCTACTCCTTTGCCTTTATGAATATCTTGACTTGTAGGATACTCTTTTCTTTGGGAAGAAGACGCGAGTCCATTATGAGGTGGATGTGATATGAGAGAAATAATGAGATCTTGAAGTAGATCAGCTTGGACCAAAGAGGAAGAACCCATTATGCATGTCGAGGGTTCATGAACATCTTGCACTGACACATTAGAATCATGAGGGGGATTAGGATCATGAGGGGGACTAGGATTGTGTTGTGGACATGGTTCAATGGCAGGCTCTTCAAGAGATGGAATGGGGGAAATAATGGGATCACCAAAAGAAATGCACTCTTGGAGTGGATATGCTGGATTAGGACGTGGAGATGGAGGAACAAGTGGATCTTGTGGAGGATCTGAAGGAAGAATTTGATCTTGACAAGGAGGAAGATCATTGGAATCTTCTTTAAAGTTGCTTTGCTCTTGACTTTCAATGGGATCGTCGGAAAGGATGGAGGGGATATCTTGATCTTGCTCGGGGAATGGAGTGTCTATAGGACTTTGAATAGGATGGACAAGAATAGGGGAATCATCGTGAGTGTTTGGGAAGATGGAGTCCTGGTCAACAATTGGATGGGATGATAAGGTTTTGGGATCTTGATCTTGATTTTCTTTAGGACTCATTTCTTCGCACGCTAAGTTATTCTCTTGACATGAGGTTGGACTTTGAATATGCATGGGGGATTTTGACAATGAATCAATGTTTTGGCATGAAGGAAAGGCAATTTGAACATTTGTAAGATCAGACATTCCAATCGTAAAGCTTTCTTGCATCTTAGATTTGGATCCACTTTTTGGTATTCGAGGAATCACTTCTTGTTGAGGGACACCTGTCATCAACATTTGTGTGGCCTTCATTTGATCTGGTGTTAAAGGTGTTGCATTAAACAATGGATTGTTTATTATTTTGAGTGTGGACTTTTGAGGAATAGTCACTGTCAATGCCTTTGAAGCACGTTTACTCATCAAGGTGGGTTGGAGTTCTTGTTGCACATTTTCATCATTTGGATGCGGAGAGAAACTTAACAACTCACCGCCTTGTCGTTTTTGCACATTAATTTGCTTACTTGAGGAGGTCACATTACTCATCATGTCAAGATATTTTTGTGGGAACCTCTTAAAGAGCTTATTCAAGAATTTATCCATCTTTTTTGTCAACTTTGGATCCTTAAGGTACATAACAACATCATCAGAGACATCGAAATCTGATGAAGAATCTGGTAAAATATTTGGATTTGTTTCTTGGTGAATGCCTTGGTCTGAACTGAATCCTTGTGAAAGAGTTTGGTCTTCATATAATGTTTGAGTTTGAATGTCATGTTGCAAATTTGGTTGGTTCCAATTGAAAGGCGCACTTCCTCTTGGAGTTGGTGGAACACTCCCATGTCCTGGTTTCATAGGTACAAACACTGGTTCATATAATAGAGGTGGTCCAAGTTGAACCATTCCATATGGTGGTAGAGATGTGTTTAATGAACCTTCAACTTGCACTGTTTGAGTAGTTTGAAACTGCGAATTTACTATGTTATCCATGGATTGATACATTGATTCACTCATCTTCTTAGATCTTGATCTTGTCTCAACTGGCATGTCACTTATGCAAATGCAATATTTTTGGAATTTTTCAAGGGTAATATATGATATGCAACTAAATGCAAACTAAATATATGAAAATGCAATCTATGTTTTTGGTTGTTTTTG
This sequence comes from Cryptomeria japonica, assembly GCF_030272615.1. Lineage (NCBI taxonomy): Eukaryota > Viridiplantae > Streptophyta > Pinopsida > Cupressales > Cupressaceae > Cryptomeria > Cryptomeria japonica. Next base: position 166,507,547 of record NC_081407.1, on the reverse strand, counting down.
AAGATTTTGACAAACTTTTGAATGCAAATCTAAAAGAGACCCTTAGGAAATTGAAATGATACCTAGACCTCAAAGGACAAAAGGACCAAGTGACAAAAGGACAAATTGACAATGTCTCACCTATATGCTTGGATACTAAGCTAGGTTTGACGAAATGATATTGATGACAAAAAGGACAAAAGACTTGATGAGGTCTAGACTTCTTAACAATGACTTGGGGTTTATCAAAGATTTGGATTTCTTAAGTATGACAAGACCTAGGTTTTGAGACTATATGCGAAAGGATAATTAATATGTATATGATCTTAATATGATATGACAATGACTTAGGTTTAATGAAGAGACTTGGGCTATGCAAATGCAAATGTATGACAATGTCAACCTAAGATGAAACCTAAGGTGTAATTATGAAATGATATTACTCTTATGCAAGAGGACATATGCAAATGGATGACTTTTATTGATATGCAAAAGAAGTATGACTTAGGTGAAACCTAACCTTGATACTTGACAATGACTTTGAAAAATGCAACCTAGGATGAACCTAAATGCAAGTGACATGAATGTTAAGACAAGATTTGGAACAATGTTTGACAACCATGTTTTAGGAAGATGATCTTTGAATCTTGTTGAATTTTTGTTGGATGAATGTCTCTTGTGTTTAATCTTGTTTTGATCAATGTGTTTGTTCTTGAAATGGGATTCAACTTTTGACAATCAAAGAATACAAGATATTGCAACTTAGACTCAAGATAATCATGCTCATTTCCACATTTCTTAGGGTAGGCAAAGACATTAGGTACTTGAGAGGTAGACTCATTATGAGATTCAAGGAGAATACATAGATGCTTGACCCCACGGGCTCCCCTCCACGGCACTCACTTCTCAGGGCAGCCAAGCATCAGTTCCCATGGAATCTCCCCATGGCGAACTTAGTATCTCTTCCAAGTATCCGAATTTGTCCTTCTCAAGCAGCTAGAAGGGTTTTTGGCCTCTAAAAACAAGGTATGTAGTAAGGATTTCTGTTAAGCATTACTCCTTGATGTCATGAAAACATGATTGAGACATTAAGCCCATCAAGATACCAAACAAATGTAGTCGCGCAAGCACGATTTAGACCAAGAGGCCCTACTTAGATGTTGATATGAGAAAGAGTTTCAAGGGGCATCACTTCCCAAGTAACTGCAATTCCCACGTAACACTTCCTTCAAAGCTTTCGCCCATCAGGTATTTTTTTTATAGTGAGTTAGAATGCCCAGGAATTCTAGCCGTACTCACTTTGGGTCATTCCCTTCTCACGATTATCACTCGCTTGCTAAAGCAAAGTGGTCGGGAAGGCAGGCCCTCTAATGGAGACACTCAATCAACAACACAAGTATGGTACCGAAGATCTGGATTTCTGATCACCCTATAAAGGATGAGAGCATACTCTCCTACTCCAATGTCATACTTAACAAACAAAGCAAACAAGGGTTCATTTCCACCTACTTAAAAAATCACTAAGTGCCTAATTAAAAACTCAAACACACAATTTGGTTGTTTCTCCAAGGCAACCTGCAAAACACATGTCAGAAGTTTGATTTGTTGTCTTTGACCATCGAATCTGCATAACACACGTTAGTAATTTGATTTTTAGTCTTTGTCATGCGTAAGCCAAGATCCTGCACAAATAATCAGTACCAAAATCCAAAACACAGAAAATAGAATGCAAAAACATCAAAAATTTCAAGTAAACTGCATTTTTTTACCCTCTGATCTGGACTTTACACAAGCGCAGAAGACAGGACACAAGCGCAGGTTGTCAAACACAAGCGCAAGATGTCTTGACACAGGCGCAAGACTCTTCAACACAGGCGCAAGATGCTTTACACAGGCGCAGGATGTGTCCAGAATGCACTGCACGGCCCTGTTTTTGAGTTTTGACCTGCAAATCAGCTTAGAAGGACTCCAAAACACAGTAAGATGGTTAGAAGGTTAGTATTCACGTCGGGTTCACCAATTAATGTGGGGTAGAAATTAGGATTCATCAAAACATAAGTAGATCAATCAAAAACACAAGACATGATAACATAATCAAAAGAATACTCAATGCAAATGAACCTAATTCCAAAGCACATTCAATAGAGGTATGGAAACAAAGCATTCAAAAGTAAAATTATGCAAACCATATGCTTCTTCCATGCGGCTCCATTGTTGTTCTTTCCTCTTCAATAGTTTTGTGGATCTCACCTACAAGTGCCCTCACAATTGAAAGCAAAAAGCTCAAGAGTACTAGAACGAAAATTCAGTAGTTTGTTAGCAATTTAGAATTCATGAAGTGATTGAAGGAATTGAAGAAGGGATTGATTGAAGAAAATTATCCAATTTATAGAGAAATTGGAGAAATGACAAAATTGGCATGATGCAATACAAATGGAAATTGCAAATCAATATGACAAATTATGACAAATTATGCACTTTCCATGCACAATTTGATTGATTGACAATTTGATGACAAATTATGACACATTCTATGTCAAATTGATTAATTATCAATTATGACAATTTCATGACAAATTGAAATGCCACTCCCATAGAATTAGGAGATGAAATAGGAGGAATTTGAAATTAGGAAATTAAGAAAATTAGAAAATTGAAATTGATGACAATTAGGAATTAGAAATTGATGGAAATTAGAAAATTGGAATTAGTGAATTAATTAATAATTTTTCATTTATTAATCAATTCACAAAGAGGAATAATTAGCCAATTAAATAAAGATTTAATTGTAATGAGAAGACTTAGGATAAATAAGTAATTTATTTAATCCTAAAGGAAGAAATGATTAAATCATAAAACCCTAGAAGGTGAATTAGCAATGCGAGAATGACAATTAGGTCTATAATTGACTTGATCATGATTTGATTTGATAAATGACCAATGCGATAGACAATTTGATTGAGAAAATGCGCCAATTGACGAGGAACAATGACAAATTGATCCAAATTGACATAATTGAGACAGACAATGATCGATGACAAATCGGTCGCAAAATGACAAGGTTGACCAAATAAATTGCAAGATGACATAATTGGAAATGACCACGATCGATGACAAATCGATCGCAAAATGACAAGATTGAAGAGAGGACAAAACCCTAATTAGGATTGACGATGTCCAAAATGATAAGATTGATGATAAAATTGATAAAAGAACAATGATTGATAAGAGGACAACGATCGATGACAAATCGATCGCAAGATTGACAGGATTGAAGGATTGATGACAAATGAATACACACATTGATGCGACAGGATAAATTTGATCAAAATCATGACTGGATAATGTTGTCGAGAAGACCAAATTTGAGGACGAGATGATTGAAGAAAGTAGAAGAATGACTCAATGTTTGCAAATGATAAAAATCAAGTGCGTGACATAGGAGAAATGTTAATGCGACGCAAAAACCTAAAATGAGGCAATGCGCAAATGTTAAAGTATGACCTCGCAAGCGTTGACCATTTTTGGGTGTCTACAGTTTCAACTCCTTAAGACATCTGTTGAGCATGGAGTAACGACCGGTCTACAAGCAGTACCTCAAGCTTCAATTACTCCTATTCTTCTAGCTATTGGAATTGTTCCAAGAGAGGGTACCTCACAGGTAGAAGGTGTCGAGCAACAAGCTCCTCCCACAACCTAAACCCCAACATCAGCCTCTGCTGCACCTCACGAGTAGGTTACCATTCATAATATTAAGTGTGACTTTGAGGAAGATGAAAAATCCATCTCAATGGTTTCTCATAAGAAGAAAGGTGAAACCATGCAAAGGTAATCCACTACTAAACAGGTTCAAGGAGAAACATTATTGCAATAGGTTGATCAACCCAAGGACCAAGAGGAAAACATTGATCAAAGATAGGTACAAAAAGGGCATGATGAAGCCATGGACATTGATGAGCATGATGAACAAATGGTGCTAACCCTTGAAGACCAAGAGATTCTCCTCAAGAAATTAGAAGGGGATGAGCAAAAATAACAGGAGGAAATCAAAAAGGAATATTTTGAGCAAGAGGTTGGAGAAAAGCTAGAGGAATTTTCCAAACAACAAAAAATAAGTCATGAATAAGTGCTCTCAGCAAACCTCATTCAACAAATCTCTCAACTGTACCCACATCATGAAGAGCCTACATCCCAACAACCACATGAGCAACTTTGTAATGAGGAACAATAAAAAGATGAAGGGCAGGAGTGACACATGGAATCATACATGGTAATGGTTGAGGTGACATCCCAGGAGAACATGGAGATGACATCATGTCATAGTGGTTGACCTTCAATTTTTAGAAGAAGAAAGCTATCCTCCCAAGCATCAACCTACAAGATACCATAATTGAATCACCAAGGCAGCTCAAGAAGGCCAAAACTCTCCATCATCTTTTGAGGAGTGATTCAGGTGATATTATAGCAAGCATTATAGCTTTGGTACAAGAAGAATGTGAAGGTGACCAAGATTCCATAAACTATTAAATATTGCAATTCAATCTAGGTAGGTAGACCAAATGGGGAGAGTTGGCTTCTTTAGATGCAGTCACCGCTTCCATCAAAACACGAATAGAAAAGAAGCATAAGTCAAAGAGAGAGATTAAGGCCCAATTGCAGAAATATAGGTAGTTGCTTCTTGAAATGTTGAAGCCACTAGATTCAAGATCAAATGGATTTCTACCATCTACCTCTACTCTCCCACAGGAGGAAGTGAAAGCAGTACATGAAATGAGAAAGGTCACGACCTCATCCAAGAATTGGGCAGTGGATTAATCGAGTAAGATAAGGGCATTCTTGCAAGACACCTTGGAAATATATGAGGATGCTCACCTTAAGGAAGAAGACCTCATCCTCCATTCTGCATAGTGGGAAGCATAGTTCAACAAGTTTTCAAAGAAGACTAAGCTTCTCAAGAAGGTCAAGAAGTTGGGAGAAGATGTGATTCCAAAAGAAGATCTAATAGGAGGAGAGAGTATCAATAGTTTGCATTCATGCATTGATATCTCAGAGTTAAAGATGGATATAATTAGTCAATGTAGAGGTAAGGTCCTCAAGGAACACCCTCTTCTTTTAGGCATCTTGGAACAATATGAGAAATTCATAACAAAGCTGTTGGGGAAGTATGGCATCAAATTGGTACAAAATGACACACTTCTTCAACAAGTAGTCCCTAGACAATAGGATGCATATGCAACTTAGTACCTCTCGTCAACTACTGAGTTTGATACTACATCAATAGATAGGTATATGTATCTAGTTTTCCAATGTCAGTAAGCTTAGAAAATGATGAATGAGATGGTTGACAAACTGGAAGACACAAAGGAAACTTTAAGAGTCTCAAAGTTTTGGATAGATTATTGTCGCTGATCCGCCTTCCACATCAGTAGACTGCTACATAAATAACTACCAAAGTTATAGGAAATCAACCCAATAAACAAAAGGTTAATTCATAGTGCACATATCAGTCATTGCAATTCATCAACAACACTTCCGTCACACCTGTCCCACCATCAAGGAACATTGCACACGTGGAGGTCATGCAACCACAACACCTGAAAGATAACCCACTGCTGACATTAGTGTAGTAATAGTTAAGTGGCGTTCCAAAGGCAGCGACTTGAATGTCGACTACGACTCCTACCATTTTGTAACTAGGATCTAGGCACGTTTTGTTCCTAAGAAATAAGAGGCATAAAACTATAAATAGGATGAACAATGCCATTTGAGGGGTCTGAAAATTGAATATCGGAGGCCCTAGTTTAGGATTTTACTTACAATTCTTTCATTTTCAGTATTTTAGTTTCAGACTTTGTTAAACTCTTTCAGTATCAGTGCTTGTTGGTACCATTATTTACATAAATAATCAATGCAAGCTGCTATTGTGGGTCGCATGTTCCATGATTTATGTTGGATTGAGTAAGTATTTTTATCATTTGATATCTTCTCTCATTTTGGATAGCATGAACTTTCTGAATGCTATGTTTCATTGTATGCGCGTGAAGTTGTTTAACTAGCTCCATCTACACATGAGGTCGTAGACCTCATATGTGGATGGAAATCATATATTGCTATCTAATTTGTTATTGATAATATTTAATTATTGGAAGTATTGCCTTTGATTTAACTAGTTTGTATGGTTATAGTTATTCCCTCTTACCCTTGAATCTTTTGTATTTTGTTTCTGAGTGACCCATGTGAGCATCTTTTGTAACTAGCAATACTGCCTCGATGAACAAGTCATATGAGCCTTGAGTTACCCAAGCATCGTTGTGACCTAACAAACATGACCTTGGAGAGAATAAATTTTGTAATCCTAGCTCTTTTCAGGGGAGGCTCCACTTTCGTGAAGCTTGCATGTAGGTGAGTATAAAAGGCCCATCAATAGTATACAGACCTGGATATCATTCCAGATGTCATAGATGTTATGGATATTATATGGATATAGCTATGCAACAATTGTATGCAGTCAATATGTATGTGCAGTTTAGGTGTTTTGATTTTTGGTTAGAAGTTATTATGCAACATGGACAACTTTTGATGATGACCTTTTGAGGTCCCATTGAATTCTCATTGATCCCAGTGTTAGGAATTCCTGTTGATCCTAGTATCAGTCATGTGTCTCGATGTCAGCAATTAGCAACTTTTGTATCTATCAAAAGTATCTCTTTGAGTTTTGTGATCGCAATTTCCTTGGTACGTGTGGAGTCTACATTTTGGAGATATTGAGCTTAGTCTTGTGATGATAGGTCCATTCTCTTGGGTCTGGATGATCCTTGCCCTTTTTTAGGTAATCACATTACATGCATTGGTAATCAAAAGTATGTAAAGGAATTATGTAAAAGTATTGCGGAGGCTGACATGAGCTTACTGATAACATGTTGGGCTTGGCTGACACACTATTTTATAATGATACCCTTCAGTGTGTGTGTGTGTGTGTGTGTGTGTGTTCATGAGTGATGAGTGAAGACATCGAATTGATAGAGAGGGAGAGTGTGTGGTGTACAGAAGATAGTTGACAGCGAAAGAAGTAGTGTATGTGAGAGTTGTAGACAACGAAGGTAATCAGTAGTGCAGTAGTCCTTTACTGGACCTACTGCAAAACAGTGGTGCAAAGATCTCTAACCATATCTTCTGCAAAGTTTGAGATTTGTAATATGAGCTTAACTTGGAACTGATCTCATGCATTTGGAGATGCAAACCTTTTCAGTTCAACCTTTTCAATTGCAGTGAGCATTCTAATAGTTAACCATTTTCTTTTTGTATCCACAGTGAGCAGTTCAACAGTGAGTCATTTTTGTAATCAGGCAATGAGCCACCTGTTTGTAAATATAACTATAAGTAGTTATATTTTCTTGAGAGTTAACACTCTCTATGGTTTTTCCCATTTGGATTTTCCACGTATAAATTATGGTGTCTATCTTGCGGTTGTGTTCTCGTTGTTTATTCTGCATTAACTATTTTACTTCAGTCAAGTCTATTTGATATTTTGAGGACAACTTCAATTGGTAAAAAGCTCATTATTTTAAATAAGTGGGAATAGTAATTCACCCCCCAACCCCTTCCAGTATTTCGGTGCTTTCAACCTGATCAACAGATCCACACTCCTTTATATATAAGATTGATCATTAAAACCCTTAACTAGGTAAACCATAGATAGAGTAAATAACATTACATAAATTTGGCCACCCAGACCAATGCAAACCATTGCAGTCCATTCCAGGAGATAAAGAGGACCCAAAAATATCATAACACATCCATTTTCAATGATTCCAATTAACTATTGAGGCTAATACATCTTCCAAAGTCAACATAAAATGAAACATGTAGATAAGCATTAAAGCACGTTAGTTAGTTGGCCCAAAATAAATCTCCAATGTAAATTTCACAATGTGGATCTACACACACAATGGTGAGACTCAAAACACTAACCAAAATCATCCTTCATAGCAACATAGGTCTAAAATGATATGATCCAAGTAGGACACACCACCACAATCAACCAAAAACTAAACCAATTGACAACATAGAACTCAAAACATCATAACTCCACTTGCCAATTAGATCATCAACTAAAAAATGAACTAGAACATTGCACAAACCATATGAACATGTCCTCCAAAATGCAACACTTGAATCCGCATATTTGAAAGCCATCAAGCATTCTCCAAACCTGTTCTCATAGACAACCTTACTGTCAGAAATAAGAACAATCAACTCTACCATCTGAGAAACAGAGGACCTGCAAACCTGATAGTGTAATACACATATAATATAAACATTATATCTAAAGTTACATCACATAATCTTCACATACTAGAGGAATTCATAACATTCTTCCAGTAAGACATTAAAAACTCTTTCCTACATAAATACTATTTCTTGCATATTGAAACTTCTATTATACCACCCTTCAAAAAATACTTCAACATCTCCACAAGACAATTCAATAATATCATAACACTAAATACTTTTCCCTGCATATTAAGACTTCCACTATACCATCCTTACTTCAACATTAGTGGCACCACAAGTAACAATACCAAAATACACAAATACTCTTTCCTCCATATTGAAACTTCCACTACACCACCCTTACTTCAGCATCAATGAAAACACAAGATAAATTGACATTAATGACAACACATGACAAGTTGACATCAATAACAACAAAGAACAACATCTCAAGTTTCCAGCAAGATCACCTTGAAAACCAACACCAAACAAAATGCAACACCAAAAAGATCAACCACAATATTATGGACCACATATAAACATTTCATGAACATTCAATAACATTCCCATATACTTCTTTCATACTGTCATGCAAAAATAAGATGACACAAAGAAACAAATCTAAAACTCTTTATACATGAATGACCAAAAAACACAATCATGAGATAAAACCTTGTCAAGCATTGTTGTGATACACTTTATTACCTAAAATTTGAACAGAGACATTGCACATACAATAAAATCACATTCATAAATATACAAGAGTAGAAACAACAATGTGGAGAAATGCAGAGCATTTTCCTGGACCAATACTAATGAGAAACCAAACTATCAACATATCGCATTCAACCGAAATCATCTATGGACAACTAGTGACCTAAAATGAATGGAGTACAACATGAAAAATGCATGCATGATAGGTCCTAAACTACAAGATGATATCTTCAAGCATAGAGGAATGCAAAGAATTCTCCCAAATAGTCTTGAAAGCATCTTCCCACATTTTTACACTTCATCGATTTGCAGTAACCAAAACATCCTTGTTGCTTGATTTTATCACTTAGGAGAATTAAGAGAGATAGAAGAACAACTTTTAGTATGCACATGACCATCAAAATCATATCCACTTCATCACAATGCTTCTAATCCCCATCTTAATACTTCTAATCCTCATCTTAATGCTTCTAGTCCTTATCTTAATATGATATCATCATGATAAAATATTTGCTAACAACAAACAAGGCATGACACCCAATTGTGAACTTCATTACCATCATTATTAAACTTGGTCTCCATCATTTTTCTTCAACATAACTCATCACCATTATCATAATCATCAAGTTCAAGAATCAATGACACCACAACATATTAAGTATCATCACCAAGGGTAGACATCAAAACATGGACTTCATCATCTTTACACAACTAGACATGAGACATCATTGTCAACACAACAATAAGGATTGACATCAATAACAATGTATAGACATCAATGACAACAATATCCAATAGGCTCAACTAAGTCATTGAGCTTTTCCCCTTATAGTTTCTTTGTAGTGGTTAGGGTTAACATGTACAAGGAGAAAGACTTATCATAGATCCTTGAAAATACTTTCCTAAAGCTTCAAATCCTCTAAGTTATTTGGACTTTGTCCCTCAAGCTTGTGCAAAAAACAATTAGATTTATAAATGAAAATGGTAGAGTGAAACTCCAATGCTCAATCCTTGATCGGGTAGGATTACCACCAAAAGGGTCAAGTGAATTGGGTGTCAGGTCTTGAGTTTCCCAATTTTGATGTTCAATAAATAACTCAAAATAGGTATGCTTAGCCCCAGTGGCTCGATACCATGATGATCTCCACAATCTATTATGCTTATTAGACATTGGTCCTTAAGAATTAAAATTGAAGATTACAATTTTATGCTTATTGAATATCAATCCTTGGGAATTCATTTTGATGTTTACAATTTTTATGCCTATTGAACATTGGTCCTTGGGTATTCAAATTGAATTTTACTTTATTTATTCCTACTAAATATCGACCCATGGTCATTTGGCTTAATGCTTATGTTATTATTGAAATACGGTAAAGAGGATCCTTGATCCCCAATTGCTAACTTATGACCCAAGTCTTTAAATGCTATTAGGCATTGAAGTTTGGAGATTCTAAGGAAATGATAGCTTGTGTTTAGGTAAGCTACGAGTTAACACTAAACTCTAGTTCCTTGATATGATATAAGGTTGGTTAGAATTTGTCTTGATTTGATTTATACAACATAAAGGACTGACCCCTAAAAGGTATAAATTAAGGCTTTAATGATGATACTTATCACAAGTTGATTCTTAACAAGGGTAAATGTTTATAGGAACCATGCAAGAAGAGAAAGAGAAAATGAAGTACTAGTACATAGGATATCATCCACCATAAAAATGTTTTCACCCTATGAAGATTGGATATACTAATCCAGGACATGTGGATGTAGATGACTTCTTGAAGAGAGTACATAATGAATAGAAGACGATAACCATGAATTCATCTCCAGCCAAATCAATATTTTTGGTGTCATCACAATATCATTAGTTGGTTTTGGCATCCACTACATATTATAACGCTAAGAAGAGACACATCATTGGAACTTATGATGAAGTGGTTCTAGATATAAAACATGATACAATTAAAATAGTTATTGGAATCCATTTTCATACACATTATGTAGACACTTATTTGAAGGTAGGACTAGAATACTGTGATAAAATTAGAGGTACTCTTTACTACATTAATGATAACTTGTTGCTCAAACCAAGGAAGTTGGTGGAAAAGATGGCCAAATTATTAGACAAAAATGAGTTCCATTTGGATGCTAAATATTAGACCATACTCCTTAATAGGTTATATGGACATACACATGCTCAATAATTAGTGAGTTCCAATTGGATTCCATAAATTAGATCATACTTCTTAATAGGTTATATGGACATACACATGCTCAATAATTAGTGAGTTTCAATTGGATGCCAAAGTTTAGATCATACTCCTTAATAGGTTATATGGAAATACACATGCTCAATATTTCTACCCATGGATGTGCCTATACATCAACATTATCACCAAGAATAAGCAAAATGTTGATTGGGGCACTATTATCAACGATAATCTTGATAAGAAATTGAAAGGTGTGTTGGGTAGTTCAAATTTCTACATGAATTTATACTTTGTTTACTTGCTAGCCTATCAAGCTACATTTATAGGGCTAGAAAGAGTTAATTCTTAAATAAATAATAGAGTACGGAAATTCAAAAGCATTATTAGCTTGTTAATGATTTCATATACAATATAATCAAAAATTCAGTGAATGATTTTTCCCATATATTCTCCATGGAGGGCACAATAGAGTTCAAGAATTGGGGATATTCATATATCCAATTTAAACTTTTTTTAACATTAGAGTAGAAAGATATAAAATCCCATATAAGATGCCATATACCCAATTGAAAAATTAGTTATGTGCGAGATATGTAGGCAGGTGGGAGAGGTTCGTAGGTTTGTGGTGGGCAAACATAAAACAATTTTTCCCTTGCCTATGAAAGTAGGTGAATACTCATGCACTAACATGAAGAGTGCCAAGACAAAAGAAATATAAATGACCCCTTTATCAATTAACTTGTAGGGGGAAATCAAGAACAAGTTTTATCTTATTGGTAAAACTAGCCTAACTATATGGGCTTATTATAAACATGAACTAAATGTTGAAGATAATTGGGAAAACTACATAGATGAATTTGAAGTTAGGCTCAATGATTTTTGTAGGTTATAACTAAATGGCAAAAATATCAATTGTAGCTAAAGTTCCCAAATAATTGATAGAGTATGGGAAGAGGCTACATCCATATTGTAATTTTTGAGTTATGTTCAAAATATATATCTATAATGTGGATTGATCAATCTTTGAAGATGCAACTACAGATACCAGAGTTGCCTAGGTGATAACTTGGACAAAGTCATGGATTGATTGTTCTTTTAAAATGTTATATTTGTTTGAAACAAAAAGGGATCTATCCAAGAAGAAGCCCAAAGAATCATATAGGTAAGGGGAATCCTCTAAAGCCATTGCCTCCAAGACCAAGCAGAAAAGTGTTCTAAAGAGGTTAAATACCATAAGAGGAAAAATGTGAAGAGAAGATTAGTGGTTGAAACTACTAAGGAAGAAGAGGAGACAAAAATTCCTCTTCGGAGGAAGAAGAGATCTAATTCAAAAGTTGTCCCTCCATATTCTACTCCTCAAATTAAATAACTATCTTTTACTTCTCCACATGAATCACTCCTTCCATCTCCATTTTTTACAGAGACGTCCCCCATCTTCTCCTCCACACAAGTCTCTATCTTCATCTTAACAAGGATTTTTTTGGTCCTCTCCAACAAGAGTTCCTATTCTACCATCATCACCTCATACATCTCCACCAAAGGATTCAAACATACCCTCTCATTATAGTCTAAGATAATAAGAGATATCAAAAGATGAAGAAGTTTCCCCGGGACAAAATATAGAGGATAAAGGAGAAATGGGAAGAGGACAAGAAAAGGATGATGCATTACAAAAGGAAGAGAGACAAGAAGAGGTAACTGAAGATATATAAACTCCTTTAGAGAAAAATAGAGAGATAATGAGGAGGATATTGAGATGTTATAGCAAGAAGATGAAGGAAGAAACAAAGAAGAGGATATAGAGGAGGATGTTGAGATGTTACAACAAGAAGATGAAGAAAGAAATAGAGAAGAAGATATAGAAAAATATCCATAATAAGAAAAGGAAGATGAAGAGAAAAATGATAAAGGACTAGAGTAGGAAGACAAAGAACCACATATTGGGAAAACTGAATTACTATGAAGGATAACTATCCCTTAAGAGCTCAACTTCCTTGTATACATTCAAATAAATTAGAAGTTATTACTGCCTTCTAGTCTATCTAATTAATTATGACATTATAAATCAATTAAAAGTATTTTATGAGTTTTCTATTTATATCTTTAATACATAACAAAAATTAAATTGTTAGGAATTCAGAAATTGAACATGTAGACAAGAGAGGTTTTCTAGACATTTAGGCTAGCTCTCTGTCATGAATGTTTGTATGATATATAGATGATAGTGCAAAGCACTGATGTCCCATATAGATTAAAAAAACAAGATGGTCGTAAGAAATGAAAATACAAACCTTGCATAGGTTCCAAGGATGGAAAATACTAGAACGTAATAAAATAAAGTATATTAACAATTATGAATTAAACTATGCTAAATAGAAGAATAGGTAAGAAAAGAGAGAGATCACACAAAAACAATGATTCCTCAGTGTAATTTCCTTCCAAACATACACATAGAAGACCAAAGAGAGAGGCTTGGGTGTCTTTTTAGGGGTTTGCCTTATCCAAATCCTCAATTTTTTGTTTCCACCTCCATGGATAGCCAAGATAGACCGAGACAAAAATTACATGAAAGGAAATGCAAAAGAGATTTATATGCTAATACAATTAATTTAAAGATGCTTCAAATTTCCAAATTACCAAGCTCCTAAAAAAGGAAGATACATTGTCGAGGGGTAGGATTGCCTTCACATAAGTGCCACAAGAAAGGAATAGTAAGTTGAAAAGCTTCAACATTAATGCTAGTATGGTGGTAAGATTTTCAAGAGGAAAATATTCTTTTGTGTGAGCGAAAAGAAAGCATGGAAGAGGATAAATGTTGGAGATATTGAATGAATGAACTAGAGAGATAAAATAGAAGTTTAATGTGATTATAGTAAGTACGGATTCATTTGTGACTGATAGTTCTAATACTTAATATAAGTACAGATCCAATAGCCAACAAGATGAGAGGGGGGGGGGGGTGAATCATACAAACTTAATCATCCATAAAAACATCAGATTCAACCTCGGTAACATATATCAGTCATATAATCAAAAATTGTCAAACATGCAAACTCAAAAGCATATGAACAATATAAACCTCATAACACCAGATTTAACATGGAAACCCAAATAGGAAAAAACCACTTTGGGATTTCGGACCCACTAAGAAATATACTCTTCTAGAGTATGCTCGGTTAAAAGCAAATCCTGTTAAAGATTACAAACACATTGCTAGATGTGACTCGGTTAAGGGATTTCCCTCAGATCTGTTAGGATCTTCACTTTGTTAGAAGTGACCTTGTCAAAGGATTTCAAACACTCAATCAAAATGTCACCTTGTTAGAGGATTTACATATAAGACTGTTAAGTCCACTCGATTAAGAGATTTCCTGTCACTTTCACAAAATAACAGTAATACAATCTATCTGCAACTTCACATCTAAAATGCTAATGCAGATTCTTATTTGTTCAATACAATCTAGACATAGAACTAATCTTGTCTATCTGTTGGGCATCAATACTCTGTTATTCTAACAAGTCTTCAAGCTTATGTGCTCGGTAATCACTATGTAGCATCCTTGTGCATACACTTGCCCGCATACATTGTTTATCAATAGTTCCTTATTTATAAACAATCTTCTAACCGCTTAATCTCCTTGATCACATTTTCCATGATCAATCATAGCCATCAGATCTTCAATCTTGTCTAGGTTCATTGTATCTTTCAATTTGAAAATGTTTTACCCCGCCTTGGAACTTGCATAATCACCTTGGAACTTGTGTTAGGGTAATGCGGTTCAATCTGAGCTGTAGATCTTCTTGCCGACTTTCCATTGCCTTAGATTCGTTTAACAAACTTCTTTTACGTCTTGCCAATCATTGATCCGCTCTAGCTCATCAGCATCTTTCATTAAATATCACATGTAAACATTAAATGCATTCTATTATAGCTTAGTTACAACTCGGTGAATACTAAACTTCACTCGATAGACATTCTGTCTTCATTAACCGACTACGATAACCTTAGGGTTTATCGACTAGGTTCTTTGCTTGATAACATAGTATAGTATTAACCTTTACACTTTACAACATATGTAGTGCCCATTGAATAACTTATCCCCTTATTCATCATATTCTTTCCTGTGTCTTTACCGACTTCTTTATAATCTTCATATCATATTTCTTAAGATATGGCAACATCATACTGAATTAGAAAATCAATTTCTTGACATCAATGACAAAATAATAATATCAAGATAGTAAAACATCTTTAACCAGTTATGTCCATAATCATCAACAATCTTCTCAATATCCTTGTAATATTGCCAACAATCTCCCCCTTTGGCATTGATGGCAAAACCAATTGATTTGACCTTTAAAAAATTTAGATTGCTGTGATTTTGAAATGCTGAAATGCTCTCCCCCATACATCAGACTTCTCTTCTATTTTTAGTTTTTAATTCAATCTGTAGTCTTCTCTCAGTCTACTAAGGTCTTCTCCCCTTTTGGTAGATCTTCTCCTTCTTGGTCTTCTCCTTCTTGGTTCTCCTTCTTGGTCTTCTCCCCCTTTGACAACAATGCCAAAAAGAATAGAACTAAAACATAATTTCTTTCTGTAAGAAGTTATTTCCTGCTTTTGTGTATCAACTGAGTCTCGATCAGAGCATTTGTTTACAATTCCTATTCCCTGTATCATTTTATGTATTATCCCAGTATTATTTCCAGTACACTTTCAGAAAAACATTCTAAAGTGCATCACTCCAGCATCATCTCCCCAAAAGATATTCAATAGAGTCATCGAAGTGATGCTTTCACCGAACTCGGTCAGTGAGTAAAAGATAGGGGTAGGACCCCTAACTTACTTCTAAGATATTCAAAAGTGTCCTTTGGTAGTGGCTTGGTGAAGATATCAGCTATTTGCTCCTTTGTGTTGACATATTCCAACACCACTTTCTTCGCTTGAGCTTCTTCTCTAAGATAATGATATTTGATAGAGATGTGCTTTGTCTTAGAATGCATAATAGGGTTCTTTGAAATATTAATGGCACTGGTATTGTCACAGAATATAGTTACTGGCTCAGTAACTTTCTCATTTATACCTTCCAACAGTTGTTTGATCCATGCAATGTTGGTACAATTCAGTGCTGCTGCAACATATTCAGCTTTGGCTGTTGACTGAGAAACACATCCTTGTTTCTTGCTAAGCCAACTCACTAGTCTTTCCCCTAAGAAGAAAGCTCCTCCACTTGTGCTTTTTCTGTCATCAATGTTGCCTGCCCAATCAGCATCAGTATAAACTTTTAGATCAAAATTATTTCCTTTCTGATATACTAAGCCATAATCTTCAGTGCCTTTCAAGTATCTGAAAATTCTTTTGATTGCTGTCATGTGTATTTCCTCAGGATCTACAGAGAATCTTGCAACAATACCTACTTCATGTGCTATATTTGGCCTATTGTGAACAACATATTGTAGTTTTCCAATCATGGATCGGTAGAGTGTCTCATCAATAGATGCAGATTCATCATTCTTTGATAGTTTATAGTTGGTAGTCATGGGAGTACTTACTGGCTTTGAATCCTCCATTCCAAATTTCTTCAAGATTTCCTTTATGTATTTGGATTGAGTAATGAAAATCTTATTTTTCATTTACAGTATCTGTAAGCCTATAAAATGCTTTATCTCACTGATTAATGACATCTCAAATTCTTTGCTCATTTCATTTCCAAAGTTCTTGCATAAAGAGTCATTTCCACAAAATATAATATCATCAACAAATATGGTTGAGATTAGTATTCCATTTTCATCATTCTTCATGTACATGTTGTTGTTCTCACTTGTCCTTATAAAACCAATCTTAATCAAATAAAAGTGCAATCTTTCATACCATGCTCTAGGTGCTTGTTTCAGACCATATAAAGCTTTGTTCAATTTACATACCCGATCTTTATTATTGTCATCAACAAATCCTTTAGGTTGTTCAATGAAAACTTCTTCTTCTAATATTCCATTCAGAAATGCAGATTTGACATCCATTTGATATACCTTGAAATTTTTGAAAGCAGCATAAGCCAACAATGTTCTAACTCCTTCAAGTCTAGCAACAAGTGCAAAAGTCTCACCATAATCAATTCCTTCTTCTTGGGCATAACCTTTGCAAATGAACCTTGCCTTGTTCCAAATGACCTCACCTTTCTCATTTAGCTTGTTTCTGAAGATCCACTTTGTATCAATTACATTTTTGTCCTTTGGTCTTGGGACCAGTGTCCATGTGTCATTCTTCTTGATTTGATCAATCTCTTTAGTCATAGCATTTATCCAATCTTCACTATTAAATGCCTCTTTCACTATTCTCGGTTCAAATTCAGATATCAAACATGTGTTCTGTCTCAATTTGTTCCTTGTCATCACTGGATCATCCTTATCTCCTATAATCTGACTTGGTGCATGGTGTCTTCTGACATACTTGGCTAATACAGGCTCGGTAGGCTCTGTATGATCCTCTTCATCACTCAGTAACTAGATATTTTCTTCATTTTCTTCAACAGTTATCTCAGTAGGACTTCTCGGTTGCACATAGACAAATTCATCATAGTCTTCCAGTTCTTTGGAATTCCTTTCATCAGTTCTTTCTGTAAATTCATCTATTTTCACATTTGCACTTTCTACTATTTTGTTAGATGATTTGATCAGACATTTAAATGCTTTGCTTCTAGAAGAATATCCTAGAAATGTTCCTTCTTCACTTTTATGATCAAACTTGCCATTTCTATCATCTTTATGAACATAGCATTTACTTCCAAAGATCTTAAAGTAACTTACATTAGGTTTCTTGCCATACCAGATTTCATAAGGTGTCTTCAAAGTACCTTTCTTCAATTGAACTCGGTTCAAGGTGTAAACAGCTGTGCTTATTGCTTCTCTCCAAAATGTTTGTGGAACCTTCTTCTCAATCATCAGTGTTCTAGCACAATCCACAATAGATCTATTTCTTCTTTCAGCTATTCCATTCTGCTGTGAAGTTCTCGATGCAAAGACTTGTCTTTTAATACCATGATCATTACAAAATAGGTTGAACTCATTAGATGTGAACTCTCCTCCTCTATCTGATCTAAGACATTTTAGTTGTCTTCCTGTTTCATTTTCAACTCTAACCTTGTACCACTTAAACATTTGAAAAGCTTCTGATTTTTCTTTTAAAAACATTACTGACATCATCCTTGAATAGTCATCCACAAATAATATGAAATACTTATCACCATAATAACTTTGAACTTTCATAGGACCACAAAGATCAGTGTGCACAAGATCTAAAATTCCCTTAGAAGTGTAGGACTTACTTGTAAAGCTAGATCTTTTCATCTTACCCATCTGGCATCCTCAGCACATAGCATTCTCAGGTTTTTCAAGACTTGGTAGACCTCTTACTCTGTGCTTCTTTCTTATCTTGATCAAATTATCAAAATTAACATGACAAAACCTTTTATGCCATAACCAGGTATTATCAATCTTTTCATGCAAACACTTATTGTGAGTTGAGTCAAGCTGAAATGTATTACCTTTTGTTTGTGTCCCAATAGCAGCTAACTTTCCATTCTTGTCATGAACTTTGACAATTCCTTTCTGAAATTCTATTCAGTAACCTGTGTTGTTTAGTTGTGCTACACTCAACAAATTATATTTCAAACCTTCAACCCAATAAACATCATTGCATCTTGCATCTTGCTTTATCAAGAAGTGTTATGGATCCTTTACCTCTTACCGGACATGGTGCATCATTACCAAATCTAACATAGCCTCTGTAAAGTGGAAAATCGCGATCGAACCCTAGTTGCTCTCCCCTCTTCCAACTCCAAGGAGAGAGAAGGGAGGTTCACTAGGGTTGATGGTTTTCACTTAGGGGAGAGACTTTACATTCAAAAGAGGGGTTGAAACCCACAAGATCCAATCCCACGCAATGCAAGATTGGATGCTAAATGAGTTTCAAGGGTTATGACAGC
Organism: Cryptomeria japonica; assembly: GCF_030272615.1. Taxonomy (NCBI): domain Eukaryota; kingdom Viridiplantae; phylum Streptophyta; class Pinopsida; order Cupressales; family Cupressaceae; genus Cryptomeria; species Cryptomeria japonica. The sequence goes on along the minus strand of NC_081407.1, from coordinate 166,488,388 downwards.
AAGGCTACCCTCTTTTGTAAAGAATGTGCATAGAGGAATTAAGCTAGGAATGCATAGCAAGTGAGAAAGATTCGCTTATAAACTGAGATAGGAATACAGTATGAAGCTGCGGACCTGGAATTAGCAGTAAAATGTCGATACGGCGCTGTCCTGCAAATTTGAGCAAAAGTTGTCAGGACGATGGCGCCCGGCGCCACGGTCCTCCGAAAAATCCGCGAAACGAAGGGGGATCTGTTCGTCTCTGCACAAGGATTCCAGATCTTCAATTTCAACCGCGTACCTGCAACCTACACACAGAAAAGCGAAGACGATTGGGGGGTTAGGGATTAGGGGTTTGCCTTTAGGTCAAACCCCGGTTTTGGAATTAACCAAGAAATGAGCAAGAGCTGTAAATGTAAATGACTGTAAAACAAGTACTAATACCTTGTTCTAAGGATGTTTGTATCCTTATGTGCGAAGGTTTAGATGTTGTTGTTTGTTGTATGTTGTATGTAGCATGTAGTATGTGATCTCCTCTTCAATGGTTGAATCCTTGTCTTGAATGCAACACTTAGCCTTGAATGGAGACTTGAAATGATCAATTGCTTGAAGGAATGCTTGAATGCTTGAATGCTTGAGTATAGTTTCCACGCCTTTTCCATCATGTCGAATGAAAGAGGAAAATGTAGTTTATATACTTGTCAATTAGGGCTGATAGACTGATTTTCCCAACCTTAGGCCGACCAGGAAAGATAATTTCCAAATTGCAAACAAAAAGACCCGAGACCCCTTAGGAGACCGGGCCCAAAATAGGACCCAGGGACCAGGGCGCTGGGCGCTCTGGTCCCACCTCTCGGGACAGCAGGGTGCAAAGGAGGTTCAGGCCAGGGTGCAAGAAAATGCAGTTTTCAGTGTCATAATCAGGTTTCGGGGTCTCCATTCAGGTTGCGTGTTGCGTCGCCATCGTGAAGACCGAAATGCAGTCGAAATTGCAAGTGTCGCAATTTTAGGATGCTACATTTAGCCCCCACTTTAGCGGGAGTATAGGCGTATGCTCATACTTCCGGTAAAGTACAAGGAAACAACATTGAAAGACTTTCACCACGTCAAGGAGGCAAGATACACCAAGCCCCGAGTGGACTAAGGATCTTACGACTTCGATTGACAAAGTAAAAGGGAAGATCATGAGGGAGAACCATGACTGTCAGTAGTAAGGTTCCCTCACTATGAGTCATGCAAGAAAGATATCAAAAATTTTCAAGGCAAGGTTAAATTTGTCAAGAAATTTTCAAGTATCTTGAAAAGATATGAACGGGATGTATGCCCCCCTACGTTAAAGCGATCGCACATGCCTCACCGGGGGTGATTGCTTTAAGGTAGTGATACATATAAGGAATGAGAAGGGAAAGGAGCACGTTATCGCAAGGATTTAGCCCCCAAGTGTGAGATAAGCCCAAGGATAATAGACACAAAACACAAAGTACAAGGTGACTTCGCTTTCCTTGGGGTCAGTATGCTGTATGATAATTCATGTATATATATCATATGTATGTATGCATAATTGTTCTTCATTCCCCAATCAAGGAAGGTCACCTAGAAGAAGGGAACACATGTGTCTTTTGAGTCAACATGAGAGAGATCGAGAGATCTCAATGCTTTGCATCGTCCTCAAGTAGACAACACTAAGGACAACAAATAGAAGAATGAGAATAACATATAGAAGAAGTAACACAAGAGAGGAGGAGAGAATCTGCTATGCTAATGTAACTAGTCTAGCACGTCATCTACCCCCCGATCTTGCTGATCAATGTTTTGGGAAGGCAGGGAACACGCTAGAGGAGGAACATCCAACACAGCAGATGGAGCTATCACAAGATCCAAACAAGGGCTATGTTCATGTTCCGGGCCACATTGTTCTTGTCTAGGAGCTAGGATAAGTGCTTTAGAAAATTCATTGGATAAATGGTTATCAATATCAACAAGTTCATATTCACTATCAGAAGCAAGAGAAGTAGCATTTTCATCATGAATAACATTTTCATCTATATCATCATCAAGATTTATAAAAATAGGATCTTTAACTCGCACAGGATCAAGACCATGATGCATCTTATGTTTAGGAGATTTTGGTTCAATTCTCGGCTGAGGAGAAAATGAAATAATGCTTGTTGAAGGTGTTTTTGGGGATTGCAAAGTTTGAGAAGCAGCTGCTTGAGCTCTAAGATGACGCTTTCGCCGGCGTTCACGTGCAGAACGATTTCGTCTAGTCTTAGTAGGAAGTGAACAAGATAGAGGAGGAGGAATGTTCTCATCCTTATCACTTGGGTGTTTAGGTTGTGGTCTCTTAGGATGGATAATAGGAGAAGAAGAAGGTCTCTTCTCTCTATAAAAAGAAGGAGGAGGAACTGCTCCATATAAAGGAGGAATTTTTGGTTTAGAAAGAAGACCAAGTCCATCATGACGAGGAGGGATAGGTCTACTTTTAGGAAGTTTATTAGATATAGACATAGTCACATCCATAGGGATGGGTTGGGAATCTTCTTGAGGAAAGACATTAGTTTTATCTTTCAAAGGAAGAACTTCCTTCTCAAGAATGATAGGAATGTCAAGTTTGGGTGTTCTAGGTTCACTTAGAGATAGGATCATATCTGTTTTCCACTTTTGATAAGATTTGAAAAGATGATCACTTCGCGGAGGAAGAGATTGGAATTGTTTAGGCCAAAAGTAATCAATAGGAACGCTAGAAGCTCTTTCAGCTGGTTTAAAGAGACTATGATTGACAGTAACAACTTCACCATTATGGGGAAATTTCAAACACTTGTGAATAGGAGAAGCAATAGCTTTCATGGAAGATAGCCAAGGATAGCCAAGCTTCACACGAAATTGTTCGGAAGATGGAATAATAGCAAAGTTCACATCAAGGGATTTGTTATGGACCTCAATAGGCAATGTAATAGAACCAATTGCAGGAGAAGAAAATGCATCAAATAGTTTCACAATCACATCTGTTTTGTCATAAATCACTTGATTCAATTGCAAAGTAAAAAGAAATTCTTCAGTAATAACATTAACCATGCACGAAGGATCAATAAGCACTCCACGGCAAGGTGTATTCTTGACTTTTGCAACTATGTATAAAGGACCATCAGGTGCCCTAATGGTTTCACTGGAATCAAATGTGATGGAAGGTTCTTTAGGGTTTTCTTGCTGCTCTACAAAGTTAATCACATTCGGAGCCATAGACACAAGACCAACAGATGAGAGAGAGGAATCATTAGCCTCAATTGCATTAGAGGTATGAGAAGGTAATGGATCAGTGAAAATCTGAAGATTTTGATTAGGAGGAGCTACAGATGTGTTGCCTTTATCATTCACTCCAAAAACAGAAATAGTATTATTATCAATCAAATCTTGAATTTTACCCTTTAAAGAAAAACATTTTTCAGTATCATGCCCAGGCTGACGATGAAATTGACAAAAAGCTTTGTTATCAAAATAAGGTGAAGTAATCTTTGCAGGATCAATTTGTCTTATAGGAGGAAGAGTAAGCACATTTTGTTCCAATAACTTATTCATAATACTATGCAATGATTCATTCAAAGGAGTATACTTTCTTTCTTTCTTGAAAAATTTAGAAATAGGAGGCACACCTGATGCTGTATTCACATTGTTGTTGATGATGTTTTCATTGAATTTGATGAAATCTCTGTTCGGTTTAAACTTCCCGAATGGTTGTTGATTGCTATCACCCTTATCACTCGGAGCCATAGGATGTGATTGTTCCATTTGACTCACAGTCAGTTGATAATTGTGAAGAGTTGCACACAACTGTTGGAAAGAAGTAAACTCAGAAAATAGAAGTTTGTCTCGAATATATTTTTGTAAATTAGAAATAAAGATTCTTTGAATATCATTGTCAGGCACTGGAAAAGAAATTTGAGCATACAAATGCTTATATCTACCAATGAAATCAGTCACTTTTTCTTTAACACCTTGTTTACAATGCATTAAATCAATCAAAGTAACTTTAGGACTTATATTGTTTTGAAATTGTTGAATGAAAGCATTTGCAAGTTGTTCGAAAGAAGTAATAGAATAGGAAGGCAACGAGCAATACCATTGTAGGGCTTTGTCTCTTAATGTTCTAGTAAACAATTTTGCAAGCAACCTTTGGTCATAAGCAAAATCGGTACAAATTGTTTGAAAAGTCTTAACATGTGTTAGAGGATCACCTTTACCATTATAAAGTTCCAGATGTGGAATGTCAACATGTTTAGGGGGGATAGCTCGAACAATGTCAAGAGAAAGTGGGCTCGCAACGTCAAATGTGGGCACACTAAACTTAGATTGATTCATAGAGGCAATTTGTTGCTGTAAAGAAGAGACAGTTTGTGCAAGATTGTTAATGGTCGCTTCAGTCGACGAATTCATATTAGATGTGTTAGATTGTGATGGAGGTGTTATGTTATTGAAAGAAGGTAAAGAGTAAGGTGGTGGGACCCTATGATAATTAGTCATAGGAGATGATTGGACAGGAGGAACACTACAAGGAGGAATGGAATGATTGAATGAATTGCCCCCTTGCGTCATGTTCATTTGTGGAGATATAATAGGGACACTCATTGAAGGAGTGAATGAAGAAGTTGGATTGAATGAAGGAAGAGGGCTAATTGAAGAAGAGGGATTGCCCCCCTGACTAGTGATCATAGGAGGAATGTCTTGTGTAGAAGTAGCCATTATGTTTGATGTAAAGGTAGGTATGCTAGCAATAGAAGTCATCAAAGGAATAGAATGATTGACTTGAGTAGGAGGTTGTGTATAACCCAAATTTTCAGCACAACTCTTCATAGGCATCACATTCGAATCCACAATGTGTGCAATACCACGCAAAATATCAATTCCATTCTTATCACTTTGAAGCATACGTTTTAGACCCTCAATTAAAGGAAGAGCTTGACTATCGGGGTATTCATGAGACATCCATTGTCGAAAATCATCAAATTGGTTATCCAATTTTGAAAGTTGTTCTTCAGAAACCTCATGGAGAGCTTCTTCATCATTAGGAGGATTAGAGGAATTACCCATGTCCTCGTTAAAAAGGCTATTCAAATTAGGTTCCATCTCCTCGGTAATTAAACCTCGGAAAGAATTAATTCTACGGCTTTGTCTAACGGGAATAGTGTAAGTAGGGCTTATTGTTGTAAAACTCATGCACTAGAGAGGGAGAGAAAATTTTGATTTTAGAGGTAGCAATTTTCAGTAAAATCAACCAATCTTCTGGATTTAAGCTGTTAAATGCAATCACGACAGTCTCCCGAAATTTCGGAAAAAATGTCCGGGACCGTGGCGCTCGGAGTGCAACACGGTCCTTGCAACTTTTTTTGAAATTTGCAGGGATGAAAGATATGATGATTTTAAAGCTAATCTGAAAAAATTGAGTGATTTTACGATCTGTAGGTAGGCCAAATTAAAGTTGCAATCTCAGAATTGAACCCTACCAAGATTGTCGGAAAAATGCAAAATTTGAATTTTGAAAAAGAGAGGGAAACTAAAATTTTGAATTTTATGATTTTAGAGGGAATGTCAAGAGCAATGCAAATTTTGAAATTCAAAAATTGACTCAATTTCATGCAAAATTCAATTTTGAAAGCGGAAATTAAAGTTGTTGTAATTAAGCACTTAATTTCAAAAGTCACAAATTGTAAGAATTTGAATAAAGCACTGAAATTTCGAATGAATGCAAACACACTTTTCAGATTTAGGACAGTAAGAACACAATTTTGACACAAAATTTCAGTTTCAATGATTTTTGAATGATTAGAAGCATTAATCCAAGCAATCCCTAGACCAACTTTGACTTTAATTTTGAAGGTGTTATAATTGATAAAATCAGCCAAAATTCTGGATTTTAGCAGGAAAATACAGTAAGATCTAGCTCCCGAAATTTCGAAAAAAATGTCAGGGACGATGGCGCTCGGAGTGCACACGGTCCTCGCAACTTTTTTCCAAATTTTCAGGGATGAAAGATATTGTGATTTTATTGCAGAATCCAAAGTTACAGCTGATTTGGAGATGTTTTGATCGGTAAAATTGTCGAACAAAGGTTGAATCAAGAGGGTTTTGACACTTAACCACTTAATTTTCAAAATTAAAGCACAAATATGAATTGATAATTTGTAATAGAAGGGCAGATCTGAAACAAGCATTAACAATTAAACATTTCACAAGCTTAATTACTAAAAAGAAATTTTAGGGTTTTTATGCAATCACCTCTAAAATTTTGCAAAAGATCAAACATGGAAATGTAATCAATTTTTTCAGATCTAAGCATGAAAAATCATAAAGGATGTTCACGTCGGGTTCACCAAAATGTAAAGCGGAAAATCGCGATCGAACCCTAGTTGCTCTCCCCTCTTCCAACTCCAAGGAGAGAGAAGGGAGGTTCACTAGGGTTGATGGTTTTCACTTAGGGGAGAGACTTTACATTCAAAAAAGGGGTTGAAACCCACAAGATCCAATCCCACGCAATGCAAGATTGGATGCTAAATGAGTTTCAAGGGTTATGACAGCAAGGCTACCCTCTTTTGTAAAGAATGTGCATAGAGGAATTAAGCTAGGAATGCATAGCAAGTGAGAAAGATTCGCTTATAAACTGAGATAGGAATATAGTATGAAGCTGCGGACCTGGAATTAGTAGTAAAATGTCGATACAGCGCTGTCCTGCAAATTTGAGCAAAAGTTGTCGGGACGATGGCGCCCGACGCCACGGTCCTCCGAAAAATCCGCGAAACGAAGGGGGATCTGTTCGTCTCTGCACAAGGATTCCAGATCTTCAATTTCAACCGCGTACCTGCAACCTACACACAGAAAAGCGAAGACGATTGGGGGGTTAGGGATTAGGGGTTTGCCTTTAGGTCAAACCCCGGTTTTGGAATTAACCAAGAAATGAGCAAGAGCTGTAAATGTAAATGACTGTAAAACAAGTACTAATACCTTGTTCTAAGGATGTTTGTATCCTTATGTGCGAAGGTTTAGATGTTGTTGTTTGTTGTATGTTGTATGTAGCATGTAGTATGTGATCTCCTCTTCAATGGTTGAATCCTTGTCTTGAATGCAACACTTAGCCTTGAATGGAGACTTGAAATGATCAATTTCTTGAAGGAATGCTTGAATGCTTGAATGCTTGAGTATAGTTTCCACGCCTTTTCCATCATGTCGAATGAAAGAGGAAAATGTAGTTTATATACTTGTCAATTAGGGCTGATAGACTGATTTTCCCGACCTTAGGTCGACCAGGAAAGATAATTTCCAAATTGCAAACAAAAAGACCCGAGACCCCTTAGGAGACCGGGCCCAAAATAGGACTCAGGGACCAGGGCGCTGGGCGCCATGGTCCTGGGGACCAGGGCGCTGGGCGCTCTGGTCCCACCTCCCGGGACAGCAGGGTGCAAAGGAGGTTCAGGCCAGGGTGCAAGAAAATGCAGTTTTCAGTGTCATAATCAGGTTTCGGGGTCTCCATTCAGGTTGCGTGTTGCGTCGCCATCGTGAAGACCGAAATGCAGTCGAAATTGCAAGTGTCACAATTTTAGGACGCTACAGCCTCCATCATAATCTTCTAACATAACAAATTTGTGTTTATCTCCTATCATATGATATGAACATCCACTATCTATAATCCAAGAATCATTAGTGTTTATGTGAGATATTAGGGCCTTTTCTTCATACCTTTCTTTATCTGATCCATCCTTGATAGCCACATAAACAACTTCCTCTGTATTAGTCTCATCTGATTTATCATCTTCAAATTCCTCATCAACAATTAAGCATGTCTTTCTTCTTCTGAAGTCTCGGTGTCCTCTATAATGATTATCTTTCTGTCTGTCATCGCGGTAATCTCTCTTTTCAGTGAAATCTTTGTCAGGACAGTTAGAAGCCATATGTCCAATCTTATCACAATTGAAACATTTCAAAGGTAGTTTTCCTTTATACTTACCTTTGCCTCTCGGTAACCTTTTGGCCAATAGTGCTTCAAACTCTTCTTGCTTTCTGATTTCTTCATTCAGTTTGTGTACCTCCTCCATGTTCTTCTGAAATCTTTCACTTGCTCCACTATGATCTCCTTCAGAGTACTTATACTTTCTTTCATTGTAATCATTAGATTCATTCAGATGAAAAGAACTAAATGCAAATTCAACTTTATTTACCGATGACCCACTATTATAAAAATTACTTAACTCAAATGCATGTAGCTTACCAATAGTAGCATCCAAGGAAACTGGCATATTAGGTACAGACCTCAATTCATTGATTGCAGAGACTCAGATTGCATAGGTAGGTAGAAGGGTTCTTAACAACTTACTTGTCACATCCTTTTCTTCAATAGTTCCTCCTGCTCCTTTGATTTGATTTACAATCTCCTTTAGTCTTGTACTGTACTGGGTTATGTTCTCACCTTCATTCATCCTCATAGATTCAAGTTGTCCTCTTAGACTATCGACTTTTGCTCTTTGAACAATTTCATCTCCTCCATATACAGATATGAGCTTAGTCGACATTGCCTTTGCATCATTGCAACCTTCTAGATCATTAAACTCAGAATCGGTCAATGCAGATGTTATTTCAATCATTGCTTGAATATGCTCTTGCTTCGCCTTTATCTCTTCCATAGTCAATGGATAGGTGCTCAGTGCTACAAAATCATTCTCCAGATAGTATATAGCATATTCTCCAACTCCTAATAGATGTAGCTTCATTCTTTTCTGCCATGTAGAGAAACTTGACTTATTCAGCTTAGGTGCATCCCTCTTATACATCTTTGGATCTTTAACTCAAGTGCCTTTAAACTTTCCTTTTGGAGTCCAAAGCTCTGATATCAATTGATAGTTCTGATACTTAAGATAAGTACAGATCCAATAGCCAACAAGATGAGAGGGGGGGGGGGTGAATCATACAAACTTAATCATCCATAAAAACATCAGATTCAACCTCGGTAACATATATCAGTCATATAATAAAAAACTATCAAACATGCAAACTCAAAAGCATATGAACAATATAAACCTCATAACACCAGATTTAATGTGGAAACCCAAATAGGAAAAAACCACTATGGGATTTCAGACCCACTAAGAAATATACTCTTCTAGAGTATGCTTGGTTAAAAGCAAATCCTGTTAAAGATTACAAACACATTGCTAGATGTGACCCGGTTAAGGGATTTCCCTTAGATCTATTAGGATCTTCACTTTGTTAGAAGTGACCTTGTCAAAGGATTTCAAACACTCAATCAAAATGTCACCTTGTTAGAGGATTTACATATAAGACTGTTAAGTCCACTCGGTTAAGAGATTTCCTATCACTTTCACAAAATAACAGTAATACAATCTATCTGCAACTTCACATCTAAAATGCTAAAGCAGATTCTTATTTGTTCAATACAATCTAGACATAGAACTAATCTTGTCTATCTGCTGGGCATCAATACTCTATTATTCTAACAGGTCTTCAAGCTTCTGTGCTCGGTAATCACTATGTAGCATCCCTGTGCATACACTTGCCCGCATACATTGTTTATCAATAGTTCCTTATTTATAAACAATCTTCTAACCGCTTAATCCCCTTGATCACATTTTCCATGATCAATCATAGCCATCGGATCTTCAATCTTGTCTAGGTTCATTGTATCTTTCAATCTGAAAACATTTTACCCCGCCTTGGAACTTGCATAATCACCTTGGAACTTGTGTTAGGGTAATGCAGTTCAATTTGAGCTGTAGATCTTCTTGCCAACTTTCCATTGCCTTAGATTCGTTTAACAAACTTCTTTTACATCTTGCCAATCATTGATCCGCTCCAGCTCATTAGCATCTTTCATTAAATATCACATGTAAACATTAAATGCATTCTGTTATAGCTCGGTTACAACTCGGTGAATACTAAACTTCACTCGTAGACATTCTATCTTCATTAACCGACTACGATAACCTTAGGGTTTACCGACTAGGTTCTTTGCTTGATAACATAGTATAGTATTAACCTTTACACTTTACAACATATGTATGATGTTAAAACAATCTAAAACATCACGATCTCATCATTGTCTAACTCGGTAGAGTTGCCCATTGAATTACTTATCCCCTTATTCATCATATTCTTTCTTGTGTCTTTACCGACTTCTTTATAATCTTCATATCATATTTCTTAAGATATGGCAACATCATACTGAATTAGAAAATCAATTTCTTGACATCAATGACAAAATAATAATATCAAGATAGTAAAACATCTTTAACCAGTTATGTCCATAATCATCAACAATCTTCTCAATATCCTTGTAATATTGCCAACAGTGATGTCTTATTAGACTAATAGGGTGTTACAATATTAAAACATAGGAAGTGTAATGCACTAATGGTTAGTTCGGTCACATATATTTGTAGGATGCTAACATGTTGCATGGATGTCTAGACATAGCACATTCGTCTAAAAAATCAAGCTTATAAGCCAAGAATTGGTCTTAATTTATTAGACATAAGCACATTTAATTAAATTATTATTTATTTGCATAATTTTATTTTACTAATCTAAAGGGGAGGTATATGTGATGTAAAATTGCAAGGAAAGAAATTTGTGACATTTAATTTTATCCCCACTTTAGCTAGCATATATGATCTGACAGGATGTGTGAGATAATGTAATATTGATATTTTGAAAGAGTTTTACCCAATATATGAAGAGGATGAAAATTCATTCATTTGCGTGTAATTTCCCAAGAAGGAGAGTTGTATTGATCATGTACAAAACTACAATGTTAAGATGTAGATTCACCACTAACATGTTAGTTATAGACAAACATGTTAGGAAAAAAATAGACATCAAAATATTTTTTAGACCCATAAAAGATTCCAATAAGTATAGCTATCAAGTTGTGTTATGCTATAGATTATATGATAACTCGGTAGGCCCATGACTATTGCAAGAAAAAACATGGAAAAGAGACAAGCCATATATAGACCTAGAGTCTAGTAAGGTGCCCCCATGCTAGACTACACATATGTAATACGATAGCTAAATTTAAAAATATTTCTAGAATTTCAAAATGAAATGTGATAATTATAGAACCCCCTTAAAATAATTTGTGTTACTCTAAGGAGTGCAAGACATTTTAAGGATAAGAGATGTTGCATCTTGAAACACATAGCAAGATTCATTCATAGAATGTTATCTTGTAAAGGATAACACATAAACCCCACAACATCAACATGAACATAGATAATAACACTAGGTGATCCAAATATATTGGGGTCAATATTATTTAATTGACATAATAGGTAAGTAATTGAAATCATATCCTCAAATTTATTGGAACAACAAGTACAAAGGAAGAATGATCACATAAAAACAAATGAAAATTCAAGTCAACATGGAAGATGCCTAAAAGCCCCAACATTGAGTATTATCCCCAAAGTAAAAAAAAGTCAATGTAAAATATAGAGAAGAATAATGATACAAATACAAGAATTGACAACAATTTTTTATCCTTGTATCCAAGTACCTATGAGGTAATCTTGGGTCCTCCAAGAGACAATATAGACATAAACATACAAGTACAAGGGAACATAAACAATCATGTAAACTCCACTCTAATTATAAGAAGTATACCACTCTAGTCAATTATATCCAACATGTCAGATTATACCTCCCAATCTAGATCTTCATAAGGGGAAGGGATTCAAGCTCAGATAGGTACGATGGCAAGTGTATTACTAGGCATATTTCCTACAACAAGAGACAAGGATGAAGCTGCTTCAACATCTTCATCTAGTAGTTCTTGTGAAGTGAGTGTCAACGATCTTATAAAGATGGTTGACAATACAAAAATATCCTCTAGAGAGTCAAACATAAATTTCATTAAGGAGGAGTTTGTTGACTCAATTGAAGGATGCTAAACAACATGAGGGTCACCATCAACCTCTAGAAAAGAGGTAGTGACAAACTTAAAAGAAGAAGGAGCAAACTTATTATGGTGGAATTTAGGAACATGACCTTGGTCAAAAAATTTCTTAGGTATTTGATGTGAGATCTTCACATCAACAATGGAAGAATTAAGCACCTATGCTAGGCTAAAATGGAGAGCATGGTTTGTAGTGAGATGAGCACAAGAGCTGCATTAGAATAAACTTTTATGTTAAACATGTCCATGGGCTCAACAAAAGGTGGAACATTAGGCAACAAGGTAATGAGTGATGGTTGTAAGGAGGGATTGATGAATACTTGCACCCTTTTGGGGTGACGTTCACCAAGATCATCCAAAGGAACCAGATGCAACATAAAAACAAAAGAAACTAGAATAAGAATAGAAGTAGTAGTAGATGGAGACACAAAAGCAAAAGTAGACTTAAAAGAAGGAGGAGGGTCATTATCAGTCATTTTGCAAGGAGTCTCATTGATGAGCCATCACACATTTATGAAGCTTATGTTCACACACAAGCTAGTTTTGACAGTGGTGGGATCCAAGAATAGAGACATGAGAGGAGTCTAGAACACTTTTCTCCATAGATGAAGTTGTCTTCACATCTAATATTGAAGAAATAATTGGCTCTAAGATGGGGTAGGAAGTTTTACAGGCTCCAGAGCTTTAGTCTCAACCACATACACATTTCATTGCTTTGGCGTAGGGGTAGGAGGAGGAATAAGAGGAGTCCTTAGGGGTCAAGATATAGAAGTTGCACATAAGGGCCTAGACATAGAAGTTGTTGAGACATATAAGCCCTAAAATAGGTAAATTTATATTTTTACTTAGCACCTCTTACTCTTCATTTAACTAAAGTCATCATCCTCGTCTCCATCTTGGAAGTCTATAAATACAACGTTTATCTATCCCACTCCTCCTTTCTAAATGTTTAAGATTCTTGAATTTGACTCAAGAATTATCATTATTGGGCTAGCTATTTTTTCGATCTCTCTCACAAACATTATTAATCAAGTATCAAGTATCAATATCATATCTATTGAATGCTACCATTATGTTGATAAATTGAGAAACCAACATATCGAATATAATGGAGTTGATAAATTGAGAAACCAACATATCGAATATAATGGAGTTTAATAAGGTTTGTTCATGAAGGTAATGTTGTTTTACTTATAGTTGTTTATGCAATTTCCTTTTACTTGATTTGAGTGATTGCAATACTGGGTTTATTTCATATTACTATTATAATCACTTATGAACCACACTTATTGTCTACTTCTATGAGACAATCGCCTTATTTTAGATTTTATCTTTTTATGAAGTCAAAATTGCTATAAGAACCTTGTTAATTTCACTTCTATTTTTGTCCCTCATAAACTTCCATATATATTTGTATGACCCATAAGTCATGTCTAGGGTTTATTTCTTAGTTTGAGATTAAATTATTGGTTACTCAATTAACAATATGTCACTTCCATAATCCACATTGAAAATGTTAGAGTTATCATGTATTGGCTAATAGTTATTTATTTAATTATTAGTCTATTATACTCTATGCTTAAGCTAAACTTAGGCATTTAATAATATTGTAGGTATTTAATAATTATTCTAATTATTAAATACACTTTATCCCTTTAGGGTTTCTTTAGGGTTGCACAACTTTAGGGTTCCATATTCTCCTTTTATAAGGATTGTATTGCACTTTTTATTTTATTCCCTATCTGAATGATAATCTTTTTCTTCAGAGCCATTATTGTTTTTTTGCCTCCATTCTTCTCTTGTGATAGGTATTTTTCTTGTAGGTGTTCTTGGGATCTCTAAAGTTGTATTTCTCAACTTCTTCATGGTATCAGAGCCTACATCTGCTGCTACTTGTTCTTGATTTTTTAGAAGATTTTTTGGATGCCAGGGTTTCAAGTTTTTTCAGAGTTTTTATTTGCATTTGGGGTACTTCTTTGTTTCTGGGAATTTTGGGCTCAAACAGACCTCACCGTTGAGCTCAGAACACCCCAAAACCCCCATTTTCATATAAAATTTGTCCAATTTGGACAACTTTGGCTCTGACAATTTTTTTTTTGCCTTTTTCTAGGCACGAGTTTCAAGAAATTCATTTTTTCAAAATAAATAAATAAATTTTGGGGTAGTTTTACGACATACCCAGGCCGAATGCACAAAAAATGTTAAAAAGTTTTTAAAAAAACAAATATTTGTTTTTTAAACAAAAACACATAAAGTGAGAGTCAGCGGCCTTTGTAGGTCCATACGACCCGCAGTAAGTCGTGGTCCCTGCCCTCCGGCCCCCGTGCCTTGAGTCACCACACTACTGCCTGTGCCAATTGAGGTTCCCCATCACCGATCCTTTTTTGGCCCTCCCGATCGCCTATTGCCATGCACTCTCGTCCACGACCGCCGCCTGCTGCCTCCCGACCACCATTGCCACCACCCTGCTGTTGTCCTCCGGCTGTCGCCGCCTCACCACCATTTTCTAGCCCAGGTACTATTTTCCAATGCAATATCTTTTTCCCAACGACTGGTATTTTTTTTGGTGGCATGCAGTAGCCAAATTTTTTTTTCGGTGCATTTTTCAGGCGACCTATTTTTTTTTCCGACATGCAGGGAATATTCTGCTGACATCGTGTTAACATCAGCAATACGGAAGCCTTTGCATGGCCCCTGAGACCCTCTTTGTTCCCTAAAAGAGGGTTTTTTTTTCTTTTGGCCATAACTTGGGCATATGATATCACTTTTTGGCAAACAAGATATTGTCAGAAAGCTGGCTTCGTCTACTTTTTAGATTTGTGTGTTTCATCACCTAGTTTTTTTGCTGGTACATTCTATAGCCATTTGAAGTCAAAGGTGTTGTTTTCAGTCTTGAGTTCATAACTTTTTGCCAGTTTCTCCATTTTTGCGATTCTAGTAGCGTTGAGACAGTTTTTCAGGGCTCTTCACAACCATCCATGCACTTTTTCCAAATTTTACCCCAGGTATATTTTATTCAGTTTTTTGTGTTTTCACACTCTGGTGAATTACTTGGACATTTGAGCTCCTGGAAACTTTTCGTTTGGGTGGAATGACTTGTTGTTGGTTGTTCTTCATGTATCTCCAGCCTTTTGTCTTCTTTGAGTATTGTATACATCATTTTGTAAGTATTTTATTTTTTGCAAACGCACTGAGATAAAGTGTTACTATGCCTTGCATGCTTGAGGTCTTGCACATCTTGTGCCCTATTGTACTTGCACTCCATTATAAAGTGCCATGGGGGGGTTTGATGTTTGTCTTTGTTTTCCATTTACCTTTGTCACATGAGTGTTCCTTCCACGACATTAGCCTCATGATGTGTGTCAAGTGAGTGTTCCTTCCATGACACTAGCCTTTATATGTGTTTGTACTTTCTGATGCACTCTCAATGTTTCTGGTTCTTCGTCATGTAGTTTTTCTTAGCATTTAGTTTCAGTGTACCTGTCACCTCTCCCTTGTCAGCATTATAGGGGGGTTTCACCTATTGGTTGTTGGTTCTAATGCTTTCTTGGTTTGTTGGAGTGAGCTATGTATTCAATATTTGTTCCTATGTACCAGGTGGATGTAGTGGCTGGTTACCTATGCATTTCAGTGAGATGGATCATTTACCATATGGACACTATTTCATTCCTATTTTGGAGGCAACCTTCCATTTTCAATTGATCATCTCTTCAGACTTTGGTGTTTTTGCCATCTGTATCTTTGAGTTCAGTTGTTTGCCTTTGTTTGCCATTTGAATTGAGTAGTGTTATTTGAGGGCACTCATGCAGATTATAGTCTTCTCTACTTGATCATCTTCTATTTCAATGGAGGTTCTTCAGATCGACAAATATTCTTTGACAATGTTTGCAGCTTCATGCTTCAGTGGTGTTCTTCATGTTCATCATTTGCTCCTGTTTTCTGGAACATTCTCTAGTTTGGAGGCTTCTTTAGTCCTTCACTAGCCTTCATCTCTTTTTGTAGTAGAGTTTTTTCCCATGAGGTTTTCTCTATTTCTTCACTTTACAAAGATCTTTTGTACTTGGGTACCTCATTAGGCCTAGTTGTCGGGACCCATTGTTACTTTCATGCATTTTGTTTTTATGCATTTTTTAGTCCTCAGTTGTTTTTAGCTACTCCCTAAGTTCATCTTAAGGGGGGTGTTAGAGTTATCATGTATTGGCTAATAATTATTTATTTAATTATTAGTCTATTATACTCTACACTTAAGCTAAATTTAGACATTTAATAATATTTAGGTATTTAATAATTATTTTAATTATTAAATACACTTTATCCCTGTAGGGTTTCTTTAGGGTTGCATATTCTCCTTTTATAAGGATTGTATTGTACTTTTTATTTTATTCCCTCTCTGAATGATAATCTTTTTCTTTAGAGCCATTATTTCTTTTTTGCCTCTATTCTTCTCTTGTGACAAGTATTTTGATTGCAGGTGTTATTGGGATCTTTGAAGTTGTATTTCTCAACTTCTTTAGAAAATAATAACACACTTATATTTATTTATTTTTAAATTTTTATCATCGAAATTTTGAATCAAACTTCATGATCCATCATCAAGATGAGATAACTAGAGAAGAAAAAATTGAAGAGATAGCAGTGGATATAAAATTTTGGTACACTTTTACATCTTCATTTCTCTCTTCCCTAGGCATATCATATTGATGATGGATCATAAATTTTTATTTGAAATGTCTATGATAAAATATTCATAGAATTGCATCCAAAAAACTTTTATTATTATTGATTGCTAGTTCAAGCTACTAGACACTTCTTCCTCTTTACACAATTCCACTCTTTTCAATTCTTCAACAATCCTTATTGTATTTGACATAGTCGAGGGTATAGGAATATATTATTGATAGGGGAGGTAGAAGGTGTTATCACTTTAGCCTGCTTGTCTTTGGATATTTGTTCATACCTCTTTGTGTGATTATAACATTTAGGATATATAGGTTATGATTAGAGGTTTTTATTGTTATATTCAAGGAAGAGTGGAGGAAGGAATATTTTTCACCTATTGGTTGATGAGCCATTTGTTATTTCTTAGGTGTTGTTGCAATAGTTGCTGGAAATTTGAGCTGTTGTGTTGTGTTGTCATTGATGTCAACTTGTCTCAGGTTGTCATTGATGTTGAAGTAAGGATGATAAAGTAGAAATTCCAATATGCAAGAAAGAGTATTTATGTATTTTGGTATGATATTGAAGTAAGGTTGATGAAGTGGAAGTTTCAATATGTTGGAAATAGTATTTATGCAGGAAAGAGTTTGTAATGTCCCAGTTGAACGATGATGTAGTGGAAGTTTCAATATGCAGGAAAGAGTATTTATTTGTAAGGTTTATGTAGTGAAAGTTTCAATACGCAGGAAACAGTATTTATGTAGGAAAGAGTTTTTAATGTCATAGTGCAAAAATGCCTTGCATTCCTCTGGTATGTGAAGATCATGTGTTGTAGTCATGAATATCATATCTATGTTATGTGTATATTGCACTATCAGATTTGTAGGTCCTCTATTGTTCAGTTGGCATAGTTGGTTATTGATGCTTCTGACAATAAGGTTTTCTATTAGCACAGGTCCAGAGCATGCTTCGTGTCTTTCAAATATGTGGACTCAAGTGTTGTAGTTGGGAGGATTTTTTGATGTGGTTTGTACAATGTTCTAGTTCAGTTTTTAGGTGATGACTTGATTGACAGGTGAAGTTATGAGGTTTTGCATTTAGTGTTGTTAGTTATTTTGGTCTTCGATTGACTGTGATGTTGCATCCTACTTACATCGTGCACTCTTTTGGTCTGGGTTTGCTTTGGAGGATGAGTCTGGTTAATATTTTGGATCGCACCATGGCATCTGTAGATCCGCATTGTGTAATTTGCATCTTACTTAGATCCTACTTAGATCACACTCTTTTGGTTTGGGTTTGCTTTGGAGGATGAGTCTGGTTAATATTTTGGGTCTCACCATGGCATGTGTAGATCTGTGTTGTGTAATTTACATTAGAGGTTTGCTTTTTGGCCGATTGGTTAAGGTGCTTTAATATTTATCTACACGTTTTATTTAATGTTGACCTTGGAAGATGTGTTAGCATGTGCAGTTCATTGAAATAATTTGGAAACATTGTATTTTTTGGGTCCTTTCTATCTCTTGGAGTGGATCGAAATGGATATTTTTGGATTGATGTCCAAATTTATGTAATATTGTTTATTTTATCTATGATCAACTTAGTTAGGGGTTTTCACGATTAATATTTTATATAAAGGATTGCAAATGTATGAGTGAGAGTGTGGAATTATTGTGAATTGATTTGCATAAGGTGTGAAATATATACAAGTAGATTTGGTATTAGAGATGTGTGAAAGACTATTGCGAAGAGCTTTGATGATGATATTCTCAGTGTGACAATGTTCTAAGATTGTGTTTTAAATAAGAAGAATTTGACATGATATTGATCACTTGACATAGTGGTTTGAGTTAAATTTCATGATTAGGAGATCTTGTTCATTCTAGTTCAACTATTCCTTTCTTTTTTGAAAGATAATGAGTCTCTTGGCAGATTTCTGCATCTTTCCCTAAAATAGTGAGTTTCAGCCTCGCAAGTAATTTGTATCTTTCCCTAAGTTTGTGCACCTTAGTTCTATAAGTCCTCTTAGGAGTAGAGAGTTTCAGAGGCAACATTGTAACAAATTACATTTATATTGTGAGTTTTATTCTCACATGGTTTTGCCCTCCTTGGGTTTTCCACATAAATTTAGTGCTCATGTATTTGTCATGTTTCATGATTTTAGTCTTATGGTGTGTTCAAGAATAGTAACCTTTAGAATAAAAGGGGTTTTACTTGCATTAGTCCCTTCTTTTGGTTGGGCTATCTTAACTTCACAAACTTTCCTCTTTTTGATTAGGATTTCATCAAAATATGGACCATCTAATTCTTTTATCTTTTTGGCCTTATTCATGATAAGTTAATCTTTTTTTATTTTAACTCTTTAATGTAGACACTTATCCAATTGAAAGATTTGTTCAACATACCACAAGACCGAGAGGGGGGTGAGTCATTCTTGAGAAAATACTTAAATCTTATTCAATCAAAAACACTTATTCAGTCAATCCACACCATAATTCTCTCTCTCACACACATGTATTTATATCAACTTATTCGTTGAAACACTCAACTAGGTCGGCCACAAACAAAATAAACATAAAATACACAAGGTTGGCGAGAAATTGCACTAATTGCAGTCCACTCTAGGAGATAAAGGGGACCCAAACACATCATAACATGTCTTCCTAAGTTGATTCCAATGAACCACACACACCAACACATCCTCCAAAGTCGCCATCAAACATAATGTGTAGATAAACTATAAAGCATGTTATAGTCAACCAAAAAACATTATCCAATACAAATAACTTAATGTGGATCTTCACACACCATGGTAAGACCCATAACAACACCTTAACTCAAACTCTAAAGCATATGCAGATAAAAAAAGTATGATTCAGATAAGATAAATCAATTGAGTCGGCAAGAGACCAACACAATGTCAAATAATTACAAGAAATAGACCAACATAACTTCACTTGTAGAGAAAAGAAACACTTGAATTCTGAATGGGAACACTACACAAACAATATGGACATTTACTTCAAGTCATAATACTTGAACTATCACTATGGAGCAATGCATAACAATCTTTGGATCAATCCTGATAGACAACCTCACTATCATCAAACTACAACAACCAACTTCAACACTTAAACAATTGAGGACTTGAAAACATAATAGTGCAACATCCACATAACATAGACATTAAATATAGAGCCATAATCCATCATCTTAAAAAGTGGAGGAATGCGAAGCATTCTCCCATAAAAAAGTTAAATACTCTTTCCTGCATATTTCAACTTCCAATACCATCACCTTCTGGAAACACCACATTTTTACTCAATATCACCACTAAACATCATAACATTTGAACATTCATTTTTGGATCATACATACCAAACAACAATCAAATTCACAATAATGACCACAATTGTAAGGAAAACACAACTGAACAATTACAACTATTTCTTCACCTTTGTCACCAATAACACAAGTGTGACATCAATGAAAACACCATGCAAACTGCCAACAAAACCAAATGAAAAAAAGCTTGATAATGATGACAACACAATATCACGTTTCCTACAAGATCCATCTAACACATTTTGTGTAATCTCCTACATTGGAGATATCTCCTTTTCCATCTGGTTAGGGTATTGTGTGGGCTTATCAAAAATCTTATTCATATTTTAAATGGTAGATAGGATTTTCCCATTTTCAACTTGTCACAAAACTTTATGTTTTCCAATAGTTCTCATTAGGGTAATTAGCCAAAAAATCATTAATATGTGGCTCATGCTTCATGGAGGATGAAACATACTTCTCCATCTTGTCATAAGGATCATAGTTCTTTTCTATTTAATATAATAATTGAAAGTTGTGTGAATGTAATTTTTTGTTTGTGATGCTTTAGCACAACATAAGCTTTTACACACATACAATACAATATGAATGGGGCATATGAACCTTACTTTTTGCTTTGCTTCTAGGAGTATATGTAAAATAATTAGTTATCTTGATAAATTTAATAAGAATATCTTGTCTATAGGATACTTGGGCAGCTTCTATGGTCCACCAAAAAAAATATTTCTATTCTAATGTATTAAAATTTAGGGAATTGAATGAACCAACTTTCCCTAAAATTTATTGCAGCTTACCCTGATGTAGATAACCTCTTTATCTTGTCTCCTTCCATGGTTCTCACTAACCACATAGAAAATACATCATTTACTCCCTTGTAATGAATTAAGAATTATTTTATTTCTAGTATGGGTTAATAGTCATATACCAAATTCTACCTAAGTAGGAAGTCATGTAGAAACATAGCTGGTAGACCAAACTCTCAGCTCAAGAGTGTGCCCATATCTCCATATTCATTATGAAATCATTCGTAGAGCACCTAAATAGTTTTGATCACCTAGATAGTTTTGATAGAAACTTCTTTTAATTTATCATTCATTTTTTGTTGATTATCCTTCTTGATTCTTCATTAAAATACTTCTTAGCAACATTACACTCAATGATCCATACATTTCTATAGAAAGGATATAATATTTGTTTGTATAGCCTCCTCACTAAGGATGCATAAAATCTACCATCCCTAGTGACTTGCCTAGTTTTAGTTCATTATAGTATGACACGACTAATTAAGGGGAATGCATTGCAAATAAAAAATTCACAACTTTGTCTAGTCTATTTAGGAAATTCTTTTGTGCTCAATTTATTATATCCTAATCTTTCATTTTTTAGTGAAAGTCTTCCATGCTCACGTTTCCTAAGTTTGTACCTTTAGAATATTTATCCATATGTTGGGGTGATTTAAGAAGGGAGAGACACCCCTTGGAATTTAAAATTCATCTCTTTTTCTCTCTTACTCATTTTTCCTACATGATAGATAATATTCTTCATTACTAATTTATCTAGGGTTCTTGGTTATTTATTAATTAGTGTTTCCTTTTAAGATTTTATTTGTTGAGTTAATTACAATTCTTGCATGTGATTTCACATCAATATTGTTGTTTAATATAATTATATTCTAACTTTCTTAAGGAATGGAATTTTGTAAAAAGATTTTAAGGAATCATTTGAAAATTATATTAAATTTTATATGGGTTTAATGAATTTGTACTTATAATAATAAAAAATAATCTTGATGTAGTTTTGGTTGGGGAATTCCACTTTATTCTATGATTCTTTGTTGTAGCATTGAAATGCCTTGCTTGAATGTGTTCTTGTGTTGATTTTTTTCTTCTTGAGAATGTTATGAGGGATTTGGGATTTCACAAGTTCTTTTTGATGATAACGAGAATCTCTTTTATTTTAAAATTTTACAAATACTCAGAGAAGTTTGTCTGAATACATAGGAGGACTAGTTGCACGCCATTAATATTCATAGACAAGAAATTTTTATACAAAGATTTGATTTGGAATTGGACTTTAATTTTAATACCTTCTAAAATTACTAGTTCAATTGGGTGGTGATCTTTCATACGATTGTATTCTTAGGAGGCTTAATTGTTCATTTGATTTTCAATTCTTCAAATATAAGACCTACTTAAAATAGAGAGCAAGTGCACTAGTCCAATAACACATATCTGTCCCTTGATAAGATTAAATCTTTACTTTGGAATGTGGTGGTTGTTAGGTACAGATATTTTATTTGAAGATCATATGGCATGGATAACTAGTTGGTGGTCCTACCTTTGTACTTCTTTTGTCAATGGTACAAAGGAACTACCTTGTTCTATGATAATTTAGAGATAGGCGAGCCTACCATGTGTCTTGTGAGTACATTTACCTTACTCTTTTTTATTGGTTTGTAGAACCATGGAGAGAAATAAGGTGCACATAAAAAGCTCTCACTTGAATAACTTGAAATGATGGTGCATTGATATGAGATTATTAGATTGATAATGTTTTGGTAACACATTAGGAAACCATGTATCTTTCTTAAATACATCCATCTAAAAATATTAAATTTAGAGACAGATTGCAAAAAAAAATAAAATTTACAATTAAAATTATTGCATTCATTTAACTAAATATAAAAAAACTAATATATTTTATTTCACTATATGTATCAAGTTTTTAATATTATAATAATAATTTCATTTAGGGATTTGATAGTTTAATGTTAGTAGTGTATTATAACCTTAACCTTACACTACCAATATTTCAGTGCGGTCCTTCATGTGGGGATTAATAGTTCACTATGGTAAAACATATATATTTTGTTGTTTTATTTTAATTTATATAATAAATTAAATTTCAACCTTTCTCGCTTTTTCTCACTCCTTATCTTTCTCTCCCTTGCTCTCTTTTGCTATCCCTATTTAGCTTAGGTTAAGGTAGGGTTAGTTTTAGAGTTCAACTATGGTTACAATTAGTGTTATTTAAGTTTAATTCAATTATAATAAATTATAATATTGTAACAAGATATATATAAAATTTTATTATTACAATAATTTATTTTTATAGTATCTAGATTATCATTTTTATGAATTGAATTACAATCTTCACCCTAATGTAAATTTTCAATAATATATACCAAAATTAAATAATATGTACAATGTTCTAATTGTACTTAGGGTTAGGGTTGGTTTAAATTAAGGTTTCCATTCTCCAATCTAATGTAAATAGTAAATAATATATAAAAAAATTAAATAATATGTACCATCTTTTAATTGTAGCTACAATTAATGTTAAGGTTAGGGTTAAGGGTTAGTTAAAACCAAGGTTTCCATTCTAAGATTGGTGCAATCATGGTAGGAGTAAGTCCTTAAAGAGAACAGTTTGGACCATGCAACAAATTAAACACAACACAAACAACTCAATGCAATGGAGGCAATGCAGAATCAGGATTATGTTATATCAAGAATTCAAGTACAACTGGACGGTAGCATGCGAGCTTACAAGATCCAACACACAGGCCTGATTACAAACATGCTCAAATTTAGTATCTAGGCTCAAGCAAAACTACGGGCCAACTCAGGATCTCCTAAATTTATATTACTTGCCAAAAACTTGTGTTTATCTACTTAATTACATTGGTTTATATGATATCACAACTCAAGGATGATCCACGTTGGCCCAAGATGGAACAAATGTCGATGAAGAAGATATATGTGTAAAACAACCAGGTTGGCCTTTGCCAAAGGAATCCCTCCGGAAACAACATAGAATGATGTGCAGACCCAAGGGAAGGTTGACAATGTTCTCACAGGTAAAATAAGTGTAAATTACATAATTAGATATCAAAGAGCGAATCACACCTCTAATCTAATCAATATTACTCCTAAATTACAATGGAATAATACAAAATCAATTGAATTATGAAAAAAATGAATCTAATTAAAACTCCCTCAATTGAAATAGAAAGACTTCCATTGCTCTTCTCCATTGTTGTTGATGTAGGTGGCTCTCAGGTATTGCACTTGATTTCCTGCATAAGATGAACAACAATTTTGAAGACTATGATTTTGTGACTCTAGCTTGAATTGAGAAAATGATGTTTAATTTATAGGTTTTCAATAGAAAGGGGGCGAGAAATAGAACTCAAGTGTTGATTGATAGATAACTGAGATTGATTGATCAATTAACAGAGTTGATTGATTTATTAACTCAATAGATTGGAGAGTGAACTAAATAGATTGGCTAGTAAACTCAATTGATTGATCAATAGACTAAATTGACTAGGGAGATGACTGAATTGATGGATTAGTCAGAAAAAGGTGATTGAGAGTTAAAAAGGATGATTGATGAGTTAACTGATTAGACAATTGATTTGATCAATTAGTTCTGATTTTAGCATGTGCTGTAGGATTTTGAAATTGAATTTTCATTTTTCATTTTTCAATTTGGATTTGAATTTGGTCATTCGAATGCTGAAATGCACATGAAATTAACTGAAATTCAGATTTGGTGAAATGTGAATTTGGAAGAAATGAAATTAATTGAAATGAAGTAAAATTCGAATTTGGGGGAAAATGAAATGAAATTAGATGAAATTAATTGGAATTATAATTTGGGGAACCGGAGGAATTTAATTAATTAATTAAAATAATTTAAATGAAATTATTTAAACTTAGGAGATTGAATTAATTAAATAATAAAGATTATTTAACTAAGGAATAAGTCGTAATTAATTAAATAATTAATATTTAATTAATAATAAATATAGGGTTAATTGATTAAATGATGAAATGATAGAAATTCGATAGTTAATAATAGTCAAGGGTGATGATTAGAATAATTTTTTTTAATTTAATCAAATAATTAAAAAAATACTTAATTAAATAGACGAATAATTAGTGTAGAATTAATGAGATATTTTAGGTGTCTACATTTGCCCCTCTTTGACACAATGTCGGAATGACGTTGTTTCAAAGAAAATGAAAAGAAAACTTCCCCAATATGCCCCGGTGAAACTTAGGGTATAAATATGCCCCCTCAGAAAAAGTGGTCGGAAAATTGTGGAATGAAGACCAATTTTTCGAAAATGTGTTGGATAGTGATAATATGAAGTTTGGTATGGTTTCAATCTCGTTTGATATGTCTACAACTGCATTGAAGTTGGAGGGGTCCAAGGGCATTAGGGTGATGAAAAACCCTTCTTTGAGCTATAAATTGAAAATTGGTATTGATTTGAGCTCATTTGCACTATTTTGCTTTGTAAGAAGTTCTTAAAGATATTAGTGCTTTCGATGTCCTTGGAGTGAGATGGCAGGTCACATAGCGAGGTTGCATTTGTCTGAGTGAGTGCGGTCGTATCAGAGACCTCCTGACACTGGTGGCATGGTGAGTTGTCATGATTTTTTGCTCATTTGTATCTATTTTTTCCAATTTTTTCATCGATTTTTGATAGGTCAAATTTTATGCATTTCACAATTGCATGTCAATTTTTTTCGCATTTGATAGCAATGATTCACATTTTCTTTTTTAGCTCGCATTTGTAGTTAATGATTCACATTTTTTGAAATCAGTTCGCATTTGTGAACTCCGATTCGTATTTGTGAATATTAGTTCACACTTGCTTGATTTACTTCACACTTGTGAATATTATCGCGCATTTGGTTTAAGTTTTTCGCAATTGAAGCTTTAAATTGATAATTGATAGTGATAGGCATTTATGCTTGCATCCTAATGATGTGAATGATGTAACTAATTCATTTTTCTTTTCAAATGCAAGAGCGTTGTCCAGTATTGCTTGCTAGACAGATAAGGCCAGATGGTCCTGATAGACGTCATGAGTTACACACAGAGGATACTGCTCTATTACGATAGGTTGGATTGTATCACATAGCACATTTTCTTGAGGTTATGACCAATAAGGCCATGATTATTGCTTTGATTGAGTGGTGGCATTCATATACATGTTCTTTTCATCTATAGACAGGTGAGGCATCCATCACACTTGAGGATGTGTGGCGTATCTTACACATTCCAATATTTGGTACATGAGTTACTTTTGATCGTCGTGATGGTGTATTTGCTTTGTGTACATTGTTTGAGTGTTCCGAGGAGGATCTCCATATTCGTGGTCATTACGAGATTCGTTGGGATGATTTTGATTAAGATGATCTCACCGTTGTTCTCGCTTGCACTGTTGCTGGATTATTGATCCCTGATAGATGTACCCATGGTTTCCCTGTTGGATGGGGACGAGTTATACATGATATGATTATTGATAGATGGGTGTTTTCTTCGAGTCCCTATCTTCTTGCCACTTTATATCATCAGATGCATGAGATTGTTTACTTGCGGCAT